>NC_068916.1:37989558-38614558 GCF_023091745.1 Budorcas taxicolor
TGATCGAAGTCATGAGAGGTGTGCTGGGACACAAGGGGAGAGTATAGACCAAATAGGGTGAGACAAGGTACCCTAGGCCCACCCCGAGGAACACCAACATTAAGGGGAAAGGAGGCTGCAAAGAATGAGAGAGTAGTATGAGAAAACCCAGAAGAAACCCAGGAGAGTGTGATGTCTCAGAAGCCAAGGAGAGAGAACATTCTAGAAGGAGGTCAGGGTCAACTGCATCAGGAAGACAAAATACAGCCTGAGAGATATCCTCTGGACTTGAAAAAAAGACAATGGAAATTTGATGAAAGCACAGTCAGTGGAGTGGTGGGGGTGGAAGCCAGACTGGGGAGGCAGGGCAGGAACTGATGAATTAATGGAACCAAGGAAGTGGAGAAGACAAGTAGATGACTCTCTAAAGTTTGGGTTTAGAGCAAGAAAGGAGATTTGATAGTCTCTCCAGGGCATTGGAGGTATTTAAGTCCTGATTCGATGGGGGGGGGGGGGGAGGGCAGTAAAGAGGGAAAGGGAGATGCCAAGAAAGGAGATCATAATGGCTGGGTCCAGATGCTCAGTGTGGAAGGATAGGATGGGATCCAGCACCCTGGGGCAGCTCACAGACCCTGAAATGAAGCTTGAGGAAATGTGGTTTATTTGGGAAGTGCAGGGACACCAGCAGGCAAGTGGGAAGGTGACCCAGGCAGAGAAGGCATCCAATGAGAGATGGTTATCAAGCCAGCTACCATGGTGGATGACTGAGGCTTAATCCTGCAGGAAGTCTTGAGAAATGGGGTAAATGCACATCTAGAATTCCCCTGGTCAAGAGCAAGGGAGCTTGTGTATTTAGATCCCAGTATCTGGCAGACCGAGGGGAAGAGCCAGCCCATGGGCTGTGTGTTAATTCCCAGGCACTTCTAGCCCACAGTGCAGGTAGACAAAGTGGTTTCCACAGCCTGATACAGTTCTTTGACAAAGATGCAGAAAAACATCTACTTCTGCTTTGTTGATTATGCTAGAGCCTTTGACTATGTGGATCACAATAAACTGTGGAAGATTCTTAAAGAGATGGGAATACCAGACCACCTTACCTGCCTCCTGAGAAACCTGTATGCAGGTCAAGAAGCAACTGTTAGAACCAGACATGGAACAGTGGACTGGTTCCAAATTGGGAAAGGAGTACATCAAGGCTGTATATTGTCACCCTGCTTATTTAACTTATATGCAGAGTAAATCACGTGAACTGCTGGGCTGGATGAATCACTGGAATCAAGATTGCCAGGAGACATATCAATAATCTCAGATGCCATTCTAATGGCAGAAAGTGAAAAGGAACTAAAGAGCCTCTTGTGGAGGGTGAAAGAGGAGAGTGAAAAAGCTGGTTTAAAACTTAACATTCAGAAAACTACGATCATGGTATCTGGTCCCATCACTTCATGGCAAATAGATGGGGAAACAATGGAAACAGTGGCAGACTTTATTTTCTTGGGTTCCAAAATCACTGCGGAAAGTGACTGCAGCCACAAAATTAAAAGACGCTTGCTTCTTGGAAGGAAAGCCATGACAAACCTAGATAGTGTTTTAAAAAACAGAGACATAATTTGCTGACAAAGGTCCATATAGTCAAAGCTATGATTTTTCCAGTAGTCATGTATGGATGTGAGAGTTGGACCATAAAGAAGGCTGAGTGCCAAAGAATTGATGCTTTTGAATTGTGGTGCTGGGGAAGACTCTTGAGAGTCCCTTGCACTGCAAGGAGATCAAACTAGTCAATCCCAAGGGAAATCAACCCTGAATATTCATTGGAAGGACTGATACAGAAGCTGAAGCTCCAATACTTTGGCCACCTGATGCAAAGAACCAACTCACTGGAAAAGATTCTGATGCTGGGAAAGCATCAGAAGGCAAAAGAAGGGGGCAGCAGAGGATGAGATGGTTAGATAGCATCAGCAATTCAGTGCACATAAATGTGAGCAAACTCTGGGAGACTGAGGGTCAGGGAAGCCTAGCAAGCTGAAGTCCATGGGGTTGCAAAGAGTCAGACACAATTTAGTGACTGAACAATAACCTTGGTGTTGGGAGTCTGACTGGCGGGCACAGAGATAGTAAAATCACCAGAGGAGATGTGGACAGAACTCCGGCCTTGTCTGCTACATGAGCACAGTCAGGGCCTCTTTCCATCTGTGCCCTTTGCCACTCTTCAACAACTCTTGTTCCATGAGGACTTGCTGATAAATACATGTTTAAAAATGAAAATTTCCAGACAACAGAATAAAACACTTGCTAAGGTAGAGTGCAAGGTCAAAAAGGACTTGGATGTAAGCAGTGTAGATTCAGATCCCGACTTTGCCAGTTACTAGTGTGTGTGGCCTTGACTGAGATCTCTCTAGGCCTCAGCTTCATCATTTGTAATTCTTACTTCTCAGAGCTCTGAGGAGGATGAAGGGAGGAAAAAGTCCTCAAGCACCAAGCATAGTGTAACACTCCTGGTGGCTGCCAGGGTATGGCAAGCCCAGCACTCTGTACCCTTATCTGGCCACAGCACCTCTGTTTTCCTTGGGGATCCACCTCCTCACTCCAGTCCATGTGGTGGAGTGGGATGGGCCCCACTTCCATCTTTAGGGGTGGGCAGTGACCCTGTCCTGGCCAATCAGTTTGTGGTGATTAGTTTCATGGATGGAGGCAGAGCACAGGATCATAGCCAGGGCAACCAGTCTCCCACTTCCCTGGAGCTTTAGGGGTTGCTAAATTGATGATGTGTCTGCCTGGAGCTACTGAGGGTCGTCTTTGTCCCCATGTGGAGAGTCTGCCTGGGCCCGGACTGTGGCTTGTCTTGGGGTTCAGGTTCATCCTATGACAACCAACATGGTCACCCACACCCATGTGAGTGTGTGTGTATGTGAATCTTGGGTTGGTCTGCCTCTGGGAAGCCACACACACTCGTGCACACCAGAAGATAAACAAGTGCCTTCAGTTCTTTGGCTGGCGCCCAGGCCGGGGGTGGAATAAACAATCCCAGTGACTTTCTGAAAAGCAAGCGTGTGTGGCAACAGGCGCCATGGAGACAAGCAGACTGTACCAGAGCACGGGCAGCAGCCACCCCCCTGATACCTCTCCTGTGCACAAACACACACACATACACAGCACTTCTCATGTTCAGATCATATTTGTATCCACTCCATCACGCACAGTCCTGCTTCCACACCCAGGCACACCACCCTTGGGATCTGCCCCCATTTCAGTTCTGCAAGAGGCTAAAGGCTTTTGAGAAGGTCTGAGATTTCTAATATAATAGCATCCATGGCTCCTTATCCCTTTCTGGACACTGGTCCTGATGTAGGCCAAATTTTAGCAAATCATAGCCTCTAGGGAAGTGTGTGTGTGGTGGGGGTGGAGGGGAGATGGAAACAGAGAGAGAGATGGAAGAGGAGAGAGGTGGGGGAGGGGGACAGGATCACATGGCAGGCAATACTATATAAACCCAACTTCCTAGAAAGTTCTTCTCTTTGCTTCAGAGATGCACACTCAACAGACAGGCACCTGCTCCTTCAAGAAACACTCACCTAGCCACCCTCCTCCAGGCTTGTATGCACACGACACTGGGTACAAATGTTCACATATGTATCAGTCCTCATACATGCAGGGGGGTTAACCCGGAATCCTACAGGTGATGATGGTGGTGGTGTACAATTTACTGACTGCCTAAGTGTTTTACAGTCATCATCTCATTATATTTAAGCCTTAAGAAAAATCATCTGAAATTGATATTATTGCTATTCCCATCTCATAGCTGAGGGAACAGAAGTTCAGAGAGGTTAGGTAACTTGCCAGGGTCACAAAGTTAGAAAGTGACAAAGTCAGGAGAAGAATCCTGCCCACACTATGAGACTTTCTTCATTTAGTCAGATAGACATGCAACATGCATGTGTGCACAGGTGTGTGTGTGTGCACACACACACACACAGACATACATAAGCAAACCCTGCCTCCTTAGTTAGTGCAGGGAATTGATGCCCATGAGGTCATCTTCCTCCTCCTCTCTCTGACCTCCTCATGTGCATCACTCCCAACCCCTCACAGCACTGCCCTGATTTTCAGGAGCACCCCTGGCTCAGACACCTATGAGCACAGCTTGCTGCCCACAAAGGTCTCCTCCCCCCAGCAGCTGTAGGCCCCGGCCCAGCTGGGGGCGGCCCTGGGATTTGGCTGGGTGACTCAGGCTGAATCATGGCCCAGCTGCTCCTTGGCAGCCCTCTCCCCTACTCTGCCCAGAGAGCCTATTTTGAAGGCAGAGATGGGCCTTGGGTGGAGGACAGGAAGCATGGGCACTTGAGAAGGAGGAATCAGGCACAAGAAGGCCTCTGTGCCCACTTCTACTCCTCAGCGGTCTGTAGGCGCTCAGGCAGCCCCTGCCCATGCCCCTTGTTCTCCCGGAAAGAGGACCCTTTTGCCTGGACATGAGCATGGGTCTCCCTCTCTGATTCCAGGACCCACATTGGCTCCCTTGTCCCACTTTTTGGCTTTAATAACTATGATAACAATATTTACTATTCTAATGGATTACTCACATGTTACAATATTCTACAGTTTTCAAAGCACTTTCTCATCAGTATTGCATTTAATTCTCTTATTAGTTCTAGAGTGGACTAATAGCATCCTTAGGAGTGGAAATTAGTATCCTTAGGTTTGAGCTTATGTGAACTCTCTAAGGTCACACAGTGGGTAAAACGACAGAGCTAGGAACCAAACTTTAGGCTTCTTGGTCCAACCTGTGAAAGGTAAGCATTAAGGCTGGAGTTGAGCTGCAGTTGGGCGTGGGGAGGGCATGAGTATATGGGGCATGGCAGGGCCATGGTGGGGCCATGGCTGGGGCATCAGAAGTAGCACAGGGGCATGGCAAAATAGGGGGTATGCAGAGTGTATGGAGGAGGCATGCCTGATGGCTTGGTGTGTGAGGATCATGACAAAATTATTCTCTTTACCCTTCTGCAGTTAATAGATTATGGAATCATTTATGCTTTAAAATCTTCTTTTCCATGTTTCAGGCCAATATCCTAAGCTAAACAGGTCCATTACCAACTCAATGGACACGAGTTTGAGCAAACTCCGAAAGATAGTGAAGGACAGGGAAGCCTGGCGTGCTGTAGTTCATGGGGTCGCAAAGAGTCAGACACGACTGAGCAACTGAGCAATGACAAGCGCAGAGCCATAGAGTTTCTACTGAGAAGACTTGACCTATAGGACCTTTGCTTTCCAAAGCCTTGGTTTGCTCATCTGAAATGATGGGTCCGGGCCTCCGGTGTGGTAGGGTGTTGAGAGGCATGCGTGCAGTTGTATGCATCATGCCCTTTAGAAGCCACGAAGGACTTCACAAAGGCTGATGTTTTTCACATTTTGTTTTATCTTTTTAAAAACGTCTGTGAGTGCTGGGCAGAGGGGTGGGTGGGCTTCTGGGAACCTGTGGGCGGTGCTGAGAGGGGGAGTGGGTGACAGCTCTTCCTTCCCCCAGCCTGGTCTCAGCCTGGCCTTCCCCCACCCTCAGCCCAGAGCCGGTTTCTAGGCAACAGGATGGATGCAGGGATGGTTCGGAGGGGAGAGAGCTATAAATAGGGAAGGGAGAAAACAAAAATAAAGTTCCAGAGAAAGCAGTGGAGCTGTATTACTAGAGGTGGGGGCGGGGAGATGGGGAGGGAAATGAGTGAAGGGTGGGGCACGGGGAAACAGCCACTGAGCCTTCATCAGAGAAGACGGTAGTCTCAGGTTAGCCAGCTGGCAGTGGTCCGCAGAGTGCTGACACAGGTGAGGAGGGGGGTCTTCGTGTGCATAGCTGAGCCAGATGGGGGTGACAAGGAGAAGTCTATTATGGCTGGAGAAATAGGGGAAGCTCAGCGGCAGGAAAGATTTCAACAGGCAGAGTGGCAGGCAGATGTCCAGGTGAAGGAAAGAAGCCGGCAAAGGACTGGAAGGTGTAGATCAGCCAGGGTGGGCCAGACTCCCAGATCTCCAAGGCCTGGCTGAGCTCAGTCTCGCCGACCTCACACCCCATGTCCATGCAAACACAGGTGGGCTCTTCCTGTGCTGCAATGCTCGCCCTCCCCAGGTTTTCCGGGCACCTCCTTTTTATTCAGGTTTCAGCCTCTCAGACACCTGAGCTGCTCCACCCAATTGAATGTTGGTCACTACCCTTACTGTGTCACATTCTATCACATGGCTCTATTTTATGTTCTCCATAAAACCCCAAATTGTCTTGATCCATGTATTCACTGATCCATGGACATGAGTTCTTCTGGGGCAGTGACCCCAGGGCTGTTCCCTGTAGCCCCTTACTTCTAGGACCAGAGCAGGTGAGCATCACACACTGTTGAATGACTAAAGGCACCCAACACGTGGACAACCTCCTTTTTCCCGTGTGAACAGAAATATACCTGTATCTATATGTAAGTGTGATGCACAGCTCAACCCCACCACACACACACTCACTTGCCTCCCTGAAACTGCACGAGCATCTGTTATCTCCACTCTGCTGCTTCACATTTTCCTGTTGTTGGTGGGTTTTGTCTCGCCTCAGAGCAAGTCCCTTTGGGAAAATTCCAAAGAAACAGGGCTTCGGAGTCAGGCTTGGGGCTGAATGTGGCCTTTGCCACTTCCCAGCGATGTGACCTAGGGCGGGTAAGTTTGCCTCTCTGGCCTCCATTTTCTCAACTGTAAATTAGGGCAAATAACAAGGAATCTTTGAGGATGGTTTCAAGTGAAATGAATGGAGGCAAGTGCTGGATGCCTGGGAAATGCTGTGCACTGGGGAAATGGCTCAGTCCCTGTCATGAGGGGGGCACCAAGGAGCTAGCTGTGTGTTCCCACACAAGCACTCACAGTCAGGACTTGGGTCTGACACAGGGCTGGCATCTTCCGCTGACGCTTCTGGGCTTGTGCCTGGAATGCATTTAAAGTGACCCCTGCAGATGAGAACATTGGTCTCTGAGCAGAAAATCGAGCTCAGAAAACCAGGTGCGTGGCTTGGCACCCAGGAAGGAGGAATAAAGCCCTTCACAAGCAGATGGTGAACCTGGTTTTGGCATCTAAAAATGGGGATCAGGTGCTGGTAGCTGGCGAGGAGGTGACAAACTCAAATTCCTCAGAGGTGAAGCAGTTCATGAAAATGAGTGAAGTGGATGGGAGGAACACAACAGGGAGGGAAAGGGACTGTGACCAACTGGAATCAAATGAGAAATATTTAAACCTTGTGCTAGCAAATTAAACATCTCTACAGGCCAAATTCAACCTGAGGACCACAAGTCTGCAGTCCCTGCGGACTGTGGGTTGCAAATAATGTCTTAATTCGGACAAAGATGATCTGGACATCCTAGTACTCCCATGTTGAGTCAGAGAATTAGAGACCCCCCCACGGCCCCACCCCACCCCCATTCGTTCTCCCTACACACACACACACACACCCACCCACCCACCCACACACACACACACACACACACACACGTCTGCCAGCGGCCTCCTACTTCCGGAAGTAAAGGCTCCGTCACTGCAGGCCAAGGTGACTCAAGTGACCCTGGTGTCCCCCAGAGTTCAGGGCCTTCTGCACCCTACCGCCCCCAACAACTCAGGGAAGGAGGGGGCGCTAAACACTTGGGGGTTGAATAAATAGAGCAAGCTTTTTCTAGCCCTTAGGTTTGCAAAGGCGAAGCAAGGTTTGAGTCGGAAAGGAGGTCGGACTTGGCAGAGAAAGGATGGCGTCTTGATCAGGCGAGGTTTAGGGGCTACCGTGGCAAGGAGGTGCTGGGCTTCCGCATGGGCAGGGGTTGTGGCCTGGGTCTGAGCCGGGTTAAGCTACTGCTGCGGCGAAAGAGAGCAAGAGCGCCGCATCGGCGGGGGCGGGGCCTAGCCCTGGCTGGGGCGGGGCCTCGACGCGGGCGCGGTGTGTTCTATGCCAATCAGAGCGGTGCTTTCGCCCTGGTTGGGGCGGGGCCTCTGTGCAGCACCGCGGCTTCTCCGCCCCCTACTTCCCAGTGCTGAGGCGGTGTTGGGGGCCCTCTAGTGCAGATACCCGGAGAAGGAAATGGCAACCCACTCCAGCATTCTTGCCTGGAGAATCCCAGGGACAGAGGAGCCTGGTGGGTAGCCGTCTATGGGGTCGCACAGTCGGACACGACTGAAGCAACTTAGCAGCAGCAGCAGCAGCAGTGCAGATACCGTTCTGCGCAAGGTTCCGGGCCGGCTTCCCAAATTTCTGCAGACCCTAGCTCACCTCAGCCGAGGTCGCAAACATTCCGAGGCTTTTCTGGGAAGGGTGGAGCACTCGTTGCCCGAACTCTGCCTTTTTTGGGGGGACAACTGTCCATTTCCTCTCCTCCGGGATGAGTTTTTCTGCAGCGGGCCGGTGTGCGCAGGGGTATGTGCATGTCAGTGTTCTTGGCGAGGGGTGGGGGGAGTTCAGGGTCAGCAGCTTCTTCCAGTGATCACGCTGCTGTTTTCCCAGAGCTTCGCGGTGCGCGTGCAACTCAGTGCGCGCCCGGTTCTGCACTTGTCGGCCAGCGAGCTGCGCGCGTGAGCGCAGGTGCGCGCCTGTCCCGTGCGTACACTCTGGTTGGCGCGCAAGGACCAGCATAAGTGCACACAAGTCCGCGCGCGCGTAGCCGTCGATGCTCCTGCACCTCCTGTGCCTTGAGGTGTGAGCCTGTGGGCCCTGCACCTCGGCTGCACTGGGCTTCCTTCCGCCCAGCACGCCCAGTAGGTGTTTTATGGTCCAGTAGGTGGCGCCCGAGGCCGCCTCCCTGCCAGCAGCATGTCCCAGCCTGGGAGCGAGGCGTGGGGTGTGCCGCGTCCGTCCAGATCGTCCATGGGGGAGGGTAGGAGCTGAGGCCCGAGGTGGTCAGTCATACACCTGGGCTGGGTGTGCCGAGCCCCAAAGAGTGGAGTGAGGCAGGCTGTAACCTGGAAGTCTGTCGGCCGCCCCCATCCAGCGCCCAGCCCAGACCTGCCCTGCCCTGCCCGTGCGGCGCCTGCTACAGACAGATTGGCTTTATTCATGGACACGCGGGGAGGGGGGCGGCCGGACCCGCCCTCCCGGAACACGCTCACACGAGGGTGGGGGACTCTCCATGCTACAATCACGACACATGACGCCCGCGTTCGGACCGGGTCGGCTGGGGGAGGGGTCATGGCACAGCCTGGCTCCTGGTTTTGGTTTAAAAGAAAAAAAAAGGTTCTTGGGGTCGATGTGGGAGTGCGCTGGAGGGCTTTGGCGGGGGTGCCCGGAGGCCCTTCAAAGAGCCTCTATCGGGGGGTGGAGGGGAGCCGTCGCTTTCCTGTTCGTTTAAAAACACATAGAACATGCTACAACCGCGCAGACACCAGACGGGATGGGGCGCGGAAGGGGCAACATACGTGCTGCGAAACTCCCAGCCTTGGCCGCAGCCCCAGCCCTGTCCACGCCCCAGGGTTGGACGCGGGCGGGAAGGACAGACAGACAGACTCAAACACGGGCTCCGAGGGGGCACCTCGGAGCGAAGGAAGATCTCGTGGTTTGAGGAGAAGGGGTAGAAGGACAGCCCTGGCTCTGGGGGGCGGGGCAGGGGGCCGGGAAGGGATTGTGCTGCTGGTGGGGGGCCGTCCTGGGCCCTTACGCCTCTGGCTCATACTCCTGATACTCCTCCTGCATTAGAGGGATGGGGGTAGAGTGGAGAAGAGCAAAAGAGGAAGGGGTTGGAGACCAAGTGGCCCGGCCGCGCCCCGAGTCCCTTCGCCCACCAGGAGGAATAGTGAACGCCCCTCCCTCTAGGCAGGGGAGAGACCTAGAATTTGGGGACGGCTGGGATGTTCCTGGGCAGGGGTGCCTGAGACCCAGAGACAGGCTCCATCTGTCCTCCCTCCCTGCTGCCATCTCTGGGGTCTGGGGTCTGGGAGCTTGAAAACTCACTGGCCCAAACTTATCCTGCCAGGAACCTCCCACCCCAGCTGGGGATGCCCAAAGCCCCACCCCTCACCTGCGGCTGTTCCTCATAACTCTCTCCTTCAGGCTCCATCAGTGGCTCAATCAGCGGCTCCTCAGCAGCTTCCTGGGCCACTTCCTCTGGCTGCAGGAAGAGAAGAGACAAGGCCTTTGAGGCCAGCTGGGCATGCCCCCCAGATTCCTACCCTGGGAAGATTTTGACTGATCGGGGGAAGGCTGGGCTTTGTTGGCAGTGCAACCAGCATTTTTAATTGTGTATTTAGAATGCCTTGGAAATGGGACGGAGCAGTGAAATCCCTCCAATCACGGCTTGAAGCTGGGGGTGTCCAGGGGTTGTGGGTACCCATACCCCTCTCCCTGCAGCTGACAGCCTCCTGTGCTTCCCTTGATGGGACTGGATGGGATGGGGAGATAGCACACATAATCATCCATTTGTCCCTCTTGCTGTCAGCTCTGTAGATGGGGGCTGCTTATGAGGACCCCAAGATAACCCTGGAGGCTCCTCAGGGCTGGAGGGAGATGGAGGCTCAGGGACAGAGCTGAGCAGGAGCTCTGAGCCATTCCCCTGCCACTTTCCACCCATCCCTCCCCCAGGGCCCTGTGTGGCCTGGTTTCTTCAGCTGTTGCTATTTTAAGATAAGCTGGAAGCAACAGCTCATGGTGTTGCTTGGATGTGTGAGCTAAGACTCTCCCCTCCCCATAGCATCTGCTGCCCAGACCTGTGCAGGCCAGCATATATGCAAATAGGGGGCTGCCAGACACATGGCCAGTCCCCTGTGAGTGAGCACATATATGTGCACAAACACGAGACTGAGCTGATTACACACGTGGGCACACACAGTAACTGAGGTTCATGCTCTGTAGGCAAGGGGCCCCACCCCGTCCCCCAGTTGCACATGTAACCACTGTCCCTCCCTACTGGGCAGAGGTCAGAATCTTGGGACCCATGAGGGCTGGCACCTCGGCACTCTAGTTGCTCCAGCTCCATCCAGGCAGCTTCAGCTCCTTCACATTACCTGTCTAGGTGGGCCCTGTGACAACATGAGTTTACACTCCTGGCGTAGCTCACTTCCCCTAGTTACAGGGAGTCCACCACAGCCCAGGAGGTGGGGAAATGTTCGTTTGCCCAAAGTCACCCAGCTATGACCAGAACCCAGGAAAGAAAGAGAATGTGAAGAATCCCAGCTCTGCACATTGTTTGGAAACAAATGTCCAACAGCAGGAGAATGGATATGTGCATTATGGTCCTATCACACAGCGGGTACTGCACGTCTAGGATGGGGACACCCAGTGCACACCAAGGCGTGGTTGACTCCCCTTCTTAGTGATGAGTGAAAGAACCCGGGTACAAAAGAACATGTGCTTTAGGATAACGTTTACGTGACATTGACAGACACTCAGATAATCTGTGGTGATAGAAGCAATTAACTGTGGAGGGGGACAGGATAAAGGTGAGGAGAATCAGGTGCCTGGGATAAACGAGACCCTGGAATAAGTGCCCCCTTAAATTTTGTGCCCCAGGCACTTCACTTCCCTCACCCTATTCTTAGCCCTGGGAGTAGGGGTGGCAGGGAGTGTAAGGGGGGCTTCTAACGAACTATGTCTTGTGTTTTATGTCTTGATTTGGGTGCTTGATTACCTGGGGAGAGCTGAGTTTGTGAAAATTCCATGGATCTGTGTGTTTTCTGCATAATATACTTCAGTAAGAAGTTCACTTAAAAACCACCCCAGCCTTGCTATTCACTACCTCTTTGGCATCAGGTCAGTTGCTTCACCTCTAATCTCAGCTGCCTCGGATGGGAAGTGGGATGGTGTCTTTGCTTTGTATGCGTGTGGGGAGGCTTCCACGATACTATGTGTGGGCAGACTGAGAGGTAGAGACAGAAACTCACACTCTTAGCTTCCATGAGTTCTCCATGGGGCCAGTGGCCCCAAACACCTGGCTTTGGATTGTAAGTATATGATCTTGAGTTCTTTTGAGACAGGAGGTTTGAAATGTCAACAAGTGCAGGTAAGAGGAAGGCAGCCTGAGAAAAATGGTTGTGTGCAAAGGCCCCCTCACCAAGCCTCAAGCTGACGGCTCTGCTTTCTCTGCGCCCTAGTACTGGGCCTGGTCCCATGTTGGCATCAAGGGACTACAGTGACATGAACCTGAGCTTAGCATCTCCCAACTACCTTCTCAGGGGGGCAGGCAGGATTTGGGATCTTGAGTAAGTCACTTCACCTCTCTGAGCCTCAGTTCTTTTACCTATAAGATGTGCTAATTGTGATGCCTTTTTTATAGGGACATTGTGAAGATTCATTGAATGACTCCATGTACAATATTTAGAACAGCACCTGCCCACACAAGAGATCAATGAATGGGAGTGATCACTGGAAACAAGGATAAGAAATGGGAATTCACACAGCTGGTAAAATGCAGAGACAGGACTTGAACCAGAACTTCTGAGCGGAGAGAAGGAACCAACTGAGCAGAATGTCTAGAGCCAGAGGGTGCTGTGTGGTCTCCTCCCCCAGCCAATGGATGGATCCGCTCATGCCGAGATCACACGGAAGGAGGCCCCACCCCCATGGAGGCAGATTCGGCATTTGTACGTGGAAAACATGGAGCACTGCACAGGAGGTGTCTGTGCAGATGGTGTATAGATTCGCAGAGTTCAACGTCCTAGCACACCTGTGACACAAGCCCCTAGGGGCACGCACAGGCTGATCCTGTGATTGTGGGGCCATCATCTCTTACTGAGCATTCACTGTATGCCATCCAGGCTCTTTACATCAGTGGTTCTCCAGATGTGATCCCTGGACCTGCAGCATCAACATCACCCAGATACCTTTTAGAAGTGTACATTCTAGCCCTACCTCAGACCTACTGAATCAGAAATTCTAGGAATAGGACCAACAGTCTGTATGTTAACCTGGCCTCCTGGTGATCTGATGCACACTTAGGTTTTTGAACACCTCTAAGCTACATTATCTCTAATCTACACAAAAGTCCTCTTGTATTCATCTCCTGTCTTAGAGGCAAAGAATCAGGCTCAGAGACATGACGGGATGTGCCCAGGGCCAGGCAGTCAAGAAGTAATGGAGCTGAGATTCAGATCCAGCTCTGTGGGGCTCCAGAGCTCACAGCCCTTACCCTGCAGCATGTCCTAAGGAAGGTACCTGACTTTGTGCACACATGGGTTGCTGCCACCACTTGCCTGGGGTAACATTGCACAAATCTGTGAGACACAGTTCACCCCTCCCCATGGCCCACTTCTGCTCACGCCTGCCTCAGGGCCTTTGCACGTGCTGTTCCTCCTGCCTGAAATAGACTTCCCACATGGTGTGCCTCATCACTTGGGTGTCAGTTCTAATGTCACCTTCTCAGAGAAGCCCTCCCAATTAAAGTTGCCCCTCACCCCTTGACTCTCCATCCCATCGCTCTTGTTTTCTTCATAGCACATATCCCTGTCTGAAATCATCTTGTGTACAGGTTAGCTGTTTACTGTATCTTCTCCCACTACAGAGTCAGCTCCGTGAATGTAGGAACCCATTCACCGTGGTAACCCCTAGAACAATCCCTCCCTGGCATGAATACTTGTTGACTGAAAAGATATGAGGGAACAATCAGTGACTTATGCAGATGAGGCCAAAAGCAGGCCAGACCACACTCACGAGCAGGATACATGCATCCAATCCAGATCTGGGTCACAGTCACCGGGAGCGCCATGCCCGCACACAGCCACATGCAGACTCCTGCCGAGCTGTGTCTATCTGGGCCCTGCAGAATGTTAGGCAAGGTGGCTTGTGCCCCAGGCCGGCTGGGGGAGCAGGGAGCCTGGTGGCAGATTTGTGGGTGTACCTGGTGTGTGTGTGTGTGTGTTGGAAGGATAGCTCACCTTCAGATCAGTGGGGAACTCCTCCTTCTTCACCAGACCTGTGGCTGCTGCAATGTTCCCAGCCCCAGAGAACACGGCTCCTCCCAGGTGTGATGCCTGCTCCTTGGTTTTCTCAGCCACTGCGTCAGAGAGAGGGTTGGGGGCAAAGGTCAAGCAGACATAGATGCCCTCCTCCTCCGTAGTGTCCCAGGGCCTGACTTCCCACAGAGCACTACACCCTGCAGAAAGCTCTGGGGGTGCCCTCTCCCGCCACCCTCTGCCCCCACTCTCTGGATGTCAGCAGACCCTGGGCCAGGGTGAGGGAAAAAGTGGGCAGGGCTGGGCTAGTACCTGAGGCCACTCCTTGCACCACCCCTTCTCGGGTTTTGCTTCCTGTAGGGACAAGATGGAGCACATTTAAGGGCCAAGGGAACAGATGCCAGCAAGCACAGTGGTTACAGAGTGGGCAGAGGGACCCAGGCAGCATGGGCATCCTGGTCCTTCCCTGCCTTCTTGGGCCTCCAAATCCCACAAGTGCCCCCTTCCATGCCTGCGTCATCTGGATGTCCAGTTCTCCCCATTGTCTGTCCCCGCCGCACCGCCCCCCACCCCGGCCTCCCGCACCCTGACCCACCCACCCTGCCCTGGATGTTGCCCATGATCCAGCACTGGGAAAGCACTCTGCCTGCCGGTTCATTTAATCCTCTGCCCTGGATGGGAGCAGGTGGGGGTGGGGATGGACCTGGGGGTGGGGCGAAAAGATTCTGTCTTTGGAAAGGTGCCCCTGGTGCACAACTGCCCACATCCTGCCCCGGTACACTCACATCCCCACACCCCCTGCTCCATTTCTTAAGACTCTCTTTTAAATAGGGTACAAATCTCTCCTTCTGGCCAAAGTAGCAGGTGTCTTAGATGAAGGATGGGTCTAAGGGTGATGTGAAGATGGTGACTGACAGCTACGGCATTGGCTGGGTCTTCCCAGGAGGGTAGCAACTGGGAAAGGCAAGAGAGCCTGTCCTGAGGTGGGGGTGGGAACCCTCGGGAGAGTGGGATGTCTCCAATCCTGAGGATCTGGCAACCCAGACAACAGCTGATAGAGCCAGAAATGGGAGTGTGGGCCAGCTGAGGCTGGCAGGAGGAGGATGCAAGCAGACAGGCTTCTCAGGGCTAAGGCCAGCCACATCCAGAGACCGGTGGCTGGGGGCGGAGCAGGGTGGGGTGGTAGTTGTGCAAGCACTTCCATTTATTCCTCGCATGAACACTTGTTGGCACCGTCTCTGATTCAAGTCCCAGGCTGATGGCTCACTGTCAGATGAGGGACAGAGAAGAGGAAAGTTGGTGCCTTCAACCTCAAAGTAGTGGGGAGAGGAAGTTTGGGCCTCTGGGGGGTGCAGGATGTGGGGGGTGTTTCCCGGGTCTTGACAAATGGGGAGCAGTGGATACACAGAAAGGGGACTGAGAAGGGACAGGGAACCTAGAGAGGTGTGATTTCAGGGTCTGCATGGAGCACGTTGATGTGGTCTGTGTGCTCAGAGTGATGGAGACTGAGATGGGACCACGAGGCAGGTTGAATGCTAGGCTACAAGGAGCTGAGTCTTTGATGAGTAGGAGCAGGGGACCATCAGGAGTTCCTGCTCAGGGAGAGGAGCAGGAGGTGACAACCTGGGGGAAAAGGAGGTGGTTGTTGAGTCTGTTAGCAGGGAGACAGCATCAGGGATGTCAGGGGTCCACAGGAGTGAAAGGGCTGAGGGAAGAGGGAGGCTCCAGAAGGTGTGGGCTGAAGCCTTCTCCCAGTCTCCATCACCTCTGCCCTAGCTCTAACCAGCCTCATCTCGTGGCTATGTTACCTCCCAGCGGGCCTCCCTGTAATTTGTTCTGTCCCCAGAGTCCTAGGGGACTCTCTATACTGAAGCCAGATCATGTTGGTCCCTGGCTCACAGTCTGCGATGGCAGTCAGACTAATGCTTTGCCTGCAAGGGCCCCTCATGAACTGGCTGTTGCTGATCTCATTTCTTACCCTTGCTTTCTGCCCTCTGCTCTCAAACCCAGTATCTTTCGCCCCATCCCAGGGCCCTTGGCACCTGCCTTTTCTGCACCTCCCTCCCCAACCACCCTCATTTTCTCCGCTCAGCTCAAATGCTACCCTCTTTGATTACCAAAGTGGCTCCCCACCCCAGCCACTGGGTGTCAATGCCCGAGACTGGAATACTTGACCTCACCATCAGCAGAGCCGGCACCTACCAGCACAGAGTAGGTGATCAATAAGTATTTTTCAAATTACCACCATTCCAAATCTGCCACAGCCCTGGGCAGGTTAACCAACCCTCTGCAGCCTACATAGAAAATTCTATCACACAAAAGTAAGCCCTGAATCAGCAGACTGCATGCCGAGTTTCTTGCCTCCCTTTATGCAAATGACCCTGAAGGCTTCCTCTCCCCCCACCACACCCCCCCACTTAGGGTGAGATATTTTAACCACTTGGCCTTTCTCCTGATGACAGCTGGCAGTTGCAAGAACAGTGGACCCCTAGGAGAGATGCCAATGGTGGAACCACTGGGAGGAGAGATTCAGAGGTGGCGAGCCGTGCTGGGAGGGAGCCCCAACAATACAGGAAGGAGAGTGGTAAGGGGAGGGGGGCACTTTGGAATCCATAAAGCTTGGCTCAAACTTCAGCTTCAGGTCTTATCAGCTGTGACCTTGAGCAAGATAATTAAAGCTCTGGGAAGCAGGGGTTTCCCTGGTCTGTGGATGGGCAGGGAGCATTGAATGAGGTAATAGATACTGCAGATGTATTTCACACTTTTCTTGGCAGACAATAAGAGTTCAACACCAGGCAACTATTAATGGGAAGAAGCAGAAGAAGACTGTCTCCTTTGATCCCTGCCTTGCTTCTCTGGACTTTCAGCTGAGCTCCACCCTCATCAGCCCTTCCTCCATTCCCCACGACAGTTCGTGTCATCACTGACCCAGGTTTCCATCGGCTGGCTATGTCTTCAGTGACCCCTGCTAACCCGGCCCCATCTGCTGACTCATATTCTCCGGCCCAGACCCCCCACTTCCTCGCTCTAAGGACCTCGGCTCTGTCCCCTCTGAGGACCCCCAAACCTCGCAGCCCCGGAAGCCCCGCCCCTCGCCCACCGACGTAGAGGACACCCTCCTTGGTCTTCTCGGCGGCCTCGGTGACCCCCTGCTTGGTTTTCTCCGCGGCAGCCACGACGCCTTCCTTGGCCATGGAAAGGCCCTTCATGAACACGTCCATCCTGGCGGCCTGGGGAGGACGAACACACGGGCACCGGTGCGCTCGCCTGAATCCTCACCCCAGCCCTTGTGAAGAGACGGCAGGTGTCCCATCCCCTCCCCCTGAGACCGAAGGCGCCCTTCTGGCCCGGAACCTCCTCCCACCTTACTCCCTTCCCCAGTGCCAGGCCACAGGGCCGCAGCGAGTCCTAGCGTCCTTGAAGCCCGTGGACGCAGGAGGGGCCCCCCGCCTCGGTTATCCGGGGCCCTGCAACCTGCCGCCCCGCGGAATCAGAGCTGGGCACCGCGCGAAGCCCGGGGGCCTGCCTGTGCACACGCGACAGACACACGGCCACGCAAACAAACATACTCCTTGGACACGCTCACGTGCACACACAGGACCCTCAGACATTCGAACGCGCACGGACACGCGGACACACCACGGGGCACACGGGCGCGGGCGCAGGGCCACACGGCCATCCAGGCAGCTGCAGACACCAAGCAAGAGAGATACCTACCCCGGGGCGCATACGGACACGCACCCCACCGCGTCCTGTTTACGTTCTCCGGCCCCTTCCCCATCCCATCCCGTTCCCCCTCCACTCCATTCCCAGACCTTTACCCTTCTCCTCAGCCTGGGGCGCCCGGAGCGCGGCCGCCTCACCTAGATGCGGGGCCCGGGCTGGGGATGGAGTGGCGGCTGCGGCAGAGGCTGCAGCAGGCGGACGCACTGGTTCGGCTGGGCTGGGCCGAGGTGGGCTCCGGCCGATGAGGAATCGGGCCGTGGCCAGGCGTTCAGGCTGGTCTGCAGCAGACGAGGCACGAGCCCTGAGCCGAGGAGCAGTAGTGTCCGGGCCTGGAGTGCTTCGCCAGCCGCCGCTCGTTCCTAGCGCCCTGCTGTCTCGCGCGCTCCTGCTCCGGCTGGGGCGCTGCGGCAGCTCTGAGCTCAGCGCCCCCCCCGCCCCCCCCCCCCCCCCCCCCCGCAGCCGCGCCACCCCCTCGGCCTGACTGACAGGAGGCGGGGAGGGTGACATCTCCGCGGAGCCCGCTAGCCTCATGGGGCGGGCCCGGGACACGCCGCTGGGGACCCCGGAGCGTCATCGGACTCAAGTCCTGTCCCCCAGGAACCTAGTCTGGTGGGAGACACAATGCGGCGTGCTGAGTACGGGAGAAATACAGCAGTTGGTTTTAGTGTTTAGATGGGTTTGGAGGTCTTTATTAACTGTGGGACCTTGGCTACTCAGCTCTCCTTTCTGAATGTCAGTTTCCTCTTCTGTAAAATATGGATGGTTCATTCAGCGAACGTTTACTGAGCTCTTAGGTACCAGGCAGATTTGAGGCTGGAGACAGCACAAAAGGAAAACTAGACCCCTCCTTTTTGGGGAGTTTGCAGTGGTGAATTTGTGTGTGTGCAGAGATGGGATACAGGAGAGAAAATAAACATCAATGCTTAAACCAAAGGTTATTTCAGCTTGTGATAAGAGTCACAGAGATGATAAAATGGAGATGGACGAGACTTACTAGAACAGGGGCGCTTGAGATCTGGTGGTCAGGGAAGGCCTCTGTGAGGAGGTGAATGGGAGCAGAGATCCCAGAGAAGCACCCACACCAGGATGCTTGAGGGCAAGATCCATAGAGAGGGAACTGTATGTGCCAAGGCCCTGAGGCAGGACTGTGCTTGATAACAGATAAAACACAATGTAGCTGAAGAAACAACAAGGAAGGAGAAGGAGGTGGACATGATCTTTTTTCCTGTGGTTACGGTCTGGATTGTCAAAATGACCCTAGAGTGCCAGTCACACATAGGTCCTTAGTTGGTGTATGTCAGAATTATGCCCAGGAAGCTGTGGGATACCTGAGGAAGGGGTCTCTGACAGCTACAGAGGAGGTGACATCTGAGCTGGGCCTTGTGGAATTTCATCTGGCAGACAAGGGAGGAAGGACATTTTGGGTTGTGGACACAGCATCCGCAAAGGCACTGTGGTTGGAAAGGTAGGGTGTGTAAGTGTCAGATGATGAGGTGAGAGGGCAGCCAGGAGCCAGACTATGCAGGGCCTGGAAAAAATTGTTCACAGATTGCTGATAGAGCTGCATACTGGCACATGCTTTTTGGAAGACAATTTGGCAATGTTTACCAAAGACATAAATGCATGCTCCTTTAGAGCCAACAGTCAGTTCCCCTTCCAGGAATTCATCCTTTGGATCTCTACTCTCACAAGCACACAAAGACATGTGTACAAGGCTGTTCACTGCAGCATAGTTTATTGTAACAAAAAACTGAAAATAATCTAAATGTCTATCTGTAGAGGACTGGCTAGTTAATTATGGTTCATCCATTCAGTGCAATGCTGTCATTAGAAAGGATGGGTTAGACCCATGTGCACTGATATAGGAGTATAAGACATGGTGTGAGGTGAGAGAAGCCAGGGTACCAAACTGTAATGTGAGCAGCTAACTGATTTTTTAAAAATTATTTTATTGAAATATAGTTGATTTACAGTGTGTTAATTTCTACTGTAGAGCAAAGTGATCAGTTATACATATATATATTCTTCTTCATATTCTTTTCCATTATGGTTTATCACAGGACATTGAATATAGTTCCCTGTTCTATACAGTAGGACATTATTGTTTATCCATTATATATATATATAATAGCTTGCATCTGCTAATCCCAAACTCCCAATCCATCCCCCCCTCACTCCCTGCCCCCTTGGAAACCACAAGTCTATTCTCTATGACTGTGACTTTATTTATTGGCTTCTCTAATAGCTCAGTTGGTTAAGAATCCACCTGCAATGCAGGAGACCCTGGTTCAAGTCCTGGGTTGGGAAGATCCACTGGAGAAGGAATAGGCTACCCACTCCAGTATTCCTGGGCTTCCCATGTGGCTCAGGTGGTAAAGAATCTGCCTGCCAATGCAGGAGATGTAAGAGATGTGGGTTTGATCCCTGGAGAAGGGAAAGGCTACCCACTCCAGTATTCTGGCCTGGAGAATTCCATGGACTGTAAAGTCCGTGGGGTCGCAGAGTCGGACATGACTGAGTGACTTTGACTTTCAGAGATAAGTTCATGTGTGTTATATTTTAAGTGATATCATATAGTATTTGTCTTTCTCTTTCTGACTTCACTTAGTATGACAATCTCCTGGTCCATCTATATCTCTGCAAACAACATTATATCATTTTTTTATGGCCGAGTAATATTCCATTGTATACATGTACCACAACTTCTTTGTCCATTCATCTTTCACTGGACATTTAGATGTTTCTATGCCCTGGCTATTGTAAATAATGCTGCTATGAACATTAGGGTGGATGTATCATTTTGAATTATAGTTTTCTCCCAATATATGCCTAGGAGTGGCTTCATAGGATCATATCACAACTCTATTTTTACTTTTTTTGTGAATCTTCCATATTGTTTTCTATACTGGCTTAATCAATTTACAGTCTCATTAGCAGTATAGGAGGGTTCCCTTTTCTTATGGAGCTAGTCAATTTTGACCCAAAGAAAGCATTTGCAGTCACACAGTTATATACAGACACCTTAAATATAAATACAGACATCTGGATATACAAAGAACATACCTATAAGAACTTCCAAAACACTGTTAACAGTAGTTGCCCCTGGCAAATGGGACTGAGAGAACTCAAGGAAAGAAGCTTGTACATTTCATCGTCTTTATTCTTGCGCTGTTTGACTATTTTACCTTGAAGAGTGTTTTACTTGTGTAATTTTAAAAGCTAGCATGGGGGACAGCTGTTGTCATTGCTGGCCTCTCATCATTGAAACTGCCTCCCTCCTATGTCTAGGGGATTCCCCACCTTGTGAGGTAGCGCCCTCCTCCCCTTCTAGGAGCTGACAATGCTTTCCCAGCTTTCCTTGCTTCCAGGACATGTGACCTCAGCCCCAACATCCCAGCCCCAGACCAGGAACCTGAACCTAATGCCAGGAAGAAGCAGCAGAGGAGGAGAGTCTATTTAGTTAAAGGCAAGCGGTGGTGGCAGTTCCTGCCAGGGATCGGGGGCAGCTGTGACACTGCTTCTGGGAGCACCTAGCACCAACAGGGCAAGCTGTACTGTCTGTGCTCGGCTGTAGCATCTGGGGAGTCTTCCTGGGACTGCTTGATGATGTGATTTAGGCATCATTCCAGGCTGCCTAGTCTCCAAGGGGACTCTGGCCTTCCAGGAAAGTTTCTGAGCTGCCCACTATTGGCTAGTAAACTCCGTATCTGGTTAATAAGCCAAGAAGTGATGTTTGTGACTCTTGACTAAGATTCCCTGAATGTCAAATGAGGAAGGACCAGGCAGTAGGAAGGAGAGAGGAAGAAGAGAGAAAGAAGACCATACAAAGGGTGTCATCTTCCTATTGTAGGAATTGGGAAGTCACTGAAGGATTTTAAGCCCAAGAGAAACCTAAATGAGATCTGCATTTTATGGGGTCCAAATGGAGGTGGGTTGGAGGGAGGTACCGCTAGACGTAGCAAGAGCAATGAGGGACCTGAGGCAGAATCCACAGGAAGAATGATAAAGCCTGGACCAGGGAAGTCTCAGTGAGACTGGAACAGGACTGGAGGGGAGACCTGAACATCGTTTCAGATGTAACTTATTGGATGTTGGGGAAGAGAAAGCGGAATAAATCCAGGAAGATCCCCAGGTTTCTGGCTTGGACAATGGGGTGAGTGATGCTGCTGCAAAAAACGGAAATAGGCATTGAGGGGGTGGGGCAGCTTTGGAGGGTGAGCTTGCTTAGGGCACACTGAATGTGCCGTGCCTGATAGACTAACTATCAGGCTATCACTGCCTGATAGACAAGGTGTACTGCCAAGAGTTATCTGAGCCTGGAACTCAGGAAGCTACTCCATGCTGGCTTCAGGTATTTATTTGGGCCATGGTATACTGGGAAGTCTTTAATACATGGCTTTTCAAGCAGAGAAGCACCTTGTAGAGGTTGCCCATATCTGTGGTGTAAATTCTACCCCTGTGGTTTGTTTCAAGCTGTCACTGTGATGTCTCTGAGCAGAGAGTTGGGAAGAGACATGTGGTAGCACTCCTTTATACAGCATTTCCACCATTCCGGTAAAATAGATATAGAATAATCTGGAAAGCATAGATAATAGTAAAATAATTAGGAAGTTGTGTTTTAGGTGCTTGTTATCTTTGTTTTAAACATTTATATAACCATAAGTTTATTTAATTTTTAATAATGGCTTTAATGTCTGTCTTACAAAATTCCTAAAACTTCGTTCTCACAAGCTGATCCAAGCCAGCCCAGGACACTGTTGGATTTGGAGTTATTTGCATGGAGGTGGTGGCTGGAGTCATGAGGAGGATGCAACTGCCCAGAGGAACAGGAAGAGTGAAAAGAATGGAGGGTCTGAACAGAATGCAGAGTCAGTGCAAACCTCCTGAGTGGCCAGGGGCAGAGGAGCCCAGGGAAAGGCTGAGAAGAAGCAGCGCAGAGAGGAGGAGAAGTTGGAGAGTGAGGTGGCCGGGAAACCAAGGGGATTAGAGGACAAGTGAACAAATGTTAAAGAGAAGCCAAAACAACAAGTAATAAATAATCCTCAGATGGGCAGCAAGTGGGCTGTGGAGGAGTTTAACAGCAGCACCAGGAAAAGACTCCTTGGAAAAGCCCCTGATGCTGGGAAAGACTGAAGGCAGGAGAAGGGGACGACCGAGGATGAGATGGTGGGATGGCATCACCGACTCAGTGGACATGTGCTTGAGCAAACTCCAGGAGATAGTGAAGGACATGCTGCAGTCCATGGGGTCACAAAGAGTCAGACACGACTAAGTGACTGAACAACAGCAGGAGGCATTGTGAGTCCAGGAGAGAGGAAGCATCCAGGGAAAACCTCCAGGAGAAAGGGACATTCAAGCTGGGTTTTGAAAAATGAGAAGGACCTTACAATGTGGTGGTGAACTTTCCCAGCAGGGGATCCAGCAGGTGGAAAAATCCAGAGTGTAGAGGGAATAGAAAATGGATTAAATTCTGAATCAGGTAGGAAGTTCATTTGGCTGCTCATCAGAAGCTTAGCAAAGCAGGTATTTATTCTTTCACTTAAAGAGGTCATGCAGCAGGCAGCCCATAGTTGGTGTGATGACTTCACAACCATCAGAGACCCAGAATCCTATCTTCCTATTCAATTATTCTTAGTACCTCGATTCCACCTTCAAGGCCACTTCATGGCCTAGGATGGCTGCTGCGGATCCATCCATCATGTCCATGCAGAAAGCAGGAGGAAGGGAAGTAGGGTAAAAAGAAGACCTGCCAGTTTTCTGTCTTTTTCTTGAGGAATTTTCCTGGAAGCCAACAATTCCTGCCTATCTGTCATTGGCTACACCTAACTGCAGGGACATTAGAAAAGTTTGGTGATCTCTCTGGGCTTATGACTTCCTCGAATCAAAGTATGAAAAGGAAAGAATAGTTACTGAGTGAGCCACTAGCCCCTCTGCCCCGCGAAAGGTTTTTGCCTCCAATTTTTTTATTTTTAAAAACCTCAAGCCTCGAAAAAAGTTCCAAACATAATGTGAAGTTGCTCAGTCGTGTCCAACTCTTTGTGACCCCATGGACTGTAGCCTGCCAGGCTCCTCTGTCCATGGGGTTTCCCAGGCAAGAACACTGGAATGGGTTGCCATTTGCTTCTCTGGGGGATCTTCCCAAACCAGGGATCGAATCCAGGTCTCCTGCACTGCAGGCAGACACTTTACTGTCCGAGCCAACAGGGAACCCAAACATAATACAATGAACAAAACCTTTAGAAAAGTCATAATATTAGCACAATGAATACCCAGATATCCTCACCTAGGTTTGCCAGATGTTAACATTTGCTACATCTTTCCTTCTCTGTCTGCATATGGGCTGTCTCCAGAAGAAGGTGGCATGGTTACTGGGTCACCACTTCCCAGCATGCTGGACTCTACCCCGTGTCACATGGTTGGCCCTCTTTTAGGGTATAGGATGGCAGAGTCCGGACCCCTGGGTCTCTTTCTGGCCAGATCCTAAACCTGTGAGTTCTCAGGGCCCTCTGTTTGTTTCTGTTCTCTCTCTGACCTGGAAAATAGGCCCCTCTATTCCTCTTTTCTCTCCCCTTCTTAAGAATGTACTAAGAAGCTTCTGGAGAGGGAAGCCTGGGAGAGCGTGGGGAAGGGGATGGGAGAAAAATCTCAACTGGAGCAGCAGGGGTTCTCGTAAGAGAGTCCCAGGATCCTAGTTTCTGCTTGGGTTTCCATAAAAATACAGTTGTGCCTTTATAACTCTGCATGTGGGGCCTAACCATGTGACTGGACATTTACCAACATTCCTGCTGTCCAGGCCTCAGGATGGGGAGGAAGGCAGGCAGGATGGGCGGCCTAAGATCAGGCAGGGGTGGGGGGTAATACTGATTGAACACCTGTCTGCCAGGCACTATATCCATTATATCACTAAGTCCTAAAGTCAATCCTTTAAAGCAGGCATTTACATTCCCACTTTACAGATGAAAGAACCAATACTCAGAGAGGGAAAGTAACTGGTCCTTGGCATCTAGTCTTTTCAGTCAGTCTTTCCTGAGTGTCTACTGTGTGCGAGGTACTGTTCTAGGCACTGGAGACTCAGCAGAAAAGACGCATGAAGTTCTTGCTCTTCTAGAGCTCACTGTTCAAGAAGGCGGCAGATAATTAACAAATGACTAGGGAGAAGGCAATGGCATCTCGCTCCAGTACTCTTGCCTGGAAACTCCCATGGATGGAGGAGCCTGGTGGGCTGCAGTCCGTGGGGTCGCTGAGGGTCGGACACGACTGAGCGACTTCACTTTCACTTTTCACTTTCATGCATTGGAGAAGGAAATGGCAACCCACTCCAGTGTTCTTACCTAGAGAATCCCAGGGACGGGGGAGCCTGATGGACTGCCGTCTCTGGGGTCGCACAGAGTCGGACATGACTGAAGCGACTTGGCAGCAGCAGCAGCAGTGACCAAAGAAGATCCCTTAGACTGTGTTACTTTTGTCAAAATCAGTAACACTTACCTCGCTAAGTCTAATGTCAGTTCTCCCTTGTGGCTCTGACTTCTGAGTACTTGCCATGAGCGAGGCCCTGCCCTAGGAACTGCAGAACAGAGTCGTGAGTAAAAGAGGCCCTGGGGACCTTATGTTCTAGCACCAGAAGGCAGATGATGAGTAAAATAAATAAGTAAAATACAGGGTGTGTCAGGAGGTGGAAGTGCTTGGAGAGAAAGCAAAGAAGAGAAAGGGCATGGGAGTGCTGCAGCAGGGGCTGAGCGCTTGACCAGTTAAATACAGTGGGCAGGGAAGGGCTGGCTTGAGGTAGGAATTGAGGAAGCAGCCAGTGTAAAGTCCTAGGGCAGGTGCGGGTCTGGCATGTTTGAAGACCTGTAAGGCAGCCAGTGTGGCTGTAGGGGTGGAGAGTCATGGAGAGGGGCTGCTGAGAGCTGGTGGGGCCTTACAGACCCTTGGGCTGTGAGCACAGGAGTGATGTAATCTCACTTTCCTTTTTAAGGTTCGCTGTGTAGACAGTCGCTCAGTCATGTCCGACTCTTTGCAACCCCATGGACATCTCCAGGCCAGAATACTGGAGTGGGTAGTCTTTTCCTTCTCCAGGGGATTTTCCCAACCCAGGGATTGAACTCAGGTCTCCTGCATTGCAGGTGGATTCTTTACCAGCTGAACCACAAGGGAAGCCCAGGAATACTGGAGTGGGTAGCCTATCCCTTCTCCAGCGGATCTTCCCAACCCAGGACTTGAACCAGGGTCTCCTGCATTACAGGTGGATTCTTTACCAACTGAACTATCAGGGAAGCTGGGAGAAATATCAATAACCCCAGATATGCAGATGACACCACCCTTATGGCAGAAAGCGAAGAAGAACTAAAAAGCCTCTTGATGAAAATAAAAGAGGAGAGTGAAAAAGCTGGCTTAAAATTCAACATTCAGAAAACTAAGATCATGGCATCTGGTCCCATCACTTCATGGCAAATAGACGGGGAAACAATGAAACAGTGAGAGACTTTATTTTTCTGGGCTCAAAAATCACTGCAGATGGTGACTGCAGCCATGAAATTAAAAGACGCTTGCTCCTTGGAAGAAAAGCTATGACCAACCTAGACAGCATATTAAAAAGCAGAGACATTGCCGACAAAGGTCTGTCTAGTCAAAGCTATGGTTTTTCCGGTAGTCATGTATGGATGTGAGAGTTGGACTATAAAGAAAGCTGAGCACCGAAGAATTGATGCTTTTGAACTGTGATGTTGGAGAAGACTCTTGAGAGAACCTTGGACAGCAAAGAGATCCAACCAGTCAATCCTAAAGGAAATCAGTCCTGAATATTCATTGGAAGGACTGATGCTGAAACTGAAACTCTAATCCTTTGGCCACCTGATGCGAAGAACTGACTCATTGGAAAAGAACCTGATGCTGAGAAAGATTGAAGGCAGGAGGAGGAGATGACAGAGGATGAGATGGTTGGATGGCATCACTGACTCAATGGACATGAGTTTGAGTAAACTTTGGTGATGGACAGGGAGGCCTGGCGTGCTGTAGTCCATGGTGTTACAGAGTCAGACACAACTGAGTGACTGAACAGAACTGCAGTGAATTGTGTAGACAGTAGATTGTTCTTGGGCCACGGAGGAAGCTGGGGCCAGTATGCATACCATTGCCATAGTACAGGGAAGATGACAGTCCATTTGGGCTAGGGTGCGGCGATGGAGATGGAGAAAAGCGGCTGGATCCTGGATATTTTGTAGGTAGAGCTGAATATGGAATGTGCTGATGGATTAGAAAGAGATGAGTCAGGACCAGCCCAGGATTTTTGGCTGAGTAGGTGGAAGGATGGAGAAGATTATGGGAGGAGAAAGTTGGGGGATAGGGGAAAGCCAGGAATTCAGCTTTGAATGCAATAGGTGTGAGACAGGTGCATGTAAGATGCCCAGGTGGAGCTGTGAGCAGGCAGTTGGATGTGCTCTTCAGGATTTCATGCCAGGCCACAGGTGTTCTGTGCATGTGACATCCAATGCCCATGCCTGAATGGGATCATGAAATGGCAAGTGCTGACAGAGCAGAGCTGAGGTCCAAGGGCTCAGTCCTGGGAACTTCCAAGGCAAAGAGAAATTTTGTTCACATCTGTGTTCCTCAGTGCCTAAAACAGTGCCTTGGACATGGACCCTGGGACTCTAATAGAATACAGTGGTGGTGAAGCTGTGCCAGCTTTCAGGCTGGTGCCTTAAGAAACAGGCAGCCTCTGCCTCTCATCTCTTGGGACACTCATCCTGGGAACCCAGCCATTGTGCCATGGGGAAGCCAAGTGGTCATGTGCAGAGGCCACAAAGATCTATCCCAGTTGACACCCCAGCTGAGGTTCCATCTGACAGCCAGTGAAGACTGCCCCGCTAGAGTGCGCAGACGGCCCCTGTCCTGGCCTGTGAGCCATTCCAATCGACAGGGCTTTGGAGTAGAGAGGGACCATCCCTATCAAGTGCTACCCAAACTGCAGGTCTGTGAGCAAAATAAGTTATTATTGTAGTTTTAAGTCACTGGATTTCGGGTGGTTTATTATACAGCAACAGGAAGCGGGGACTCCATGCCCACCTCTCCAGAGCCTGTGTGTTTGTGTGTGTTAGTTGCTCAGTTGTGTCTGACTCTTTGTGACGCATGGACTGTAGCCTGCTAGGCTCCTCTATGCATGGAGTTCTCCAGACAAGAAAACTGGAGTGGGTTGCCATTGCCCTCCTTCAGGGGATCTTCCCTACCCAGGGATCAAACCTGGATCTCCTGCCCTGCAGGCATATTCTTTACCATCTGAGCCACCAGGGAAGGCCCTCCAGAGCCTAAACCAAACACCACTGAGTCTTCCTTTTAAATACCTCTGAAATCAATCACATGCTCTCATCTTTCCAGCTGCCCCATTCGTCACCTGGACAACCGTGTTTGCATCCAGATAGCTCTCCTTCCATTCACTCTTAATTGAGCAGGGTCTGTTTCCTACACAGCAGCCAGGGAACTTGCTAGAAAGCCCATCTGATTACCTCCCCAGCCCTTGAAGCACCCAGTGGCTCTCCGCTCTCCTAACATCAAGACTCACCATCCTTTCCCCTTTAGGCGTCAGCTGCACTGGTCTTTATTCTCTTCCTCCAGTACCTAATGTTCCCTTTGCCCCAGAACCTCTGCCCATGCCGCTTCCTCTCCCAGAGATACCCCCTCCACTGGGCTCATTAACTCTCGCTCAAACATCACCTCTTCTGTGAACTGCCTCTGAGTTGGTAGCTCTCAAAATGAGGTTCCTGACCAGCTCATCCAGGAACTTGTTAGAAATGCCAGTTCTCAAGCCCAAGCCAGGTGTTCATTTGTTTATGCTAAGTCACTTCAGTCCTGTCTGACTCTTTGCGACCCCATGGACTGTAGCCCATCAGGCTCTTCTGTCCATGGGATTCTCCACGCAAGAATGCTGGAGTGAGTTGCCATGCCCTCCTCCAGGAGATCTTCCTCACCCAGGGATTGAACTCACATCTCTTACATATCCTGCATTGGCAGGCGGGTTCTTGACCACTGGCGCCACCTCAGAGGCAGAGTGCAGGGGTCAGTATTTAGCAAGCCCTTCAGGTGATTCTGATCCATGCTCTTGAGAAGTGCTGCTCTAGAGCCCCCAGTTCAGGTCATGGGCTTGGTCTGCTCCCATCTGAGAATCCGTTTCGCTCAGAGGCTTGCGTTTGCTGTGACACAGGTCTTTGTGAGATGATCTGATGTCTGCTCCCCTGACAGACCAGAGCACAAGGGGCACTCATCTGCTCCTCATTGCCTCCCAGCACCCAGCCCCCCACAGGCCTGGCAGCACCACCTGGAGCTTAGAGATGCGGGTAGAACGGATATTAACTGTCACCCATGGCTCTCCTGTGTGTGGCAGAGGGGAAGACACTGGTCTCTTACAGAGCTGGGCCAAGGGGAGTGTGAGAAACCTTAAGAAACTTGGGGAGGTTTCAGCCCCTGCAGAAAAGGCTGCTGTTCAGAAGGTGGGGAAAGGATATCCAGCTTTCCCTCCCTCTCTTGCCCAGTCCCTCCTCCACCCTGGGCAGGCCCTCAGCTGATTGCTATTGACTACTGAGCAGGCCTTGTTCTGTGGACTGGTTTTATACCACTTAATACAGTAAGCTTCTGAGTTGTGTTTCATTAATGTTCCAATTTTACAGACAGGAAGACTGAGACTCAATGAGGTTCATGTACTTGGCTGAGGTGGGGGCAAGGAGGACTTGATCCGGCTGTGGACAGGTGCACTGGCCCTTGCCAACCGTGGCCAGGTGGAGAATGCTCAGGTGGACGGGAGGGAAGGAACATGAGTGCAGTGGACACAGGGGCCATGCGGATCCGCATTTGCTTTTCCAAAAGGCAGCGTTGGCTGCAACAGATTGGGAGAAGGAGGCCCCGGTGTTGCCAAACCTAAAATTTCAAAATGTGGATTTCTAATATACAAGCTTCTTGTTTCTAAATAATCACATAAAAAAGAAAACCCACAGATGTTTCCAGAGACTAGATACATGCCTGTGTCAAATGACATTGGTGGCAAAAATTGAGGGGTGAATGACAGCAGAGCCCAAAGGGAGACACCACAATGTCTGTATTGTCTCTGACCTGGCCCCACCCTGCTCCCCCCCACCTTCTGCCATGTCTGGGTCAATCCACTTTAATTTCAGAGGATGTGGTTTCACTAAGGGCAGACCCCTAATACTGACCCTTGCCATCCTGTCTCAGCCCCCAAATGACCAGTGCCATGTGGGCCGAGGCTAGGTCTGCCTGGTCAC
Source organism: Budorcas taxicolor (assembly GCF_023091745.1). Lineage (NCBI taxonomy): Eukaryota > Metazoa > Chordata > Mammalia > Artiodactyla > Bovidae > Budorcas > Budorcas taxicolor. The sequence goes on from NC_068916.1 coordinate 38,019,396, forward strand.
AAGCTGTGTCCCCAGACCCCAGCCTGCATGCAGAAGGTGCTCACTAAATGCTTGCTGATGGAACTAATAGTGTAAGCCCTTCCTCCTCGGAACACCACACCCCCTACCCCCACGCTGGCTCCTCCCAGTCGCCTGCCCGGGATGAGCTGGGCGGGGCGATGGTGGGTTTAAGGCCGGCTGCTGGAGGCCCCCTCGGATGGCTGGTGCCTGTGGAGCTCACGCTACAGCATGGCTGCCGCCCGCCCTGTAAGTCCACCCATCTGCCCCCTTGGGCATCGAGGGCCTGGGCTCACTGCCCAGCTTGACTCCTCTCCTTGGTCAGGCTGAAGAGGCTGAGGATGGGATCCAAAAGTGGAAGAAAGAGGAGGAGAAGGAGGAGGAGGAGGCAGCCGCCGGGCCGTGCATGGGAGAGGAGGCTCTGAGGAAGGCCCCGGAGGAGGGCAAGCTGGACTTACACCCACTGCTCAACAGGTAGGGCAGGCCCTACCCTTAGCTTTGACCTCACTTCCTTATCTGGGAAAGGCCAGAGCTGCCCTAAGACTTGGGCCCAGCTGGCCCTTTCAGCCTTAATCCAGCTGAGATTCCGAGTTAAAGCCTCCCCCAGCCTCTCAGGATCACTGTCCCCATCACCTTATGGGGCCGGTGCTACAAACCCTACCTCCCTGTTGGCTCAGGAAGGAGCCGGACTTCCGGGCCAACCTACTGCTGTGGACGTGGGGTGGGGCGGGCAGGTGGATGCACTCTTGCTTCCTCCTGCGCCCTCCCCCACCCCCCAGGTGGGCTCTGTGGTTCTTCAAAAATGACCGCAGCCGAGCCTGGCAGAACAACCTGCATCGGGTCACCAAGTTCAACACCGTGGAGGACTTCTGGGCGTGAGTGTCTGTCCCTCATGGAGGAGGCTGAGGTCAGGGGGCCTTAGCTGTGGATCCTTCCCAGACCCGACCCCTCCAGGGAGCTGTTGCCTACACCGCTTTCCCAGCCCTTTCTGGGGTCTTACAGCATCTCCTGAGGGCTGGGGCTTGGTGGGCTCTGCAGGGAAGTGGTGGGGAGTTTGGGCTGGGTCACAGCCCCTGCCCCCAAGCCTTCCTGGGACTCAGGGAGAAAGCCTGGGAAGTGGGAGAAGCAAGGAGTTGACCATGACTCTGCTGCTTTATGCCTTGTGACCCTAGGCGAGTTCCTTCCCCTCTCTGAGCTTGTCTCAGCTACTGAATGAGTTTCAGACTGTTTCATCTGTGGTGATCCAGTGAGGGGGTCTGCCAGGTGCTTCACAAACCCTGGGGGTGGGTGACAAGGTGGGATTTGAGGGTCTGGGTAAATGGGGATGGAAGTTTTTGGCAGGGGGCACCAGTATGAACTAAGGCTTGGAAGCTGGAAGGTGGGTGGAAAGCAGTGGGGTAAGAAGTTGAGGGATCTGAGGCAAGTTGAAACCAGGCCCTAAAAAGCTTAGCCTTTCAGCCTGGGGTGGGGGTCTCTCTCCAGGATATATAATAATATCCAGCTGGCCAGTAAGCTCTCTTCCGGCTGTGACTACGCCCTGTTCAAGGTAAGCTCGGCTTCCCCCACTCCCCAGGACACAGTGGGGCTGGTTTCTTCCAAGCTTCCCCCCTCACAGGGGCTTTGACAGTGCGGTATTGAGGACAGCCTTCCTTGGGGCCAAGCATAACTTCCAGTTGGAGGACTGCTATCCAGAAGCTGGGGCAGAGTGTCAGACCTGAGCCCCATCTTGAAGAACAGGGGAGGGGGGGAACAAGGGGGAGCAACGAAGGGGGTCTAGGTATCTGGCCTGGCTCTTTAACTTGGGGACTGCATCAGGGTTGCCTGAGGACACTCGTCAATGTCCAGGCCTGTCCTTGGAGGGGCTGGGCAGTGGCGCCCTGATGTCCACGTTTGCAGATTTTCCTAGGTGACTCGTGCCCAGCGAGCCTGGGATGTCTGTCCCTGGCCACACTGGGGTTGCCCCAGACACTTCCTTTAATCACCCACATCTGAACTCTCATCTCAAGGATCTTGGTTCAGCAAAGCAGACAAAAACACATCTATGCAAGGCTACGTGAGGTGACCTATATTGAGGCTTAGGGGCCCACGGGAGCTCACAGGAGGGTCTGCAGGGCTGACCCTGCTTGTACTGAAGGGTGAAGACAGAAGACCTAGTCTGTGGAGGGGCTGGAGCAGGGCCTGGGGAGGTGGCCAGGCACTCACTTCCCTTCGAACAAAGGGAGGTGGTTGATTCACCAACCTGCCTCCCAGGATGGCATTAAGCCCATGTGGGAAGACAGCAGGAATAAGCGGGGTGGCCGCTGGCTGGTCAGCCTCACGAAGCAGCAGCGCCACATTGAGCTGGACCACCTGTGGCTGGAGACAGTGAGTGGGGGGTTGGGCGGGAGGCTGGGTGGGGAGGGTTCCCAAGGGAAGGGGCTGGGCTGGTGTGGTAGCAGTGGTCTCAAGGATGGTGGGGGCAGTCTCTGTGCCCACCAGAAGGCCTCATCCTCCTCCTTTTCGGGTCCAGCTGCTGTGTCTCATCGGGGAGAGCTTTGGGGAGCACAGCCAGGAAGTGTGTGGGGCCGTCATCAACATCCGAGCCAAGGGGGACAAGATTGCTGTGTGGACACGAGAGGCAGAGAACCAGGAGGGCGTGCTACACATTGGGTGAGGGGTATCTCTGGCATAGGGTGGGGGCTGAGCCTCTTCTAGGGGAGAAGATGGAAGGGGAATGGCTTGGCCTGCAAGAGAGACCTCTAGAATCCTCCATGCTGTCTCTCCCTTCTTTCTTCCACAACTTGTGCAAAGGGTGTGGAGTCTACATTTCCATCTATTTCTTGCAGACCTCTTTTCTTTTGCATGAGTCACATTTCATGTTTCCACACGGGTAAGACACACACAACAGGAGTTACTGTGGCTGGAACCAGGGTAGGGGCTCTGGGCATAGGACCCATGGTCCCAGGTTAACTGCAGGACCTGCTGCTGACTGCCTGTCTCCTTTCCTCTCCCACTTACCTCCCAGACGTGTCTACAAAGAGCGCCTGGGCCTCTCCACAAAGACCATCATTGGGTACCAGGCCCACGCAGACACAGCCACCAAGAGCAACTCCTTAGCCAAGAACAAATTTGTGGTGTGAGAGGACCCTGAGCCTCCCATTGCTGTGTGTATTTATTTCTCAAGGGGGCTGGGCTGGGCTGAGGGAAGATGGCATGTTTCTTCCCTATCCTGGGGCTCAGGCCTAGGGGTGAGTAACCAACTTGAGAGCCCAGGGCAGTGGAAAGGTGGAGAAAACCCTGGGCTTTTTAACCCTGGGGGGCTGGGTTGGATACAGTGTGGTGTGGTGAGTCACTGGTGGAGGAGGTGGGACGGCAAGTGGAAAGAGAACAGGAGAGAATCCTAGGATTCAGGACTAACTCCATGCCCCCCACCTTGGAAAGAAGTTAGGTGTTCTGAAGGCCAGTCTCTTCCATTTGGGGGTGGGGGTTCAAGGCCACTGACAGAGCTGGAGCTCAGGGACAAGAGTGGGGGCTCTGAGTGATCATTCTGCTTTAAAAACTTATGAGTTGCCTCTCATCGGATTTGTAGCCGTGGAGCCTATGCTTTATCCCACACCTTCACTCAGTCAGCTGTGTGTGGGTCCCTAGGGTAGAGGGGTGGGGTTGATGAGGGCCTGGCCCAGGAGAGGTGATCAGGCCTTACGGTGGCTCTGCCAGAGGTGGATTAACCAGAAGGTGAAGTTTAAGCCCCTTTCTCTTCCTGTTCTAAATAAATACTTTAAACAAGATTTTTTAAAAATTCAGGTTTTGTTTAAAGTGACTTATTTATTTTGGCTGTGCTGGATCTTTGTTGCTGCTTGGGTTTTCCTCTGAGGGTAGCGGGGGCTACTCTCTGGTTGCAGGGCAGGGGCTTCTCACTGCGGTGGCTTCCTTGTGGAGTATGGGCCCCAGGGCGCGCCCGCCTCAGTAGCTGCAGCTTTGGGGCTCTAGAGCACAGGCTCGATAGTTGTGGTACACGAACTTAGTTGCTCCGTGGCATGTAGGATCTTCCCAGATCAGGGATCGAACCTGGGTCTCCTGAATTGGCAGGAGGATTCTTTATCACTGAGCCAGCAGGGAAGCCCAAAGTTGGAATTATTTTTAAAGAGGACTCTAAAATTCGCCCCCCTAAACCTTGGTCTGCTCCAGTCTTGCCTTGAGAGGAGTCATGTGAGACCCCTTCGGTAACAAGGAGCCTGATCAAGGGAGATGCTGGTATGGGGAAGAGGGGTTAGACGGTGCGGGGCGGTGCTTCAACCACTAAAGGGGTTTGAACTGGGGGCTGCGGTATATGCCCCCCAGCAAAACTGAAGGGGCAGGGAGCAGCAGGCGCAGCTCTCACAAGACCCAGGTGTCATCCCGTCTGAGTTTGAACCAGTAGAGACTGAACTGAATTTCCGAGTGAAAAGCACTTCTGATTCGACTGCACGTGTGCTAAAAAACACCACCCATATAACTATTCTCTGTTCGCTCACCAACGCGGTCGTTACTCCTTTTCGGGGATGGGCGCAAGGCCGGGGGTTGGGGTGGAGCTGGTACTGATCCTTGTGGTGTGGGGGAAACCGGGGGTCTTTAGTGCCTGCGACTTGCGGAGCTTTCCGCAAGCATCTGAGGTGGGTCCGAAGGACGCAGCGGCAGCCAGCGTAGGGGCAGAGTCAGACCTAGAGGCGGGGCTCCCAGGGGGCTGAGTCGGGCAGTGGGGAGGGGCCTGGACTTGGGGTGGTGTGCCTGTATGGGGGCGGGGCCCGGAGGGGAACAGTCGGGAGGGGCGGAGACAGACCCAGAGGCGGGGCTCCAAAGGGGACTGCGTGGGGCTAGGGGCGGAGCCTAGGGCGGGGCGGAATCAGGCATAGAGGAGGGGCTCTGAGTGGACCGAGCGGGGATTGTTCGAGCGCCGGGGGCGGTCCCTGCGGGGCGGGCGGGGCCCGACGGGCTCTCTGTGTGGCCGCGGCCATGAAGCCGCAGCCGCCGGGCTAGGCCCCGGGCGGCTCTAGCCCAGGGCGGCCCGCGGAGGGCTGGGCCCAGCCTCCGGGCCCGGTTGCCGGGCCGGCGTGCGGCCACTCACGATGCCCGGCAAGCACCAGCACTTCCAGGAACCCGAGGTCGGCTGCTGCGGGAAATACTTCCTGTTTGGCTTCAACATCGTCTTCTGGGTGAGCGCGGGGCGGGTTCTGGGCCCTGTGCTGGGGGTGGCGGAAGGAGGAGGCTCAGTCCCCTACTAGGGGGAGACACTCTTTGCCACAAGGCCTTGGGACCGTCCCCTAACTTCTTCCTCCCCTTCCCACCTCCACGCCCACCCTCTGGAGCACCTGAGGGAATTAGAGAGGCCCGGATTGCAGGGGGCGGGTCCCAGCCACTGCGGTAGTAGGATGGGGAGGGGTAGTCTTCCGGGGTCTCTTCAGGGCTCAGCGGAGAAATGGGAGGTGTTTCGGTGAAGACCCCGCGGCCCTGCTTGGTGCGGGTCGCCCGCTCTCCCTCTCTTACCCTGAGGTGTAAGGGGTCCGCGGAGCCCCACCTCTGGTTTTGCCGATAGGGAGGAAAGCCTCCGCGAAGGGCTGGATTCCCTCTCCAGCCCTTTTACCGCTCCAGTACCTGGGCCTACCGCTTCGCCTTAAGCCCTTATAAACAGGTGGGGGGGCGAGGGGCGCGGGAATAGGTCAAACTCCCACCCCCAAACTAAGAGGCTTGCAGGCAAGGAGGGCAATCGCCCTAGTTCTCAGCCGAGGACAGGGGGATATTCCCTAATGAAAGGCCAGGAGAGCTGGCCTTGGGGAACAGAATTCAGCATTCCACAGCTGAGCAAATGGAGGTGTCAGGGCCAGGCTGTCCCTGTCTGGAGAAGGGAACTGCTGGTGCCCCTCCCAGGGTGGAATCCATATCCCTGGGGTTGCCAAGTCATCTTTCCCTTCTCCCTCCCCCATCCCATCTCTCCAAGGCTACTTGCTGACTCTTCAGCCTCTACTCCTGACGCCTTGGTCAGAATATCAGGCCCACTCAGTTTTGTTTAGCAGGAATCAGTGGCACTGCCCTCTGCCCACAAGCTGCTCCGGCAGTGTGGGTGTCCTTTGACCCCTGCAGTGCCACAGCCTCAAGAGTGTGAGCCATGTGCAGAGAGCTGGTTTGGTGGGAAAGTCTGGGGCTCTAGTTGTCTTGGGCCTAGCTGTGAGACAGTGGGCAAGTCACTTCTCTCTGGGCTTCAGCTTCCCTAACAGGGAGTCGGGGATGATGAAGCCTGCTCCTCAGGGCTGTTAGGCAGATGACATGAGTTATAACTTACTGTATTCTCCCAGTCACTTTAATTATATCTACATTTTATAGGTGAAGGAACAGGCACAGAGAGGTTAAGTCATTTAACCCAGAGTCACACAGCCAGGAAGTGCAGAGCCAGGGTGGCAGCTCGGTGGGCAGTAGGTGGAGGTGAGGCTGAGCACTGAGCAGAGGGAGCTGCCAAATGTCAGCGGCGGTGGGGGTCGGGGGAGCGAGGCATGAGAGACCCAGGCTTGTTCCAGGGTTCCCCAGGATGGGACTCTTAAGTGTGAAAGGCCCCAGGGCTGGGGCAGAGTTTGAGTTTCATGTTGAGGGCAGTGGGGATGGATTTGTTTTAGTTTCTGTATTAGAGGCAGATCTGCCTGACTGCCATGGGCAAGGAGACCAGGGAGGCAGGCTAGGGCAAAGGAGGGGTGATGGCGGGTGGACAAGGTGAGGAAGGTTTCAGGGGAGGTTATCAGGCTGAGTTGACAGGACTGGCCCAGAGCACCCTGCGGTGTCTGGCTTGATGTTTTCAGTTTGTCCCGTGCACCACCAACCATGATCTTACCCTTGGGCCTTTGCCAGTACTTCTGACCGAAATTCAGTACTTCTGCCTGAAATTTAGTACTTCTACCTAGAATTCAGTACTGCCTGGAATTGTTTTCTCTTCAGTGCCCTGTTTCACCATTCAGGCCTCAGCTAAAATGTCACCATGCTCCCTAACTGAAACATGCTGCCCCCCCCCCACCCTATCACTTCCCATCACATCACCCTGTTTGATTTTCTTTAAAGGCTCTGTTGGTATCTGAAACTACCTTGCTTGCTCACTATGGGTTTCCGCCACTGGAGTGTAAACTCCATGAAGGCTGAGAGCTCATGTGCCCTTTTCACTGATGTATTGTCGGTGCATGACATGGAGCCTGGCACTCAGAGGCTTTTGCAGCAGGCAGGTGGACTAAGGGCTCTAGAGCCAGAGAGAGGTTTGCTTGGAGATTGGGAGATTGCCAGTGTCATGATGAGGTGAAAGATGAGTTTGAGAAGAAGAAGGGTAGGTTGGAGGTTGAGGTTGGAACCTGGTGGAGGAGGGGTTGGCTTTGTGCCTGGCACCACTGAAGCAGAGCCTTGTAGGAGGGAGGCTGAGAAAGGGCTGGAGGAGGAATGGCATTGCGTTAGCCGTGGGGAGGTTCGAAAAAGAGAAAGTAGTAATCATTCACCTGTCTAAAGGCTGTGGGCGGGTCAGATGGGATGAGGCAGGAGAAGTAAGGTTTGGTTTCACATCCCAGATCCAGTGTGGGGGAGGGAAGGAAAAGTATTTCTGGAAAACGAGTACAGCAGTGAGAGGAGCCTGGGGTCAGAAAGGGGTGGGTGCAAAAGGTGGCTGGCCAGGGGTGGATTTGGCTGAGGCTCTGCGCTGAGGCAGGGAGGGAGCCTGTAGAGAAAGCAAGTGGGAGACGGAGGTCTGAAGAGGTAGGGTCGTGGCCTCACTTGGGCAGGAGGGGCACTCTCCCTCTGAGACTAGATGTCCTGCTCGGGTTCAGGCAGCTGCTCTGAACATCCCGGGCTTGTCCTAGCATGGAGATGAGGTCGGGTGGTGGGTGGTGTTTAGGAGGTCTAGCCCAGGGCCCCCCTGCGGATCCAGCTCTTCGCTGGGATTCCTGGTCATTCAGAGGTCTTTGGCTGTGAGCTGCCAAGATGTACTCTGGCAGATGGAGGCTGGAAAGGTGGGATGGGAGTAGAGTGGCAGTCACAGAATTGCAGGGAAGCAGGAGGACCAGACTTGGGAGAATACTGGAGAGGATGCCAGGAGACTGGAACCCTGCCATAGGCCTGAGGTGAGGGAAGAGGCTCAGGAACCAGTCGCTGCTGCTTGGTGGGACTGTTTTGGCCTTCCTCTGCTCCAATTCTGAAGTTCCAAGAGGGGATCCCTTCTTAGGGCTGGGGAGGGTTCAGTGTTCCAAGAGCTGTGCCCTGTGGGAAGAAACACTGAGATGCAGTCTTCGACAGATGGAAAAGACCCTGGATCCCATTTACAGTGCTTTCCCCTCTTTCTCTCTCTCCCTGTGGCTTCCTGAAGAGCATGAGCACCAGCGGGGAGGGGCCTCTGCTGGGATGGGAAAGCATGCTGGTGCCTTCAGCTCTTTGCTGCTGTTCTTGCAGGTGCTGGGGGCCCTGTTCCTGGCCATCGGTCTCTGGGCCTGGAGTGAGAAGGTAAGGCAGCGGGATGTGGTGCAGGGCTACTATGGGCTGAGATGGTGGGAGGGCCAGTCCCCCCCACCTGCCTCTGTTCCCCCTGCACAGGGCGTTCTCTCCAACATCTCGGCACTGACAGATCTGGGAGGCCTTGACCCTGTGTGGCTGTTTGTGGTGGTTGGAGGCATCATGTCTGTGCTGGGCTTTGCCGGCTGCATTGGGGCCCTCCGGGAGAACACCTTCCTGCTCAAATTTGTGAGTGCCCTCCCACCTAGATTCACTGGGGACCCCAACCTCCTCCCACCCACTTCTTATATATAGTTCATGCTTAATAATGGTAGTTTTATTATTGTGTAATTTTAACAGTGGTCACCAGATTTGCATTGTTACTACATTTATAGGATCCTCTGTTGTAAGTGGGGCTTCCCTGTGGCTCAGCGGTAAAGAAGCCGCGAGTTCAATCCCTGGCTAGGGAAGATCCCCTGGAGGAGGGCATGGCGACCCACTCCAGTATTCTTGTCTGGAGAATCCCATGGACAGAGGAGCCTGGAAGGCTGCAGTCCCTGAGGGTCACAGAGTCGAACACGACTGAAGTGACTAAGCAGCAGCAGCAGCTGTTTTAGGTGACCGACACCTAGTGGCCTGGGCCCTAAGCGAAAATGGCCATTAGGAAAACGCAGGGGTGTGTTAGCTGCCAGTGCCTTTGGATCCAGGGGCCAGCACAGTGTCACTTGGCCTAGCCTCTCTGTGTCCCAGCTCTGTGCCTCTGGGTTGGCTCCAGACCCCTTGGGGTGGAAAGACGTCCAGGAATCGGGCGGGTGGGAGGGGAGTGGTGCGGGGGTACTGGCTTCAAGCCTCTGCTGGAGGCTGAGTCTCTCCTTTCCCAGCCATTCTGCCAAAGTTCTTTAATTGGATCTCCTTAATCCTGATTGGCCACCTCTGGACCAATCCCTGTGGCCCCAGGGGAGTTAGTGCTCTGATTGGTGGGCTCTTGATGCGTGCCTAGTCCTCTATATGGAAGTGGCTCCTCCGGAACCAAAGGAACTGGAGTTGTGTGTGGAGGGTGGCTTCTCAAAGACAATAGAGTAGGTCAGAACAGCGGTATCTTTTTTCATCATAAATCAATACTAATATGGTAAAAGGTGGAGACTCTGGGCTGCCTTGAGTCAGGATGAGGGAGGTTGAAACCGCACTCAGTGGCAACCCCAGTCCCTGTATCTCTTACCCCCACGGTCTGTCTGTCTGCCCGCCACCAGTTCTCCGTGTTTCTTGGCCTCATCTTCTTCCTGGAGCTGGCAACAGGGATCCTGGCCTTCGTCTTCAAGGACTGGATTCGAGACCAGCTCAACCTCTTCATCAACAACAATGTAAAGGCCTATCGGGACGACATTGACCTCCAGAACCTCATTGACTTTGCTCAGGAATACGTAAGTCCGGCATCCAGCTCCAGCTACATACAGGAGGCACCTGCCAGGCAGATGAACAGAGGAGCAAGTTCCCTGTGTGCTGGGACCATTCCCTTGCCTACCAGGCCAGGCAAGACCCAAGGAAGAGAGCCAGGTGTCCCCCTCTCTGAAAGGAAGCCAGCCCTTGGTGATCTCCATGTGCCTAACCCTGCATGGACACAGGGTTGGGGAGCAAAGGCCAGAGGCTTCAAACTGGTAGCTCCTAGGCCAGGCTTAGGACACACTTAAAGGAAGAAATGTGGCATGAAAATATAGATTTCTTCTTCTACTAAGCTGGGCGCACAGTATCAGCCGGGGCTGCATTGCCATTGCCCCTTTGCCGGTAAAGAGGTTCTCTGCTACCATCCCCGTCACTCTCTTTTATTATACCTGTTGGCCCTCCTCTCTCATTTATATTATTTGTTTGGCCTCTGAACTTATTCAGGTTTGAGACCCGCCCCACTGCCCAGAAGCTCTGCCCTTAAGCTTGCAAACCTAACCCCCGTGAAGAAGCAGTCAGTGAACAGTTCAAGAAATCCTAGACACTTTCTGCCTGCACATTCTCACCCACTCACACACTTCATCACACACACTCATAGTCGCACCCACTTCAACAGTCATGCTCTTTTGATGCCATCCACCCCAAGAACTCTGGGATCCAGAGGTGAACCAGAGCTGGTGCCTGTTTTGAGGAGCTCTCAACCCAGGGCAGAAGTAAAGGAAGAGCCAGGTGGTTAGGATGTGATTGATTTTTTCATTTAACGCAGAATCGTGATGGACCAACTATGTGCTGGGTCCTGAGCTAGGTGCTGGGGATTCAGGGGTGAAAAAGAGCTGCTGCTGCTGCTGGTGCTAAGTCGCTTCAGTTGTGTCCAACTCTGTGTGACCCCATAGATGGCAGCCCACCAGGCTCTGCCATCCCTGAGATTCTCCAGGCAAGAACACTGAAGTGGGTTGCCATTTCCTTCTCCAGTGCATGAAAGTGAAAAGTGAAAGTGAAGTCACTCAGTTGTGTCTGACTCTTCGCGACCCCATGGACTGCAGCCTACCAGGCTCCTCCGTCCATGGGGTTTTCCAGGCAAGAGTACTGGAGTGGGGTGCCATTGCCTTCTCTGGAGAAAGAGCTAGGGACCTGTCTTTGTGCAGATGGTGATTTGGGGGAACAGACAGATGATAAACAAGCAAAAGAAACAAACGTGTGTGCGTGTGTAGCATTATAAATTGTGGTAAAGGCTGAAATGGGGAAGCACGGAGGAGGAGAAGGCCTCTAGGGGCTGGCCCTGGGGGAGGAGAAGGAGCAGGGATGTGATGAGAGGAGCCAGTGTTCTCCAGCAGGAGCAGGGGTGCTGAGCAGAGAGGAGGGAGGCAGAGCTGCATGGCTGTGCCTCACTCCCCCTCTTCAGTCCACAGGGCCTACCTGTGTCTGCCACCGAGCTGGTCCCTTGAGGGCCAGCTATTTGCCAGCCTGTGCTGTGTCAGTGAGTTAAGGCTGCCTGTCTCCTCACGAGATTGTGAGCTGCTTGCTTCATTGCAGCCCCACCTGAGGAAGCAGTCCATTGTCTTGGGTAGGGGTCATGGGGATATAGGTGCCCACGATAGCACCCATGAAGTGGGATAGGGCATGATCATGAGGGTGGCAGGATTGCTCTCCTGTCCCTGGAGAGAGGAAAAGAGAAGGTCTTTCGTAAAAATCGTGGGACAAGTGTGGGGAGACCAGGCACAGATAGGGGCCTTCAGCCTCTCTGCAGGGTTTATTGAAACTCCCAACCCTCAAGGTAGACTAGAGGAAGCCACAGTCCTTGGGCCACCGTCCTCGCCCACTCCCTTTGCTCGGCCTCTCTCGGGCTGGGGGACAGGCTCAGGAGCCCCTTCCCACTACCCCCAGCCCCCGTCAACCTGGTCAGGAGCCTCGAGCTGCTCTGATGGCCCCGGGCCCAGGCTCGACCTGTCTGTGGGGAAGTTCCCACCTGACTGGCTGTCTCCAGGCCACTGGCAGCCAGCCTGGGCCTGTCCCCAAGCAGGATGGGGCTCCTGGGGTGGGCCTGGCTCATCCGGGCTCTCCTCCCACCCCCTAGTGGTCTTGCTGCGGAGCCCGAGGGCCCAACGACTGGAACCTCAATATCTACTTCAACTGCACTGACTTGAACCCCAGCCGGGAGCGCTGCGGGGTGCCCTTCTCCTGCTGCGTCAGGGACCCAGCGGTGAGTGCGCCTTGGCGAGGGGCGGGGCCTCAGCGCGCAGGCACAGTCTGGAACCAGCCCACCCCTGACCTCGCCTCAGCCCTGCTCTGGGGGCCACCGATGTCTGGGAAGCCCTCTTATGTGTAGTAGTAGCCCTGCTGGGCTGGGGAGTTTGTGTTTGTGGGTGGCGTTGAGGCCTGCTGGATGGGGACTGCTTCTCTTGGCCCACCATGCTGGGGTGGCAGGGGTAGGGGTTCTGAAACATTCATGGTTTTCTTTAAGAGCAGAAGTTTCTTGCAGTGACATCCCTTCAGTCACAGGGCACAGGGACACTGAGGGCCAGGTGTCTTCCCATTCTTATAACACATGGGCAGGCAGGGCTCCTAAAAAGGAAGCAGTTCAAGCTGGCGTTGTGGCCATGTGCCTTGGCGACAGGGAGAGGCGCTGGGGCCCTAGCCAGCTTCCCTTGAGGAGCGGCGGCCGTGGCGGAATCCATGGTTCCATCCGCTTCCCCTGAGCCCTCATGGGTGCCCCTACCGAGTTGCTCCCTGGTGTGTTTCTCCTCAGGAGGATGTCCTCAACACTCAGTGTGGCTACGACGTCCGGCTCAAACTGGTAAGAGGGGTGGGGACAGGGCTGGGGGCAACTGGGGGGATTCGGATAAGAAGGGGGCCCCTCATACACGCCAAAAGGCCTCAAGGATTCCGGGAGCGGGGGTTGGGGAGGAGGGAGTGCTGAGTCCCAGGAGGCACAGAGGTCTTGATAATGCCGAACCCAAGGCAGTGAACTCCTGTAGAGGAGGAAAACAGAAAGACAGGGATAGCGAAAAATGAACAGCAGTGTGACAGATTCACCTAAGTACTAGGAAGAAGCTAAAAGCAGGGAGGTAATGGGGTTGGGGCAGGGCAGTCAGGGAAGGCCTCAGAGGAGAAGCCATCTGTGCTGAGACCCCAGGGAGGAGAAGGCCCTTTGGTGGGGCTCCAGGTGGCAGGCACTAAGGTATAAGGCCCTGGGCCAGGCTGAGCTTGGTACGCCGGACTGAGGTGGGGCCCCTGGTGGCTGTGGGTGGGCTGAGCCGAGCCTGGTGCCCGTTTGTCCCCAGGAGCTGGAGCAGCAGGGCTTCATCCACACCAAAGGCTGCGTGGGCCAGTTTGAAAAGTGGCTGCAGGACAACCTGATTGTTGTGGCAGGGGTCTTTGTGGGCGTCGCCCTTCTCCAGGTACCACTATGGCCCTGCACAACCTCACTCTGTCCCGGGCAGTCTGCCCTCCCGGTGGCCCCTCCCTCACCTGCCCTCTGTCTTCCAGATCTTTGGCATCTGCCTGGCCCAGAACCTCGTCAGCGACATCAAGGCAGTGAAGGCCAACTGGTGAGGCTGCCACGCTGGCCAAGGCCACTTGCCTGGCCAACCCAGGGACCCTCCACTCTGCCCATAATGGGCAAGGCTGCAGGAGGTGTTTCTGCTTGGACCTGAACCCCACATGGGGCTTGCGGGCCACTACACTGTGCGCCCGTGGAGAGCCACATGGCTCTACCCGGCTGCCTGTCCTGGAGCTGTGTGTACAGAGGGTGGGTGTCACAGGGAGCCGCCATCTGGGCTGCTGTTGGGTGGTTGGCTCTCCAGGGGACTAGGAAGGGCCCAGCTAGGAGGGGGCAGGCCAGGTGGGGTGGGCTTGGGGACTGCTGTTGCCTGGGACTCAGTCTCGCATATCTCAAAGTTCTCTTCACTAGTGACCCCTCCAGGAGCCCACTTCAGCCTCAATGTCTCAGACTCTAAAATGGGTCCAAGAATCTTCTCTCCCTTGCTTGCCTCTCAGGATCAAATATGATGACGGCTACAAACTACTCAAATAAACAAATCCTTGAAAACCAGTGGCTTCAGCCCAGCATCCTGAAGGTTCTGTCAGCTGCAGGGCCTCGGCAGAGCTCTCCACCTTGGGCCCTGGCCCAGACCCACTCCACCAGTGCATTTTCTTGGTCTGGGTAGTATATACATTTGAGCCAACCTTTAAAACATGGTGTATTTCATGTAAAAGTCCAGATCCCAAGCTTCTCGTGAAGATTGGCCATCCGGCCCCAGCGGCTCTTGGGACGTCATCATCCCCTGCGTGCTTCCTATTCTCTGAGAGACCCGCCTGGCCGGTGCTGCTCACCCTGTAGGCTGGGGTTGACCTCCCCTCTGCTGTAGGGTTTTCCCCTGGAAACACCTCGAGGCTGCCGTGGGCCAAGCCTGGAGTGAGACGCAGGGATGTGAAAAATGCAGAGGCCGCACAACTTGGGTGGGGTCCAACCCCACTGGAGACTGAGATGAGTGCCCAGTAGAGTGGCTGAGGTGTGGAATGGAGATCAGGAAGGTTTGGGGAAGGAAATGATTGGAAGTCAAAAACTTGGTGCCCATAGGGTTGGCAGGGAGCCTGCTTTGGGGCCCATGGTGGTTGATGCTGGGTCTCACTTGGAATCAAATGGTGGCCTGCAGAGCTGCCTCATGACCACCAGAGGGCACTCCAGCACAGCTTTGTTTGGGTCTGGCGACTTAACACTGCAACCTCTCGTACAGCCAAGTGGCTGGTGTGTCCACCCTGCTTACCAGTGCTTCCAATTCAGGTAACTTGAGATCTTTGAAAAGAGTTCAGACTTGGGAAGTCTGACTGTTGCTCTCAGCTCTGCCTCTTAGCTGCATGAAGGGGTGTGTGGCATATAAATGCTGCACCCATCCATCCAGGGGGTGCTCTTCGTGGATCAAAGGGATTTGTGGGTAGTTCATAGATTTAAAACTCAGATGCTCTTAAGGTCACGTAGGTCATATAAATGAATGAAGTAGGCCTTTGACTTGTGAGGCCTTTGCAGTGCAACTGACTTTCCTACTGTCCCTGAAGACGACACAGAGAGACGTTGCTTTGTGACCAGAGAAATATTTGGGCCACTGAGTTGATGTACCTTGAGATACAACAGAGTATGGTGGGGACTCACAGAGCATAGATCCCCGTCTGAGCTTGGTGACTGTCATTTAGTTGTGGCTAATTGTTATAAAGTGGGAATGCAGGTCTAATGTCAGAAATCCAGAGAAGCCAGGAATTCAGGATTTTATGTGAAATAGACCTATTTTTAAGTTGTTAACTAATGAAGAAAATTGAAATGCTGCAAGCCCAACGAAAGGTACAGCTGTGGCGCCTGTGACACTGCAGATCCCTCTGGGACAGTCATCCGCTGGAGTCCTGGCTGCTCTGCCATCCAGGGATGCTGAGAGCTGCCTCTGGGAGGGCAGGGTATCGGGTATGCAGCCAGCATTGTGGCTCCCAGACGCCAGCTGGACAGTGTCCGGGGTCCCTGGCAGATGCCAGTGTACCACAATAAATGCAACTCACAGTATTGTGCGTGTCTTGCTTTTTTAATTTCAAAAGCTTTCACTTTTCATTTCCCCCTTAAACCTCCACAGCGCCCCCTGTGAGGTAGAGATTCTTTTCCTGATGAAGAAACTAGGGCTGGCGGGGCGGGTGGGGGGAGTCACGCAGCACACAGCTGGAGGAGGCACCCAGCTCTGAGCCCTCTCACGGGAGGTCTGCACCAGACTGTCCTGCTTTTCTGATGCACACGAGTGACCTGCAGTCATAGTAGGGGCAGCAAGGCATTATTCCCCAAGCTTGAGTTAAGCTTTCTTGCAGGTGCTGGGGATGCAGAGGAGAAAGAAGGGCGAAGTCGTAGCCCTTGGGCTCCATTCTTGTGGGGGAGGCACAAATAAACAAGCATTTTCTTCATACAAGCTATGAAGAAAATAAGAGTGATGGTCAGACAGGAGTAGCTAGAGGGCCTGGGAGAAGGGACCTTCTGATTTGGTGGCAGGGGTCCCATCTCTGGGAAGCTCCAAGGGAACAGTTGCCCTAGGGACCCTGAAGCTGGTGGGTTTGGCATAAGGGAGCTTGGTGTGCTGGAGAGGGAAGTGTGGGTGAAGGTCAGAGGGCACAGATAGAGGGAAGTGGTGGGACGAGGATGTATTTGGAAATAGGACCAATGAAATGCATAGGAATGACTGGAAGGGGTGGGTGTGACCTTGGCTGGGGACCCAGAGTTCCCCAAAGCTCAGTTCTGCTACAGGACATCCATCCATCCACTCAGGCTGGAGGCCGGGGTCACTGGAGCATCTTGCCCTTGCCCTCCTGGAGCCCACAGTCTCTTGGCAGGGACAGGTGGAACAGTTGCTAGTGATGTAACATGTATGTGGTGATGAGCACATGAGGATCACTCCACGTGGCATTTCAGGCTCACGAGAGATGAATTTCCTGTCCCCAAAATAGAACTTGGAACAGTTCATTTCCTTGTTCTAAGGAGCCCTTACCCAGATGGGACCTCTTGGTGTGTAGAAAACACAAGGAAGCTTTATAAGCACCCCAGTTCCCATCACTCTAGGTGGGTCCCTGAGACATGACCAAGGTCACCCTCTCACCGTCTATCGGGGACACTCGTGGTGACGGTTGGGCGTTGACTGGCAACCTGGGAGTCCCTCAGGAGCCCTTGGCCTGCCTGGTCTAACCAGAGGAGAAGCTGCCAGCAGCTCACCCAGCAACTCAGCAGGAGGACGTCCTGTGATATTAGCCTACCTCGTCTGTGGAGGAAGGGGGAGTACTGGGGGGACAGATTGAGCCTGGACCAATGAGACCTTGAATCTGGACAAGGAGGTCAGATGGGCTAGGGACTCGGTGAACAGGGTTCCTTCCCTTCCAGAGGGCGGCCGGCGCTTGCTTTGGGAGGATACACTCCAGGCAGCCACCAGAGGGCGCCAACGTGCAGCCCACGCAGGCAGCCGAGTTTGCTGCGGGTCCCTGGAGGGAGATCCGTGTGGCTAAGCAAAGCCAAGCCCCGTTCCAGACACCCGGCAGCCCACCCTGTAGGTGCCAAGTCCGGACCTTGTCACCCTCTATCCTTTCTTCTCCGAGGACTTAAAGCCAGCGACACCTCCTTCTCCACAGATACCTCTCGCAGTGCAGTGGTCACTCAGGGAGACCTTAGCCCACCTTCCCGTCTCCACAGGCGGTGATGTCTGCTAGGCAGGGCTGGGAAGAGGGTCACTTTCTCCAGGACGTCGAACTGACATGCTCCAATACATACACCTCCATTATTCATTCAGCCAGATTTACTGAGCACCTACTATGTGCCAGACACTGTGGTGGGTGCACCTTGGGATCAACAGCGTTTGTCTGCAAAGGGCCAAATGGTAAATATTTTAGGCTTCCAGGTCATACGATCACTCAACTCTGCCTTTATAGCAGAAAGCAGCTTTTGCCAAGACAGACAAATGAGCGTGGCTATGTTCAAATAACATTTTCTGGACACTGAAATTTGAATTTCGTATAATTTTAATGTGTCACAAAATACTATGCCTCTTTTGATTTTCAGCAATTAAAAAACATAAAACCATTCTTTTATATATATAGCTCTGGAGCTATGTAAAAACAGGCAGTGGACTGGATTGGCTGCACGCACAGGCTGGTGTGTCCCCCCTCCCGGCCCCAAGGGAGATCCCGCCCAGGAAGGGAGACCCCCCCCAGGAGGAGAGAAGACCATGGAGCGTTGGCCTGGTGGTGAGTCCCTCACCCAGGAGAGGATGTGAGTGTTGTTGGAAATATGAGGGGCCCTGAGAGTGTGGGGGTGGGTCAGGACTCAGCAATAAATGGGATGGCCAGAGGGAGCCTCAATGAGACAGGAAGTTGGAGCAGTGACTTTTTATATTACTTTTAAATCGTTTTGATAGGACAGGTAAATTAGGAACCCATTCTACTTAAAACTCATTAGAAAAGACCCTGATGCTGGGAAAGATTGAAGGCAGGAGGAGAAGGGGACAACAGAGAATGAGATGGTTGGATGACATCACTGACTCAATGGACATGAGTTTGAGCAAGCTCCGGGAGATGGTGATGCACAGGGAAGCCTGGCGTGCTGCAGTCCGTGCGGTTGCAAAGAGTCGGACACGACTGAGCGACTGAACAACTACTTAAAATGTGGATAACACGATGGTCTTCTTAGTGCCCCATCCTGTTCCCCCCTCCTCTTCCAGTGACATTGAAGCTGTGAGCTATAGATCTCTCTGGATCACTTGCATTTTAAAAATTTTGTCCTCATATCATGTATTCGTAGAAAATGTTCGGCGTGGTTATGAGTGTAAGAGGCAGGATACTGTCCCCATCCTGCTGGGCTACCCCCACCCCAGCCCCACCCCCACCGTGATGCGTTTTGAATAGAGTCACATCTTGTGCATGTGAAGCTGCCGCCTTTCTCACCTTCGGGCACGCCCCCTGCAGGGATAAGTCATGTTTTGCCTCTCCCTCCCTTTCCTTGACTGTCCATGGATAGTGGGCAGTCAAGCTGTTCCTGCTCTGGGGCGCTTTGCACCTCGAGGCTCTGGCAGCTAGGCCCTCTCGCCTGAGTTTCCAGCTGGAGCAGCCGCCATTCACTAAACAGGAGGATGAGGGCAGCAGCAGAGGGTGGCCCTAAGTCAGGTCTGATTGCAGAGGTGGCCCCAGCAGGTCCCTTCTTGTGCCCAGGGGCCTCATTTCTGCCCCTTGCCCCAGGCACTGGCTGGGCAGGCTGCATTACCACAGATCTGGGGCCTGGAACTCGGCCCATCAGAGGTGTGAAAGCCCCACAGCTAGCCCCTTGGTGCTGTGAAGGCTGTTGCCACGGTAATGCCTTCCTGATCCCCTGTGCAGCCACACAGACAGATGGGAATATCAGCCTCCTGCAAACAAAGGGGCCTGCTCTGTGGCCCAAGAGAGAGCCCAGTCCTTGAGGAAGGCTGCTGCTTTAGGCTCCTGGAGGCCTGGCCACGCACCTGGCCACTTGGATCCTGCTTCCAGAAATGATCTTCAGGGAATTAGCTCTTCAGCCCTGCCTCCTGCTGAGGCCAGGCCCTCCCCAGGCTGCTCCAGCATGCCCCATCCCCAATCTGTTGGTGTCTCCTGGGAATCATGCCTTGTGGTAGTGGGGGGCAGTGGTTCCCAGCAGATGGGCTATGTGGAATTGCAGCCAGCTCACCCACCAGCCAACACTGGCCAGGCTCACCCATCAGCCAGTGTTGGCCAGGCCAGGAATTCTGCAGCAGCTCCAACACAGTTTCTGCCCTCAGGGGGCTCATGGTCTGGTGGGAGACACAGACAGGTGAATCACCAGTCTTTACAGGTGGTTTATTTGTTTGAATAGGTGGTGCAGGCATGTGGTTAGAAACTGCAGACTGCCTGGAAGGCTCTGTGCAAATCTCCCTCTCGTCCCTGTCCCCTGCTCTCCTGCCCCTACCCGGAGAGCAGCGCTGTCAGCCTGGACCACTCCTCCGGAGATGGTCTATGCATTCAAAAGCAGATCTCCTCTAGAAACAAAGCAGAACTTAAGCTGCGTCCTGCACCGCCAGCAGCCTCTGTCTGCATTTTTCACTGACCAGCATTTCTGGGAGATAATTACATAGCAGCGTGTACAGATCCACCCAATGCTTTTCCACAACAGCAAACCCATAATAATAGCAAGAACTTATACTTACTCTGCGCTGGACGCTCCTCTAAGCACTTTATTTGTATTAACTGATTGACTCCCTGAATATTGGAGATGGACGCTCTGCTTATCTCCCTCCGCAGGCAGGAGACCAGGGATGCCTATTGCGTGGTATGGCCTGAGTGACTCTCACGACCCCTCCTGATGGACACGGAGGACATTTCCGGGCAGTGAGCACTTTTATCTTTGGGCACTTGTATGTCAGAGGATGAATGCTTGGAAGTGAAAGGCTAGGTCAAAGGGCAGGTACATTTGGAATTTACATAGCTATTGTCCAATTACCCTCTGAAGAGGTCACACTCCGCCGGTTACTAAGGTGGGACCTGCCCCTCCCGCTGCAGTAGTCAGAGCCTGCGCCCCTTTATCCGCCTTTTCTACCTTCGCAATCTGATAGAGGAGAACCATCTCCTCTCATGGTTTTCCTTCGAGTTACTCTAATGACAGAGGCTGAATGTCTTTTCACACAAATCAGTACAATCTGGTGTACAATAGTTTCAGTTGTGTCCGACTCTTCGAGACCCATGGGCTGCAGCCTTCCAGGCTCCTCTGTCTGTGGGATTCTCCAGGCAAGGACAGTGGAGGGGGCGTTGCCATGCCCTTCTCCAGGGGATCTTCCCCGGCCAGGGGTCAAACCTGCGTCTGCTATGTCTCCTGCATTGGCGGGTTCTTTACCACTGATGCCATCGGGGAGCCCAGATTCTGGTAGAGTCAGAATTACACAGAGCGAGGTGCAGAGGGGCCGGGAGCCACGAGGCTGGAGTGGTTTTCCAGTAGTGGTGAGGGTAGAGGTGGTCCAGAAGCATTGCCAGGGTCGTGTGAGCCGGCCCCTGGGCCATGGGACAGGCACAGGGAGGGCATTCTTGGTAGAGGGGAGGGTCCGAGCACAGGACCCCCTCTAAAGAATGGGAAGCCAAGCCCGAGGAGCCTCTCTTCTCATCAGTGTCACCTCTACCCACCGAGGCCCGAATCTCCAGCCAGGCTGTTTCCTCTGCTCCCACACACAGCTTGAGCTAAGCCTTGGTTCCCAGGGTCTCTGCCCAAGCATCTCCCAGGGTCCTTAGAGGGGAACCCCTGCCCAAGACCTTAGTAGGTAGCCTCCCTTGCCGCTCTCTGCCCCTCCCACCCATCCCCGCCACCAGCCGAGTGAGCGTACATCCTCATTAACACGGTTCAGTGGCCAGCACTGGTAATTGATCTCCCACCAGCCCAGTATGGACAGCGGCTAATGGGGATGAACGGCGCAGGAGGTGCCTCTGAGGGACGCTCACCAGGAGGCCCTGGCAGGGCGGAGAGGTGGGCAGGAGATGGAGATGCACTGAGGAGGCCTTCGAGTCAGCTGGGCAGTCTGCAGCCGCCTCTGCCCACTCCTCTGGGCTGCCATCCAGCCCTCAATCTGACCCTGGGTCCGGAGGAGCACAGTGGTGAGCAGAGGGGCTCTGGAATTCAGCTGCCTGCTGGTGTGGGGGCAGAGGCCAGTCTCCGAGGAAGGACTGGAGTTCTGGGATGGCATCCCAGGAAGGATATGAATGCTGGGGCCCAAGTAAGGCAGGTCCCCAATTAGTCTTGTGTGGAGGAGGGACCAAGACACCCCAAAGCCAAATCGGCCAGCCACGGATTCCATTGCCCAGTCAGTCAACAAGTATTTATTAAGTGGTTACCATGTGCCAGGCACTGGGTAGTTGCTAGGTGACCCAAATAGTCAAGATCTTCTTTATGGTCAGGGGGATGAACAGTAACTAGGAAAATACATACTTAATATGGTAATAAATGGTGATAAATGCTCAGATGAAAATAAATGGGGTTACGTGATCGGAATGCCTGAATGGAGTGCTGCTTTAGGAAGAGACTGGGGGAGGTAACATGTGAGTTGAAACCTGAGTGGTGACAAGGAAAGAGCACTCTGGGAAAGGGAATGTGCAGAGCAAAGGTCCTGAGGCCGACAGGAGCTTTGGGTGTTGGAGAAAGAAGAAGGGACCAGTGTGGCTAGAGCATGGCCCGTGAGGAGGAGATGAGCTGAGAAGTTGGTGGCAATAAGGTAAGGATGATCATGGTCAAGGCCAAAAGTCCAGTTGCCAGGCTTGTGGGGTCGTGGTGGATGGGTCCCTGTTCCAGGTGGTGTTAGCCACATGCAAAGTCGGAGAGGAAGGTCTGACCTGGGTCAGCTGGGCCAGAGTCAGGCTTGCAAAGATCCCTGTCACTCTCTGGTCATATGCCTACAGATTAGGGAGGGGCAGACTTTCAGGGGTGTCAGGCCGACCTCAACCTGACTGAGAGGAGACACAGAGGCCTTGCTGGTCATTCTGGGGGAAGGTATCCAGTCTCTGCTCTGTGTACGGCGCGATGACATCGTGTGTCACCTAGCTT
Source organism: Budorcas taxicolor (assembly GCF_023091745.1). Classification (NCBI taxonomy): domain Eukaryota; kingdom Metazoa; phylum Chordata; class Mammalia; order Artiodactyla; family Bovidae; genus Budorcas; species Budorcas taxicolor. Next base: position 38,041,372 of record NC_068916.1, read on the forward strand.
CTGGTTGACCTGAGATGCATTTCAAGTACCCTCCTAGCAGCTAACAAATATATCGGGGCTTCCCCAGTGGTCCAGTGGCTAAGACTCTTTGCTCCCAGTGCGGGGGAACTAGGTTTGATCCCTGGGCAGGGAATCCCACATGCTGCAGCTGAGAGTTTGCACGCCACAGCTAAAGGATCCCTCACGTTGCAACAAAGATCAAAGATCTTGAATGCCACAACTAAGACTCAGCACAGCCAAATAAATAAATATTTTAAAAAGAACCAAATATATTAATGAACATAAACATTGAAGGGCAAAGCTTAATACAACTCCCAGAAGGAGGTTGGAGTGAGCCTGGCAGGCAAGCAGGAGCACTCTAGAATTCTTACAGAGTTTTAGACATAAAACCCATCTATGTTTTTTATGGGCAGTTTAAGTAATTTTCTTGGATAATCTCAACCGTTCTTTTGATTTTTGCCATATGTGCAGACTTCACTGTAGAATGCCCAAGTTACTGTTACTGTGAGGCTGAGGCATGTCCTGATCCCACAGTGGGCAGATATTTGCAAACCAGGGAGAGACTCTCATTTGAAAGAACCACTCAGCCTAGAAGCCATTCTCTGAAGGTGTGTTCACACTTGCGTAACCTTGCCAAGATTGTCCCCTCAGTGCACAGTGTCGTTCCCCTCATTGAGGCTCACATCCTTGAAGGACCTACTTGAATGTTTCTTTATCCCCTGCCTCCCCTCTACTAGAGCTCAGTGTAGTATGCCTTTTGAATTACAGATTCCAGAAAATATGATATAGAAAAAGCATCTGATAAATTTAAACACTGATTTGTCAGTTTTTAAAATCACAACTTCTTAGCAACTATAGATAAGAGGGAATTTCTTTAACTTGTTAAAGAGCATCTACCAGTTATACTTAATGTTGAAACAATAGTAGCAGGAATCTGACAAGGATACCAAGTATTGACATTGTAGTGGAGAACTATCCAATGCAATAACACAAGAAAATCAATAAGTGTAAAGATTAAAAAAAGAAGGAACAAGGGCAGAGACCATCTCATTCATCCTGCTTCCAATTAAACAGATACTTAATACATGTTTGTCAAACTAAAGAAAACTCCGTATGTCCTCAAATAAATTTCTTGAAGGAGGTGGAGACAAAACTGATCTGCTAATAGCAAGAGTCTGAGAAAATTCACTGATGCTCAAGAAGTTCCATCATTATGTGTGTGTCAGTCACTCAGCCATGTCCTACTCTTTGTGACCCCATGGACTGTAGCCTATCAGGCTCCTCTGTCCTTGGGATCCTCCAGGCAAGAATACTGGAGTGGGTTGCCATTCTCTTCTCCAGGGTCCATCATCATGGCCCTGCCAAAAAGATAGTAGTATGGTATTTCCCTGAGATCAGAACCGAGTGAGCGAGCTCTTAGTGTTCCAGGAAGACAGAAATGAATAAAAAATGATTCATGTTGACCTCAAAACAGGGGCAAGATACTTGAGTCAGTGGAATCTCAGTAGCAAGAGGAGTAAATGGCACCTGGATTCTGCATTTAAGGCAAATAGCTGGGAAGTAAAGTCAGACTGTATCTTCTAGCCTGTGAAAACTGGGGATTAGAGGCATAGGCCCCAGGAAATCTTTCTGCTGTTTCTTGAGACACATAGTCAGAATACTCCACTGTTTTCTGTGGGGCTCTAGAATGCTGATTTTAATTCCCATGTCCCATTCATTCCCTGCCAGGCTCAGTTCTTGATGTATCTATATGTTCAGGAAAGGTAGCTCTGGCTCAAGGCAAATTGGTTGTTGGGTACCTACTGTCTCTACCATCTCTTCCCCCATATTCTGGGAACAGCACCTGAGTTATCTTTTAGAGAGAAATCTCCCCCACCTTTAGTCCACGTTCTTTAAGGGGAATAGGAACAGGACCCAGGCCCCTTGGCTGTGGAGGGTTGGGCAAAGGACACCTGCTCCTGGGTGTTTTATAACAGAGAAGCTCCCTCTCTTTGGCATTCTGGGGTTACTGGTGACCACCTTCCTGTCAATGGTCCCAGAGTGAAGCTCACACAGAGGAGTAAAGTCAGGAGAGCCTGGTGACCGTACTTGAACCCTAGATCTGGTCGTGTCTAATGGCAGAGCTTTCCTGCTCTTCCCAATGACATGAGCAAATAACATCTCTTTTTTTCCCCAGTCTTTAAAGCAGTTTTATTGTGGTAATATTGACATACAATTAAGTACATATTTAAAGTGTACAATGTGACCAATTTTAACAGGTATACACTCATGAAATCATCATCATGACCAATAAATGAACACCCCAAATCATCATCCCTAAAGTGTTCTCGGGATTATTTGGGATTCTTTTCTTCTGTCCCTCTTCTCTTTACCCCTACTGATCTACTTTCCTCATAGATTTTACATATTCTAAAACTTCATATAAATAAAATCACTATGTACTTTTTTGGTATGGCTTCTTTCATCTAGAATTAATTGTTTTGAAATTTATCCATGTTGTTGCATGTATCAAAAATTTATTCACTTTATTGCTAAATAATATTTCATAGTATGGATATACTATAATTCGCTGTTCATTCACCAGTTTCCAGTTTGTTATTTGAGGGCTACCTCAAATAAAGCTGCTCTGAAAATTTGTATATAAGCCTTTTTTTATTGAAGTATAGTTGATTTATAATGTTTTAGGTGTACAGCAAAGTGATCCAGTTATATATATGTACGTACATATGTATATTAATATCTTCTTTTTTAGATTCTTTGCCATATAGGTTGTTACAAAATATTGGGTATAGCTCCCTGTGCGGTCCTTGTTGCTTATCTACTTTATATATTATATGTATACCTGTTAAACCCAAATTCATCATCCACCCCCTCCTCCTTCTCCTCTTCGATAACTGAAGCTTGTTTTCTACGTCCCACTCACCACGCCCCGCCCCCGCCCGCTTTTTTTTTTTTTGGTCTAAGCTGATTTGAGTTGAGTTTCTGTCTATCTGCAACCAAAAAGGTTCTGATAGACCCAGTGGAAATGACAGTGTCTGAGTTGGAGAAGCTGAAGTTCTGAGTCATACATGCTCTCTCTCATACAGGGGCAAGGCTGGGAGGGCAGCGCAAACAGCTTCCAAATGGAGCCTGAGTCAGCACTCCCTGCCTCTTTCTTTATTCTGTGCTGACTCTTTCAAGGGGGCTGGCCCCTGAGATCCCAAGAGGAATGGAAAAACAGTCCGATATCCCTTTTCTAAGTCATTTTTGTAAACTCAACTTCCTGAAGGTATAATTTACAAACAATAGAATGTACCCATTGTTAGTGTATATTTCAATGAGTTTTACAAATGTATTTCCCTGTGTAACCTCCACCACGATCAAGATAAAGAACATTGCCAACACCCACAAGGTGCCCCATGGTCCTTCCTGGCTAGTCTCTGCTCACACCCTCCCCCACCTCCACCCCGATCACTGCCTTGCAGCTTAGATTTTTTCTTATACAGTCAGTCCTCAGTATTTGCAGATCCCATGTTTAAGAACTCACCTATTTGCTAAAATTTATTTGTAACCTTGAAATCAACTCTCACAGTGCTTGTGTGGTCATTTTGTGGACACATTAAGAGCAGTAAAAAATTTAATTCATCTGATTTACGTCCCCAGCTGAGACTGAACAAGGCAAGGCTCTTCTTTTTGCTTCAGTTCCTATTGTAAACAAGTTTTCTCTTTGCAGTCTTTTTAGTGCTGCATTTTTTGCATTTAATTTTTTTTTTTTTTTGGTCGGTGGTGGTTTTGCTGTTTAAAATGAACCCAAAGTGTAGGGCTTCCCTGGTGGTTCAGGTGGTAAAGAAGCTACCTGCAACATAGGAGACCTGGGTTCGACCCCTGGGTCAGGAAGATTCCCCTGGAGAAGAACTGGCAACCCACTCCAATATTCTTGCCTGGAGAATCCCACGGACAGAGGAGACTGGCAGGCTACAGTCCACGGGGTCACAAAGAGTCAGACACGACTGGGCGACTAACACACACAAAGTGTGGTGCCGAAGTGCTCTCTAACATTCCTCAGCGCGAGAAGGCTGTGATGTGCCCAGCACAGAGAATACATGAGTTAGAAACGCTTTGCTCAGACAGGAGTTGGCGCCGCTGGCTGTGAGTTCAATGTTAATGACTCAACTATATATATATTAAAGTGTCTTTCTCTAAACAGAAACACACACACAACAAAGTTCTGTATTGATTGGCTGACACAGATGTGACCAAAGGCTTGCTAGAACCTAACCCTGTGTGTATTCCCCCAGGAGCGATGGTTCAGAGTCACAAATTCAGTGTCTACAGTGACTTTATAGGAGTATGATCCTCTGTGTATGAGATCACAGGGTAGCCGCCTGCCTTCAGAGTCTGGCTCTGCCTCTTAACATAATACTCCTGAGATGCATCAGTGTTGCCATGCCCATATGAGGCTGGTCCCTTTTACTGCTGAGTAGTATTCCATCCTGCAGACACTTTCACTAGTCAGTTGATGAAGCATCTGAATTATGTCCAGTTTTTGGCAATTATGAATAAATCTGCTATGAACTTTCATGCACAAGTGTTTGTGTGGACTTGTGTTTTTACTCGCATTCCAAGTGTTTTCATAGGAGCACATAAACTTCATATTTGTCTAATCCTGACAATAACCCTGAGAAGCAGCCTCCTTTTATGCATGAGGAGATGGAAGCTCAGATCTCAGTGGCCTGCCATGGGTCACACAGCTCACCTCTCCTGCCCTCATCCATGCTGCCTCATCCCTGGTGGAGCCTGGAGGGTCCTTAGTCAGGGTTGGCCCTGTGGTGGGGTGGGAAGGATCTGGGCTCCGTCACTGTCTTTCCACAGGTCTTGGGTTCCTTGGTACAGAATGTACAGTGTCAGTCCCCTCCAAGGAGCCCTCGATCTCCAAGTCTGTGCCCTTAACCCTGTGGGGATTCTGGACAACTGGGTGGGTCCCAAAATAGCCCTTGGGAGGCTAAGCCAGGCAGAAACCAGAAATTCAGTCTGGGTAGCCTGGCTTATGGGCTGTGGGACTTAGGTTGCCTGAGTTCACTCCTCTTGTTGGGGAGTAACAGCTCTCTTTTCTTCTTCGGGCTTCTCCTTCAACACAAGCAGCCCAGTGGGGCCTGTCCATCAGAGCCTTACCTTGTCCATAGGAGGGTCATCTGCTGGTCTCTGCCAGGGCTTCGAAACCCGAGCAGAGGGAGGCCTGACACAGGGACTGAGAGGTGGCCTGAGCGGGCTCCGCACTGCTGTGGCTTCAGGAAGCTTTCTGGCAACCTCCCAGGGCAACTCCGGAGCCTCCTGATGCTTGCAGTCAGTTAGCCCTGCATACCACGCTTGCTCTCCCCACCCTCCTCTGCTTTGTGGGCCCATGGCCTCATTGCGGGCTTGAATTCCCCTTGGCTTGAGGAAACCCAGGAGAGGGAGTATCTGGTATTTGGGAGCAATCAGAAGAGGGAGGGGTCCCAGGCTTGGGGAGAAAAGACACAAACTTGGGTCCTGACTTGTCACTCTCCCTCTGGGCCCGCATTGTCCTTATCTCTGCAAAGGGCATCCCTACAATCGGTTCATTCTTGGTCATTGATATGAGCAGGCGCTGTCCATGGTGCTGGGGAGACAAGGTGAGGAGACAACTCAGAACCCTGCCCTAAGAGGGGACAGACAATGAGATGCCACATTTGGGAGAGGTGATGGACTAAGTCCCAGTGCCCTGGAGGTCACCTTGGGGCATTGTCCAGACCTCTGTGAATCTGTGGACCAGAAAATGACCTTGGCAAGGGGATTTGGAAGGAAAGGGCAGGAGTCAGAGCAGCACCCAGGGTCTCAGGACTCAAGTACAGGCTCAGAGGGAGGCTATCAGAATGAAAAGTTCTGCTGAAGAGTCAGCATCATAGCGAGGGGCCTGCCGAGCCTCTTGGGCTTGTACCCACCAGGGTCCAAGTTCTCATGATGACAGCCACCAGGACTGCCTGTGGTGGAGAAGGGTCCTCATGTGCTGCTCCCAAGAAGTGCAGGAAACACAGGGAAGGCAAAAGCCCCCAGTGTCCCTGGTTGTCAGGCAAGGACTCACAGGAGGCCCCACAAGTATCCAGGGAAACTGAGCCATCGGCACATAAGGCTTTGGTGTGTCTGGGCTCAGAAGGGAAGGTAGACTCTGGGGCAGGGCTTCCCATTTGAACCTGGGAGGGCTCCATGCATGTTTGGTAAATGCAGGTGGAATGAATGAAACTCTGTGCACGTGTCTAGGTCAAGAGGGCACTGCAAAGCCAGTCCCATGTGGCCCTGCCATCAGGATGGAGCCCAGCAGTGGTGACAGATGTCCCCCAGACTAGAGACAGAACAAGACATCGTCACTGAGGCATGTGGCAAGCGCCACAGGACTGCTCGGGACCAGTGCTCAGATTAGACAGGAGGTCAGGACCTCTCCCAGGAGGTCTGGGTGGGAAGGCTGAGAGGGCGTTGAAAGGCTGTGGCAGCAAGGAAGCGCGTGCCCCGGGGGACCCTACTGTTTTATTCTGGGGCTAGTTCTGCCCTCTGGCCCTCGATGGGAGCTGGGGGCTGGGGGAGTAAGCTGCTGGGGGAGGTGGGGGTAGGGCAGGGGAAGCAGGAGGGGCTGGGAGTAGGGGAAACCCCGGGTCAGGGGTGAGGGGAGGGGATGGGGGCTGCAGTCCCCCGCTGGTTGCAGAGGACACCCCAAGGTTACCTTGGCCTGTGGCTCCGTGGCTCGAGCTGCTGCCAGCGATGACAACAGCGAACCAGCAGCCTCTCCGAGTTTTATTATCATTCAAATGAGGACGTGGAGAGGTATTTCATTTGATTGGTAGAATAATAGGAGCCATTTATCTACCTTCTCTCAACCTTTCATATCTGTTTCACTATTTTATGGGATCGCATACATCATGGTAAAGGCAAAAATGTATTTTTTTTCCCTCTGACTTGGGGCTGAGTGAGGGGGGGCGGCCACAGTGGGGATGGGAAGGTGGCTCTCGAGTGGCTGGCAGGAGCTGAAGGAAATGAAATCGAAAAAGACTATTATTGGTGACAGACAGTTACATCTGAAAGAGAATAAGAAACTCCCCAGTGCGGGCGGTGTGGATGAGGAGTTTTAAATGGAAGATCTAACAGCCTTCAGCTCTGGGTCCAGCGAGAAGGGTGAGGATACAGGAAAGCCCAAGGGGCGGGGGTGGGTGGGGAGCCAGGAGCGAGTCTGGCCCAGGGGGGCATGTGGCCCAGCTGTTGGAATTCTTTGTCTCTCTTCAGATATGGTAAATTACATGTGTCATACAAGGGTCTATACTCCTTTTGAAAAAAATTAGAACATCCCTGGTAAAATCCCCTGTGGCCACCAGTCCCAGCCCCGCCCCTTTCTCCCCTTCCCCAGAGGCAACTACGAAGGATTTTTCTCCTCTTGATTTTACAAATATACCAAGATGCCTTAAAAGAGGTAGCAGTCCTCTGTGGATTTTTTTCCCTTTCTTAAGTGGTATCATACTGCATAAGCAGTTTCTTGTGTTTTGCACTCAATATGTTTTCAAGCTCCGTGTGAGCAGACCCACGTGGGTCTGGATCCTTCCTGGACTGGCAGGTGGTTCTCCTTTCCATGACTAGCCTGCCTTTGAGCCCTGCAGCATCCCCTTGATGAACACTTGGGCGGTTTCCAGATTTTCACAATTATGAAACCACGCTGCAAGGCTCTTGGCACCTGGGCCAGCTTGCTGAGGCAGGTGAGCAGAGAACTCACTGGTGGGGGAGGCCCGTGCAGATGGAGGAGACGCCGATGGATCGCTGCCCAAAGGATCCCCACTGCGGGCTCCAGCCAACTGCCCCCAGCAGCCCCCACTGCTGGCAGTCACCTCCCCTATGAGTGAAAGTGCACAAAGGGTCACGTCCTGGGCTGGAGGTGGGTGGCAGAGAGGGGAGCAGCAAAGAGCTGGGTGGACAGGGCATCAGGGTGGAAGTGGGGAGGCTGACCCCAGAGCTCCAGGCGTGACCCCACAAGATGGGAGGGGGAGTCCAAGAAGGCAAGCAAAGGGCCATCAGGCATGATCCTGGACAAGATGGTAGGGCCACAAGCAAGGGCTGGAGGGTGCGTAAGGGTGGGAATCAGAGAGTGCTGTTTGGCCGGCAGGGCCAAACAAGACAGCTAAAGCAAAGCTGGAGTCTGTGGATGGTACCAACACAGGGTGGGGGGGGGGGGGGCAGCACAGACATAGAGCGGGTCCTCCAGAGGCCCTGGCTCCCCTGCATGGACATGAGGGTCCAGGGGAGTGTAGGAGACCTAACTCGGGTCCCATGGATGGGACAGCATTTGGGGTCCCACACTCAGGGATGTGGGAGGGGCAGTTAGAGTAATGGGGGAGATGGTCCCATGAAGACTAGGCTCTTTATCCTGGGAGAAAGACACAGATTCCAGATTGCAAAGATCACAAGAAAGAGTTTCTTTAAAAAACAAAAACCACAAAAAACACCTTTATTGACATTTAATTCACATATCATATACTTTACCCATTTAAAAGTAAACCATTCCATGGTTTTTAGTATATTCACAGATACATGCACCTATCATCACAATCAATTTTCATCATCTCCAAAAGCTGTTAGCTGTTGTTCAGTCACTCAGTCGTGTCTGACTCTTTGCAACCCCATGGACTGCAGCATTCCAGTCTTCCCTGTCCTTCACCATCTCCCAGAGCTTGCTCAAACTCATGTCCATTGAGTCAGTGATGTCATCCAACCATCTTGTCCTCTGTCATCTCCTTCTCCTCCTGCCTTCAATCTTTCCCAGCATCAGGGTCTTTTCCAATGAGTCGGCTCTTCTCATCAGGTGACCAAAGTATTGGAGCTTCAGCTTCAGCATCCGTCCTTCCAATGAATATTCAGGACTGATTTCCTTTAGGATGGGCTTGTTTGATCTCCTTGCAGTCCAAGGGACTCTCAAGAGTCTTCTCCAACACCACAGTTTAAAACCATCATTTCTTTGGTGCTCAGCCTTCTTTATGGTCCAACTCTCACATCCATACATGGAAGAACCATAGCTTTGATTGTATGGACCTTTGTCAGCAAAATAATGACTCTGCTTTTTAATATGCTGTCTAGGCATTAGCTATTAGCTTTTAGCTATTATCCCCTTGTCCCCCCAAGCCTAGGCAACATCTAATCTACTATCCATCTCTATAGATCTTCCTATTCTGGACATTTCACCTGAATGGAATCACACACTATGTGGCCTTTTGTGTCTGACTTAATTCACTTAGCATAATGGCTCATCTATGGGATAACATGTGTCAGAACTTCATTATTTTTATGGCTGATTAATATTTAATCGCATAGATAGAGCATATTTGGTTTATCCATTTATCAGTTGATGGACACTGGACATTCAGAGTAATGTTTGATTGCCCAGTCAAGTCGGTGTAAAATTAACTTTCACAGAGGCTTCCAGTGGCCAACTCGCCATCTCTTAACTTTTAATTATGAGTCGGTGTGTTTCCTCTTGCAACTGACAATGACAGTAGGGCTTTAGCCCCTTGGAACTGAAACATCCCTAACTGAGGTCATCAGAACTTTCAAAATGTTCCGAGTCCAGGAACCCGCCAGGGCCAGGGGATGTTCCCAGATGTGACCAAACTAACGGGCCCAGTATCTGGAGTTTGCAGTCCTTCCACTGAAGTTGGAGGTCCTACAAAGAGCTCCTGCTCCCATGACTTAAACCCACACCACTGCTTCTTCAATTCCCCTCTCTCTCCGGGGGTCTCTCCCTCTGGTTCCTGCCACTCACGCCTCAGGGGCCCATGGCAAGCGCTGCCCCCTTTATGTCCTGGCTCCTGTGTGAATAACCTTTTTCTTTGCGTCCCCTGTGCACAACTTTGTTACAGCAGGATTTAACAAAGGTATACATGCAGAGAAATCAAAAGCCATGGGCCGGGCCCAGCCCGATGGGTTCCTCCAGCTCCCATAGCAGCCCCTGGGCCTTGATCACCAACTGCGGCTGGTACTCTTGTTCCTGGTCCAATTGCCTCTAGGCGGCAGGCAGGGCAGCTTTCCCGGCCCCTGCCAGGCGCTCCTTACCAAGTGTCTGGCTGCCCTGATGGGCCTGCCCACAAGGAAGGCCCCACCTCTGCATTGCCCTCACCTTTGCAGAGCGGCACACCAGAGACGGCTTTGTCTCCCCCAGGGTTGTGGCTTCACCCCTGCCAGCCTGGGTGGGTGACACTGGGATGTTTTCCCCCGTGTGGGCCAGTGATGCCAGCGATTCCCTTGTTACCGTGTCACACTCCCCACCACCCAGAGCAGCCAGACCCCGCCTGCAGGCTACAGGCTTTGCAGAGAGGGAGAGAGAAACAGGAGTTAAATCTTAACTCCTGAGCTCCCAAAGGCCCAGGTACCATCATAAACAGTAAATTCAGAATACTGTCTCTGCCCAGTGCGTTTTTGGCCTTTGCCACAGATAGATGAGGTTAAAAATTCTGTCTGGCTGGGAAAGAAAGAGGGTGTATGGAATGAAATGGGTGAGCTGGGTTCTGCTGAGTGGGGAGAGGAGGGAATCCCTGAGTGAGGGCAGCTGCGGAGGATCAGCCTCTTAGCGGGGTTGACTGCAGGGGTACCTGAGCCTTGTTTCCTGGCTAAGTGAGACCCCCAGGTCCCCTGTGCCCTGACAAGGTGTGCTGACTGTACACAGGAGGTGAGCGGTGGCCCACAGCGAGGGCCCTGAGACAGACCAGTGAGCTTCCCAGCCCGGGAGAAACCCGGGCAGCAGCCAAGTCCCCCAGGAGGGCTTGGAGGGGCTTCCTAGTCATGACAAGGAAAGGCCACTGCCAAAACCATCTTGGCCTTTACAAGCAGGGACCAGATGGGGGCACAGACACCTCATTGGCAGCCAACACTGAAGGGAGATGGCAGCCAAGAGCCAGATGTCCCCGCATATGTCTTGGGGGTGTCAGCAGGGCAGACACTAACCTATGACCCATCTGCCACCTCCCACCTAGGTTGAGAAACCACCCACATTTGCTGGAATCTAGGGACTGGGAGATGGGGGAGGGAGAACCCTGGAACAACTGAGTATAAACCCTAATTGCTTAACTGACCCAGACTTTTTTCTGCTGCTGGGCAAGAAATGGGGGTTTGAAACAAAGAAGAATATAGATAATAGGAACATAAGGTTTTGGCTTTGGCACCCTTGGGTTAGTGGCCTGAATAGTCATACCAACAACAAACAGCTTAACTCGGGACTGGGGTCACGACAGGAGCCCATGATGAGTGAGGAGGAAGGAAGGAGGCAGGCAGGGAAGCTGGGTGAGCTGCTGGTCTGAGAGGAGAGGCCTGGAGTTGGTTGCTGGACAGAGGGAGGCACCCTTGTGTAGGCACTGGGAGGGGTGAGGGGAAGAGGGGCAGGGGAAGGTGGTGGATCAACTCCAGGGTCCTCGGCAAGTCTCTAAGCTCTCTGAGCCCCCAAGGTGTCTGTGTTTTAGTCACTCAGTCATGTCTCACTCTTTGTGACCCCATGGACTGTATAGCCCACCAGGCTCATCTGTCCTTGGGATTCTCTAGGCAAGAATGCTGGAGTGGGTAGCCTTTCCCTTCTCCAGGGGATCTTCCCAACCCAGGGATTGAACCCATGTCTCTTACGTCTCCTGCACTGGCAGGCAGATTCTCTACCACCAGCATCACCTGGGAAGCCCCTGAGGACCCAAAACAGGGTGAGCTCTGTGGATCCTGCCTGACACACACCTTTCCCTGCATGACTGTCATCTCCCTGGTATGGGAAGGAATCTGCCTGCAATGCAGGAGACTTGAGCTGGACCCCTAGGTTGGGGAGATCCCTGGAGAAGGAAATGGCAGTCCACTCCAGTATTCTTGCCTGGGAAATCCCATGGACAGAGGACCCTGGCAGGCTACAGTCCATGGGGTCTCAAAGAGTCAGACATGACTGAGCGACTAAAACACACACACACACACACACACACACACACACAGAGACAGACATACACACACACCTCTCCCAGTAGTTCAGGCAGGGCTGACCCTGGCCTCTAACTAGGTGTGGGTACGTATATGATATGCCCCTGGTTGACAACACTATATTCTTATCAGCCATATTCTGGCTATATTCTGTTGGAGCTATTTGCTTTGTTGGAACTTTACTGGCAAAGAGACACTGGCTCTCCCCAGGTGGTGAGCAGTGAGTTTGCAGCCTGCAGCTGCTGGGGCACCTCCATGAAGAGGTAGGTTTGTCTGACAATGATTCCAACTCAGAGGAAAGCAGAGCTGAAAGATGAGAGAAATGGAGTCTGTCTCAGTCAGCTCAGCTGCTATAACAAAACACTATAGACTGTGGCTTGAACAACAGACATTTATTTCTCACAGCACTGGAGGCTAAGAATCCACCATCAAGGTGTTGACAAAGTAGAGACAGAGAGAGAGAGGGACAGCCAGCATTCTTGTGCTTCTTCTTAGAAGGATTCTAAGCCTATGGTATCATCTTTATGGCCTCACTTAACCTTGATTACTTCCATTAAGTCCCTATCTTTAAATACAGTGACATTAGGGTTTGGGGTTTCAAGATGTAAATTATGGAGGACACAAACATCCAGTCCCTAACAAAGTTCTAAAAACATGGTTTGTACTACCCCTGGATCCAGCTATGCCTTCCCACTGACTTTTCAGCTACATAAGTCATTCCATTCTAGACCAGTGTAGCTTGGGTTTCTGTAAGTTGCAAAAGAAAGTTCTGTGACAACTGTCATACTTATTAGACATGTCTGTGCTCAGCACATGACATATGTGGAAGAAGCATTCGTTTGGTCCTAGGGAAAAAGTGAAAATATTTAACGTGGGGAGGGGAAGCAGTCAGGAGAGAAAGAGTCAACGAGGAAAGGCATGGCATGGGAGGGAAGGAAGGATTCAGAATGGCAAAGGGACAAAAGAAGTGTTATTTGGGGGAAAATCGAGAAGAGGGAAAACAAACCAAGACTTATTGTTGGAAATGTTTGGTTCCCAGCAAACTGAGTTCTTGTTTGCTGTGTGGTATTAAAGGATAGAGACTTTGTGGATGTGAGCCCCTAGAGTGGGCTAGGGGCTGCGGGCAGGCTGGTGAGGCCACAAGGCTGGCAGGCATGCTGAGCTCTAGTGAGAGCTTCCCATGGGCTGCTTCTCCCTCCCCATGTAAACATTCTCACCGTTTCTCCGGGGACCAAATTAACACTTCTTCCACATATGTCATGCGCTAAGCACAGACATGTCTAATAAGTATGACAGTTGTCACGGAACTCTGAAATCCGAACTATGTTGGTCTAGAATGGAATGGCTTATGTAGCTAGAAAGTCCATGGACTTTCCATCCAAGAGGGTCAGGGTGGGATGGCAGGGTGGCGGGTGCTGCAAACTGCCCTGTGCTTCACTGCAGATTGCCCTTGTTTCTGATACATCCTTAATATATTTTTAAAATAATTTTATTTACTTATTTGAGACTGTGCGGAGTCTTCATTGAGGTGTGTGGGCTAATTATGACACATGGGTTTAGCTGTCCTACTTAGCATGTGGGTCTTCCTGGACTAGGGACTGAACCTGGTGCAGGCAGATTCTTAACCACTGGACCACCAGTGAAGTCCCAAGACATCCTTTGAAAGAAGCAGATCAGATTGGTTCTCTTCCCTGCTTCTCCTCCTCTCACCCCTCACTTCCCATCACACAGAATGAAGGGCAGACACGCCCGTTCTCCATGCCTTCCCGAGCCCACTGCCCCTGCACACACCACACTGCGGCCCACTGGGCCCCTTCACTGTGTTCTCACGAGTTATCCCACCTCCAGCCCCTTCACCTGGAAAGCCTTCTCCACTGACTTTTGCCTTCAACTCCTTCTCCTCATCTGAGACTCAGTCCCATGTCTCCTCCTCAGAGAAGTCTTCCTGGATTGCCTCCCCAGCAGCCCTGAGGCTCCACACAGGGTTCTGTGCTATAGTTCTTACCAGCACTCACTGCCATCACGTTACTGCCCCGTGTGTAGTGTCCGTGCCCGTGGGCTGGGGCCTCGCCTCAGCTGAGCTCACTGCTGCACCCTGTTGCAGGACAGAGCCCAGCACAGACAGACTCTCAGTAGAGGCCGTGCCCGGACAGCACCACCTTAGAGAGCTCTGTGCCAAGCACCAGGTAGAGTCTCCAGGTTACAAACCCAGATGTGTAAAGATGGTCTCAGGTTTTCAAAAACTGAACTTAATCTTTAAAAAAATTTTTTTTTCTTTTGCATTGCAGCATAGATGGTGACCAATGTTGTGTTAGTGTCCGCTGTGCAGTTATGCACTGTATCACTGAATCAGGTGATTCAGTTATACATTTACATGTATATATTCTTGTTCAAATTCTCTTCCCACTTAAGCTATTACAGAATATTGAACAGAGTTCCCTGTGCTATACAGTAGGTCCTTGTTGGTTATCTATTATTTTTTAATTAATTAATTAATTAATTTTTGGTTGTGCTGGGTCTTTGTTGCTGCGTGTGGGCTGCTGCTAGCTGCAGGGCATGGGGTTTTCACTGGGGTGACTTCTGTTATTGGAGAGCATGGGCTCTGGGGCATGTGGGCTCAGAAGTCGCGGGGCATGGGCTTAGCTGCCCCTTAGCACGTAACATCTTAGCTCCTGGATCAGGAATGGAACCTGTGTCCCCTGCACTGGCAGGCAGATTCTTAACCCCTGGACCACTAGGGAAGTTCCTCTAATTTAAATATAGTAGTGTATACATGTAAAACTGAACTTAATCTTGTCTTAGTCTCCGCTACAGTAAACTCAGGATAAGCGTAGTCATTTCGGGGTGTTCTTGGTCAATTCTGGGTCTCCTATGTCACTTGTCCGTCCCTCCTTTTCACTAGTGTGCTCAGTCAGTCCTGTCTGACTCTTTGTGACCCCATGAACTGTAGCCCACCAGGCTCCTCTGCCCTTGGGCTTTTCCCAGCAAGAATATTGGAGCAGGTGGCCATTTCCTGCTCCAGGAGGTTTTCCTGATCCAGGGATCAAACCTGCATGCATTTTCTTCATTGCAGACAGATTCTTTATTGATGAGCCATGGGGAAGCCCCTTTGCAAACCTATGGTGGGTTTGAGTCAAACCTGTGGTGGAGGAGGGACCCACACAGGGTGGAGGCCTTGACTGGGGCTGAGCTCACCCCATCCAGGCTGTGTCCGCCTTTCCGAGTTCTCCACCTCCGCACTGGCTCTCACTGAGTTCCACAGTCCTGCCTGGCCCTGGGTCCACCCCCTGCCACAGGCCCCTTCCTGGCTACTGAGGTCCCCCCATCATGATCGGGGCCACTCTGGTGACTGTCTCACACCAAGACAAGCATTCTGCCTCCAGGGGCACATGGGCACCCTCTGCCCTGCTCTAAGCCTGACTGTACCGACTTCTGCAAAAGGAGTTTCTTAGGTCTTGCTGGCTGGGGGCCAAGTAGGTGGGAAGGGGTCTCTGTGGGCCTTGATGCCCCTCAGGTCTCATCTCAGAAGTGAGGTTCAGTCCCACTGCCCTGGGATCCCCAAACGCCACACCAGGCCAGCTCTGCCTTCCCTGTTCCTCCATCTCACTCTGGGGCTCTCCCTAGCCTGGGTCTTTCTCTGTCTTGTTGCTTGTGGCATACATGTTAGTCTTGGGCCCTCCAGGACTCCCTGAGGTCCTCAGAGTATGGAAATGCAGAGAGGAAGGGAGGGCAAGGAAGAACGCCATCCTCTCTCCCCCACCCCCGTGGAGAACCATCACTCCTACTGGTCAGAATGGACTCCTGGGGGAGCAGTCTGAGGGGTCCTGGGTGCCAGCCCTGAGGGAGCCAGGCTCCTACTGTCAGGGATGTGTTGAGGGGTGAGAGGCCCAACAGTGGGCTTCATCTTGCTTTAAGCAGCTGCAGGACCAAACTGGGTTCCGGGTTTCAACAAGATGGAGGCTGCAATGCAGCTCTGCTCCACGTCGAAGCTCCTGGGGTGAGGTGGCAAAGAGCACAACCCCGAGCACCCGTGCAGCTGCAGGCGGAGTCTCAGTGCCCACCCAGCCATCCCATTTCACTTCATTGACTCCTCATCAGATTTTCCATCTCAGCCTCCAGCCTCCACAGTGCATTGCTCAATTCCCCTCTCTCTTCTGCAATTTATTATTTAAGTCTGCAGAATGACTGGGGTGAAGCGGCACTTCCTGGGAGACGCTGCAGTGGAGAAAAGAGACCTGCCTTGCTGGGAGGGGACTGGCACCTGGCCTGGAACCAGGGTGTCTCAGGGAGACAGCTGAGCCCAGATGCGGGCCCAGGGACATGAACTCAGTCCCAGGGCAGGCTCTCTGGTCAGACAGCACCCATCCAGGGTGGCCTTTGCAGGGGGAACATTCTACCTCTGCCCCATTCAGTCCACCCTCTGGGGCCTGCCAGTCAGACTCCAAGAGTGATAGGGACAAAGTAATGATTTGATTAAAGGTGATTAAATAGTTAATCCCACTAGGGGACTGTAAGTAGAAAAAAAAATGGGAGACCCCTGTAAATTACTCAAGAAAGCAGGTTTGCTTAACCCCCAAACCAAGCAGGCTTGCTTAGCAACAAAACCATGCAACAGAAGCAGGAGACGTGCCCTCAGACAATAAAACAGCGGTGGCAGGAGCCCCACATCCTGTCCAGTGAGCTCAGCAAGTTAATGACATGCTCTCTGCACACATCAAAAACAATAATTTGTGGACCTAGCTTGACTGTGTAGGGACTGCCATACCTGGAGGAGGAGCTCGTGATGGAAGCATGACATCCACTTGAGAAAGATATAGAAGGTCTTCTCCCCCTCCCCACTTTTCGTTTGATTATGAAACTGTGGCCCAGGAAGTTCTTGGGGTATGGTATTTCTCGCCTGCCCACTTGTAAACCTCACAAGCATCCTATTTTAATAAATCACATCTTATCTATCTCTTTGCCTCTCACTGAATTCTTTTCTGTGTTGAGACATAAAGAACTGTGGTACTGGAGCTCTTCGGAGCTCCCCTGAAATGACACCAAATGGTTTTAAGATGATTTGAGATGCAGAGGCCCAGCTGCCAGGCAGCCACCAGGCAGGCAGGCCTGTGTTGTGTGGTTCCCAGGGATGATGGCTTTAGAGAAAATCAACTGGGCTTCCCTGGTGGCTCAGCTGGTAAAGAATCCGCCTGCAGTGTGGGAGAACTGGGTTTGATCCCTGGGTTGGGAAGATCCCCTGGAGAAGGGAAAGGCTACCCACTCCAGTTTTCTGGCCTGGAGAATTCCAAGGACTGTACAGTCAATGGGGTCACAAAGAGTCGGACACGGCTGAGCGACTTTCACTTTCCTCAAGCTGCTTTTAGACACCAGGAGATTTAATATACACACCTGGATTTAGCTTCTCCTGCAAAACTGGTCAGCTCTGAGCTGCTCTCCACAGTGTGGTTGCAGCAAGGTTTGGAAAGTGCCTGCGTGGGCCTTAGCCATAGTCCTGCCTCTGCTCTCCTGGGGTCTGTGCCACCCCTGGGGAGTCTGGCTTTGAGACCCCTGCTCAGTGTCAGCTCCCTCCCTCCCTCTCAGCTGTATTGTGTGTTTCTAGAGGACAAGAACTCTCTCTCCTCCCATATTCCCTGGACATTACTTATTGCAATGCCCGGCCCAATGCCTGGCATATAGAGGGACTGAATAAATACATTTTCAATGAGCAGTTGAATAAATGAGTGAACAAATGGGGGTGACCCCTACCCAGTGTTAGGAGGTTGAATGCCATTTGCAAAGGTGAGTCTGAACTGCAGGCTAAGGAAGCAGAGGGACAGAGGTGGGGGCACCCAGAGGACTCTGGGGCACCTGGGGTGAGGTGGGGATGAGGCAAGGCAGTCTCTCAGGAGTGGCTGGAAGGCCATGCTGAGGAGCTGAGATTTATTGTCCAATCACCTGAGCTTAAAAAACTACCATCCAGGGACCACTGCAGACCCAGTCAATCAGACTTTTGAAGGCGGGAAGCAACCTCTGTTTTGAAAAATGTTTTCCTCCACTGGGGGGTCACGGAGCCTCAACAGGCCTGGAACCTGGGCCATGTGACCGGGGGGTGGTGATCTGCGCCACAGTCTGCTGCTATGTCCAACTCCACCTGCCCCCCTCCCCCAGGGCTGGGGGAGTCTCTAAAGCTACCCGTCACCCTTCCAAGTGGTGATCTGGCCCTGTGTCCGTCATAGTCACTCACCACATTTTTGGTAAGTTTTAGAAGGAGGTATGAAATGACTGTGTTTGTTTTGCCCAAGAAAAATCCATTTATAAAGTGCAGCACTTGTTTAAGAAAAAAACAACAGCTATTGACAAAATATAAAAAAAATAAATTAAAGCAGCAGCTCCTTAAAAGGACCCTGTCCGATAATTTGATTTTTTTCCCCCTTCTTCCCTCAAAGGCCAGAATGACACAATCAATCTTTCCATTCCATAGGCTGCCTCATTACAGCTTTTGCTTAAGTGGAAGAAAATAACATGGAAAGAAAAAGAGGTACCATCTGCACCCCCATCACCTCCCGCCCCACGATGGGTCCCACTGGTTTTCCACCCTGGCCTTCTTGTCTAGCTGTCAGTCCAGTGCTGGCCTGCCCACCCACTCCAGCTGTGCTTTCCAGATGAGATCAGCGTGCCCGGTCAACTTAGGGCTTCTCCTGCCAATCCCCACACCCCTCAGGCCCTGTGGGGACCCTGTTCTGTCCCCTAGCCCATGAGGAGGTTCTCAGATTTCTCATCATGATGCCTCATCCAAGTCACTGATATTTTTCATGAGAAAAGCACAGAGCAGGACACGTGGGTGCTGAGAGGAGAAACACTTTGCACACACAAGGGAACCCACACAGCAGGTAGGTACACAGATGAAGGGGGCTCCTCTACCCCCAGTTCAAGACCCCCTTCCCTGAATGGTGCTCCTTTTTGGCTGCCAGCCATTCCCTGGGGGCCTGTCCCACCTTTGGTGGCATCACCCCCGCCTTCACAACAGGTACGATTCAAACCAGTTTAGAAGGCCACCTGCATCCTCGGCCAAACCACTGCACCTCTCTCGGTTTCTCCACCTGGAGAGTCAGGCCAGTAACACACAGAGGTTGTTGTGAGGATTGAAGGAGCAGCCACCTGTAGTAGTAATAATAATATTTACTAACTGAGCACTAGCACACTGCCTAATCCTGACTTCATATTTTCTGACATTATTGAATGAAATCTTCAGTTTATATGATTTCTAGCCTCATTTCACAGCTAAGAAAATAGGTATAGAGAGGTTAGGTTGATTGCCTGTGGTCTCATTTCTAGTAAAAGGGAAGAGGTTGTGGGGGCAGGGGAGGTTAAGGAGAGCTTTCCAGAGTCTACTCTTCTTGCTTGTGAGTTCCTGTTTCCCTCTGGAAGGGTCCTCAATGAGCACCGTCTTCATGGGGAGGGCAGTGATGGCACCTGCCTCCCACAGTGGGAGCCCGAGGGCTGTGTGTCCCATGCTGTGGGGCCAGGAGTGAACTCAACTGTGAACCTCAACCCAGCCCGCAGTCGCTGGTGCTCCTAGACCTGATGCCCATCACCTCCTGTGGATTCTGGGAGCCCCAAATATACCTTCCCTTTTGCTTAATATAGGCAGTCCCTCTCTGTAACTTGCAATCCCAGGTGGTAATAACACCAAGAGTTGCCATTAGTGTCTTGGGCACTTACCATATCCTGAATCCTGAAATAAAGAGCTTTATAGACATTATTGCATCATTCTCGCACACCCCGTGACTCTATATTTTACAGGTGAGGAACCCGAGGATCATATACACTTAGATTCTTGCCCAGCATTACACAGCTAGAAAGGACAGCTGGGTTCAAACCCCAAGTTGCACGAACATGAAGCTCTGTTATGTGCTTCCTAAACATTGGCTTTAGCACCACACCACCTCTGTATACTTGCATGCTTTATGTCCTTTAAAAAATTGACTGGGAGTTTCCAGTTCCGTGTAAGATGAGGCAAACACACTCATCCTGTCTCCCCCACTGAATACAGCATAAAACCTTGACAGAGCATGGATGTGAAGTCTCTTCTGCCTGCAACCAAGTATGTGGTAATAATAAAATCAACAATAGCTGCCATTTTTGAGCACTTACTAAGTGCTGGGTCCCACGATAAAGGGCTTACAGGCATTATGGTGCCTCAGAGAAGACCAGATATCAAAGTAACACAAATCAGTAGTAAATTTATTATTTTTACCCCCTCCAATATCTCCTGGGCTGAATCCAATGCAGTGCAAAATCTTGAAGTGGGTATTGGCATCTACAAAGAGAGTTCCAGGAAAAACCCTCTGATTCTGTCTTGAGGACCAAGAAAAGGGTGAGATACAGAAGAGAAGGCATCTGTTTTGTTTTTTTTTTTTTTTTTCTCTGCCTTTTTTTTCGTTCTCTTGCACCCCAGCCTCCAATAAATCATTTGATGGTAGCAGCAGCAATAGCAGTGTGGGCTGGGGGCAAACCAGAGCTCCAGTGGGAGGAGCCATGGCCCACCAGCGTGGGCAAGCCCCTTGGATTCCACACTAGCAGCCACAGGAAAGACATGGTATGCACAGTAAGCAGAGCCCCAGCCTCTGGCCTGGGGACTGGCCAAGAGAAACCTCAGTAAACTGGAGAGCCCAGGGGAGATCACAGGAAGGGAAGAGCTGGGAAAAACAGTCCCTTAAAGCTGTTTATGAAATTGAACTGCACAGCCTGACCTTAAACAGCAAGAAGCAACTAGAGAACAGAACACCTGAGGACGGGCCACTGTCTCAATCCCAGATTGGCTGTGGGGAGGTGCAGACAGGGGACAGACTCAAACAGCACTGCGGAAGCTTTGAAAGTTGCACTGTCATTGGAACCACAACCCACAGGAAGCTGGAGGGAACTTGTGTTCTGAACCCAACTGGGTCAACTGTCTGCTAAAGGAAAAACAGAAAACTGCTCTGCGTGGGAAGAACCAGAGAAATCTCAACTTACTTGGGAAAAGACAATCAACAGTAGCCAATGCTGAAATGACTTAACCGAGATAGTAGAAGCTATTATAAAAATAGTCCAATATATAAGGGCAAACATTCTTGAAATTAACGGAAAGACAAAAAAGCATCAGCCTAAAAACAAAAGATATCTAGAAGAATCAAATGGAAGTTTAGAAGTGGAAAATACAATAACCAAAAATTTAAAGACTCACTGCATGGGCTCAATAGCAAAATGGAAATGATGGAGAAAACAGTAAACTTGAAGATAGACTAATAGAAGTTATCTAATATGAATAACATAGAGAAAGAAGATTGGGGAAAAATGAAGAGAGCCTCAGAGACCTGTGGGACAATACCAAAAGGTCTAACATTCATGTCACTGGAGTCTTGGAAGGAGAAGACAAAGGGAGATCCGGGGAAAAATTTGAAGAAATAGTGATGCAAATCTTCCAAATCTGATGAAACATATAAACACACAAATTTAAGCTCAGCGAATCCAAAATAGAATAAACACATAGAAAGCTATGCCCGGACACATCATAATTAAACTTTTGAAAACTTAAGACAAAGAAAAAACATCTTGAAAACAACCAGAGAAAACCTATAGGGGAACAATGATTCACATGACTAGAGTTCTCAGTGGAAACCACAAAGGCCAGAAGAAAGTGAACAACATTTTAAAATTCTTCAAGAGAAGAACTCTCGGCTCAGAATTCCTCACAGGAAATGTGCTTTGGGAATGTAGGTAAAACAAAGACGTTTTCAGATGAAGGAAAGCTAGGAGAATTGGTTGCCAGGAGACCCGGACTAAAAGATTGCTAAAGAACTCTTCAACAGAAGGGGAATAACAGCAGAAACTTGGAACAGGAGTAAGGAAGATTAGCAGAAATGGCAAGAATTTGGGTATGTATTATAGACTATTTTTCTTCTGTTGACTTTCCTGTTGAGCTTTTTAAAATGTGTCTGATGGTTAAAAACAAAATATGACATTGCCTAATGGGATTTCAATGAATGTACATGTCATTCAGAAGACAAATACAGCAGAAAAGGAAGAGGGTATAATGACATATACAGTGGTGAGGGTTCTTCATTCCACATGAAGTGGTAAAATATTAATTCTAAGTGGACTGGAAAAGTCAGATATGTCTATCTAAAGATATTATTTTTAAAAATCTTAAGTCTTATACTTTATCCAAAATTTAATTCTAAATAGATTATAGATAAAACTTCTGGAAGATAACATAAGAGAAAGTCTTCATGACTTGGGAGTAGGCAGAGTTTTCACATTAAAAGCACAATCCATAAAAGAATAAATTGAGTATCATCAAAATCAACCTTTCTGTTCTTGTGAAGGACACTGTTAAGAGAATGAAAAAGCAAGCTACAAACCTGGAGAGAATGTTTGCAAACCACATGTCCGGCAAAAGATTTCTATTCAAAGTATATGAAGAACCCTCAAAATTCAACAAAAAGACAATGAGCAACCCAATTAAAAGATGGACAAAAGATTTCAACAGAAACTTTATTCAGGAGGACATAAAGATGGCCAGCATACATGAAGATGTTCATCATTATCACCCATTCCGGCAATGTTATAACTACACTTTTACAAATGGACAAAACAAACTGACAAAACCAAGCGCTGGTGAGGATGCCGAGCAATTGGAACTCTCAAGGACTGCTGGTGGGAATGCAAAACGGTATAGCTTGGCAGTTTCTTATCAAGGTAAACATATAATTACCATATGACCCAGCAACCCCACTCCAGAGTGTTTACCCTAGAGAAATGAAAACTTATGTTCATGTGAAAACTGGAACATAAATGATCATAGCAGGTGGCAATTGCCCAAACTGGAAGCAATTCAAATGTCCCGCAATAGGTGAATGGAGAAACTTCAGTATATCCATTCAATGGAATAATAGTCCGCAATAAAAAAGAATTAATTATTGATTCACGCAATGACTTAAAGGAATCTCAGAGGCATTATGCTGAGTGAAAGAAGCCAGTCTCAAAGGTTACATACTGTGTCATTCCTTTTATGCGAACTGCTCAAAAAAAACAAAGTGATAGTGTTGGAGAACAGGCCAGTGCTTGTTATGGAGTAGGGGTGTGGAACGTGCGTGATGATAAAGGGAGCGTGTACAGGAGTTTCATGGGGTTGATGGGCCTCGATCCTATTGAGGTAGTTGCATGAATCTATAAATGTGTTAAAATCCGTAGATCATACACACACACACGCACAAAGACGACTTTACTGAGTTGTTAAACAGAACAAAATGAAAATGATGTGAAAGAAAAAGTTCCTGAGGAATTTGGCCCTCCTGGGTCTCCAGCAAGTGGTGGGTATACAAAGCAGAATCAGGTAAAGTTCACATTTTTGAGGTTCTTAGAAACAAAGCCAGTAACAATGTGACAAAAGATTTCAACTTAATTGTTTCCTTCTCAAAGAGGCCTGCCCTGACCACCCTTAACCCTCAATACATACAAAGTAATCTGGGATTGCACAGAGTCAGACACAACTGAAGCGACGCAGCAGCAGCAGCAGCACCAATACCCTTATATTAATTCACCACTGCTGCTGAAACAAATGACCACAAACTGAGAGACTTAAAACAACATTGCTTTGTTATTCTACTGTCCCAGAGATCAGAAGTCCAAACTAGGTCTTACAGAGCTAAAACCAAGGTGTCAGCAGGACTGCATACCTTCTGCAGGCTGTAGCAGGTAATCTGTTTTCTTGCCTTTTCCACCTTCTAGAGGCTGCCCTCTTTCCTCCACCCTCTCAGCCCCTTCCTCCATCCGCAAAGCCGGCAGTGTTGCACTGAGTCACTCTCATGATGCTATCTCTAGTTTTGTCTCTTCTGCCTCCCTCTTCCCTTCTAAGGGCCCTTGTTATCAGGCCCTCTGGATACTTCAGGATTTGAGCATACCAAGTTTTATTTGGCTTCTCAAATACTGTATGTCTTACAAATCAAAGATTTGTTGCAACAATTGATCGAGCAAATATATAGGCACCATTGTTTCAACAGCATTTGCTCACTTCATATCTTTGCATCATGTTTTGGTAATTCTCAAAATACTTCAAACTCTTTCATTATTGTATTTATTATGGTGATCTGTGATTAGTGATCTTTGATGTTACTATTGTAATAGCTTTGGAGCATCATGAACCATGCCATATAAGATGGCAAACTTAATTGTTGAAATGCCAAGAGTATTGAGAATATTACATAAATTTAGTTGATAAAGCAGTGGCAGGATTTAGGAGGTTTGAGAGGATTGACTCCAATTTTGAAGCAAGTTCCACCATGGGTAAAAGGACGTCAGAAAGCACTGTATGCTATAAATTATTCGTGAAAGAAGTCAATAGATGCTGCAAACTTCACTGGTATCTTATTTTAAGCTACTGCCACAACCACCCCAACCTTTAGCAATCACTGCCTCAACCAGTGAGCAACCATCAACATCAAGGCAAGACCCTCCACCAGCAGAGAGATTATGACTCACTGAAGGCTCAGATGATGGTTAGCATTTTTCAGCAATATATTATTTTTAAATTAAGTTACATACATTTCTGGGGCTTCCCTGGTGGCTCAGACAGTAAAGATTCTGCCTGCAATGCAGGTGACCCAGGTTCAATCCCTGGGTTGGGAATATTCCCTGGAGAAGGGAATGGCTACCCACTCCAATATTCTTGTCTGGAAAAACCTATGGACAGAGAAGCCTGGCGGGCTACAGTCCATGAGGTCGCAAAGAGTCAGACACAACTACGCAACTAACACTTATACTTCTCAGGTACATTTTCAAAGACATAATGCCATTGCACACTTAACAGACTACGGCATAGTGTAAATGTAACTTTCATGTATACTGGGAAACCAAAGCATTCATGGGACTCACTTTATTGCAGTGTTGGCTTTATCTGGTGGTTTGGAATGGAAACTGCAATCTCTCCAAGGTACACCTGTCATTTCCCAACTCAGGGTCAGCTGATGAGCAACCTCCAGTGACATCAGCCACCTGGAATTAGGCCAACTTCACAAGTTAAGGTTGCAGGTCTCCCCAGACACCAGACGCAAGTTCAGGGGCCCCAAGGTTACCCTCACATCTAACCAAGTCAGGGATTCTCTCTACCCTCTTAGTTGCTACAATTTGCTGGAATGGCTCAGAGAACTCAGGAAAGTACTATATTTCTGACTACAAAAGGATATAATTCAGAGCAAATCAAGGGGAGAGAGGCAGAGGATGAGGTTTAGGGGCCCCAAACGTTAAACTTCTGTGTTCTCCCCCCATGTTGTCAGGAAAGCTTTACCCTCCCAGCACAACAACATGCAACAGCACAGAGTATCGCCAACCAGGAAGCTCCCTGGAGTCTCAGTGTGCAGAGTTTTTATGGAGGTTTCATTGCATAGGCATGGCTGACCGACTTGACTGAATCATCGGTCATGTGACTAAACTCAGTGTCCAGCTCCCTTCTCCTTGTGGGGCTCAAAGTTCCAACTCTTCTAATCACATGGCTGGTCTTTCTGGCACCATCAGCCTTCGTTTTGAGTCACCTCATGAGCATAAACTATCAGGCGTGGTCTAAGGCGCCGCCATGAATAACAAATACAGTCCTATCCCTCCAGAATTTCTGAGGATATAGAGGTTACAGAGGATAGAGGTTATATAGGACATAGAGGTCCCCAGGAACCAGGGACTGAGGTCAGCCAAGTCTTTATTGCACACAACCTTAATTTCATCCACAACCTTAATTTCATCCACAACCTTAATTTCCCTCTGCCATGTAAACTCTCATATTCACAGGTTCCAAGAACTAGGACATAAACACCTTTGGGGCCACTATTCCATCTACTACAGCTTCCCAGTTGCTCTCTAACATGTCACCCTGTTTTGTTTCCTCATTGCACCTATCCTTCTATGAAACAGTCTTATTTATTTTGTTTGTTTGCTTATTGTCTGCATTTCTCTCTGCTGTGAGTCCTTAGCATGTGACTAAGCAAGAAAGCAGAAGAATTAGAGGAGGTGACACTCCAGCTGGGCTGTGAAGGATGAGCAGAGAGGCGTAAGGGTAGCTGGGGCTCTGAGCATCTTTGCAAAGGGACAGAGGAGGGAAGGTCAGGTGAGTTTAGGAGCCCTGAATGGATCATTGTAGGTGGGGCACTGGGGAGTGTTGTGGGAGGGAGGGGAGGCGTTGGGATGGAAAAAGGCCAGGTAACACAGAACAACATGTGCTAGGCTACAGACCTGATGGCACTTCTGGGATCAGCTCTAGCATCTTTGCTGTCTCACCCAGAGGCCAGGAGAGAAGCACCAGGGTGTGGTAAGTAGGGCATGGACTCTGGGGTCAGACCCATGTGGGCTCAGACCCCAGTTCCACTGTTCATAGGTCACCTCTTCATGGTCATCACTGAAGATGGTTCACTAAGCACTCCTGTACAGCCCACTTCTCTTCTGCCCTCTTCTGTTTGGAGCCCAGGGAGTTTCCCAGTATCTCTTGCAGTGAGTGACACAGATCCAGCCAATGCTGGAAGCAGAATCCTGGTGAGGGGTGTTCTGGAAATGGAACAGGTCCAATAAAAAGGAAAACATATTCAACTAGATCAGAATTTTGCCTTCTCCTCTCCTTCCTGCTTTGAACGTCAAGTTGTCACAGGAGCAGGAGCAGCCACTTTGTGACCATGAGAAGCAAGCTCAAAGTAACGGCCTAAGAAAAACTGGGCAGAATGATGAAAAGTTCCTCAGCTTATCAGGTCATCATTGAGCAATTGGATCCGTATCAATCGTCATCCACCTCTGTGTCTTAGCTGGATATTCTATTACTTTTGGTCAAACATAGTCCTAATTGATACACCCTTGAAGCCTCCGTTTCCTCTACTGTTAACTAGAAGGAACAATAGTTGTCAATATTCATTACACTTAAGTCATGTGCCAGGAACTCCTCTAGGTGCTGGTGGCAAAGCAGGGAACAAGAGATAAGGTTCCTATTCTTCTTGCATTTACATGTTGGCAGGCAAGACAGATAATGAACCCATAAGTAGGCAAGAATATATGAGAGTGAGAAGCACTATGAGGAAAAGAAAAGAACTTGATGTGTCAGACAGACTGGTGTGGACATAACATGGGAATATGTGAGAAGGTGATACTTAAGCTGAGACCTGAATGTGAAGATAATGGCGGGACAGAGCACAGGGGACAGCATTCCAGGAGAGGGAACTGCAAGAGCAAAGGGCAAAGACCCGGAGGCGGGGCCACGCTTGTTGTGCGGGCAGACCAGGAGGAAGGCTAGATGACTAGGCAGTCGTGAATGACAAAGGCAAAGGATGGAGGTGAGACCAGAGAGGCAGGTGGGGGTCTGATGACATATGCTCCAATAGGTAGAATGGATTTATTTTAATTACAAAAAGGAAGCCATCAGAGGGCTTTCAGACAAGTGTGGAACAATGACTTGACCACCTTGCACTCTGTAGGTGCTTAAGAAATGTCTACGGCCTAGAGTAAGTGCATCACTTGGTGGGATTCCTGTCCCTTCTCAGGCTCAACCAGCCCCATCCCCAGGCTGCCTGTCTCATACCCCCAGCTCCTGAGCTAGACCCCCTCTGGCTGCCTTCTGAGTTATCCCGGCCCTGTGTTGTCCTCCCCCGGGGCTGTTTGCTCCCTCCAGAGCGGGCGAGCATAATTGCCACTTTCCACAATGACATAAAAATCTAAGAGGCACAATCAATACAGCTCACACACACATCATCGTCTTTCATTGCAAACGATAAAAGTGTAAACAGCAGGGGTGGCAGCAGCTCCGGAGGCTGCAGTGGGGGCAGGGCAGGCTGCCACTGCCTTCCTGCCCATCACTCTCGTTTTGGGGCTCCTTCTCCACGCTGGGAGGTGAGGCCCCTCATTAAAGCCCATTCTCTTTCCAAATGCAACAACCCAAGCCTCTTTAACCTGGCTGGAGAAATCCAATTTGTCTTCCCTTTCACTATTTTAAATGCTCTTTTACTTGCTTCCTTGAATCTTCTATGTCCCCCAAAATACAGAGCTAGGAGTGCCTTCCTGGAGGCAGAAGGAACTGCCTAAGTCTTGCTTGTCACAAACCCATGAACTGACCTCAGTGGGGGGACCAGCTCTCAATGGCCGGCTTCTTTCACTCCGCATTCAGCCTGCCACCCACAGCTTGTCTGGGAATGTGCACAGAAATCATTACATTCCCAGCTCTCACAGACTCCCGGCAACGACTTCTTCCAACTAGTTACTTAATGAACGTCATCCAATTCCGTTTCAGCCTGCCATACTCTCATTTGTGAAAGCCAATCTGCTTTACGATTCTAACCTCTGGCTAGAAACTGCTCCCAATTTCATGTCATCCATAAACTTGATGAACGATTAGCTTGCTTCTCTGCAGTCATTCATTTATTTATTCAACCAGCATTTAGTAAGCACCTGCTGGATGCTGGGCACTGGATACAGAGTGAGAGGACATGCAGGTCCTGTCCTGGAGAGACCCCCATGCTGCTGGCGGAGGTAACGTGGAAATGTTCATTCAGTATGATCCATGCTCACCTATCGAGGGGCCTGAGAGCTGGCCTCCTTGGGGAACAGGCAGCTTTTCGCTGGACTTTGAGATACAGGAGGGGGAGTTTGCTAGCACGAGAAGAAATGGTGTTTCAACTCGACCAGAATTTGCACAGGCAAGTGGTTCTGGGTGGTGATGGGGGAAGAAACATTGATAACTACAAATGTGAGGGGTGGTGAACGTCGGGCTGGGATCCAACTAGGACCTGGATGCCTCTCTGCTTCTTGGCTCTGCCAATTCCTGCTGTATCCGGAGGCTCCATGTGATAGCAAGGGTGCTGCCAGCAGCCCGAGGGTTACAACCTCCCAGAATAAAACCCAAGGGGAAAAAGGCTTACTCTTCTGTCAACACTCTTAGTAAATTTCTGTCTTTCTGGGTCACATGCTCATCCCTGACCAATCAGGGTGGTTGGGGAAATACAGGCATTCTGATTGGCCAGGCCTGAGTCACATGATAGCCGGAGTGGCGTCAGCTCTGTTTGAAGCCTGTGGACTGAAAGAGAAGAGTAGGGACTGCTAAGGGAAAACTGGCTGCTGTTAGCACTGAAAACAATGAACAGGTGCCGGGCTGCTGGGTCACTATGCGACCACCCGTGGGCTGTGGCACTCTGTCCTTCCAGGAGATGGAAAGGGGAACCACAGGGTCTTTTCTGCGTGGTGGGCACAGGGACTGGCCCACCAGCCACTCTAGCGGTGGGGAGAGAGGGGGTCTGGCATCTGAGGCTGTCATTTTGCCATTTGCAGGCTGGTTAAAAACACATTTTCTTTTGTTCCAGATTCCGAATCTGAGCCAAGCAGCAAGTAATTTGCCCTTCTGTCCTCCGCATCCTATTCTTCAAGCTGTTTTCCTGCCCTTCTCAAAAACCGACTCTCCAGCCATTCTGGAAAGACTGCGGGCTGGCCACCGGCAAGTTCGAGCTGGAATTCAGTATTGGAGGGTGAGCTGGAGCCAGGGCCCACCTTCCAGTGGGCCGCTTATTGACACATGCTGAGCAGTACCCACCCAGTGTGAGCACTGTAGCCTTCCATAGGATTTATGATGGAGTGGTGGGTCCTGTGGCGGGTGGTCCCCTGGGCTTGGGGGACAGATTGGTCAAGGTTCTAGACTGTAGGGGCTAGCGTAGATTCAGCTGTGAGTGACGAACACCATCCCAAAGAGAAAAACAGGGCCAAAATGATAGAAATACATTTGTCTCTTAATCAAGAGCCTAGAGTCTGGACGAGAGGTTTCTCAAAGTCAGCATCAGTCATTTTTTACATTCAGTCTTCTTCCAGTGACTTCCACTTCATGGTCCAAGATGGTTGCTTGGATCCCAGAAGGAGAAAGGGACAAAGAAGCGCAGGTCCTCCCTTTATGGATACTCTCCAGAACTGCACACCCTACGTGTGTTTACAGTGTTAGAGTCAGAATTTATTAATAGTCAGATGGGCAAGATGGTGGCAAGGGAGGTTGAGAAGAGAGTCTTCATTCCAGGTAGCCATGAAAGTGTTAGTCTCTCAGTTGTGTCCAGTTCTTTGCAAACTCATGGACTGTGTATCCCACCAGGCTCCTTTGTTCACGGAATTCTCCAGGCAAGAATCCTGGAGTGGGTTGCCATTCCCTTCTCCAGGGGATCTTCCCGACCCAGGGATCGAGCCCAGGTCTTCTGCATTGCAGGAAGATTCTTTACCGTGTGAGCCGCCAGGGAAGCCCTATGTGTCAGTTAGCCATGGGCCCAGCTAAAGATCAGAGGGAGGGGACCATGGATGTTGAAGGATAACTAATAGTCTGTAGCTTGGACTCCGTAAATGTGTTCATGGTTTCACCAACCACCCTGGGAGAGGGAACTTGTATTTCTCATGTTATCCAGATGAGGAGGTTGAGGCGGAAAGAGATGGAAAGATTTGCCCAGAATGCTTTGTATTCTCTTTCTCTCCATCTTTTGTTAACTACCTTGCTTCTGCCCTGGACTGGAACGTGGCTCTCAGTTTCTCTTGAGTATTTTCAAGGAGCAGGGCCTTTTCTGACTGATCCGTGTGTTTGCTCACCAGCAATCTGGGCCACCTTGGGTCTGCGGTACCTGTTCCCAGCAGAGGGAACAGTGCGGTCCAAACCTGCACACTTGCCTCCATATGAGGCTTGCAAGTCTTCCCCTAACTGTGCCCATTTGTTATTGGTGCTAGTTTAGGCTCCAACAATTGTGGGCTCTGTCACTCTGGGCTCTTGAAAAATGTGTATCCCTTTCCGTTTGTACAGCTCTTCTGTAAACTAGGACTAAGTGACGTTCTTCAGCTCTCTCAAGGGTTTCTTGACGGGTATTGAGTGAAAAATAATGTGGGTAATGTGTTCTGAGAAACTCAGGGAATGCTACTGCCTGAGTCCTCAGTGCCTCTAAATGATAATTGCCTTGGGCTCTGAGCAGGGGTTTCAGTCCCAGCAAGGTGAGCCCTTCACATTGACCATTCAGTCTCGGGGGGAGTGGGAGTGGTGCTGTGGTGTGGAGTGATGCCTGCTCACTTAGGGGGCAGGAGGAACTGGGGGTAGGGCTGGGAGGCCCCTGAGAAGCTCAAGCACAGAGAGCAAGAATGTCCCCTTGCAGATGGGGTGTCCAGGGGCAACAGGGATTCAGGCATTGGTCTTAGGCTAGAGGTCACCTCCAGCCTGGTGAAGGGACAGGGGAATGACATTTTCAGGTCAGAGTCTGGTCCTAGGCAGAGAGAGGAGAGAGGCAGGTTTGCAAATGGAAGATTCACCTACAGAGAACACGGGGAGCTCCAGGTGCCAGCATCTCCTACCTTGGCGACTGAGATGGTCCCAGCTTTGCTTTCCCTGAGTTGGGGTGCCTTTAGCTGCAGGTAACCATCCAACTCAGAATGGATAAGGCCCTTTCTTATCTCAGGTTGCAAGAGGTCTAGAGAAGGAGTGACTCCAGGCAGGGGACTCAGAGGGCCAGTGACGTCAGAGGGAGCTTAGCTCTTTCCCTTCCTCTTCATTGCCTTTGTTGGTATGGCAGTCCCAGCCGCAGTCTGTCACCTCTCAGTGTCACAATATGGCTGCTGAAGCTCCAAGATTCACCTCCAGATGCCATAATGCTTGGAGATGAAAGAGAATATCTTTTCCTGTGGTGATTCTCTCACAGGATTAAAGAAATCTCCGACCCTCCTTTATGTGTCTTTGACTGTAACTGAACTACACTCCCGTTCCCCCTAAACATATCAGAGCCTTGGGATATGGAATCGTCAACAGTCAACCTGAATGCTATCAGGTAAGAAGGAAATGGACACTGGCAGATGACCAATGGTGTCTGCCTAACACACTTTCTGTTTTCAGACTAGGAGAGGGTTGTTGAGAGGCCATAGCACCAGCTTTGGGGACTGGGCTTTGGTAGGAACTGACAGCGAGGTCTTGAAAAGAGTGTCTTAGCTGTTGATCCAGGAGGAGACCCTGTTCCCTGGCAGATGGTTCCCTGGCCCCCTCACGTTTCTGGTTCTCCCAGCAGCCTCAGAGGCAAGCCTGGGGCAGAAGGAGTTTTGAGAAGCTGGTGGGGGAACTTCCACTCCCCTTCAGCGGGTTTGCGTTTTCTTTGGCAATTAATTACCTAGGATGGATGATTCTAACTCAGATGGGAGCCCCCTCCTCCTCTCTCCCTCTAGCTGGGACAGAACAGGTGGTGGAGGGAGCAGGGGGCTCCAGCCTGCAACACGTGGGATCATTAATCACTGGGTGTGTTTACACTCTGCCTGGGACTGGACTGGGCAGAACAGGTGATGCACTGAGAGGGGTAGGAGGTGATGGGAAATTAACTCGTCTAACACTGTCTCCAGAAGGGAGCCTGGCCTTATGACGGGAGCTGTCATAAGGAAGAGGTGCTGGGGCTTGCCAGCGGATGGCTCAGAGTGTAGAGTGCTCATGCACCAGGGGGAACAGAATGGGGGAATAAAATGCAGGAGGCGTGTCAACTTTTCCTTTATTTGGAAGATCTGAAGGTTAAGAAAGATTAACCCAGCTTAAGAAGCTTGGTTATAGGTGTTTTGCTGGGGGTAGGGGTGGGATACGGAAAACAACTCTGGTTTATAATATTAGCTGGTTGCTGTGGTGTAAATACTCTCACTGAGGCTGATTTCAAGCTACCAGTTTTTAAATAACCAGCTCAGGAATCTTGAATATTTAACAATTGGTTCCTAAGAGCCGGTAGGAGCCAGCCCTAGAATGCCCTGTGTATTAAGCTGTTCACGTACAGGATTGAATTTATTTATTCATTGTTCATAAAAAATCACATGGTACCCTCTCTGTGTCTGGAGCCATGTTCTGGAAACACCAGGCTGACCCAGCGCCGCTTCTGGGAGCACACAGGTACAGGACCTGAGCATCTCAGAGAGGGATGGAGTGCCTGTGAGAGCAACGTAACAGAGCTGGAAGGTGGGGGACGTGGCCTCCAGGCCTCTGTAGTCGTCTCTCTGATGACTGGACTGAGAGTCTAGGAAGGAGCTCTGAACCCACCTCTGCCCTGCCTGGGCATCTCCTCGTGACCTTGGGCAGCCCCGTCCCTTTCTGCCTGGAGTGAACAAAGAGGAGAGAATGCTTGGGCTTGACTGTTTCCGTCGTTCTGCAACTCTCTACTCCTTATCACATGTTGCCTCTTCTCTCCCAGCCGCCTGAGCCCTCCACCTGGGCAGACCCTTCATGGCCACTGCCAAGGCCCCAGGGTTCCCCTTGGAGGGAATAATAAGCCCTGCTCTGTCTTATTTCTGGTGGTCAGTGTGACAGAAGGGTCGAGACAAGGGCACTGGGGCTCTCCAGGAGCCATCATATGCTTCTCCTGGGGACTGCCAGCTCCTGGGCCAGCTGTTCGCCAGCAGCAAACCCTCCCAGATTCCAGGAGCATGCAGGGTTGGCTTCAAGGCCCAAGGGTGGCATTTTACTTGGGCATCAGGGCTCAGACTTCTGCCGTCACCAAACTCTGGTACTTAATTAAGGCAACATGGGGGTACTTTGTGAGCTTCAAAGAGTTCTGCAGATAGCTTTAGACACGAGGGTTCAGCTGATTTAACCACTTCCCAAGTTCCCACCTGGAGGAGTCCCCAGGGCCCCCCAGAAGCCAAGCCGTCTTGCGGCCCTCAGGGGGCTTCTCTCTGAGGGGTGGGCAGAGTGGGGGTGACACTTTTGCAGGCCGAGCTTCACAGCACTCACTGGGCTTTCTGTTATTTTCTCTTACACCTGAATCTTTAAATCATCCGTGTCTCTTGGCGAGCCGGGGCTGTGGCGGGAAGCTGTTAATAATAGATACAACTGACTGTCTGGTAACGAACTGCTGAAGACAGTAATTAGCATTTTAATTTAGGCATTTTCTTCATACTCACCTCTGGAGACCTGGGTTCGAATCTGGAATTGGGGTCACCGGTGAGGCTTGCCTCTGTCCTCCCCCAAGCCCCCACGGGTGTTTGTCTTTGTCACGCGGGTCGCTGCAGCCCAGCGCTGAGTGTGGCCTGAGGGGGGCACTGTCTGTCCAGGCTGGGGAGCGGCTCAGCGGGCGGAGCACCAACGTGAAGCGGGGAGAAGGCAAGGGAGGGCAGGACGGGAGAGGGCCGGCCTGGCTCTGGGAGGGGTGGGCTGTGCAGAGGCTGGCAGGGAGGAGTTGGGCGGGGAATGGGGGGGGAGGACTGGGAGAAGAAGGAGCGCTGAACGTTTAGGGTGAGCAGAGAGCCGGCTTCAGGGAGCGGGAGTGGCTGAGTGGGGTGGAGAGGGCCTGAGGATCCCCAACTATGGCTGCCCCAGCCCAGGGCTGTCGCTCTTTCCCTTTCACAAGCACGAATTTTCTTGATTTTTCTTCAAGCACCAGAAGCCTGTTCTGGCTAGAGTGTTAGGAATAAATGGCTTAATGGACTTGCCGTTTTTCTTCTCTCGTTCACAAAACAAGACTGAAAAAGAATAACAATAACAAAGAAAGTTCTTTCTTCTTTCAGTGGCTAAGGGCTGAGGACAATATGTTGAGGTCGAGAGAGACAGGAGCTCCGGCTGGGAGTGGTTAAGGGGCAGAAACGAACGTCAAAGCTCCTTTCCCAGATGCCCCCACCCCCACCCACCTGAGTGGGAGAGCAGGCAGGTGTAGGCAGCTCCTTCTGAGACAAATCCCATTTGTCTAGCCCTGCCTCACAGCCCCACTTCTGGCATTCAGGGTTGCCTGAAGATAGCCACATGCATTGAAAAATGACCTACATTTTTCCCTCCATGCAAAAGCATCTGTGATATATGGGGCAGCAGCTCCAGAATCCCAGGGCTTTGGGGCCAGCCAGAGACTCGAGGTCACATCAAGACAGTGAGCATGTCTGGGTGAGCAGGGTGGTTTGAGGGGCACTGAAGGCCCGTGGTGGGTGCAGCGAGGTACCTGGGGACAAAGAGGCTCTGGACGGTCCAAGCAGAGCTGACCAAATCCTGTGATGTTCTTGGCCCCAGTGTTTCAGGCTTGTGCTATAGGGGCCTGACAATAGCTAGAGATGTCCTATTTCCAATTCATTTCCTATTTCCTCTCTAATACCATCTCTAATCACTTGGAATCTTTGGGTTGGAAATGATAAGAAGATAAAACTCGACTGGCTTAAACAAAAATGGGAAGGTATTTGCTCCTTTAAGTGAAAAGTCAAGCGGTAGGTCAGGTTTCAGGTACTGCTTGATCCAGCTGAATTACATCCCCCTAAAACCTGACTTCTTCCTGGATCTCTGCACTCTTCTCCACAGCTTCATCCTAAGCCCGGGTCCCCTCAGGATCACAGGTTGGCTGCCAGAAGTTCTTCTGATTCCGCGTTTCTTTGTTCTTTCCAGAGAGGAAGGGAGGCACTTTGTGGATTCTTTTCTGGGATTCAGCATTGCTCAGTGGCCTGAATTAAGTCACATGACCATCCTTGACTCAGTGACTGTGGGCGTGGGGCAGGCTGTCAGATTGTCTTGAACCAGTCCAGGTCCACCTCTAGAGCTGGTAGTGGGGGTCAGTCTCACTTTAACCACGAGCAAGTCTGTACCAAACAGGGTGGGATGAATCCCCCCTCAGGAAAGTGATCTCGAGGGCAGTGACCAATGTAAACCCACTTCATCCTGTTTGTAACCATCCCCTCCCTGGGAGGTAATTGTATAGCTATACCCTCTGTCATGTGGTTTATTATTTTAATTATTGCTTTGCTGTTTATTTAACATAGAGGCTGAGATCTGAGGATGCTTTGTGACTTAGCATCCCACTCACCCCTTTGATGTTGGGCTTGGCCATGTGACCACTTTGACCAGTGGAACTAGTTAGGGGATGAGATGTGAACAGAGGCTTTAAATCTGTTTGTGTTGTTTAGATTGGCCTCTTGCCACCATGAAAAGAACATGCCCAGCCACTGGTCTCAGAAGCTGAGACATGTGGAGCAGAGCAGAACCCAACCTGTGGCCCCAAACGGAACCATTCAGCTGACCCTCAGTTTATGGACAAGAAAAATTGTGGATTTAAGCCAGTAAGATTGTAGGGTTGTTTGTTATACAGCATTATTGCAGCAGTAGCTGACTAATGCCAATACAAAGAAGATGCTAGATTAATTAGAGCTTTGACATTCTGGATATACATACTGAGAGTGTCAATTTCAGAGAGGATATTGGTGGATTCCACTCCACCCCAAAGTCCCTTTTGCTCTCTGGAATTTAGAAGGATGTCTGACCATCCTTTCTGTAGGGATGTTTCATGCCTTTTCTTGCCAGGGTGCCTGGGGAAAAAGAGGTTTCTGTTGAGGGGGGAAGATACCAGAATATGCCCCAAGAGAACAATGAGACCCCAAGTCCCCCCCACACCAGCTGAGCTCTGCTGCCTGTTCTCTGGTGATGGATGAAGGCAGAACCAGGAAACAGAGAGCAGAAGAGCCAAGGAGATGTCCTGGGAGCATGTCCTCACAGCTAGCCTGGGGCAGCCACTGGTCTGGGCTGGTTTTGGCCCTAACATAGCTGCTTGGCTCTAAGCCTCTGGGTGCAGTTGGCACGTTCCTAGAAAACAGCATGTAGATTAAAGTTTTATAGTTTAATCTCCATTGGAAATGCCTTTTAGAGCATCCAGTTGGAGGGTAAGGAAAAGACGAAGCTTCACAGTGTAAGTATTGACTCTAGTGTATCTGATTTTCTAACAGTGGGCTCACCTATGCTGTAGCAGCCATCTTCACCCTGACAGGTTAGGAAGCACTGTCACATCCAGCCTTGATGAGTCTGAGTGGAAGGAGGGGTGTTATTCCATAGACCTGACAAGGAAAGCTGGGCTCAGAGAAGGTAAGAGTAAGCAGTGATAGGTGCTTCTTCCCCCAGGCTGTGCTACCACGGCACCCTGCAGCCCAGAAGGACATCAGCTGTGGGCAGGTTGTCCGGCATCCTCAGTGTCCTCCCCAGGTCCAGGGCATGATGGGCTTTGAAAAAAGGGGTCATTGCCTTTCCTTGAGCCTTGGGATTGACCAAAATGGTACAGATAGCAGCCCCTCCTGCAGTCCAGGTTGGCCAGACTGGAGGGTCTTCTCTGGCCCTGGAGGTCAGGTCCAGGCCTTCACTGATGTTGGAAAATGAACCTGGATTCTGAACAAGAGTGCACATCCAAACTCTTCCACTTGAGTGAGTGACTTATCCCTGCAATCCTCAATTACCCAGTATGAAATAACAGACGTACACACTGAGCAGGATGCCTGGCCCACAATAACCATTCAACAGGGAGGAGTTACTTCATTTGTTTGTGTTCAGACTTGCCAAGAGGACAGTGTGGTTAAGACCTTGAACTCTGGATTTGGAGTCCCTGGGTTAAAATCCTAGAACTACCTTTTAGTAGGGGACAGTTCCCCAAAATGTCATGTAACCTCTCTGAGCCTTAGTTTTCCCATCTGTGAAATGAAGATCAGAATGACAAGGGCTGTGTGAGGATTCAGTCTGTTACTTCACGGGTCTGATGAGCCATAGCATGTTTCCATTGAAGTCCCGTGTGCGGCATGCCTGCGGTGAGTGCTCTATGCATGTGTAAATTGTGAAGCCCCACAATTACTGAGCATCACAGAAGCCTGGGATGACCTCGCCATGACCCCTGGCCACCTTCTGCTCCTCACTTCCTTCTCACAACTCCTGGGTGAGTGCTCTGGCCCTGGGTGGGAGCAGGCTGGGGAGCGGTGAAACTGGCAGTGGAAGAAGAGGAGTTCACAAGAGAGCTGAGGACAGTTGGGGGTGACCCAAAGTCCTTCCCTGCCCACAGCCAGGGCCCCGCAGCTGCTGGTCAATTCTTCATCGACTCTGCAATCGCTTCATATCTCCATATCTCTAACTTTCAGGGGAGTCTGCTGCACAGTGAGGCGTTCCCATGGCAACGTCCTGGTGACACAAAGCAGCTCGTCCTCCCAGAATGGGCAGCCTTCTTCCTCGTCTCCTGGAGAAGGCACAGCGGTGGTGCACCAGGGCTGTCAGCACCCTGGACAGAAGACTACAGTTTGGCCAGCAGCCCCCTCTCTTAACTCACTTAGTCCTCGGGCTGCCTCTGGAGGATGTGGCTGGAGGATTCTGACATACAGTCATCCCTCAGTATCCATGGGGATTGGTTCAAGAACCTCAGTGGATACCAAAATCTGCAGAGCTCAAGTTCCTTATATAAAAGGGTGCTGTGCAGTCCGTCCTCTCTATCCTGGGTACCACATCCATGGATCCAACCCATCGGATTTGTGATTGCTTGAATCCAAGGATGCGGACCCTGTGGATACAGAGAGCCTCCAATATGCAGCAACGCAGCAAGTGTGGCTGGAGACACAGCAGTGGAGAAGACAGAGTCCTGCCCTCAGGGACTAGAATTCTAGTTGTCACCTATTTAAGAAAAAGGAAAAAGAGCAAGACAATTTCAGCCAGTGTTAAGTGCTATGAAGGGAATGAAACAGGGCCATATGGCAGAGAGACTGAGGAGGGTGGTGGGAAAGGCCCTTTAGGAGATGGCTGCCTGTGCTAAGCCCTCTATGCAGAGGGTAACCCAGCAACCACAAGGCCCTGGGGGGAGTGTGTCCAGGCAGTGAGGGCAAAACTCCTGAGGCGGGAGTGAGCTTGAGTGTTTGAACAGGTAGAGGGTGAAGGCACTGGAGTGTGGTGGGCAAGGTGGGTAGGGTGCTTTGTCGAGGATGGCTTTGTGAGCTGGGGTCAGGAGCTGGCATTTTATTTTAACTTTAATGGGCAACATGCGGAGGGTTTTAAGCTGGGTAGAGACAGGATCTGATGCAAGTTTATAAAGATACTTTGGATTGCCTTGGGCTCCTTACTTTCTAGAATTCCCCTGCCTAGGAAGCCCCACAATTACTGAGCCAACCGTGAGTTTGGCTGAGAAACATAACTATAGCTTCCTGGAGCTGGTCTTCCTCTTAGCCCTGTAGGCTCAGACTGTCTTCCCAGGTATACCTGGGGGTCTTCTCCTCACCCATTCTCACCACTGTTGCCATCACCCTCCTCTCCATGCCTTTGATATTTCTGGTTGCCAATAGCAAAGCCCTCACCCCCAGGCCCAGTCAATCATGTCCCACCCCACTCCTAAAGCCATTGAGATATATCCCTGATGAATGGGCAGCCTCAGATCCATGAATCCTTCAGCCAGCCCAGGTCTGAGTGCTCAGTTTCTCATAACTCTGTGTTAAGGATGTGAAGTGACACCTGAGACAGCTGGATAAAGGATGAAATAAGGGGCCTGATAAGTGGGATGGATGGCTGTCCTTGCCTACCCTGGGCTGGGGGAAAGGTAGAAGAGGAGCCAGGGTGAGTTATTACCTTTGCCAGAGAGTCTGGGGCTCAGGCTGGCTCCAGCCCACATGGCATCAGGCTTCCACTGACCCCTGCCTGGCCCCTACAGGAATCTCAGTTTCAAGGACCCAGAGAGACTCCTGCCTTCTGGTGGTCTGAGAAGTTGGGAGAAACCAGATACTTTCCTGGAGGCTACAAGGTGCAAACTGGGAGAATGGAGCTCTACATGCTAGCACAGGTCTCGGGGGTGGGGGTAGGACAACATGAACTGGGAGCCCCGCCTGGAGTCCTGTTGAAGGTAGACAACCTTCTTTTTACTCATGACAGAAAACTGACCTAAACTGGCTTAAGCCTGAAGGGAGTTCATTGGCTTATGTAGTTGAATAGTTCATGGGTAGTTCCTTCTTCAGGTGTGGTTTGATCCAGGAGCCCAAGAGTGTACTCCTATATTTTGGATCTGCCTTGAAATAGGCTCCTTTCTCTCCAGCAGACTCTCCCTTCATGGTTGCAAGATGACCATCCAGAAGTTTCCAAGGCCACCTGCTTGCTTATTGTAGTAGGAAAGAGTCCCAGAATTGAATCTCATTGGTCGTGGGATCATGTGCTCCTTTATTAACCTGTCATAGTGCAATGAGAAATGCTGGTTGGCTAAGTTAACCTGGGCTTATCCTTGAAGCTGAATGTGGGGCAAGTCCACCTAAATGCATGGCTGGGAAATTTGGGATTCTCTGAGGCAGGCGGAAGGGAGGAAATGAATGCTACAGAAGTGACAGACATGCCACACCACCACTTGATCTCATTTCTTACCATTCTTCGATATATATCCCAATGTGTGTGCTAAGTTGTTTCAGTCGTGTCCGACTCTGTGACCCTGTGGACTGTAGCCTGTCAGGCTCCTCTGTCCATGCCACATCACCACTTGATCTCATTTCTGACCATTCTTCAATGTATATCCCCATGTGTGTGCTAAGTTGCTTCAGTCGTGTCCGACTCTGTGACCCTGTGGACTGTAGCTTGTCAGGCTCCTCTGTCCGTGGGATTCTCCAGACAAGAATACTGGAGTGGGTTGCCATGCCCTCCTCCAGGGGATCAAACCGGCGTCTCTTATGTCTCTTGCATTGTCATGTGAGTTCTTTACCACTGAGCCACCTGGGAAGCCCATGCACACCCCCGTCTCTCCCTAATTATTGATCCAAAACTACTCATGCTAGCTCCAGCTCTCTCTCCTTGTAAAACCTTCTGTATCAGTCAGGACTCTGGTCGCAAGTGACAGAAACCCAATTAAAATTGGCAGGAACCAAAAGGGAATTGTCTCACATAATTGTAAAGTGTACAGATAGTGCTGTTGGCATTAGGCCCGGGAGGTTCCCGGACTCTGTCATCGGTATTTCTCTCCATCTTTCCGCTCTTTCTCTGCAACTCTTTCAGAGGACTGCCCCTCCTGTAACCCCTATTACCGCGGCTGTGGCAGAATGGACTCAACAATCCAGGCCCTCATCCCATTGGCTTGCCGGTGTTCGCCAAAGTCCCAAGGCGACTCTCATTGGTCTATCCCTGACCAATCACTGAGGTGGGGCGGTGCGGGCCCCAGTCCACTGGCCAGGCCAGGTTCCCTGTGTTCCCTGCGGCTGGGGTAGGAAAGTCTCACCTGAGCCTCAGGGCCTGCTGGAAAGTCGGAGTGCTGTTTTCAGAAGAGAAGTCCTGAGAAGCCGGGTAGACAAGACAATAGCCTGCAGCGACCCTGCAGTGTCTTTGCTGGCACTGCATTACTTTGCATTGTTTTCCAGAAATACCCACGTCTTCGCCTGGAGAACTCCAGGATAGACATCACAACATCTTCCCCTCTGCGGTAGTAGGTGCTTAATAAACCCTATAGAACAAACACGGAGTGCAGCTTGAAATTTTGATGTTGCGATCAGAGTTGCTGTGGCTGGAACAGCTACCTATGTCATTGCTTCACAAGTATCATTTTCAGGAATTACGTTTAAACAGCAAGATGGGGTGAGGCGATGGAAGCCCAGAGATGTGGGGGGATTTTCCCAGGTCACACAGCTGGGATCCTTGTCCCTGTCTGGCTTTACCTGTCACGCTGCAGGCTTCCCCTGCAGCCCCTCCCCATCCTACTGCACACGGGAGCTCTGCTGCTGCTGCTAAGTCGCTTCAGTCGTGTCCGACTCTGTGCGACACCATAGATGGCAGCCCACCAGGCTCCGCCGTCCTTGGGATTCTCCAGGCAAGAACACTGGAGTGGGTTGCCATTTCCTTCTCCAATGTATGAAAGTGAAAAGTGAAAGTGAAGTTGCTCAGTCGTGTCCGACTTTTAGCGACCGCATGGACTGCAGCCTACCAGGCTCCTCCATCCATGGGATTTTCCAGGCAAGAGTACTGGAGTGGGGTGCCATTGCCTTCTCTAGAGGCCTGCAAATATCAGGCTCCTTCCCTTTGGTATGGTCTCTTTCCTCACCCGCTTTCCTTAGTGTATGGAATAAACCCCAGTTGGCACTTAGGCTTGTTCTGCGGAAAAGGGACAGAGTCTGTGCCCCCTCCTCTGTCGTGTACCAACCCCCCACCCCACCCCCAGTGCTACAAAGAGGGCTTGGTTTCCTTGCTGTTAAGATCTTCACACTTGCTATTCTCTTTGCCTGGAACGCTCTTCCTGCAGGTCTCTCAGCTTCTCTGAGAGGCCTTCCTTAAGTAGCTCCCACCGTAAATATCACTGTTACAGCACTATACTCACAATCCAAAATATTCCTATGTATTCACTAGCTTAATATTATTGTCTCATCCCACGAAAGTGGTAAGATCCAGTTAGGCACCTTGTCCATCTTATTCTGGTATGTGGGACCCCCCAGGGCCTAGAACCGTCTCCAGCACTTAGCAGGTGTTCAGGAAATACTTGGACAATGACAAGAGAATGGCCTCACAGAGTTCCAGTTTGATTTCTGAGTTCATCAAGCCCTTCTCTCATGGGTCTGCCTTCTGGGCTGGGACCTCTGCGTGGTGATCTGACTTGTCTGATCATGCAAGGAGGCAGGGAGGCAGGTACCAGCCCAGTGCCCACCAGCCTGCCAGCCCAGTGCCCACCAGCCTGTGAGCTGACCTGTTGGAATACCAACCAGGTAGGAGGCTTTTTTCTTTTTTTACAAACAGTGCTGACCTCATGCTGAGGGAGGCCTTGTGTACTGGCTTGTGGGAGAAATGCCCCAGTGGGTCCCTAAGAGGTCACTGGGTGTCCCTCCCTGGGTTGCACAAGGCTCAGGTAGCCTGTGAGGGGGCCTCTGGTGGGTTTGGTAGTGGCCACATACTTGGTGCCCTCCACGTGGTTGCCACAGCAGAAGGGGGTGGGGTTGGGTTGGGTGCTTGGCGCCCACATCTCCAGCACCCATCCTGGCTCTGGGGACTCACTCACTGGATCTCTCGTTACTTACTCCTCAGCCCCACCTGTGTCCCCACTCCAGCCTCCGCTGCTTTTCTTGGCCCTCCCAGACTTTCTTTCAGCTGCCACCATTTTGTCATCTCCGTTTTTTAGGAATAGCAGACTCTCTCCTCCATCCCTCTCTGCCATCTACACTGGAGGAAAGAAATGACCGGGCAACTCTTCTAGACACAGGATCAAACCTGAAAACTCCTGAGAGGTGGGCCAGTCCCTGGCCTTTCCCCAGAGAGGTAGATCCAGAGCATTTTCATCAGACCAGGTAGAAAGGGGGAGAGGCCAGGAGAAAGGGGAGAGGTTGGCAGTGTTTTAGGAAGTCCCTTGAAGCCACTGCCTGCCTCTCTCCAGTGTCACCTCTGGTGTCTTGAGCTCTAGCTCACTGGCCTCGTGGCTCTGCTCTCCCTCAGATAGGCCTCTTCCTGGCACCCCAGGCTCACTGTGTCTCGTCACTCAGCTCTTAGCTCACACTCCACTCAAGTGTGCATCAGAGGACGGGAAGGCTGTTGAGCCCACATCACTGATGCCCCAAGAGGTCCTGATCCAGCAGGTCCTGGGGAGTGGGTGCAGGAATTTGCATTGGTAGCTCAGTTGGTAAAGAATTTGCTTGCAGTGCAGGAGACCCCAGTTCGATATCTGGGTCAGGAAGTTCCCCTCGAGAAGGTATAGGCTACCCATTCTAGTATTCTTGGGCCTTCCTGGTGGCTCAGATGGTAAAGAATCTTCCTGCAATGCAGGAGACCTGGGTTTGATCCCTGGGTTAGGAAGATCCCTTGGAGGCAAGCATGGCAACCCACTCCAGTATTCTTGTTTGGAGAATCCCCATGGACAGAGGAGCCTGGCAGGCGACAGTCTATGGGTCACAAAGAGCCAGACACGACTGAGCAACTAAGCACAGCACACAGCAAATTCTCAGGGTTGTAGAAGCTCCTGGTCCAGATGGCCTTTGACTCAGTGAGGCCTGCTCTGACCCTGCCTGTTAAAGTCGCCTGA
Source organism: Budorcas taxicolor (assembly GCF_023091745.1). Classification (NCBI taxonomy): domain Eukaryota; kingdom Metazoa; phylum Chordata; class Mammalia; order Artiodactyla; family Bovidae; genus Budorcas; species Budorcas taxicolor. The sequence goes on from NC_068916.1 coordinate 38,085,060, forward strand.
TGCCTGCCTCCCTGACTTTCTCCATGACAACCCTCTGCTGAGCTTTTTTTTTTTTTCCCACAGCAGTTATCTGTAATTTTCTTTGGGTTTTTGGTTGTTTGCTTGTTGTGTCTCTCCACTGTCGTAGCAGGCAAAACTCCAAAAAGTCAGGGATGTGTTGTCTTCCATCTCCTGAGAACTTGCAGCACTGAGAACAGTGTTGGGCACATAGTAGGAGCTTGAGCAATCCATGTTGATAAATGAACAGTGAGCTTTCTGAGCTCTCAAGGGCTCCCCTCATCCTTTGGAGAAATGTCTCAGGAAATCTGCCTGAATTCAAAACGATTGTGGAGTGGTTTCGGTGATAAAAATTCTAGAGTTGAATGAACGTTCCCTGCCCTCGGGCACATGCCCCACTAATGAGCCAAAGGAGGCTGTTTTCAAGCAACCAAATGTTGCTTTTTCCATCAGCCAGTCTATAATTGTGCTTCTGACACCTCCTTAGACAACACGGAAGATGTAGGCCAAATTATTATTATTGTTGTTGTTGTTATCTAATATTTATTATACACATTGTGTAGGATGAGCCATTTCACTCCTGATTTCTAATCAGTTTCCTGTTCCCTAAAGAAAGTCTTGTGAGCAGCCTGTAAAAACCCACGGTGAGCTGGAGCCTTCCAGCACAACTGTTGGGAGGCTGAGATTCAAGGTGGTTTCCAGGCCCCAGTTGAGCAGTGGAGAGCCCTTGAAGGCCTGGGAATGGTGTGGAGGCTGAGAACACCCATGGGCTGTTTTAAAAGCTCTCATCAAATGTTAAAGTGTGGAAGGATTGAACTTTAAGAGCATTTCCTAAGTAAGTGATTTCCAACTCTCCCCATTTTACAAATGCCTCTGCTCTAATGTCTTCTTTAAAACCCAGCAGCAAATCCCTCTTTAAAACCTCCCAGCAGTCAATCCTAAAGGAAATCAACCCTAAATTTTCATTGGAATGATGCCGAAGCTGAAGCTCCAATACTTTGGCCACCTGACGTTGGAAAAGACCCTGATGCTGGGAAAGATTGAAGGCAGGAGGGGAAGGGGACGACAGAGGATGAGATGGTTGGATGGCATCACCGACTCAGTGGCTATAAGTTTGAGGAAGCTCTGAGAGAAAGTGAAGGACAGGGAAGCCTGATGTGCTACAGTCCACGGGGTCGCAAAGAGTTGGACACGACCGAGCGACTGAACAACAACAAAAACAAGTCCCCCCCACAGACCTATAGACAGAGGTGGGGCCACAAACCATGCTGGAAGCCAGGGCACCTGTGTGTGCTTTCCAGCTGGGAGTGGTGGGGTTGGGGTGGGGAGGTGTGAGGGTTCAGAGCAGAAACCTGCAGCCCAGCAGGGTGCCCCACCCTCTCACCCTGCAGACAGCCACCGCTCCCCACCCCCACCCAGGAGAGATGGGGAGTGGCCTGGGGTCTGGGGGAGCTTTGGCAGGAAAGACACATTTGCTGCCTAATAGGCACTGGTTGGGTGGTAATGAGAATTCTTGTTAATTTGGAGGAAGGGTTTAGCACCAGGAGGAGCCTGGGAAAACATCTTCTGAATAGGGAGAGCAGGCAGACCCCCACCCCCGCCCCCAGGCAGATGCTCGGGAACCCTTCTCCAGCAAGGGCTTTTGGATCTGTCTACACAGGGAGGAACCCTCTGCACAGGGAGGGAGTGAGAACCTTGGTTGCGGCCTCCTTTGGAAGGAAGGCGGGGAGGCAGATACCAGCCCAGTGTCAAGAGCTAAAAAAGGGAGGGAAGCACAAAACACTGGGTATCCAACCCCCTCAACAGCGGGTGGGCTTGAGGCCCGCCTGGCATGGCAGACCCAATAACTCAGCCTGTGGGTCAGGCCCAGCCACCTAGCTAGCGGGACACTCACCTCCGGGCCTCACCATCTCCCTCGGCTGCAGGGACTAAAAGGGACAACAGGCAGCCAATGCTGCACGTATCTGTTCATCCATTCAGGTGTGTATGGAGCACCTACTGTGTGCCAGGCGTCACCTGGGCGCTGATGGACACATCGGCTGTGGCCCCTGCTCAGGTTTCAGTGGGGAAGGAGGAAGACAACAGCAGGTAAGCAAATGCGTGATAGCATCAGGTAACCGCAGTCTAGAATATAAAACAGAGAGAGAGATGTGATGGAGAACGCCGGGCTGCAGAAGTAGGTGACACTTCAGCTGTGACCTCAGAGATAGAATCTGAGGAAAGAGCAAGCCCTAGAGGGAATGGCAGGGACAAAGGCCCCCAAGGTGGGACCCAGTGTAGAACATTGGTTGGGGAGGGGAGGGATGGAAAGAAGGGAAATGACTGAAGATGGGAGGGAGCAAGGGTGTGAGGGAAAGGATACTGCTGCCCTGGAAAGGAGTTGGGGTTTCATTCCAAGTGTGTGGGGTGGTCACCAGAGAGCTTCAAATGGAGAGTTCTGGGTTCCTATTTACATTATTAAAAAAATCCTTCCAGGATGCTTTTGGGAATGGAGAGAATGGGTAGGAAGTGACCAAAAACTCTGGAGGCTATTGTGAGAGAGGACGGGGCTGAACGGGGAGGGAGTTGCCTTGGGCGGATCTGGGATCGAACTGGGGGTGGAGCCAGCAGCATCTGCTGAGGGATTGTGTGTGGGAGGGGGTTACCGAGAAGGGTGGATATGGAATCTGGTCCAGTCCCGGGGCCAGGAGAAACACGGGAGGGAAGACAGGGAGCTCTGTTGGACTCCTGATTCAGGGGAGGGGCCCTTTTAACAAGCTGACCCCCAAGTGATGCTGATGTAGCTCTGGGCTCTCAAATGCCAACTCCAGAGGCTGAATTCTGTGTGTATAAAAAACATAGCCTGGTGGGGGTGAGAGATTGCTTAGTAAGAGATCAGGATACAAAAGCTTAAAGAGAAAATCATTTGTTAGTTCACTCATGACTGCACTCTCCCCCTGAAGCCATGGACCCCTGAGTCCCCTCCCTCAGCAAGAATAGGGGTGCCCTTTCTGAGGAGCCCTTTTCTCCCCAAAGGTTCCTTCTCTTTTTACATTCTGAGATTCAGAGGTAGTAGGAATCTTTGCTTCCCTGGTGGCGCTAGTGATAAAGAACCTGCCTGGCAATGCAGGAGACATAAGAGATACCGGTTCAATCCCTGGGTCTGGAAGATCCCCTAGAGGAAGGTATGGCAACCCACTCCAGTATTCTTGCCTGGAGAATCCCATGGACAGCGGAGATTGGCAGGCTGCAGTCCATAGGGCTGCACAGAGTCAGACACGCCACACAGCAGCAATCTTTGAGGGGTCTGCTGCCCAAGTGTGAGTAGGAGGCATGGGCAGGCAAGATGCCAACACCTCCAAACCATCAGTGATTCCAGGGGTCCTGTGCAAAAAAAGGATTCTTAGGAATCAAGGTGAGCTGCAAGATAGCAGCCTGCACTCTCAAGGATTCATTTTCTCACATAAAATAGCCTGGAGTTTGGCAGTGTCGGTAATTTGAGGTCTTTTACTGGGGGCCAGTCAGATTTCTTAGAGAAACCCTTCCAATCTCCTGCCTGGAGGAGGGGTCTGGCTTCATGGCTTCTGGAGCTGAGTAAGGAAAGGGAGCTGGGTGGAGGTGGCAGCATTCTGTATCCCGTTTTCAGTATAGTATCTAAGCTCTTAGCTGTGCCTTGCTTCCTTCAGGCCAGAGAATAAACCTGGGCTTTTGCTGGGGAGATGAGGGGTGGTTACCCAACAGCTTGGACTGAGCTGAGGATCCACATTCCCACAAATATGCAAAAGCTTTTGCTTTGTTCACTCTTGTTTTAACTCTCACTCTGTTGGTCACAGAAAAAGCAAGAGAATTTTTTAAAAATCTGCTTCATTGACTATGCTAAAGTCTTTGACTGAGTGGATCACAACAAACTGGAAAATTCTTAGAGTTGGTAATACCAGACCACCTTGCCTGTCTCCTGAGAAACCTATATGTAGGTCAAAAATCAACAGTTAGAACTGGACATGGAACAACTGACTGGTTCAAAATTGGGAAAGGAGTATGTCAAGGCTGTATATTGTCACCCTGCTTATTTAACTTATATGCAGAGTATATCATGAGAAACACTGGGCTGGATGAATCACAAGGAGGCATCAAGATTGCTGGGAGAAATATCAATAATCTTAGATAGGCAGAAGATACCACCCTAGTGGCAGAAAATGAAGAGGAACTAAAGAGCCTCTTGGTGAAGGTGAAAGAGGAGAGTGAAAAAGCTGGCTTAAAACTCAATATTCAAAAAACTAAGATACGGCACTTCGTCCCATCACTTCATAGCAAATAGATGGGGAAAAAGTGGAAACAGTGGCAGATTTTATTTTCTTGGGCTCCAAAATCACTGTAGACAATGACTGATCACAGTCACGAAATTAAAAGACCCTTGCTCCTTGGAAGAAAAGCTATGACAAACCAAGACAGTGTATTAAAAAGCAAAGATGTACTTTGCTGACAAAGGTCCTTATAGTCAAAGCTATGGTTTTTCCAGTAGTCATGTAAGGATTTGAGAGTTGGACCATAAAGAAGGCTGAGTACTGAAGAACTGATGCTTTTGAACTGTGGTGTTGGAGAAGACTCTTGAGAGTCTCTTGGACTGCAAGGAGATCAAAGTAGTCAGTCCTAAATGAAATTGACACTGAATATTCATTGGAAGGACTGATGCTGAAGCTGAAGCTCTAGTACTTTGGCCACCTGATGCGAACATCCAGCTCATTGGAAAAGACCTTGATTCTGGGAAAGATCAAGGGCAGGAGGAGAAGAGGATGAGAGAGGATGAGATGGTTGGATGGCATCATTGACTGAGTGGATATGAGTCTGAGCCAACTCTGGGAGATGGTGAATGACAGGGAAGCCTGGCGAGCTGCCGTCCACGGGGTTGCAAAGAGTCAGACACGACTGAGTGACCAAAACAACAACAGCAGCTTCCCCTCTCCTGGGGCTGCATGCTCCCGAGGCTTTGATGGCTCTGGGATGAGAACAGATTTGAGTGTCCTCTAGAGAATCCAACAGCCTGGTGTTCTGTCTACCTGGGACCTCGAGGTCAGGATTACTCCTCCCTGTTTCCAGCTTCCAGAATCTTGTTGCATCATCTCCATTATCCTTCCTATGAAGTTGTTGTCTTTTAATGGGGGCTGGAAAGGAGCACGGTTAGTGTGAGTGTTCAGTCTTTCATCTTGTCCCTTTGTCTTACAGATGAGGGGATTTGGGTGAGAGTTCAGGGCTTCCTAGCTGCAGGTCTGAACGTCGTTGGAGATCCTCACTTTATGAGGTTAATCTTGCATCGTAGAAACTGAAAATGTCGGACACACACTTTCCTGTCGTCTCTGGCAGGGGGGTAGGCTATGAGTCTATGCCCCAAACCTGCCAGTAAGATGCTTCTCACTGGAGACCTGGGTCAGGAGGTAAGAGCCAAGAAGCAAGATCAGGGGAGAAACTTGTGGATGAGGGAGCAGCAGGGGCTGTGCTGGGTCCCTAGCAGCTGTGGTGGCCATGGTCAGGGTGCTGGCGACAGTGTCATCACTGGCCAGATTCTTGGCAGGATTTCAAGCGCGATCAGCAAAGAACCAGAGTGATGCACACAGCCGGTTATTGGTAGGCTTGGGGTCAGGGCCGAAGTGTCTAATGTGACACCGCGTCCTCCCCATGCCGTCAGGTCCTACTCAGCCCTTTGCAGCTGTATCTGGAACCTCCCCAAAATGGGCTTTCCCCACCTGCAAACTTTTTACAGCCTTGGTATGGCTCTGCTTCTCCGACCTCTTGTCCCCTTCCCAATCCTTGACCCTTGACCTCCTGTCTCTCATCCAAATGCAGGCCCCACTCTGTGGCTGTCAGCAATCTTCTCAGCCAAATTCATACTGTCTGACTGCATATCTTCATCTGCTCTGCCCGTGTTTGCCCTCCCCTGTTTCAGCCAAGTCCTTGCTCCCTGACACCTATAGAGCAGTGCTCCAGCCCTGGGCATCATTACTTAAATATTAAAAAAAAAACCCAAACCATTTACTAGTTCATGTGTTTATAATTTGTTCTTCCCACTAGAAAGAAGAACTCATCCCTTCACTGCAGAGCACAGGGCCAGACAACGTGCAAAATGTTCAATAAATATTTCCCTACTTCCCCACTCTGTTGAGGAAATAAAGTACTTATGAACTCATATATGATTTACAGACATGAATGTTGGGAGCGAAAATTATTCTCCCTTATCTGAGCTTCGTTTTCTACTAGCTTTTATTGTAAAAACAATATAACATGAGAGAGACTTTGGGAAAAAAGGAGGGAGAAAAATCACCCACAATTCTCCTTGGTGTAACTGTTTTTGTTTTTTGCAAATGCATTGCCTTCAAGCCTTTTCCTTTAAGTGTCCATATGTTTACATAGCTCCAATCCTAATGCTCACTGCCCTTAAAATTCCAGCTCAAAGACCACTTCCCAGGGCAGCTTCCTTGGACCCCAAGAAACTCCCTCCCACTGTGTCGCTGCATTTCTCACCCCCTGAGTGTCAAGACTTGTTTCCACATCATCGCCGGGAACCAAACTCTGGGGGCAGGAGTTGCATCCCCTGAGTCTCTGTGGCCCAAGCACAGGGCAGGGCGCATGCCAGACGCTTCTCCTGGTCTCGCTTTCACATTCTGTGCTGTCACTGTGCATTGGAACAGACGCCTTGTCCCCTGTCGCTCAGTAGTTTTCATAACGTTCGTTTTTAATGGCTCCAGAATATTTCATCAAGTGGATGTTTCATAATTTAGTTAACCAGTCCCCTACTGGGGAACATTTGGGTTGTTTCCATTTCTTTTTCTATCACAAATAATGCCGCAACCACTGTTCTTGTGCAATATAGTTTATTTCTTTTGAGAAAATTTACAGAATCCTTGGATCAAGCAGATCGCCAGCTTGCTAAGCCCATTTCAGCCTGGCAACAACTGACTCACCTGGTCCCATCTCATGACAGGGACCCAGCTTAAACACTCTCTATGATCCTGTGAACCTGTCTTCCTTGCTTTGCTGAGAGATCATGGATTGAGTTGCCCTTCTTTTCAAATGTTTATCAAACTACTACTTATCTTAGCTCTCTGGAGCCTTGTGCAAAACCTGGTATGCTTTAGGGTTTGTTTTTTTTTTTTTTTCCCTCCATCCCTCTTTCAGTGTATTTTCAGTGGTACTGATGCTGTTTTTGGTCCCAGGGATTGGCCTGGGCTTCAGGCCTGACCAATCAAAGCACTATATATCTGCTTTCACTGATTGGCTCAGGGAAAGTCTCATGACTTAGAGCCAATGAATTGCAACCCTGGGAATTTGGGGAGAGAAGCTCTTTTCTCTGGCTGAACTTGGCAATTCTGTAAGATGCGTTGATGATGTCATATCGTTGATATAGTATAGACCATGAGGTGATATTGATAGGGGCACACTGGAGCTGCCTGCAGCCATTTTACCATTGTACAAGGAAGACCCACCTACGCAAGGAGAGTAAGACTAAGAGAAGCAGAGGGAGCGTTTCTCTTTTTTAAATTTTTTAAATATAAATTTATTTTAATTGGAGGCGAATTACTTTACAATATTGTATTGGTTTTGCCATGAAAGTGAAAGTGAAAATGAAAGTGAAGTCGCTCAGCCGTGTCCGACTCTTTGTGACCCCCATGGACTGTAGTCTATCAGGCTCCTCTGTCCATGGGATTTTCCAGGCAATAGTACTGGAGTGGATTGCCATTTCCTTCTCCGGGGGATCTTCCCGACCCAGGGATCGAACCCGGGTCTCCCACATTGTAGACAGATGCTTTTGAGTCCGCCACGGGTGTACACGTGTTCCCCATCCTGAACCCCCCTCCCACCTCCCTCCCCGAGCATCCTATATCATGCATCAAACGTGGACTGGCGATTCATTTCACATATGATATTATACATGTTTCAGTGTCATTCAGAGGGAGCGTTTCTTCACTCATTCCTTCTACATCTATTTGTTAAGCCTCGCTGTATGCCAGGCCTGTTCCTGGCTCTAGGGAAAGAACCGTGGACAAGACAATGTCCCTATTCTCATGGAGCTCATGTGTGTTTTAGTGGGAGCAGCAATCTCTACAACAAATAAGCATATAAGTAAGCAGGTGGATAAACAGGACAATTCTGGAAATGGCAAGTGCTTCAAAAGGTGAGAGTGAGTGGTTGAAGAAGGATAGCTGTTTTTACTGGCCTGCAGGGGGTCTCTCTGAGGAGCTGACACTGGAGCAGGGACCTGAATGATGTAAGGAGATTGCATTCCAGGTGGAAGTAGCCACCTGAAGGCCCTGCAAAAGGTGGCACAGGGCATAGGGCACAAGTATTCTGTTTCGTTAAAAAAAATATTTTTGTAATTGTGGTGAAATACACATAACATACCTGAAGAAGGGCGTGGCAACCCACTCCGGTATTCTTGCCTGGAGAATCCCCATGGACAGAAGAGCCTGGCAGGGTATAGTCCATAGGGTGGCAAAGAGTTGGCCACAACTGAACAACTTAGCACGCACACGTTCACATATAACATAAAATGTACCACCCTAACCATTTTAATGTGTACAGTTGAGTAAAGGCACGGCTTTAGAAGACATTTTTGAACCTCTGGATTCAGCAGTAACTGAAGTCATTACATCATTACTCCCTGACTTTTCAGTCGTGGAGCCAATAGTTGCCCCATCTAGACCAACTCTGAGCTGGATTCTCTGCCACTGGCTCCCAGAGACCCAGTACAACCAGTGTTGTTGAGTGAGCAAACACATAAGCAAATGAATAGAAGCCAGAAGTCTTCAGAAACATACGTTACCCCTAGCAACCCATCAGCAGCCCTGGTCTCTGGCAGCTTCGTCGGTGCCAGGTATTATCATCAACAACTTTCAAGTCTAGGATATGAGACACGGGGCGGGAACAACGAATTCCAGGAGAGAGAGAACTGGGATCAGCCTTGCCTCTCTTCCTGCAAGTTCTCAGCACTCATCCACACACAGCTGGGCTGAGGCCCGCTTTGTTCTCTGCTCTGATGGCAGGTTGTGACATTTCCACCTGGAGGTGTCTTGCTTATTGCTCTTGGGACGTTTTTATTTTTTTATTTAAAGAGAATTTCCATGGCAGTCTGTGCCACCAAGGGCCGTCGGGAGCCCCTGGCAATATGATTCCGTCTGAAGAACAAAGAGGCAAATTTGCTGAAGATCAAATGCAAAAGCATCGTGAGAGGAGAGGGCTGGGAGTTACAGATGAAAACCGTGCCGGTTCCAGCCCAGATCTGAGAGCTGTGAATAATGGAGGATCCACACACAGCCTGGGGTGCGTGGCTGTTGGAGGTGTGAGAGGAGACGGGGATCCCCCCAACCTGGCTGAAGACACTTTGCTAGGAAGAAGTCAGGCCAGGCACAGCCCTCCAGGTAGGGTCAGCACAAATGAAAAGCAAAGCAGAAAGAAGGATGATGGAGTCCAGGGGCGGGAGAGCTGAAGCACCTGCAGTTGCAGGGATAGAGCGTTGCTGCCTGCCGGCCTGTGTGTGATGGGAGCTCAGGCATAGGAAAGCACAGTCCCGTGTTCCCCGTGGGGGCCAGGTATCCCTGGGGACTTAGGGGACATGTGGAGGACAGAGAACTCTCCTGCTGGATCCTACGAGTAGATGAGCCTCTTCTGTCAGACTCCAGAAGGCACTGGCAACCTCCTCGGGGGGGTGTGCCCTCTGTGGCCCTCCTCCTGAGTCTGCCTGTCTGAGGACCTACTCTGTGCTCCATCACCCTCTGCTTATTCCCGTTGATGCTTCAGGCCAAGCTCAGTGCCTCTCTCTACACATACTGTGTGCTAAGTCGCTTCACTGTGTGCCCACCTCTTTGCAACCCTATGGACTGTAGGCTCATCTGTCCATGCGATTCTCCAGGCAAGAATACCGGAGTGGGTTGCCATGCCCTCCTCCAGGGGATCTTCCCCACCTGGGGATTGAACCAGCATCTCCTATGTATCCTGCATTGGCAGGCGGGTTCTTTACCACTAGCACTGCCTGGGAAGCCCCCTCTCTCTAAGCAGTCTTACCCTACTCTCAAGCCCAATCCTGAGACTCAATCCACCCTCCTCAAGGTCCTTCCAGTTTCCCCATCACACCACCTGACCCAGGCCCTCTTCCCTCACTCTCCCCTCTCCTGGAGCTTGCAGACCTCTGCGTCGGCCTCAGATACTTCCCTCTGTGCAGCTCTGACACATCTTGTCCCTTGGTCTTGCCTCATATAGCACTGTGCCTCTGGGGACATGGTCTGTCCTTCTGTGAACACACGCTCATCATTCTTTTCGGCCACCCTGTACCAGAACTCTCTTTCTGACTATAGAGTGATCTTCCCTTCATCTAAGCTGAGATGCCAGACATTCACCCTTTAGGCCTTCTGTAATGGGAAGAATGCCCATCAGTCAAATACGCTCCAGCTAATTGGGGTCACAAAGCATCAGGGACCACCCAGCATCCCAGAATCTGTCTGTGAAGGGGAAGTGGCAGCGCTGGCTGCAGGAACAGCCTCATCTGGCTTCCAGAGACAGCAGGGACAGGACTCAGGGCCCAGCTGGGCAGGTTGTGATGTCAAAGACAAGGGCAAGGGCAGTGGTGTCCCTGTGACTTCTTCCTGAATGACCAGCCTCTTAGCATGATGCTGGGGCCTCCTCGAGGATCTCTGGGGTCCAAATATCCTTTAATAAGGACGCTTTCTGTTTACATCAGCCTGCGTTGCTATTACCTTGAATCACACTCCGTTTGTATTAAGAGACCCCGACTTGTCCATCACTTTTTTCAATTTCTAGTGTTTTTTTCTTTATTCTGCTGCTGCTGCTGCTGCTGCTGCTAAGTCGCTTCAGTCGTGTCCGACTCTGTACGACCCCATAGATGGCAGCCCACCGGGCTCCACCGTCCCTGGGATTCTCCAGGCAAGAACACTGAAGTGGGTTGCCATTCCCTTCTCCAATGCATGAAAGTGAAAAGTGAAAGTGAAATCGTTCAGTTGTGTCTGACCCTTAGCGACCCCATGGACTGCAGCCTTCCAGGCTCCTCCATCCATGGGATTTTCCAGGCAAGAGTACTGGAGTGGGGTGCCATTGCCTTCTCCTTTCTTTATTCTAGTATCCCTTAAGAAATACATACTTATTGGGACTTCTCTGGCAGTTCTGTGGTTAAGACTCAGAGCCTCCACTGCAGGGGGTGTGTGGATTCGATCCCTTGTTAGGGAAGTAAGACCCTGAATGCTGCAAAGTGCAGCCAAAAAAAGTAGAATAAAGAAACTATTAAAAATACAAACTAATTAAGTTTAAAAAATAAATCAATGTAAAACAAGATATTAAGTAAATGAAAAAGTCTTTCAAATTAAGACTTAGAAATCCATAAGCCACAAAAGTTTTGATGATATCATAATTACAATCCTGAATATGCATTGAAGGGACTGATGCTGAGGCTGAAGCTCCAATACTTTGGCCACCTGATTTGAAGAACTGACTCATTAGAAAACACCCTGATGCTGGGAAAGATTGAAGGCAGGAGGAGAAGGGGACAGTAGAGGACGAGATGATTGGATGGCATCACTGACTCAGTGGACGAGTTTGAGCAAACTCTGGGAGATGGTGAAGGACAGGGAAGCCTGGTATGCTGCGGTCCATGGGGTCGCAGAGTCGGACATGGCTAAGCAACTGAACAACAACAAATAATAATAATAATTACAAATGCATATATCCTTTGACCAATCCTACTTTGGGGAATTTATCCTACTCCTATCCTATTCAATTAATATAGCCTAGAGATTAGAGATCTTTCCTAATTAGAACATCTTCCTCATCTTCCCCCACCTCCTTAAAAATTTTTTTTTACAGAAGAGTGTTCCATTGTAGACAAGCTGTAGCTCATTGAGCCTAAGCCCTTTTGATGGACCCTGAGTTGCTTTCCATCTTTGGCTGCTGTGGTGCTGTGAGTACCCTTATACATATGCTGTCTCGTGTGTATAAAGTGGAACATCTGTGCAACGTATCAAGTGAGAAAACAAAAAGCAGAACAGTCTATGGGATGTGTGATGTTTTGCACAAGAAAGAGGGAAAATAAGAATGTATCTTCATATGGGTTATGCTTCCATGAAGATACTCTGAAAGGATAGAAAAACGCTAATAGTAAACATACTGTCTTTTGTGGTTGGTGGAGGAGGTGGGGAACTGGGTGGCAGGGCCAGAGGTGGGAGAGAGACTTCCCTCCACCTTTAGCCTGGCTTTGTGTTTGGAACCAGGGGGAATGTATTACCTGTTTTGTTTTGTGTGTGTGTGTGTGTTTTTTTAAACCGAAAAACATAAATGAGTGTGGAAGTGGTACACGGACATTACCTAAATCCTGAAGATGGCCATCGGTGGTTGAATTTGGGAACTGCTCCATACTGTAGCTTTGGGGCATCACCGATACCCAGACTACTCCTCCACCCACAGGAATCAACAGGGAGCTGAGGAGAAAAGAGAGGCGGCTCCTACAGAGGCAGACCCCTGCCCCACTGTGTGCACGTGACTGCCTGCAGCTCGCACAACAGCCCAGAGCGTCCTGTTTCTGGTTAACTTGTTTTGGGGGTTGATGAGGGAAACTCTTCCTGAAACTGGACACCGTCAATGCCTCCCTCCCCGGGAGAGAAGACTCCAGAGGGGCCTGCTGGGTGAGGGAACTGTCTGATGACAGGCCATGTTGGCCGGTTCCCATACTCACGTAGATGTCACTTGTTCCCCCCAATGCAGCTTTACGAGCTGACCTGCGCGTGGGAACCCAGCAGGGCAGCCCACACCTTGTCCCCGGATCCCAGACCTTTGCAGAAGCTGAGCTGGATACACACCTTCAGGTCTCCCCTCTGGAGCGTGAATGACGGCTCGGCTTTGGGGAGACAGCCAGAGCAGGCTGCGAAGGGAGGGCCCTATGCCCGGTTTGTCTCCAACAGCCTTTGTTCAGAATAAACACCCCATCCCCACCCCACCTGAAAGGCGCAGCCTCTGCCAGGAAGAAAAACCGTATACAATCTCTGCTTTAGATGTACAAAAAGTCTGAAATTGCTTGGAGACTAGGCGGGAGGGAGCCTGGACGAGGCTGGGGGGTCTGGGCGGGTAATTGTGGGTCATCTATCTGCCTCTGTCAGCACGCGCCTGCTCAGCAAGCGTTTGCAAAAAGGACTCTGTGAATTTGCTTTCCCCCCCATTCTTGCATTACTTACTCTTTTCTCAGCAGCTGTAAAACCTTTTTCCTAAAACTGCCCTCAGGCATAATGAACAGGAGACATTCAGAGCTGGGAAGAAAGACAGCCCTGAAATGACTCACCGGGCCTTTCTCAGGGTCCCTGAGAGGGTTACCCACAGGCTGCAGTGTGCTCTGAGGGGGAGTTGGAGGGCTTCCACTGGGACCCAGGGCAGTCAAGAAGGACGCCCACAGCATAGAGAGGGTCCCAGTCTCTTTCTCCCCACCCACTCAGAGCAATGGTCTCAGAAGGGAGGTCTGAGCCTCTTCCAAATGGACATTAGGGCTTAGAACCCATCAGAACCCACTCGGCCCTGTGGGGGGCATCCTCAGGGCAGCCCCCAGCACCCCTGGAGTTGAGGTCCACCTGGTCTGAAGCTAGCCCACTCCCTGAAATGAAGCAAGGGCTTGGGGACAGGAGGCTGGGGTGGTGGGTAACGCCTTGCAGCGGATGGGACGTGGGGATGACCAGCCCAGCTCCTGGAGAGGCAATAGCACCAGGGACCACTGGGCAGCCCCAAACATGGCTTATTAGAACCAGAGCTTGGGGCCAGAGTAGGGGAGGGGAGAGGCTGATCCTGGTGGGAAGCGGGGACATGGAAGCCCTGTGGGGTGATGGTTCTGCCAGTCGCTCACTGAGTGACTGGGGTCACCCGCAGAACTACTCCAGGGAGACCTTCGCCCCCGGAGCCCCTGGCTCCTCTGGTCTCAGCTCCTTACCTGCAGCATCACCATAATAAGGGGAGAGTGTGTGGCTCTCACGAAGTGCGCCAGTCAGGGCTTGAACACTATCCGGAGGGGCCAACTCTTCCCAGCCAGGCCTCCCACAGGGTCATGACGTGGGGCTGTGTATAAACACCCCTGTGAGTATAAAGGTACCTGTTCTAGAAGGAGATGGAGACTTTCAGAGTCAGAAGATTCCCTAGAGACCACCCCAAAGTGACGCCTGGGAGGTTAAGGGAGTCCTGGCTTGTTCCCTGAAACCACTGCTGCTGGAGAGAGAGTACTGAGGTGTCCCCACCTCACCTCCACATGCTGGATCCTTGTGTGTGCAAGACACCCCCATCCGGTTCTGGCCTCCTCTCTGCTGAGGAGGGCAGGATGGAATGGAGGGGGTGAACCCCAGACGTAGCCAGCCCACCCCAACCCTGCCTTCCTCAATGCACCAGTCTCAGGTCTCCGTCAGGGCAGGGCTTCCTGGCTCTCTGGGTCTTTCCTCTCTCCCATAATCATTTCCTAGGTGTCTGACTGTTTTTTCCTCTTGCCCTCCCCACAGGGCACCCCTGGCAGGGGCCTCGGCAGGATTCCCAAAGTGGGAGACATGCTCTCAGGGCCCGGGGACCTCATCTAAGCCGTTTCCTAGCCTGTAAAATGGGCAACAATCCGTACGTGAGGGTGCCCTAGGGATCAGCATCTTCTCTGACAGGGAAGGAAGGAGGTCCCAGGAGGCAGTGGCCTGGACCTCAAGTTAACAAGCCTCAGGTTCAGCCTCCGGACAGGTGATACACAGATGGAGAGACACTCTGACAGGATGGGGAAAAGACACTCCCCACTCAGCGCTCTTGTCAGCTTTGAGTGCTCTTTCTCTCGCGCTCCCTGGGGATGAACTGTCAGCTCAGGATCTGTCTAGGACCCTGCCTCTCCCCCTCCTCTAGGACCCCCCCTCCCCCACCAAGCACCAAGTCTCAGCCGCTCCCTTCCCCCCACTGCTCTGCTCCAGCTTCCATCTCCCTTTCAGGCAAGCTCCCACTTCCAGACCTCTGGCATTTCTGTTCCATTTATCTGGAAGGTTCTCCCCACAGACCTCCCTGTGCCTCACTCCCTCTCTTCCTGGATCCCTGCTCAAAAGTCATCAAAGAAGCCTCCTTGAACCTCCCTCCCTTCCCCTGGGCATAGGAAAGCAGAGGTCCTCCTCCCTGTCTCAGTACCCCCTGGGCCCTTGTCGCCACTTGACCCTTTATATGCTTTTTCTTTCTCTACTGCACCTTGAATGTAGGTGGCTATGGAAACAGAATCTTTAGTTTTGTTCCCTGAAGTCTCCACAGCTCTTAGAACAGTACCTGACACATAGTAGGAGCTCTGCAAACATGTGCTGGATAAACGAGTATAAATGAAGGAATTTTTAAAAGTAAGTATTGAAATTATCCCAGTTTCTGTAGCCCTTTGGGAGCATTTCTTGCATTTTTAACATACAAGGACTCAGAAAAAAGTGTTTACTTGAAAAGAGTGTTCATTGAGACTTCTCTTTCTGCCCTCTGAAAGCCTCCGGGGATGAGCATGGCTGTGAGTGGTTAAGGCCAGGGCTCCTGCTCACCCTCAGGAAGGGGAAGGACTGGGCTGTGGCGAGTCCCAGGGGCCAAGAATGTCCCCCTTCCAGATATGAGGGAGTGGAGGCCCCTTGAGCCACACTGAGGAGGCAGCTCCGTCTGTTTCCCTGGGGGTCAGAGCTCTGTTTTATATAAATCCCAGTCCTGAGGATCCCAACTCAGAACTAATTATTCACAGACCATGAGGGGCATCCTCAGAAAGGGTGTTTGCAGGATGAGTAGGAGCCGCTAAGCCGACTGAAGGAAAGGTTATATGAGGACGGTGCAGACGCAAATATATGGGCAGAGTGTATTGGGCAAATGGTTTTCCTTATGGGATATCAGGGGTTCTGTGAGAGAATAGGGCACAGACTGGCAACACTGGATTAAACAAAGTGAAACTTGACATACAGGACTTGTCAGAGTCTTTAATACACAGTGTCCACTGTGGCTCTCCCAGATAGGCTATAGCATGCTCCATTTGCTTCATGGCGCACCCAAGAAGACCTGTCTAACTTACCCCCAGGAATTACCGACAAGAGCATAGGGACACTTTGCAGCTGGAGAGGAGTCTGAGGTAGGGGTGAGGCAGAAGGGGAAGAGATGCTGGAGTAAGTGAAGCTGAGGGCCATATGTTAATACTCTGAATGACTTGCAAAGGAGTTTGGACTCTATCCTACAGGAAACTGATACTGATGTGCAATTTGCATTTAATTTGTATCCACTTATTGACTCTAAGACAAGGCATGCAACTGGAATGCTATAGGGACTTCACTAAAGAGATTGGCCTGGTGCCGGAGCAAACTGGAGCACCTGTGTCCTTGTAAGGAGGGAAAGGCTGGTACAGACTGCACATCCGCAGGGAGCACCAATCCCCAAAACTACCACATGAATGGTGCCTCCTGGAGCTGTGCATTGCACATCCGGAGCTCCTGCCCAGGACAGCCCTGAGAGGGGAATGCTCATTCAGCTCCAGTGGATTGCTACCAGATGAGAAAGTGTGATAGACTAGTGTTGACCAGTATCAGGACCAGTGAAACCAGTGTTCACAGAAGACTGTACATCTCGGCCTCCTTGGAGTGTGGATGGGCAACATGACCACATCCAGTCAACGACACATGGGCAAAAGTCAGACGTGGGTGGCATGCTGAGGCTGTGCCACATCCATGTACCCTCCTCCTGTCTCTTTGCCCCCCGAAAGCAGCAAGTGACAAGGCCATGCTTCTCAGATGCCACTAAACTATGGTGGTGCCTCTCTCAGCTTGGGTCCCTAACCGATTGCATGGGGCAAAGCCCTTGGAACACTTGCATGTGAGACATTCCATGTGAGAAAGAAATAGACATCTGTGTGGTAAGCTCCCGAGACTTGAAGATGCTTGTTACTGCAGCAGAGCCCAGCCTTTCCTGACTGCAAAGAGCTAGAGTGAATGTTGTCCTGACTTCTGATTCAGAAGAGAAATATTCTGGTGTTAAACGTTGCTGCTGCTGCTGCTAAGTCACTTCAGTCATGTCCAGCTCTGTGCGACCCCATAGACGGCAGCCCACCAGGGTCCCCCGTCCCTGGGATTCTCCAGGCAAGAACACTGGAGTGGGTTGCCATTTCCTTCTCCAATGCATGAAAGTGAAAAGTGAAAATGAAGTCGCTCAGTCCTGTCCGACTCTTAGTGACCCCATGGACAGCAGCCTACCAGGCTCCTCCGCTCATGGGATTTTCCAGGCAAGAGTACTGGAGTGGCTTGCCATTGCCTTCTCCATGTTAAATGTTGGGCATCTATTAAAAATAATACCTGATATAGTGCAGGCCAAGCAGAGTTTCTCCGCAGGTCAGGCATGCACTGGCCTCTGATTTGCAACCCACAATCTCTGGCTATGCTATGGGGTCTTAGGGAACTGTGCATAAGACATGAGCTAACTCATTGTTTTTCTTTTTTCTTTTTTTGCACTTTCCTGGGCAATCTCATATCCTCGTGGGTGTACTGGGACAGAGTGACTCTTGGGTCTGCGATTAACTTGAAAAGAATGTCTGGTTACAGACAGAGAGGAAGAAGGCAATACTAGGGCTCTTTTAAAAGCTGCTGGAGAATAGCATCGGGCTGTTTGAATGGCTGTGACAGCAGCTATGAGACTCTGGCTGAATCAGCCTGGAGTGAGGCGGGAAATGGTGTTTGATTGGTGTGTGACCTTGGGCAAGTCATCTCACCTCTCTGAGCCTCTACTTCCTGGTGGAGCAGCTGGGGATTACGCGCACACTCCTTCACAGGGACGTTGATGGGAGGAAGTAAGGGGGGCGTACGGCACTCAGCTCACATGAAGGGCTCAGTAAACACCAGCTCTGGTGGCTCTCATTCTCTTTCTGGCAAGCTAGCCAGTGGCACCTCCCTGCTGGAGGCTCCTCCTTGGGGCATGGGCAGGATTGGCCTTCCTGAGACACATGCCAGCTCCATGTCCCTGGGACTGCCCAGCTGCAGGCTGGCTGAATTCATTTCCCGTAGCTGCTGTCACAAATCACCACAAACTTGTTGACTTTAAAAAAAAAAAAACAACATATAATTTGAAATTGATCATTTTAACCATTATAAAATATACAGTTCGGTTGTGAAAAGTATATTCACATTGTTGTGAAACTGATCCGGAGAAGTCATTCATCTTGGCAAGCTGAAACTCTGCATCTTGGTGACTTTTGAAATGACATAAGTTTATTCTCACATAATTCTGGAGGCTAGAAGTCTGAAATCAGCCTCAAAGTTAAGGAAAGGAGTGGGCAGGGCTGACTCCTGTGGAGGCTTCAGGGGAGACTCCATTGGCTTGCCTCTTCCAGCTTCTGGGGTGCCTGCCTCCTTAGCTTATGGCCCCTTCCTCCCATCACTTCAACATCTTCTGTTGTTTGTTACATCTCCTACTTCTGTGTCTAATCTCCCTCTTCCTCCCTCTTATGAGGTCACTTGTGATTGCATTCAAGGTCCACCTGGATAATCCAAGACACCCTCCCCATCTCAAGGTCCAGAACTTAATTACACCTGCAAAATCCCGTTTGCCATGTAAGGTCATATTTTCACAGGTTCCAGGAATTAGGACTTGGCTATCTTTGGCGGCCACTGTTCAGCTACCACACTGGGCAGGTGGTAATTTCGGGGCGTGGGCTTCTCCCACCAGTGGCCAGGAGGAGCAGAGTTTGGGAAATTGCTGGAGATGGAGGCGCAGTGCAGCCAGACTTGGGGACAGCCCAATTTTGGCCCTGCCCTGGCCCTCACCCTCTCTGAGAACATGGCAGGCTCCTTCCTCCCTCAGGACTACTCATTGAAACAACAGAGCACCGGGACACAGACAAAAATTGCCTCTCACATGAAGATGCTGCTCTAGGCAGGGAGACACGGAGAATGAAGACAAGCACGTGGAATGAGAGGCAGGGGGAGCGCTAAGGAAGGAAAGGAAGCAGGGATGAGGGGAGGGTGGAGCAGGCCCCGCTCTGGGCTGGGAAGTTGTAGTCCACAGGCACTGATCAGGCATCTATTACGTGCCAGGCACCATTCTACCATCTGGGACCCGGCCAAGAACAAGACAGCCTTGGCCTCCGTCCTGGAGGACTTCCTGTTTCAGTGGAGGACAAGCCAGGGAGTACATGGATGGAATGAGTTCAGATAGCACTGAGGCTGTGACGGAGCTAAAACAGTGTCCCAGGTGAGAGCGCGATGGGGCCACTTCAGATAGGCTGGTCAGGGAGGGCCTCTGGGAGGAGGTGACTGCTGAGAAAGAGTTAGAGTGTGGGGACCCTGGGAGAAAGAGTTGAGTGGACAGAAAGGCAGCATAGAGGTGATGCAGCTAGATTGCCCAGTATGGTGTCTGAGTAGCATATGCTCAACAAATAGTGTGGCCAGCAAGTAGGAGTTGGAGAGGTGGGGGCTTTCCTTGGATGGGACCCCAGGTCAAGGGCTTCACAGCCCACCTGTTGTGGTCAGTGCTTCTGAGTCAAGCGATCCAGGCCACGAGCAGCCCTCACCAGCAGAGAGTCTGCCTTGGGCACCCCCGCTCCAGCGTGGAGCCCTGTTCCCTCATGCGGGCTGGTTTCTTTAACAAGACCATCTGTCTGACTTTCCTCACTCTGCTGAGCTGATGGGGCCATCCATCTCCCTGGTCCCCGTCCTCGTCTGTCTGTCACCACCCGGGTCCACATTATTCCCGCCCCGGCTCTGCAAGGGGGCTGTGGCGGGTTTGGCCTCCAGCATTCGTATTTATTCTTCTCATCTGGCCGCATCTGGCCTCCGTGCTAAGTCATCCACTCCATCTGCCTGTCCTCGCTGTGGGACACGGTTGGCTCTTCCCGGCTATCCCTGTGCCACATGGCAGCCCACACGTGTGGCAGGTGCCAGGGTATGGATGCGTGGGGACGGGACCATGAGCAGCTCCATGCCTGCCTGCATGCTGGAAGCGGGAGCCCCACTTCAGGGCCAGCCTCCCCTGGAGGATCTCCCCAGGGTCATGTGGTCCACATGCTGAGTCCCCGAGAGGGTGGGCCACAGCCAGACCTAGCAGGAACTAAAAGGCCTGTGTGAGCCCAGCTGTGCTCCAAGCCAGAGCCCTTCCATTTCTGCATCTGAGCTTAGGGTGGGCATCGCCATCTGCAATTCAATCCCAGCAGGGCTATTCCCAGGACCTAGAGCTCTGAATGTGAGCAGGACTTTCCAAGTCTAACTTTCTTCATGTTTTTAAAAACAAACAAGTTGAGCTGAGGCAGTGTAATACCATCGGGTATCCCATAGTCTCAGCACCTAGTCCCCCTTTCCTCCAGCTACAGCATCCCAAATTCTCCTTAAAGCCCTGGCCACAGTTCCTGGGATTTGGGCTGGGTTGACATCAGGCTTGGCCCCAGGGGAGGCCACATGACCAAAAATTAGCCAATCAGAGCACTGCAAACAGCCTCTGCCTTCTCATACCAGTGATAGATTTCAGCATCATGTGGGCACCAAGCTGGGCCAATCAGGGTCAGAGCACTTGCTAGAACTTTTCTCCTGGGTCTGCGATTGAGCAGGATATGGGAGTGAGTGGTGGGCAGCTGCCAAGTGGTAACAGCCAGCCTTCTAGGGAAAACACCACCAGGGGGAGCAGAGTCAAAGATGGAGAATAAAAGAAGTCCTGACAAGCTTCTAGATCCAACTGGACCTGACGCCAGCCCTACCTCTGGGCTTTTCCATTACTGATCCCAGTACACTCTCTTTTACAATTTGAGGAGGCTTCTGTCACTTTCAACCAGAAGACTCTCACGTGATATATATTCCTAAAGGGGCTAACACCTGCCTGCTATGTAGTAGGTACTCAGTAAATACTTATTTTAAAATAAGGCCCTTGTGAGTGAAGAAAGCTATTCTCAAGAGCCAGCATAGCCTATGATTTCATCTACATAACATTCTTGATGTGGCAGTCGTGGAGATGGCCAACAGATACGTGGTTGCCAAGAGCTGGGGATGGTAGAGGTGGATGTGACAGTGAAGGGTAGCACAAGGGACGTCTTTGTGGTGATGGAACAGTTGTGGAGGTTGATTGCTGTGATTTCTTAAATCTCCACAGGTAATAAAATGACAGAATGATATGCACACATTGTACCAATGCCAGTTTCCTGGTCTTGGTGTTGCACTGGAGTTATGTGGGATGTAACCACTGGGGGAACGAGAAAAGGCACATGAGACCTCTGTGTTATTTCTGCAACTTCCTGTGAATCTGTAATAATTCCCAAATAAAAAGTTTAAAAGTTTTTTTGTAGGCTGTCACAATCTGGGAGTTCTTGGGCCCGAAATAGCAGGGCTTGTGGATGTTGGAATCAGATGGACCCAAGTCTGAATCCCAGCATGGCCATTGATGAGCTGAGCAATCTGAGGTCAGTAACATCTCTTCTCTCACTCTAGTGTCCTCGTCTATGAAACGGGACCCATGGGCCTAACTTGTAGGGCGGTTATGAAGGGAAAGTAAAATGGACTGTAACCTGCCTCACACCACGCCTGGCATATGGGAGGCAGTTAACAACAGCCGACAGATGCCGCAGGATGTAAATACAGGACTTAACTGGAAGGAGTATGGTGTGGGGGGTCAAGGCTTTGGGGTCTGGAGCCAGCCTCCCTGGGTTTGAATCCTGGCTATATGTCTCTCTCGTTGGGTGACCTTGGCCAGGCTACTTGACCTCTCTGGTCTTCACTTTTCCTACCTGTAAAATGGAGATTAAAACAGTAACAATTTCATAGGCTAGTTTTGAGGATTAAACGAGATAATGCGCCTGAGACCATTAGGGAGTGCCTAGCACTCAGCAAGGATGGTAAACTAAGCGTTGGGTGCCCACTGGGTGGGGAGGCTGGGTCCCAGGGTGGAGACCGGGGTGGTGGTGGTGGAGAGGCAACTGACCACGCAGTGGGGTTGTAGAAACCTCACCCAGGAAAGCCCCAACTTCCTGGGAGCCAGCCTCTCCCCCCGGAGGTCCTCTTTCCAAGTCCAGCAGCCAATGATGAATGCCACCCGTGGCCAAGCAGAAAATCTGATCACAGGCACCAAGGCACCCCTGCCCCCAAGATCCAAGCTTCCCTCTTCCTGCTTCTGTCCTCCCTGGGAAGGGCGCATACAAACCCGACCCGGACTCTGCACGGAATGAACTCTGAGGCACAGCCTCCCAGGAGAACGGAAAGGAAGTAGGGTTCATGGTCAGAGAAAGAAATCATGGGGACAGTGGGGGCTGGGTGGTGGGGATCAAGGGGGCTATAGAAATTCCTCCATCCCCAGTCGTGGTTCAGTTGTGACTTTAAGGTGTCTACAACGCCATCATCACTGAACCCATCCTTTAGGGTAAACACTGCCCACTCCTGTGTGCTGTTCCTCTCTGATATCTAGAGGAGTAACACATTAAGCCACTACAGTGTGAATTAATTTCTGACGGGATATGGGGCAAAGTCCGCTAAAAGTAGACAGAGGAGGGATACAGGAACAAGGGGAGGATGATGCTGAAGGCAAACTTGGCCTGCCCTGGCTGACTCTTGGTAATAATCTATTTAAAGGCATGCCCTCGCTGTCCTCGTTGATGTAGATCCATTCGAACAGTTTCAGGGCTGCAGCCTTTATTTAATGCAGCTCTGAGCCCGGCTGCATCGGGGCCCAGAGCTAAGAGGAGGCTGGCTCCTGGCAATACTTAATAGCAAGGTGAATGTGTGCAGCTTCTTGGTAGCTGGAGCAGCAGAGCCGGGCAGCAGTGGCCATACGTGACAACCCAGTGCCTGCTGCTTCTGGGGTGATGGAGCTTGCTAGAGATGGAAATTCCCACCCTGGAGCCAGGCGGGGGCACTTATGAGAAGGGACTCTCAATTTTAAGTGAGCTGGTGATTGGGTGGTGGGATGGAAGAGGCTTTATTTCATAGCGACTGAGAAAAGCTAGGCTTCTCTAAAGTTGGCTTCAGCAAACAAGTAAATATCTTGGCTCACGTGGCAGTCTATCTTCAGGAACAGGGGGATCCAGGACTCCCTGTGAGAACATTCAGTAGTTCCTGAGACCACAAGCTTCCTGTTTTGAATATGGGGTGGGGGAAAGCTTGTTTGTGGCCAGGCGTTTGGCTGAGATGGTAAAGAATCTGCCTGCAATTCAGAAGACCCGGATTAGATCGCTGGGTCAGGAAGATCCCCCCAGAGAAGGGAATGGCAATCTACTCCAGTATTCTTGCCTGGAGAATCCCATGGACAGAGGAGCCTGGTGGGTTCCAGTCCGTGGGATCACAGAGAGTCAGAAAGGACCAAGCAACTCACACTTATTCCCATAAAAGTCCTGAGATTCTTTGACTGGCCTGGCTTAGGTCACCTGCCCTCTCCCTCAACCAATCTCTGTGACTAGAAGGATGGGACATGCTGATTGTCTTGGCCCACCCCAAGGGACCAAGGGAGGTAGGGAAGGTGTCAATCGTATTCAAGTCTCACAGGGAGCAGGGAGCCCAGAGCAGGGCTGATCTGGCTAGGAAGCAAGCAGAACACTAGCTCATACTGACGGCCTAGCCTGCATTCACTTGCTTCATCCAACTTACCCTTCTCAACAGTTTCTGCAGAAATTCTTCTTCCAATTTGATGGATGAGGACACTAGGGTAGAGGAACTTGCCAAAGGTCACATACCCAGAGAGGGATTCCAGCCTTGTTCTATTTTATTCCCAATTCCCACCTCTCCTCGGCCAGCCTGTCTTCTCTCCCCAACTCTTGATATTCCAGAGCACTTAGCCTCCTAGTAAGTAAGACTCCTAGGGACCTGGAAAGAATATCAGAGTTCATCCAGTCTCCTTCAGTGACATACTCAAGGCCATGCAGCCAGTGAATGTAGCCTGGATCAGTCAGTTCAGTTCTGTCTCTAGAATCATATCTAGTTGTCACTTACCTCCCCTTTGCCCTGCTGCTTGTGATCTGGTCTCAACTGTGGCCCTCGTTTGCTCACCAGCCTCATTTTCTCACTTCCCAGTTGCCTCACAGGTCCCCAGGCCCCAGAGGCTCAGGTGTCTTGACCGATGGGCTGTGCTCTCCTGGGTCCCAATGCTAGCTATTTGCATGCATCTTCCTTTCCCTGTCTACCGTTTTCTTTCTAGCTAATTGCCTTGTTCTGATACTTTAGAGATAATTTTCCTCTGTTACTTTATTTTTACAGTTAACACCCTCCAATTAATTTCATAGCTCTTAAAAGTTCTCACATAAGATACCCTGAGAACCCTCACAGTTTAACCGTTGCATGTGATAACGATGTTTCCCGCACCCTGGTCGTCCAGTCACTTGTACCACATCCAAGGCGCTTGGGTGTGTTTGTTACATTTAATGTTCATAATAGCCTTTTGAGAGTAGCTTCATTTTACAGAGAAGCTTCCCTGTAAAAGTGGCTCAGCCGGTAAAGAATCTGCCTGCAATGAGAGTGACCTGGGTTCAATCCCTGGGTCGGGAAGATCCCAAGAGAAGGGAATGGCAACCCACTCCAGTATTCTTGCCTGGAGAATCCTAAGGACATAGGAGCCTGGCGGGCCACAGTCCATGGGGTCGCAGAGAGTCGGATACGACTAAGAGGCTAAGCACAGCACAGAGCCCCCGCGTGGGCAGAGCTGGGGTTTGAACCTCTTCCTCTGTCCTGAGCTCCTGGACTCTCACAGGGAGTGCTAGCGGTGAGCCCTGACTCCCAGGTACCCTTCTGACCTTTTTGGGTGGCCCCAGAGGGAATTCAGCGGTTATGCCGCCCCTCACCCCCACCACCTGATGATGCTCTGCTCATCCCTGGATCCTGCTCTGAGAAACTCCCCAAGCAGGTGGGAGGACATGAAACTCAAGGGACAGGGTCTCAGCATCTGTGCGTGGATGAGGAAAAGACAGGGGCAGCTCCAGCCTCTGGGGGGGAGGGGAGGGGGGAAATGCCAGCATCAACGACATTTGCCGAGAAATAAGGAAACGACTTCACGTTCTATTTTCCTGTCTCTCAGCACATCCCCCAGCGCTATTTTATCTGGTAAACAGGAGGCCTACTTGTTATTCTCAATTATGACATTAATTCTCCAGGTGACCCTTGGCTGCTTACCTCCCTACTCGGAGCCGGTTTCTCCATCTATCACCACCCGCTCAAGGACAAAAAAGATGTTCTCACAGGAAGGGAGTGCCCTGCGTCTGGAACAGACCTGGGGCCTCATTACCCAGCAGGTGCTGCAGGTAGGGGCACGGGGTGGCCAGCGAGGGGTGGACAGCATCTCTTCTCGAGGCGGTGGCTCTCACTTTCCATCTCTCTCTCCTCTTGCCTCCTCACAGACTTCCTGCTGTTTTTTTTTTTTTTTTTTTAATACTTGTTAGCTTCACAGTCTGTTCTGCCAACCTCCCTGTCCTGTTGGATTGTGGAATTTTCTCTCACCCCTTGCCCCCATTCCCCCAGAGTTGAGGGAGGGGTGGCAGCAACTTCCCAGCTTTCACCATCTTCTGGTTGGGTCGATATTATCTTCTTATTTTTCCAGCCATCTCCCCTCCTTGGGAGGCAAGGTTGCCACGGGTAATTGGCCTCGAATTTGTTTACCTCAGTTCTCAAACGCTCCCCCCACCCCACCCCCACGCCCCCCCCTCTCTCGCCACTCCCCCTGTCTCCTCCATCCCACCAGTGGCTCCTGAAGCCATCTGGAATCTCAGCTCCCCTCCCCCCTCACTTGTGAGCCAGAGAAGGCCAGTTTGAGCACCGTGTGGGAGGCCCAAGCTTGCTTCGAACACGGGCAACTGGATTCAGGAAACAGCTCGTCAGCGGCAAAGGAAAAACACAAATAATGAGCTGTGGAGACCTGAGGCCCGGAATTGGCAAATATAGATGAAAGCAAGTCCCTGATGATAAATTCGAATGATTTTTGTTCTTGTTCAGAACCACAGACTAATTTTGAAATATCAGTCATTAGGAGAGAAAGGGTTCAAGAGGGGGCGGGAGCTGAGTCCACGTCTATAGGAGGTGGAGAACTTCGTGGCCTGGGGGGCTCTGGGCGCTCCCATGTGCAACGCCCCACTTCCCCAGCTAAGTTACCTTGAGGATCCTCTGTGAGGCAGGCAGAAAGCATCATCCTTTGTTGTTGTTTCTAACAAAGAAAGAAACTGAGGCTGAGAGAGAGGATTGTTTCTGTCTGGGATGGGCTTGGGCTCCCGTTTGGGTCTTTCTGCTGAACTAGGCAGACCTCCCCTCATGGGGAGACAGAGATTTCCTTAGCTTACAGAAGACTTCAGGTCAGATTTGTGACAAATCCTCTCTGAGACCCAGGGTGACAGCCAAGATAATTAATAACCCCAAAGACCAGGCATTGATGCTTCAGAGCTGTGGCCAGAGCAGGTCCACGGGGTCCCGGAGGCCCAACGAGGCCAGAGCAGCCAGGACAGAGGAGGCAGGGGCCTCAGGGAGCCTGAGGCAGAAGCTACACGCCGTCTGGGGTGGAAGCAAGCGGCTCACACCACCAGGTGTCCCAGCGGACCCTCAGCGCTGCTCCAGCCAGCACCCGATGTGGACCCGGCATGTAGTTCTTCCATAGAACCCAAGCCTGCAGTGTGCAGCTTCCTGTCCTCACTGTCACCAGCCTGGGAGGTGGGAAGGAGTGTGATTTGGGCCCTAGGTCATTCAGCTTGCTGCCCTCTCTATTTCTGTATCTGTGAGTTGGGGACAGTTCTTGAAACAGTTGCTCTAGAGCTTTGGGCAGAGCAGACAAGCTTGTCCAGCCCTTGACCTAGAGCCTGGCCTGAGGCTACTGCTTCTCAGTTCCAAATACCCCAGCTCGGGTCTTGTGAGAAATGTGACCCCCAGGCAGTAAGATGAGTTATATAGTACCATGTAGACATGTGTCTATACTTCTGGACAGAGCAAGGTGGCTGCATCCACAACTGCCCTCCCCACCACAGGCCCCTCTCCAGAAACAGTCTTGGGACCACACAGAACACAGCATTCTTTCCTGGGGTCATGACAGCAAAGATGGAACTTCCTGGCTCATTCACCTGCTGGGCCCACCTCGTGCCACCTTGGCTGGAACAGGGCATGGCGGCAAAAGGGCCAGAGGTTGCCTTCTCACAGAGACCTCAGGGGTCCTTGGGGTCAGCACACTGTCTCCTGAGGGGCCCCTCTCCCTTGAGCCCAGCCCAAGGGAGACAGCCCTGTCCCTTGATGCCAGGTTGCCCCTTTGTCCCTGGGCGTGTCCCTGTTGATGGAGCCCACGTCCACGCAGGTGGACTTGGGGTCGGGTCAGGCACTGGAATGAGGGAGAAGGATTGGATCAAGAGCCTTCCCTTCCCTTCCTCTGGCCAGCTCCCCCAGCATCTCACGGGAAGCTAGCTACACACCTGACTTTCAGATCCATCAGCTGACAGCAGCAAGGCTGCCCTGGCATCGATCAGGCCTCCTAGTCTCACTTTGGAGAGGATGCAGGGGTGGGGGTAGGGACCAGGCAAGGGAGAGGGGAGGAGATGGTAGCTTTGCAGGGATCGTCACAGTGGTGGTTCCTCTGGTCTCTGGCCAGGACACGCTCCCATCAAAGGGTGGAAGTCCCTGTGCTGCCTGTATCAGCTACCTGGGGGTGCTTGTTCAACATGCAGGTTCCAGGGCTCCACCTCAGTCCTGCCGAGCGAGAATCACTGGGGCAGTGCTATCAAACTGACCTTTCAGGCGACCGCTCCAGAGATGGTCTTGATTCAAAATATTTGAGAGTCACCCACTAGCCTAGACTGAAATGCCATGCTTCTGGGTTCAGGACCCCCTCTTAACTCCCTCCTCCCCACCCTAGACCGCCTGGGTTTGAGCCCCGTCTTTGCCACTTACAAGCCGTGGGGATTTGGCCGAGCATTTCACACCCCTGCTCCAGTTGCCCCATCCGTGAAATGGCAGCGAAGCAGAACCCACCTTCTCTTCAGCCTCCCCAAGCCCTGCTTCCAAAGGGATGGATGGCATCTTGCCTTGTGGCTTCCCGAGAGCAACTCAGATGGGTGCCATCACAGATGAGAGCCTGTCCCTGGCTTGTCCCTATCCCCAGGTCCTGGGGTGGGATGTGTCAGGAGTAGGAATGGTTCTGAGCCAGACACACACGAACCTTCCAGTCCCCTTGACGGCACTTCCGGCTGTGTGATCCCGGGCAAGTCCATCCTCAGTGCGGGCTCAGAGCTCTCCCAGACAGGCAAGCCACTGTTTGCACACAGTAAGGATGTAGGTGATCAGCTTACAAATAAATCAATGAAACTAAGTGACTGAAAATACCGATAACCATTGTGAAGGCAAGAAAAAGGGGGTGCTGATAAAGAGGGACAGTCTGGAGGTTGGGGGTTGCCTCCCTGGAAGCCCAGCATTTGTGTGGAGACCTGAATCCCAAGTTACTGGCCTGGTATAAATGGTGGCTGAGCCTTCCAGGCAGAGAGCACGGCAATTGCAAAGGCCAGAGGGCAGGAATGGGCATGGCGAGGCAAGGCAACAAAGATGGCTGATGGGGCAGGAGCATCTGAGGGAGGGGCAGCGGGGGAGGGGTTAGAGAGGGCTGCAGCAGGCAGACCTTGCAGGGTCCACGAGTTCATTGCAAGTGCTGTGGGAACCTCACCCCTGCCAGGAGGCGTGAGTCGGGTAAGGGCAGCTCCAGCCAGCACGGGGCTAGAGGGGTGCTCTCTGTGCCCGTACTCTGTGACAGCCCATATGGCAGCTTGTGGCCTCAGATCCTATAAGGGAGTTAAAACTGTTCCCAAGTCCGGGCCCTGGGAGCCCGTTAGAAGACATCAGGATGTGTATGTTTGGATCACTGGCTTCTCCCTGCTTTCCTGCCATGGACTGACAGTAGAGGATATCCCTCCTCTCCTCTGTTTTCTCAAACCTTACATCCAGCCAGAGCTTTTAAGAGCAGCTTTTTTCAGAGATCCTTGAATCCACGTGGTACCCCGGGGAAGAACAGAGCCTGGTCATTTTGGGGTTCTGGCCTCGGTACGGCTTGGTGTCTGTGCTGGCGAAAGCCTGGTCGCCCCTCCCTGTAGGATAGATGGACTGGCCATCTGCCTGAGGGGTGTGCCAACCCCCCTCTGGGGGCCTGGCTCTGGGGACGGGAGTGGGCTGCGGGGAGAAGGAGCAGGAAGGAAGGAGGCAGAGGCAGCACGGGGAGGGAGGGCGACTGTTGCCATGGAAGGAGCTGCAAGGTATTCTGGGATCAGAATTCTCAGTGCAGAGGACTTGGGGAGGGGAGGGTTGGGGAAGGTGATGGGGAAGCCAGTGTCTTTCCTTTGTCCTTGGCATGTTCCTGCATCCCCACAGATGGAGAGGGCCCCTCACACCCCCGGAGCTGGCCCCTAGCAGTCCCCTCCCTGTCCTGCCTGTCCGCCTTGTGTACAGAAGGCACAGTGGCCCCTTCCAGGAGGCCTGTTTACCAGCACGACAATGGCAAATTAGTGCTCTTAAAAGGCATTCAGCGTTTATCCCGGCAAACAAGCTCACTGCAAAGGGGGCCTGAGATGCCTTCTCCCTGGAATCTGCTGAAACGGGGTTTGCTGTGCTTCTTAATCGACTTCCTTCCACCCACCACATTAAATGCGTTTAATCTACTCTTTGCAAATGGCTAATTTTGAAAATCCGCTTATCAGAATTAGGTCCTCAACATCCACATTTATTTACTTTTCATTTTCATAACCTTTTTTTCCCATGTATATGACTGAATTCCGTTTTCCATGGTCTGGCTCTATCTCACAGGTCTAGGGGGCAGGGGTGGGGTGGGCGAGGACCAGCATAGGAGCTAATTGGAAACAGGCACATGGAGGGATAGAAGGGGTGGGTTTAGGAATTCACTTCCGGGATCAGAAGACTGCAGTCTCCTGTGTGGGGCACCCTCTCTGGGAAATTGCAAAAAGCTGAGACTTGAGTAGAACCAGGTTGAAAAGATGAGAACGTCTTGACAGGTCCTAGGCACTCGGAGCATGCCTCTATTCTACCGAGGGAAACAGCAGCCGTGGCAGAAACATGCGAGAGAGGGATTCCGACCAACCACCATTCCCCAGTGCCCGCTGAGTGCCAGGATCCATGTCAAGTGTTTCACGTATATCATGCCCAGTGCTCTCGGCAACGCTGCTGGTGAGGGGGAGCCCAGCTTACAGAGGAGAAAACGTGCTATGACTCAAACCCAGGTTCGTGTCCAGAGTGCACTCTCTTCCCCTTTACATCATATTGTCAAGTGTGCCTATTCACTTCAGTGAGTAGGAAGCGCATGTGTGTTGGTGTAAGATAGATGAGAGAAACACAGACTCAAGGGAGAGCTTCTTTGGGACAACATCTAGAGCAAAAACCTGAATCTGATTTTATTTCATTTCCTTTGGACATTGACTGGGCAACTCCTATGTGCCAAGTGATGTTATGGATGGAAGGATCCCTAGATGGAAGGATGAATCAGATATATTTCTAGCCACAGGAAGCTCACATTTAGTGGGCTAAAAGAAAGGCTCAGAACAACAGAGTATTAACACATACATAGGAGATAATTTTATTCACTCAGAGAACAGCTAAGTTATTTTGTAGCCACCTGCTCTGGCAAAATAATTGGAGATTTTCAGATCTGACAGGAAGTTCCAAAGCATCAGGTATTACACCTTGGTGGTTGAGGTTAGAACTGAATTGTCAGCAGACTTGAGCTCAAGCTGCCATTCTGCAACCTTCACCATGACCTTGGGCAAGTCCCAGCCTCAGTATCCTCATCTGTAGACTAGGGGGTTATGGTACATGACATAAAATCTACCCAGACAGTTGTGCCGATTTAAATGAATGCTGCCTGTGGCGTTTCAGTGCAGTATCCAACAAGGGCATATACCTAATAACTAAATAGTAAACATAATTACATATAATAATTTTCTCATTCAAACTCAGGAAATAAAGTGTGAAAGTAGGGAAATAAACATTGATCAACAGTTTCCCAACATTGCAAGTGTGTTTACAAAGTGCCTGGGAAGTGAATTAAATTGTCAGGGGCTCTGCAGACCCTGGGGCCAGGAGCTGGGTGAACGGTGAGGTGGATCAGTGGTTCATCCATGGTCGTGACCCGCTCTTGTTACTCTCCTGGTTCTTTCCTCTCTCTATTTCCTGCCTCTCTCTGGACTTGAACGTTGCTGGTAGGATATGCCAAAGTAAGTTCTTTCGCACTTCTGAGTAGCCTGCACTTGATCACCCCAGTTCACCCACCTAAGGGTAGGAACTACCTATTCTTAATGGAGATGAAGTCTCCTCAAGCCCAGTGTTAAGGCACATCTGCAAGAAGGGAAAGAGCGGGAGTGGGTGTGTATCGAGGCAGGTAGAGAGCACAAGGTTGTGTTTGCAAGGAGACACCTGTGGGTGTGGGTGTGCAGAATTGTGAATGAACAGCGTGTGTGTGCACAGGAATGGGGCTTGTGGAAGGGGCAATGACCTGGAAGGAAGGCAACATTCCGTAAAACTAATTCTTCCAACACCCACCGTGGACCAGGAGCCCTCCCACCTGAGCATGCCCGGTACTCACCGAGTACCATGAGTGGAAGCAAGCTCATGCAGACATGCTACGGTTCTCCATGGTGTGGTTTAAAGAGAGAAACTGCAGGACCAAGGGCTGGAGACATGAGAAGGTGGAAGGCTGGACCATCAGGCCATGACGCGGTATGCAGGGAGGATGGCAGCACACTGTCTGCAGAAACAAGAAGCTGGTATTTGGGGCGTGAACTGGCTCCAGAGGTGGGCAAGGAGGTAGAAGGCGGAGAGCAGAGGGCTGTGTGGACACCAGAGCAGACGACCCAGCTCAAGCGATTCGGAGAGCAGTGTTGGGTTGCCCTTGCCATGGTTCCGACCCATCAGGGTGAGTGGACAGTAGCCAGAGGCTGCGGAGGGAGAGCAGGTTGCCAATCTAGAAAGAAGATGACGGCTCTGCCCTGCCGCTGAGGAGGCGGGTGGGACTTGGGAAGGGGCGGGGTGGAGGGAGGGTGAGGATCTGCAGTGACAGAGCTGCACAAATACCAGGTATTTATAGTATTATCTGTTGATTTTGAAAGCTGAGTCAAGCTGCATTTAAAATATGAGATTACACACTGGAGGAAAGAATCAGGTCCCTTATTAAAAGAAAACAGAAAAGCTGCAGAAGGAAGGTCTTCAAGTGGGCGATGCGCAGCCAGGGACAAAACTCTCTGGCTGGGACCCCTCTTCCCAAATTTCACACCCTCCTAGAGAAGTAGTTAGCAATTCTGTCCCTATGATCATGGGGATCTCCTGAGATAAGCCTTCTTGCTCTAAACCCCTGGCTTATGCAGAACGAAATCCTACCCTAGGTTAGCACAGATGAGCAAGGCAGAAATTAAAAAAAATTTTTTGTGCACATGAACACTCCTGCCTCTCGCTTGAGGCTTCAGGAGCACTGAGGACATATCTCCCTGATTCATTCCACTCCTCTGTCTTGCTGAGGTCAACTGTTGCTTGTGATGGGTAGAAAACCCAACCCAATCTGGTTTATGCAAAAAAGGAAACGTTTTGGCTCTCATAACTGTACTGTTGGGCTGCAGGCTTCAGGTACAGCTAGATCAAGGACTCAATAGGGCTTTGAGGACCCAGTTTCTCTCTCTCTCTACTCGGGTTCTGGCTTCAATCTCCTGCTCTGCCTGGGGCCCTCAGGAGACCCAGACTCCCCTCTGTGGCAGCAAGATGGCTGTTGTATCTCATGTTCCCATACTTTTGGGACACTTCAGAAGGAAGATCTAGTTGGTCTTAAATGTCATTGGCTAGAATTAGACCAAATATCCGCCCCCCTCTTTTTAAGGACGAGGTATCCTTTTGCAGGCCAACCACCATGCCTGGTATATGGAATGAACTGATTGGCTGGGGTCCCGATGCTGCTCACCCTTGAAGCTCATGCGAGAGGAATGAACCGTCACTGCCCAGTCAAACCTCACAAGTCCTCCCAGGGTGCTGGACATGGGAAGGGCCACCATCCCTCAGCCCAGGGCATGGAGTCTCTCTCTTCATCCTCTTCTCTCCTCTCCACTGCAGCTGGCAAATTAGGCGGGGCTTTTGGGAACCCAGTTTGCGTGCTACAACCCACATGCAGGAAGGGGAAACTGGGAGCAGAGCAAAGAAAACACAAGAGATGGGAAAGCAGCCTTCTGCCTGTGGGGACCATTTGTCACTTCTTGGAGGCTCAGAATCCACCCTCTCCATGGCTATCATCCCAGATTCCCCTCTGTGTCTGGGTAACTCAGGCGCTCTCCTCTCATGGCAGAAGCAAAGGTACCAGGGTCCCCTCCCCAACTCCAGACGCAGCTTTCGGATGTCTGCTCCTGGGACCCGGACTCTGGATCAAGCGTCTCAGGGATCATGAGGACAACAGGAGGGCCTGTCCTGCCTCTTTTGTGGCTCTGGCACTTTTGGCAGCCAAGACATAGCCCTGACAAGATTTCACGTTGTCTGCTGGGTTTCCTGCCTCTCATCTCACTTTTTGCTCACCCCCAGGCCTGGTTCCCCCTGCCTCCTCCCGACTTGGGGAGGCCCTGACGTGCATGGGCCTCGGCACCCTCCTGATGCCGTCCCAGGTTTCAAGTTTCTGTTGAGCCAGGGCGCCAGACCTGGTGTAAGGGGAGACCACCTCCAGACCCAGAGGGGAGAGGATTTCACAAATGACTTGCTCAGTCACTGGCTCTGGCTCCCAGCCAGACTCCTGTGGAGGCGGCCTTCACAGCCAGGGTTGGAAGAGCCCCTGCCAAGGGGCTTCCCCTCTCTGGAACTTCCTGGTAGACCTTGGTTCTCCTTGGAGCGGTGCACTCATCCCTGAGTCATTGGTGGGACCCTGGCACGTTGCTCAGTGAATGAGCTCACACACATTGAAGTTTTGATCAGTGTGTTTACCTCCCACTCACCCACCTCTGCACTACCCGGATCTCTTCTCCTTGCCCTGAGGGAGTCTTTCCTCTCTCAGCCTCCACAGCCAAGCATGAGTCACTTGCTGCAGAACCAGACATGCAGGCTGCAGAGGCTCAAAGCCACTGGCTCAGGTATGGTGGAGGAAGATGTTGCTGGATATAGAGTTTCATGCTGGCTGAGGCTGGGGGAGAGGGGAGATGGGAGTGGGTGAGATCCCATGCTGCAGGAGCCACATGTGTGTTCCTTTCATCCCGGCATCCCCTCCTTTTCTGTTTTCCTTCAGGAGGACTACCAGGTGGCCAAATGGCAGCTGAATCACCCTGAGTGGTCTTGTAGTTGCCGATGGTCATGCATGGCCAGCGGTCAGTTCATCTCCCATCAGTGCTCTGGATAGGAATGACGCTTGTCTGAGCCCCAGGTGTTATAGCCCATTCTGTGACTGTGGCCATCCCCTCAAAATGGAGTGTGGGACACATTGAGGGGGAGCAGAGGCAGAAAGACATCTCCTGCCCCAAGCCATATGGGAACACGTCTGCAGTCACCCACAGAGCCGACCTGCCTCTGTAAGATGTGGCACCCTGTCAGGGGCTGAAACCCTGCCCCATGCATCTAGGGAAACAAGTGGGCTCCCTTTGGGGCCAATGCTCAATTCTGAACTTTAGTGTCTGTACCCTGCAGGAGGAAATGACAACCTACTCCAGCATTCTTGCCTGAAGAATCTCACAGACAGAGGAGCCTGGAGGGTTGCAGTCCATGGGGTCGCAAAGAGTCAGACACAAATGAGCAACTGAACAGGCACACATGCACCAGAATCACACATCCAGAAAAGGAGGGATGGTGCAGTCATGCACAGAACTCAGTTAACTCACATTCACATGGATCGGAAATTCCTGTCCATCCCCTGAGGGGGCTGGAGCTCCACTGACCGCATGGCCAAGATGCTCACCAGGGGAGAAAAAGGTTCTGAAAAGTTCAGCACAGAGCACGGAGCCCTGTGGTCCATCAGAAATTTCCAGGAAACTCCAGGCCAGAAGTCTTCAAATCTGCACCCTGTAGTATCTCAAAGTTTCTCCCAGAAACCTCCCGGGATGACTTCACCTTGACCTCCCTGTGGACGACAGTGGGGCTCACCATCAGAAATCCAGTGCCTGGTAGAAAACCAAACTTCTGTAGGTCTTTGTTAATATTTGCCAAAGAAGTGGATATCTGCTCCCAGATAGAAAAGAAACGGTCAGTTAATTACTGTTGGCCCAGAGATGGTACGGCTGCTCAAATGTATGAGTTGCACTAGTCATGTCAAAAATCAGAATTAAATCTATTCAGATGCCACAGTTAAAAAGACCCAATGATATATTGGTCTGGCAGTTTCTTTTATGAAAACAGCTCTAAAGCGTTACCTATTTTTCACTCAGAGCTCACTTGAAGTGCATTCCATTTTGGACTTTATAATTTATTTTAGGGCTCCTGCTGTATCTTTGCTCTGAGAGTCTTGCGATGGCTCTGGGCTAAAAGCAATAACCGACCTCAGAAGAAGAAAGAGAAAGGCTCTGTGTTGCAAGAGCACAGCCTCTGAAAGGAAAAAAATTTCCGGAGACCTCAGGTGGTAGCTGTGGTAAGTTGCCTTCTGTCTAGGGGACCGTCTTAGGGCACCTTTCATCACAGGCCGCAAATACTTGAGTACAAAAACAACCCTCAGCCACAGAGCAGGAAGGGCTCTCTGCTTCTGTGTGTGGGGATCAGTTGGCAATACCCTGGTAATAATGAGTAACATTTGAATGATGCCTGGGTGAAGCTACCCAGATAGTGGGTGGAGGCTCTGGGTATTCTGGCCGCACAAGGCATGCTTGACCGCCAGACCAGAGACTCTAGCCTGGGGGAAGCTTGAGAATAATCCAGGGCAAATGCCAAAAACACTTGAAATTATCATTGTTATTTATTTGTGTTAATCTCTATCAAAAAATTATCCTTGTACAGCAAACTTGTGATTTCACACACATTATTTTCAAGACAGGGAAGGCTAAAGATATTTAGATTAAAAACAAGTGAATTGAAGGGCTTCCCTGGTGGTCCAATGGTTAAGAATCCGCCTGTCAATGCAGGGGACACGGGTCCAATCCCTAGTCCGGGAAGATTCCACATGACGCGAGGCAACTAAACCTGTGCACCACACCTACTAAGCCTGCACACCCTAGAGCCGTGTTCTGCAGCAAGAGAAGCCACCACAGTGAGATGCCTGTGCACTGCAGCTAGAGAGAGCCCTCATGCAGCAACAAAGGCCTAGTGCAGCCAAAAATACAAATAAATAAATTAAAAACACAAGTGAGTCAATTTACTGGAAACATATATGTAAATAATAGTGCATGCAGTACATGGATATAGCAAAAATGAGAATGACTACAGTACTTTTGCCTGGAAAATCCCATGAGTAGAGGAGCCTGACAGGCTGCAGTCCATGGGGTTGCGGAGAGTCAGACATGACTGAGCCACTTCACTTTCACTTTAATGCATTGGAAAAGGAAATGGCAACCCACTCCAGTGTTCTTGCCTGGAGAATCCCAGGGATGGGGGAACCTGGTGGGCTACAGCCCATGGGGGTGCAAAGAGTGGGACACAACTGAATGACTTCACTTTCACGTTTCACTTTCATGCATTGGAGAAGGAAATGGCAACCCACTCCTGTGTTCTTGCCTGGAGAACCCCAGGGGCGGGGGAGCCTGGTGGGCTGCCGTCTATGGGGTCATGCAGAGTCAGACACGACTGAAGCTACTTGGCGGCAGCAGCAGCAGCAGCAGAGTTAGGAAAGCGTGGCTTTGTGCTTCCTTTCTGCAGTCTTAGGTATAAAAGCACGGACGTTCCCACCTCTTGTTACAGTAATGGGTGTTTCTGAAACCACAGAGCAGCATACCATACACACAGTAGAATGAGGAGTTAGGACGTAGCAAGGACTTTTTTGTCTTATTACCTCGCCCTCCCCCTCAATTTTTGTCTCATCTACACAGAAGGAGGTAATCAAGCCAGGGATGCTGGATCAAAACGAAGCTGAGACCATATGGTGAAAGTCCAGCCCTCTCACCCATTTCACAGATGAAGAAGCCAAATCCCAGAGGAGAAAGTGACTTGATGACACACAAGTTAGAACTGGCCTTAGAAAACTCTGGCTCAAAGGCCAAAGCCCAAAGTCTCTGACATGTAACAAATGCCTATAAATCAACGAGGAGAAACACCAGTAGGAAGATGTGAAAGGATTTCAAGGAAAACATGAACATTAAATATTAGAAAAGATGCTCAACCTCATGCATAATAAGAGAGATGTAAATTAAAAGTATATTGACACATCTGCTTCTGGCTATGATGGACTAGCTTGTACTGGGAATAATTAGGAAAACTGGATGGAATTTTACAAAAACAACTGTTTGAAGATACTGGAGAGCTACCAAGGCTCCAAGATTTCAGAGAGAAAGGAGGTTCAGAGAGTGGAGCCTGACATCTCTCTGTCTGTGCCCTACCTCTGGAAGCATATTCTAGTTCTAACATAGGGACAGAGAGGCTGAGAAGAGTGTTTGGCAATTTCATGAGGCTGAGGAGGAAAAAATTGGAGTTCAGGGTTTCTTGAGAACTACAGATCCATGTTCAGAGCAGCATTGTTCACAGTAGCTCAAAGGTGGGACCAACCCAAGTGTCCATCAACAGATGAATGTATAAAGGAATTGTGGTGTAGACATACAATGGAGTATCACTCAGACTTAAAAAGAAAGGATGTTTTGACACATGGGTGAACCTTGAGGACATTATACTAAGTGAAATAAGTCAGTCACAAAATATTAATACTCTATGATTCCACTTGTACGAGGTACCTGTTGTTGTTCAGTAGCCAAGTCGTGTCTGACTCTTTGCCACCCCATGGACTGCAGTACGCCAGGCTTCCTCAGCCCTCACCATCTCCTGGAGTTTGTCCAACTTCATGTCCATTGAATCGGTGATGCCATCCAACCATCTCATCCTCTGTCACCGTCTTCTTCTGCCTTCAACCTTTCCCAGGATCAGGGTTGTTTTCAATGAGTCAGTTCTTCTCATTAGGTCAATGTTGGCCAAAGTATTGGAGCTTCAGCTTCAACATCAGTCCTTCCAATAAATATTCAGAGTTGATT
Organism: Budorcas taxicolor; assembly: GCF_023091745.1. Taxonomy (NCBI): domain Eukaryota; kingdom Metazoa; phylum Chordata; class Mammalia; order Artiodactyla; family Bovidae; genus Budorcas; species Budorcas taxicolor. Next base: position 38,123,095 of record NC_068916.1, read on the forward strand.
TCCTTTAGGATTGACTGGTTTGATCTCCTTGCTGTCCAAGGGACTCTCAAGAGTCTTCTCCAGCACCACAGTTCGAAAGCATCAATTCTTTGGTGCTCTGCCTAGGTGCCCAGAGTAAGCAAATTCATAGAGACAGAAAGTGGAATGGTGGGTGCCACAGGCTGGGAGTGGGGAAAACGGGGGAGTTATCATTTAATAGGGACAGAGCTTCAGTTTTGCAAGTTGGAAATTCTGGAGATGGATGGAGGATATGATTATATAACAAAGTGAATGAGCTTAATGCCACTGAACTGTAAATTTAAAAATAATTAAGATGGTAAGTTGGTAATTAAGATGGTAAATTATGTTATATGTATTTTGCCACAATTTTTTTTTAAAGGAGTAAAGATGCTGGTAAGCAACCCAGGCTTTCACTTGAGACCCCAGAGGGCTATACACTAGGAGTAAGTGACCCAGAACTAAATTCTCTTGGGGATGGCAGGTCTGTTTCAAACCTGATTGGATAAATGCAAACTGAGATAGCTGGTGCTCCTATCTTAGACAGAAGTAAAAGCAAATTCTCCTTGGAGGAAGATAATAACATCCAGACCTTCAAATTATGTTTTCCATGTTCATCTGCTCCATCTGATATTCAGTGAAAAACAGAAATGGAGAAATACAAGAATGGGATAAAAATCAAGAAAAAATAACACCTTTAGAAACATATCCACAGAGATATGGATTTGAGGTATCAAGGATGGAATTTTTTTTAAGTGTAATATAGTCCAGAAATTAGATGATAGGAAGGAAATTTTCAGTAAAGAACTGGAAACTATCCAAAACAATCAAATAGAAATTCTAAAACTGATAAAAGAGGATGATAAATTTGACAAAAGATGTGTAAGATCGGCACATGTAAAACTCAAGACATTGCTGAGAGACATAAATAAACAGAGAAATACATTGTATTCATGGATCAGAAGACACAGTGTAGTTAAGATGTCAGTTCTTCCCAAAGTGATCTATACATTTAATGCAAGAGTTTGGGGGTTTTGTTTTTGTTTTTTTGGTAGAACTTGAAAAATTGATTCTAAAATTCATATGGAAACACAAGGACTCTAAACAACCAACCATTTGAGAAAGAAAAGTAAGTTGGATAATTTACACTTCCGTATTTTAAGACTTATTGGAGGACTTCCTTTGTGGTACAGTGGGTAAGGATCCACCTGCCAATGCAGGAGACTTGAGTTGGATCCCTGGTCTGGGAAGATTCTACATGCTGCAGAGCAGCTAAGCCAGCGAGCTGTAGCTACTGAGCGCATGTGCTGTGACTACTGAAGCCTGTGCCCCTCGAGCCTGCGCTCAAAAGAAGCCACCGCGATAAGAAGCCCACGCACTGCAACAAAGGCAGCCCCTGCTCGCCGCAACCAGAGAAAGCCTGTGCACAGCAACAAAGACCCATGCAATCAAAAATAAATAAATAGATGCAAGACATGGTAAAGCCACAGTAGTTAAAACAGCTTACCACAATGGTATTGGTATAAAGATAGACCAATGGTGCAAAATGTGAGTCCAGGGGTAGAACATTCCAGTTAATTTTGACAAAGATACCAACTCAGTTAATGAAGAAAGAATATTATTTTCAACAAATGGTGCTGGAGCACTTAGGTAATCATACGCAACAACAAAAAAAAGAACCTTGACCCTTCAGTTCAGTTCAGTTCAGTTCAGTCGCTCAGTCGTGTCCGACTCTTTGTGACCCCATGAATTGCAGCACGCCAGGCCTCCCTGTCCATCACCAACTCCCGGAGTTCACCCAGATTCACGTCCATCGAGTCAGTGATGCCATCCAGCCATCTCATCCTCTGTCATCCCCTTCTCCTCCTGCCCCCAATCCCTCCCAGCATCAGAGTCTTTTCCAATGAGTCAACTCGTCGCCATATTTTAAAGTTAACTTGAAATGGATCATAGATCTAAATGTAAAATCTAAAACTATAACGCTTCTAGAGGAAAATATTAGTGATCTGGGTTTGGTGATGATTTCTTAATATGTCCCCCAAATCATGAACTATAAAAAAAATCAATAAATTGGATTTCTTAAGATTAAACATGTTTAGTCTTCAAAAGACACTATTCTTTTGGCAACATCTCAAAAAGTTAAATATACACTTGCCACACGACACAGCAACTCTACTCCTAAAAGAAGACATATGTCTGCATGAAGATTTTCATTTTGAACAATCATAGCAACATTATTCATAATAGCAAAAACCTGGAAACAACCCAAGTGTCCGTCACAGGATGAATTCATATAATGGAATACTACTCAGCAATAAAAAGAAATGCGTTACTAATAAATGCAATGGTATAGATGAATATCAAAAACATTTTACCAAGTAAAAGAAGCCTGACAGAGAAGAATATATATTGGGTGATTTTATTTATATGAAATTTATAGAAAAGTCAAAACTGTGGATATAGTAAACATTTCAGGGACTGACTGAGGCCCATGTCGGGAGTGAGGAAAGAGCACAAACAGGCACAAGGGAACTTTCGGGGCTGATGGCAGTGTTCTAAAACTGGATTGTGGTGACAGTTTAGCAACTGTACTACTTACCAAAAATCACTGGCCTGTGCACTTTTAATGGGTGAATTGTATGATATGTAGTTTACATTTTAATAAAGTTGTTAAAAGTGGAAGGAAAGGCTACTGTTAAGAACATTAAAAGGCAATCCACAGACCAGGAGAAAATGTTTCTAAAATACTTATCTCACAAAAGACTTGTAGCTAGAGTATATTAAAATCTATTGCCACACAATAATAAGAACAACCCAATTTTTAAAATAAGCAAAATATTTATTCAGACAATTCATCATAGAAGATACATGGTTGTCCAATAAGCACATGAAAAGATGCTCAACAATATTAGTCATTGCTGCTGCTACTGCTAAGTCACTTCAGTCGTGTCTGACTCTGTGCGACCCCATAGACAGAAGCCCACCAGGCTCCCCTGTCCCTGGGATTCTCCAGACAAGGACACTGGAGTGGGTTGCCATTTCCTTCTCCAATGCATGAAAGTGAAAAGTGAAAGGGAAGTCGCTCAGTCGTGTCCAACTCTTAGCAAACCCATGGACTACAGCCTACCAGGCTCCTCTATCCATGGGATTTTCCAGGCAAGAGTACTGGAGTGGGATGCCATTGCCTTCTCCAATATTAGTCATTAGGGAAATGCAAATTAAAACCACAATGAAATTACACCTCAGACCTGCTAGAATGACAAAAATTAAAAACACTGACCATACCAAGTGTTGGTGAGGATTAGAATAACTGGGACTCTGAGACACTGTTGGTGGCTATATATATTGGTACTCTTATTCTTGGATAACGATCTGTCAGTTTCTTCTTAAAAAGTTTAAACATATGACTACCATAAAATTCAGCCATTCTACTACAGAGTATTTCTTGAGAAAAATGAAAACAAGCACTTGAAAAGACATGTATTGTGAATTTTCATAATAAATTTATTTGCATAAATAAATATTTCTTATAGCCAGAAACTGTAAAAATCAAAGCCCCATAATGAGTCAATGGACTAAAATACTATAGCATATCCATACAATAGGATATTTCTCAGTTTTAGAAAAGAATGAACTATTGATAACAATGTGGATGATACATGTTGATGCAACAATATGGATGAATCTCAAAATAATTATGTTGAGTTAAAAACAACCCATACCAAAAAATAAATTCACACTGTATGATTCTACTTATATAAAATTCTACAAAATGCAAATAAATCCATAGTGATGGGGAGCAGATCACCTAATGCTTAGGGGAAAGGGCTGTAGAGGAACAGATTTGGGACATGAGGAAACTTTGGGGTGATGGATATGCTCGCTATATTCATTATGGTGATGGTTTCACAGGGGCATATATATGTCAAACTTGATCCAGATACGTACTTTAAACATGTGCAATTCTTTATACATCAATTGGGATACAGTAGAGCTCTAAAAATAGAAAAAAAGAATTTTTAAAACACAATAAGTAAAAGTAAGAACTAAATAATTGAGTTTAGACACTGCCGAAGGAAGATTGTGGGACCGTAAGATAGATTATTGTTCAGTCATTCACTTGTGTCTGACTCTTTGTGACCCCACAGACTACGGCACGCCAGGCTTCCCTGTCCTTCACCATCTTCCAGAGCTTGCTCAAACTCATGTCTGTGAGTTGGTGGTGCCATCCAGTCATCTCATTCTCTATTGCCTGAATAACAACAAAGACAGATTAGAATGAAATATCCCAAACTGAAGCATGAAAAAAAAACCCCACAGAATTGAAAATACATAAAAGAACATAAGAGACATACAGGTCATGGTGAAAGAGCCAATGTAATAAGTATTTGAAATCCAAGAAGAAGAATCCAGGAAGAAGAAAGAAAAGAAAAGAAGGAGAGGCAGAAGCAATATTTGAAACGTATTTTTTTGAAAAAAACATTGAAAGACAATATGTTATAGGTTCAAGCAGAGCTAGGAAAATCACACCAAGGTATATCACTGTAAAACTGTAAATCAAAGACAAAGAGAAAATCCTAAAAGCAGCCAGAGATAAAAGCCAATTACTCTCAAGGGACAGCAATAAGACCGATACCTGACTTCTCAACCGAAATAACGAAATCCAGAAGACATTGGACTGATAACTTGAAAGTGCTGGAAGCAAATAACTTCCAACCTCAATCCCCACTGAAAATATTCTTTAAATAATAAAAAGACATTTTCAGCAGACAAAACCTGAGATAATTCAATACCAGCAGGTGCATGCTAAAGCAAAACTTGAAGGGGTTTTTTAGGTAGAAGAAAACAATCCCAGGTGAAAACACTGAGATACTGTAAGGAAAGAAGAATAACAGAAAATGGAAATATGAAGGCAAATTCATTTATTATTGACTACATTAAAAATAATGTATTTTTAGGATTAACATAGAAAATTAAAAGAGGAACATGACAGCTTAAAAGATGAGAGAGGAGTAAATTGAATGAAGTGTTCTGTTGTTCATAATTCTGAGAAATGATACAATTATTTATTTATACTAGATTTTAATAAGTAAGGGTCCCTGGTGGCTCAGATGGTCTGCTGCACTGCAGGAGACCCAGGTTCGATCCCTGGGTCAGGAAGATTCCCTGGAGAAGGAAATGGCAACCCATTCTAGTATTCTGGCCTGGGAAATCCCATGGATGGAGGGGCCTGGCAGGCTACAGTCCATGGGGCCACAAAGAGTCGGACATGACTTAGTGACTAAACCACCACCAAATAAGTAATTGCATTAAAAGTAAATGAACTAAATATTTCAATTAAAACATGACAAATATTGTTGGATTCAATTTTTTAAAACTATGTGTTATTTACGAGAGATAAACTTTAAATATAAAAACATTAAAAGGTGAAGAGTGGAAGTATATACCAGGAAAGTTCTGACAGCAACAAAAAGTTCAGGTAATTACATTAGTGCTGGAAAAAATAGACTTTGAAGAAGGTACTTAACTATAATGAGAGATATTTCCTTATGATAAAGGTTAAATCCAATAGAAAACTACAATAATTCCCTATATTTTAATGCACATTATTATATAGCAATGAAATATATAAAACAAAAATGAGTAGAACTAAATAGGGAAATAGCTGAATCCACAATCATCATTGAGCCATTTCAACATTTTGATATACCCCTTATATTAAGGTTTAAAACAAGCAGACCAAACAAATCAGTGAGGATAGAGAATATTTGAATAGTACATTTAACAAACTTGACTTAACTGACATACACAACATACTGAACCTTACAGCTTCAGCATACTTGTTTTTATGTGCTCATGGAACATTCATCAAAATGAACCATATGTCGTGCCTTAAAGCAAATCTCAACAAATTTCATAAGACTGAAATTTCTGACCATATTGGAATTAAGCTCAAAACCAATAAAAAACTAGAAAATTCCCAAGTGTTTGAAAGAAGTATTATTACAACATAAAATATTCTTCTAAAGAGCCTCAGCTCAAAATTTTAAAAATGATGAAAATTTAAAACATCTATATAGAATAATAAAGAAGACATAATATATCAAAATGTTTGTGGGTACAGCTATAGCCATAATTAGAGGAAACAGTCTTAACTGATGAAAAGTTAAGAAGCAAGAAAGACTGAATATATTAATTGAAGATTAAAAAGAACAGCATTATCATATTTTAAAAGAAATTTAAAGTAAAGAAATAAGAGCAGAATCAATGAAAATGGAAAATAATTTAGAAACAACCAATAAAGTCAATTTTTTAAAGGACTAATAAAAATTATGTGAATGGGTGAATTTAACTCAGATGACTATTATATCTACTACTGTGGGCAGGAACCCCTTAGAAGAAATGGAGTAGCCATCATAGTCAACTAAAGAGTCCAAAATGCAGCACTTGGATGCAGTCTCAAAAATGACAGAATGATCCCTGTTCGTTTGCAAGGCAAACCATTCAATATCACAGTAATTCAAGTCTATGCCCCGACTAGTAACGCCGAAGAAGCTGAAGATGAACTGTCCTATGAAGAACTACAAGACCTTCCAGAACTAACACCCAAAAAAGATGTCCTTTTCATTATAGAGGACTGGAATGCAAAAGTAGGAAGTCCAGGAATTTGGCCTTGGAGTACAGAATGAAGCAGGGCAAAGGCTAATAGAGTTCTGCCAAGAGAACACATTGGTCATAGCAAACACCCTCTTCCAACAACACAAGAGAGGACTCTACACATGGACATCACCAGATGGTCAATACCAAATCAGATTGATATATTCTTTGCAGCCAAAGATGGAGAAGCTCTATATGGTCAGCAAAAGCAAGACTTGAAGCTGACTGTGCCTCAGATCATGAACTCATTTCCAAATTCAGACTTAAATTGAAGAAAGTAGCTAAAACCTCTAGACCACTCAGGTATGACCTAAATCAAACCCCTTACAATTATACAGTGGAAGTGAGAAATAGATTCAAGGGATTAGATCTGATAGACAGAGTGTCTGAAGAACTACGGACAGAGGTTCATGACACTGTACAGGAGGCAGTGATGAAGGTAATCCTCAAGGAAAAAAAATGCAAAAAAGCAAAATGGCTGTCTGAGGCAGCCTTAAAAATAGCTATGAAACAAAGAGAAGTGAAAGGCAAAGGAGAAAAGGAAAGATATACCCATTTTAATGCAGAGTTTCAAACAACAGTAAGGAGAGATAGGAAAGCCTTCCTCGGTGATCAGTGCAAAGAAATAGAGGAAAACAATAGAATGGGAAAGACTAGAGATCTTTTCAAGAAAATTAGAGGTACTAAGGGAACTTTTCATGCAAAGATGGGCACAATAAAGGACAGAAATGGTATGAACCTAACAGAAGCAGAAGATATTAAGAAGAGGTGGCAAATACACACAGAACTATACAAAAAAGATCTTCACGACCCAGATACTCACGATGGTGTGATCACTCACCTAGAGCCAGACATCCTGGAATGCAAAGTCAAGTGGGCTTTAGGAAGCATCACTACGAACAAAGCTAATGGAGGTGATGGAATTCCAGTGGAGCTATTTCAAATCCTAAAAGATGATACTGTGAAAGTGCTGCACTCAATATGCCAGCAAATTTGGAAAACTCAGCAGTGGCCACAGGACTGGAAAAGGTCAGCTTTCATTTCAATCCCAAAGAAAGGCAATGCCAAAGAATGCTCAAACTACTGAACAATTGCACTCATCTCACATGCTAGTAAAGTAATGCTCAAAATTCTCCAAGTCAGGCTTCAACAGGACATGAACTGCAAACTTCCAGATGTTCAAGTTGGATTTAGAAAAGGCAGAGGAACCAGAGGTCAAATTGCGAATATCCAATGGATCATGGAAAAAGCAAGAGAGTTCCAGAAAAACATCTATTTCTGCTTTATTGACTATGCCAAAGCCTTTGACTGTGTGGATCACAATAAACTGTGGAAACTTCTTAAAGAGATGGGAATACCAGACCATCTGATCTGCCACCTGAGAAATCTGTATGCAGGTCAAGAAGCAACAGTTAGAACTAGATATGGAACAACAGACTGGTTCCAAATAGGAAAAGGAGTACATCAAGGCTGTATATTATCAGCCTGCTTATTTAACTTATATGCAGAGTACATCATGAAAAATGCCAGACTGATGAAGCACAAGCTGGAATCAAGATAGCATGGAGAAATATCAATAACTTCAGATATGCAGATGACATCACCCTTATGGCAGAAAGCAAAGAAGAAATAAAGTGAAAAAGTGATGAAAGTGAAAAAGGAGAGTGAAAAAGTTGGCTTAAAACTCAACACTCAGAAAACTAAGATCATGGCATCTGGTCCCATCACCTCATGGCAAATAGTTGGGGAAACAGTAGAAATAGTGACAGACTTTATTTTGTGGAGCTCCAAAAATTTTGAGGGGCTTCAGACGGTGACTGCAGCCATGAAATTAAAAGACGCTTGCTCCTTGGAAGAAAAGTTATGACCAACCTAGACAGCATATTAAAAAGCAGAGACATTACTTTCCCATCACAGGTCCATCTAGTCAAAGCTATGGGTTTTCCAGTGGTCATGTATGGATGTGAGAGTTGGACTATAAAGAAAACTGAGTGCCGAAGAATTGATGCTTTTGAACTGTGGTGTTGGAGAAGATTCTTGAGAGTCCCTTGGACTGCAAGGAGCTCCAACCAGTTCATCCTAATGGAATGGGGAGTGAGCTGGGAGTGGGGTTCAGGATGGGGAACACATGTACACCCATGGCTGATTCATGTCAATGTATGGCAAAAACCACTACAATATTGTAAAGTAATTAGCCTCCAATTAAAATAAATTAATTAATTTAAAAAATAAAGGAAATCAGTGTTAAATATTCACTGAAAGTTGGAAGGACTGATGCTGAAGCTGAAACTCCAATACTTTGGCCACCTGATGCGAAGAACTGACTCATTTGAAAAGACTCTGATGCTGGGAAAGATTGAACATGGGAGGAGAAGGGGACGACAGAGGATGAGATGGTTAGATGGCATCACTGACTCAATGGACATGAGTTTGAGTAAACTCTGGGAGTTGGTGATGGACAGGGAGGCCTGGTGTGCTACAGTCCATGGGGTCTCAAAGAGTCGGACACAGCTGAGCAACTGAACTGAACTGAATAAAAATGATAAACCCTTAGAAATATGATTTTTGAAAGACAGCAAAATAAAGTACAAGTAACTAATGTCAGAATAGGAACCTGGAATGTTAGGTCCATGAATCAAGGCAAATTGGAAGTGGTCAAACAGGAGATGACAAGAGTGAACATCGACATTTTAGGAATCAGTGAACTAAGATGGACTGGAATGGGTGAATTTAACTCAGATGACTATTATATCTACTACTGTGGGCAGGAATCGCTTAGAAGAAATGGAGTAGCCATCATAGTCAACAAAAGAGTCCAAAATGCAGTACTTGGATGCAATCTCAAAAACGACAAAATGATCTCTCTTTGTTTCCAAGGCAAACCGTTCAATATTACAGTAATTCAAGTCTATGCCTTGACCAGTTATGCCAAAGAAGCTGAAGTTGAACAGTTCTATGAAGAACTACAAGACCTTCTAGAACTAACACCCAAAAAAATGTCCTTTTCATTATAGGGGACTGGAATGCAAAAGTAGGAAGTCAAGAAACACCTGGAGTAACAGGCAAATTTGGCCTTGGAGTACAGAATGAAGCAGGGCAAAGGCTAATACAGTTCTGCCAAGAGAATGCACTGGTCACAGCAAACACCCTCTTCCAACAACACAAGAGAAGACTCTGTACATGGACATCATCAGATGGTTGACACCGAAATCACATTGATTACATTCTTTGCAGCCAAAGATGGAGAAGCTCTATACAGTCAGCAAAAACAAGACCTGGAGCTGACTATGGCTCAGATCATGAACTCCTTATTGCCAAATTCAGACTGAAATTGAAGAAAGTGGAGAAAACCACTAGACCATTCAGGTATGACTTAAATCAAATCCCTTATGATTATACAGTGGAAGTGAGAAATGGATTTAATGGACTAGGTCTGATGGACAGAGTGCCTGATGAACTATGGATGGAGGTGCGTGACACTATACAAGAGACAGGAATCAAGACCATCCCCAAGAAAAAGACATGCAAAAAAGCAAAATGGCTGTCTGAGGAGGCCTTACAAATAGCTGTGAAACGACAGGAAGCGAAAAGCAAAGGAGAAAAGGAAAGATATACCCATTTTAATGCAGAGTTCCAAACAATAGCAAGGAGAGATAAGAAAATCTTCCTCAACTATCAATGCAAAGAAATAGAGGAAAACAATAGAATGGGAAAGACTAGAGATTCTTTCAAGAAAATTAGAGATACCAAGGTAACATTTCATGCAAAGATGGGCTCAATAAAGGACAGAAATGGTATGAACCTTATAGAAGCAGAAGATATTAAGAAGAGGTGGCAAGAATACACAGAAGAACTGTACAAAAAAGATCTTCACAATGCAGATAATCATGATGGTGTGATCACTCATCTAGAGCCAGACATCCTGGAATGTGAAGTCAAGTGGGCCTTAGGAAGCATCACTACGAACAAAGCTAATGGAGGTGATTGAATTCCAGCTGAGCTATTTCAAATCCTGAAAAATGACGCTGTGAAAGTGCTGCACTCAATATGCCAGCAAATATGGAAAACTCAGCAGTGGCCACAGGACTGGAAAAGGTCAGTTTTCATCCCAATCCCAAAGAAAGGCAATGCCAAAGAATGCTCAAACTACTGAACAATGCACTCATCTCACATGCTAGTAAAGTAATGCTCAAAATTCTCCAAGTCAGGCTTTAGCAATATGTGAACTGTGAACTTCCAGATGTTCAAGCTGGTTTTAGAAAAGGCAGAGGAACCAGAGGTCAAATTGCGAACATCCAATGGATCATGGAAAAAGCAAGAGAGTTCCAGAAAAACATCTATTTCTGCTTTATTGACTATGCCAAAGCCTTTGACTATGTGGATCACAATAAACTGTGGAAACTTCTGAAAGAGGTGGGCATACCAGACCACCTGACCTGCCTCTTGAGAAACCTGTATGCAAGTCAGGAAGCAACAGTTAGAACTGGACATGGAACAACATGGACTGGTTCCAAATAGGAAAAGGAGTACGTCAAGGCTGTATATTGTCACCCTGCTTATTTAATTTCTATGCAGAGTACATCATGAGAAATGCTGGGCTGGATGAAGCACAAGCTGGAATCAAGATTGCTGGGAGAAATATCAATAACCTCAGATATGCAGATGACACCAGCCTTATAGCAGAAAGTGAAGAGGAACTAAAGGGCCTCTTGATGAAAGTGAAAGAGGAGAGCGAAAAAGTTGGCTTAAAGCTCAACATTCAGAAAACTAAGATCATGGCATCCAGTCCCATCACTTCAGGGCAGATAGATGGGGAAACAGTGGAAACAGTGGTGACTTTATTTTTCTGGGCTCCAAAATCACTACAGATGGTGATTGCAGCCATGAAATTAAAAGACGCTTACTCCTTGGAAGGAAAGTTATGACCAACCTAGACAGCATATTCAAAAGGAGGGACGTTACTTTGCCAACAAAAGTCCGTCTAGTCAAGGCTATGGTTTTTCCAGTAGTCATGTATGGATATGAAAGTTGGACTGTAAAGAAAGCTGAGCACCAAAAAATTGATGCTTTTGAACTGTGGTGTTGGAGAAGACTCTTGAGAGTCCCTTGGACTGCAAGGAGATCCAACCAGTCCATCCTAAGGGAGATCAGTCCTGGATGTTCATTGGAAGGACTGATGTTGGAGCTGAAACTCCAATACTTTGGCCACCTGATACAAAGAGCTGACTCTTTTGAAAAGACCCTGATGCTGGGAAAAATTGAGGGCAGGAGGAGAAGGGGAAGACAGAGGATGAGATGGTTGGATGGCATCATCGACTTAATGGATATGGATTTGGGTGGACTCCAGGAGTTGGAGATGGACAGGGAGGCCTGGTGTGCTGTGGTTCATGGGGTCGCAAAGAGTCAGAGACGACTGAGCGACTGAACTGAACTAAACTGAACTAATGTCAGAAGTGAAAAGGGGAGTCATTGTTACAGATTCTATAGATGTTAAAAGATAAGAGAATATTATAAACAACTAAATATGATAGATTTGAAAATTTAGATGAATTGGAATAGTTACTAGATAAAACAACCTATTCAATTGTGTGGCCTACATGACACCCCACTCCAGTATTCTCGCCTGGAAAATCCCATGGACGGTGGAGCCTGGTAGGCTACAGTCCATGCGGTCGCAAAGAGTCGGACACGACTGAGTGACTTCACTTTCACTTTCACTAGGACACAAGAAGAGATAGAAAATCTAAAACTTCCCATGGTCAATAAAGAAATTGTATCCATAACTAAAACATTTCCCACAAAGAAAACTCCTGGCCAGTATGTCTTCACTGAAAAATTCTTCTTCCCAAAGGATTCTTATATTGACCCATGTAATAAGAGAGAATTATCACCAATCTTGCATAAAGGCTATTAGAGAATAAAAGAAAGGAAAACGATCCTCAATTTGTTCGTATAAAGCCAGCATAAACCTCATATAAAAACCTGATTAGGAAAGCATAAGAAAGGAAAATGTTTCTTACGAACATGTCAGACTCTTTCATGGACATATACCTCTAAGTAAATTATTAACTGATCAAATCCAGAAATACAGAATGGTATATCACCACCAAGTTGGATTTATTCAAGGAAAGTAAGGTTGGCTTAAAAAAAAAAGAAAAGAAAAGAAACCAATGCAATTTCCTCCACTAATAGAAAGAGGACAAAAATCATATGATCATTTCAAGAAATGCTGAAGAAAGAACTGACGAAACAACTATTTATCATTTTAAAAAGCTCTTAGAAAACCAGGAATAGATGGAAATTTCCTTGATGTGATAAAAGGTATATGCAGGAAACACTGAAAACATCATCCTGCTGCTGCTGCTGCTGCTAAGTCGCTTCAGTCGTGTCTGACTGTGCGACCCCATAGACGGCAGCCCACCAGGCTACCCCACCCCTGGGATTCTCCAGGCAAGAACACTGGAGTGGATTGCCATTTCCTTCTCCAATGTATGAAAGTGAAAAGTGAAAGTGAAGGCGCTCAGTCGTGTCGGACTCTTAGCAACCCCATGGACTGCAGCCTACCAGGCTCCTCCGTCATACTTGATCAATATTTTTAAAATTTTTGCCTGAGATTATAGATGAGACAAGGATATCCATCATCTCTATTTCTCTTCAACATTATCCTGGAGGTCTACTTAGTGCAGCAAGGGCAGGAAATGGAATAAAAAGTATAAAGATTGGAAAGGAAGAAATAAATCTGTCACTATTCATGGATAACATGATTGCGTATGTAGAAAATCCACAAGAATCTACAGATAAACCATAGAAATGAATAATTGAATTTAGCAAGGTCACTTGATGCAAGGTCAACATTTTCATATACCACTAAGGATTTTTAAATAAATCAAAGTTTTAAGAGTGACATTTATAAAACCATAAATATTAAGTGTCTAAGGATAAATTTAACAATAGGTGAATAAAACTTCTATGATGAAATCTATTAATATTATTGAAATTAAAGACCTAAGTAAATGGAGAGGTACTATGCTTACAGAGCTAAAGACTCAGTATTATAAAGGTGTCGATTTCCCCAAAGTTGACCTATAGATTCACTGAAATCTCAGTTAAATCTCAGTAGGTTTTTTCATGGAAGTTGATAAGCTAGATCTACGTATAGGAATACAAAGGGTGAAAAACAGTCAATACAATCTTGCAGAAGAAAAACAAAGTGGAAAGACTTACACTATCAGACGTTAAAACTGAATTTTAAAGCTACAGCCATTAAGAAAATATAACACAGGCACACAGGTATACAAATAGGACAATGGGACAGAATAAAGCCAAGAAACAGATTTACACATGTGCACTGGGATTGATTTTTTTTGAAGTTGACATTACAGAGCAGTGAGATAGAGCCTTTTCAGTAAATGGTGCAGTAGCAATCAGATACCTATACGGAAAAAATCGATCTTACTTTTTACCTCACATCATATGAAAAGTAAAATAAAGCTTCCAGAAGACAACACTGGAGAATGTCTTTGTGCCTTTGAGTAAGTGAGTGAGTGAACATTGCTCAGTCGTGTCCGACTCTTTGTGACCCCATGGACTACACAGTCCATGGAATTCTCCAGGCAGAATACTGGAGTGGGTAGCCTTTCCCTTCTCCAAGGGATTTTCCCAACCCAGGGATTGAACCCAGGTCTCCCACATTACAGGCAGAGTCTTTACCAGCTGAACCACAAGGGAAGCCCTTGTGCTTTGGGGAAGGCAAATTTTGTTAAACAGGACATAATGGCACTAACATTAAGGAAAATATTGAAAGTCAGACTATACTAAAGTCAAGTACTTCTTTGAATGAAAAGACACTGGTAAAACTGTGGAAAGTCAAGTTACAGAGGGGAAGAAGATATTTTCTGGCATATTACTGGTGAAGGACTTCTACCTAGTATATGGGAAGAATTCCAAAAAATCAGCTAAAGAAGACAGTACAAGAATGGGCAGAAGACTTGAACAGGCATGTCACAGAAGGGGCCATCTGATTGGTCTACAAACACATGAAAACCTGTTCACCTTCTTTAGTCATCTTGGAAATACAAATTAAAACCATGAGATAACTATTACAAGAATTTAAAGGACTGACATTACCAAGAGTTCATAAGAATAAGGATCTGCTGGAATTCACAGAAAGAGCGTAAATTAGAAAATTCACTTTGGAAAACTGTATGGTGTTATCTACTAAAACTGAAATATTCATATCTTATGACCCAGAAATTCCACTTCTAGACATATGCCCAACAGTCATGAATGCATTTGGACCAAGTGATGTGTAAAAGAATGTTCACTGCATCACTATTTATCAGTTCAGTTCATTTGCTCAGTCGTATCCAGCTCTTTGCGACCCCATGGACTGCATCACACCAGGCTCCCCTGCCCATCACCAACTCCTGTAGCTTGCTCAAACTCATGTCCATCGAGTCGATGCTGCCATCCAACCATCTCATCCTCTGTCGTCCCCTTCTCCTCCTGCCTTCAATCTATTTATAATAGCTCCAAATTGGAAGCAATGCAAATGACCTTCAATAGTAAAATGGAGAAATAAATTGCAGTAGAGCCATTAAGTGGAATGTTACACAGCAATGAAAATGATTGAACTACAGCTCCATGCAACATGAATGAATCTCAGAGATGCCAAGTGAAAGAAGCCTGACATAGGAGTATATTCTGTAAGATTTTCTTCATATAAATGGCAAAAATAGGCGAACTAATCTATGGTGACAGCAGTCAAGTAAAGTGTTACCATGGTGAAGGGAAGACTGGCTGGGACAGGACGCGGAGGAGGGCTTCTGGACTGATAACGTTCTATATCTTGATCCTGAGTTGTTAGTAATACGTCTCACTTTCTGAAAACTCATCAGACTTTAGACTTTTGTGCTTTTGTTCCGTAGGTATGTCAGACCTAAATAAAAAATTCATTCCTAAAATATTATACCTAGACACCAAACACGGGCAGAGTCCCAGGAGTATGATGGTCCACTCTGCTGGTGAATGTGAACAGGCACTCTCCTACACGGCAGGTGTGTACAGCTCCTATGGAGGATGATCTGACAACGTATCTAGTTTACGTTTGCACATATATTTTTAAAAAATAGACTTTAATTTTCAGAGCAGTTTTAGGTTTACAGCAATATGTAGCAGAAAGTACAAAGAGTTCCTACATACCCTGCCCCTCACACTCCCCCACCATCAGCAGTCCTCGTTAGTATGGGACATTGGTCAATGAATCCAGCATCACCATCAACCAAAGTCCATAGCTTACCTGAGAGTCCACTCTTGTCTTGTTCATTCAATGGATTTTGACAAATGTGTAATGATACATATCCACCTTTATAGTATCATACAGAACAGTTTCCCAGCTCTAAAAACTGCTTGCACTCCATCTATTCATCCCTCCCTGGCCCTGGAAACTCTGGCAACCACTGATCCTTAAGTTGTGGCAAAATACACAAACAACGTAAAATTTACCATCTTAACCATTTGTAAATGTACAGTTCAGTGGCGTTAAGTACATTCATATTGTTGTGCAACCACCCTCATCACCGTTCTCCAGAATCCATTTCATCTTGCAAAACTGACACTAGCCAGTGAAGAATGACCCCCATTCCCCACTCTCTAGCGCCTGTAGCCGCCACTCTACCTTCTGTCTTGATGAAGTTGGCTATTCTAGGGACCTCTTCTAAATGGAATCATACAGTATTTAACCTTTTGTGATTGGCTTATTTCACTTAGCATTATGTCCTCAAGGTTCATCCACGTTGTATCATGTGTCAAATTTTTCTTCCTTTTTAAGACTGAACAATATTGCGTCACCAGTAAATTCTACATTTTGTGTCTATCAGTGAACATTTGGTTGCTTTTACTTTTGGGCTATTGTGAATAATGTTGCTATGAACATCAGTGTACAAATATCTCTTTGAGTCCCCGATTTTCAATTTTATTGAGAATATGTCTACATATTGCTCTGAAAGTGAAAGTCACTCAGTCGTGTCCAGATCTTTGTGACTCCAGGGACTATACAGTCCATGGAATTCTACAGGCCAGAATACTGGAGTGGGTAGCCTTTCCTTTCTCCAGCGGATCTTCCCAACCCAGGGATGGAACATATTGCTCTATCACATGATAATTCTATTTTTAATTGTTTGAGGAACTACCATGCTGTTTTCTATTTTATGTTTCCACCAACAGTGCACAAGGGTTCTGATTTCTCCACATCCTCACCAAGAATTGTTATTTTCTTTTCTTTTAATAGTAGTCATCTTTATGGATATAAAATGATATCTCATTGTGGCTTTGATTGCATTTCATTAATGATAAGTAATGTTGAGCATCTTTTCATGTATTTATGGATATTTTTATATCTCCTTTGGAGAAATGTCTATTCAAGTCCAAATGAAAACTGTTTCTCTGTTCACAATATTTTTGACACCAAATGTGTGGGTGTTTTTCCCCCACATCAACCAATTTCTCAGTTCTCAGGACACAGACTGGATGTCACGTCAAAAAATCAGTTAACTATATATGTCACGGTTTATTTCTGGTCTCTCTTTTCATTCCATTGGTCCATATGCCTGTCTTTATGCCATGACTACACTATTTTGGTTATTGTAGCTTTGTAGTAATTTTTGAAATCAAAAAGTTTGAGTTCCAGTTTCTCTGCTCTCTTAGCATATCAACCAGCATTTCTCTATTTTCTCTCCACTCTTAGCATGTCAATTATACTTTTGGCTTTATTTTTTAACTTTTTTTTTCCCAGTAGTTGCCCTAGAGTTTGCAATACACGCTTACAACTAATCCAAGTCTGCTTTCAAATATCATTATACCATTTGACAGGTAGTGCAAATACCAAATTCTTTTTTCCCATCCTTCCTCACATTTCTGTCCTTCATTTCATTCATCCATAAGCAATAATCTTCAAATACATTGTCATTATTATTATTTTGAAAAACTTATCTGTTAGATCAATTATAAATTTCAAAAATATTTTTAATTTTACCTTCATTTATCCCTTCTCTAAAACAGTTCCTCCCACTCCCCCTTTTTTTTTAATCTAGTTTTAAGTTTAGGACCTATATCATTTTCCTTCTCTCTGAAGAACTCTTTTAACATTTCTTACTAAGGTATTGTAAGTTTAATGGTGGCAATTTTCTTCGATTTTTGTTTGTCTGAAAAATCCTTATTTCCCCTTCACTTCTGAAAGATAATTTCACATGGTACATAATTTTTAAGTTGGTATTCGTTTTTATTTCCTCTCTCTCTCACCACTGGAATTATTTCACTCTCTTCTTGCTTGAAAGATTTCTGAGAAGTTAGATGTACTTCTTAAACACAAGCTGGAATCAAGATTGTCGGGAGAAATATCAATAACCTCAGATATGCCGATGACACCACCCTTATGGCAGAAAGTGAAGAGGAACTAAAAAGCCTCTTGATGAAAGTGAAAGAGGAGAATGAAAAAGTTGGCTTAAAGCTCAACATTCAGAAAACGAAGATCATGGCATCTGGTCCCATCACTTCATGGCAAATAGATGGGGAAATAGTGGAAACAGTGTCAGACTTTATTTTTCTGGGCTCCAAAATCACTGCGGATGGTGATTGCAGCCATGAAATTAAAAGACGCTTACTCCTTCGAAGAAAAGTTATGACCAACCTAGATAGTATATTCAAAAGCAGAGACATTACTTTGCCGACTAAGGTCCGTCTAGTCAAGGCTATGGTTTTCCCAGTGGTCATGTATGGATGTGAGAGTTGGACTGTGAAGAAGGCTGAGTGCCGAAGAATTGATGCGTTTGAACTGTGGTGTTGGAGAAGACTCTTGAGAGTCCCTTGAACTGCAAGGAGATCCAATCAGTCCATCCTGAAGGAGATCAACCCTGGGATTTCTTTGGAAGGAATGATGCGAAAGCTGAAACTCCAGTACTTTGGCCACCTCATGTGAAGAGTTGACTCATTGGAAAAGACTCTGATGCTGGGAGGGATTGGGGGCAGGAGGAGAAGGGGACAACAGAGGATGAGATGGCTGGATGGCATCACTGACTCGATGGACATGAGTCTGAGTGAACTCCGGGAGTTGGTGATGGACAGGGAGGCCTGCCTGGTGTGCTGCAATTCATGGGGTCGCAAAGAGTCGGACATGACTGAGCGACTGAACTGAACTGATCTTTGTCCCGAAATAGGTAAGACGCTTTTTACCTCTGGCTTCTTTCAATATTTATCTTTAATATAATATGTCTACTTGTCATTTGGAGGGTGTTTTGTTTTATTTGTTTTTGGCATTTATCCTGCTTGTTGTTCTCTGGATCTGTGGCTTGGTGTCTGACATTAATTTGAGGACATCCTCAGTCATTATTGCTTCAAATAGTTCTTCTGCTCCTCTCTTTCTCCTCCTGGAATTCACATTACATATTACATCTTTTATCCCCAAATTCTTAGTTATTCTGTTCTGGGTTTTTTTGGTCTTTTTTCTCTTTTCATTTCGGTTTTTATAAGTTTCTGTAGATAAATCTTCGCTGATGTGTAGTTCACTGATTCTTTCCTCAGCTGTGTCCAGTCTGGTGAAAAACCCATCATCAAAGGCATCCTTCATTTTTGTTACAGAATTTTACATTTCTTTTTGATTATTTCTTAGAATTTCCATCTCTCTGCTTACATTACCGACTCGTTCTTGAATGTTGTCTACTTTTCCCGCTAGAGCCTTTAGCCTATTAATCATAGTTATTTTATATTCTCAGTGTGATTATTCCAACATCTCTGCTCCATCTGAGTCTGGTCTGATGCTTGCTCTGTCTCTTCAGATCTGTTCTTCGACTTTTAATATGCCTTGCATGATGTACTGAATAAAAGGAACCATATCCCTAGGCTTTTAGCGATCTGGTGGTGAGGTATGGGGTGAGGGGAAGTGTTTTAGCTCTACGATTAGTTCTGTCTTTTTGTGAGCCTGTGCTCCTGGCCTGAGACCCTCATGAGTTTTTCTTAGTTCTCTCCTACCCTTTCCATTCCACTTTAGATGGGACAAAAAGGCTAGATGGGATTGCAATCGCTATTTCTCTCTCCCAACACAGAAAGCTAAATGGAACTGGAGTTGGATATTTCTCTTCTACCAGATCAGTTATGAAACTGGTTAAACAGTTTCTCCTGAAGGCAGACAGGTCTTTGTTAGGAGGAACAGAATGCTCTCATCTATTTCAAAATGCCTACTTCCCCACTCCTTCTGCTGGAGACAAGAGGGGAATTTCTTCTAATGTTCTCTCTGAGATTCTAGTGGAGCTCATGGAGGTAATATGTCATCCTTTGGTATACCCGGGGGTTAAAGGACCCCCTGCAGACACCAAAATCCACAGATGGTCCAGTCCCAGGGTTGGTTCTGCATCCCTGGACTCAACCAACCTTGGATCCTAAACATAATACACATGGTACTGAAAAAAATCTGCATATACAAGTGGACCTGTGGGCTTCCCTTGTGGCTCAGCTGGTAAAGAATCTGCCTGCAATGTGGGAGACCTGGATTCGATCCCTGGGTTGGGGAGACCCCCTGGAGAAGGGAAAGGCTACCTACTCCAGTATTCTGGCCTCGAGAATTCCATGGACTCTGTAGTCCTTGGGGTCGCAAAGGGTCAGAGACTGAGTGACTGCGCGGCTTTCACACACACACAAGAGGACCTGCACAGTTCAGAAATGCACTCACAGCTGCGGAGGGCCTGCTGACACTGGGCCCTCCCTGGAGCTCTGTTTTATTTTGTTTGTTTTTGCCTGTGCTGGGTCTTCACTGCTGCACGGGCTTTTCTCTAGCTGCAGTGAGTGGGGACTACTCCAGTTGCGGTGCACCAGCTTCTCATTGCGGTGGCTTCTCTTGTCGTGGAGCATGGGCTCTGGGGTGCATGGGGTTCAGCAGTTTTGGTTCCTGGGCGCTAAAGCACAGGCTCAGTAGTTGTGGCACCCAGGCTTAGTTGCTCTGCAGCCTCTAGAATCTTCCTGGACCAGGGATTGAACCTTTGTCTCCTGCATTGGCAGGTGGTTTTTTTTTTTTTACCGCTGAGCCACCAGGGAAACCCCCTGGAGTTCTTAACTCTGAAATTTGTCTGCAGTCAGCAATTCATCAATTACAGTCTGGGTTTCCCTACCTCAGGCTGGTTCTCCCAGCAGTTTCTGCCCATAGGTTTCTGCTCTGAAAAGTTGCAATGCTCTGTATATGCCTGTTTGTCTCTCATTTGGGGAACAGAAATTTGCCCTGTGACCTCAGTTCTTTGCCAGGTTTAAGAAGAGTTGTTATTTTCAGTTTGTTCAGCTGTTTTATTGTGTGAATGGGAGAGATGACTTCCAAGCTCCTTACTTGAAGCTATGGGGCTTTGGTCCATATCTACAGTCTGTCTATTTACAGAGTTTTATTATGGACATCTTCAAGCATGCATAAGAGTAGAAAGAACCACATGATGAACTCCTATATACTCAAAAGCTTCAGCTTTTACATTCTGCAGTTTCTGTTTCATCCATTCCATCTCTCAAATGCTGTTTTTTTTTCCCTCTAACAAAGATAGTTTGTTTCCTCTGACCAGAAATATCACTTCTAGAAATTTGTTTTAGAGATATATTGTGGGTCAGCTGGTAAAGAATCTGCCTGCAATGAGGGAGACCTAGTTCAGTCCCTAGGTTGGGAAGATCCCCTGGAGAAGGGAAAGGCTACCCACTCCAGTATTCTGGCCTGGAGAATTCCATGGACTGTATAAGTCCTTGGGGTCGCAAAGAGTTGGACACAACTGAGCAACTTTCACTTTCACTTCATTTTCATGCATTTGAGCAAAATTTGACCTATGCAAAGTTATTTATTACAGATTTGTTTGGACAGGAAGAGGCAAAAACAATACAAATGTCCATCAAAAGGGGACTGGTTAAATCCACATGGAACATCACGGAATGGAGGGCTAGCCAGATGTAGAAATAGGCCTTGGAACATGTTATGCATCAATACAGAATATTCTCCAAAGTATATTGCTAAGTGAGGAAAAAAATAAAACACAACAATTGGCAAAATGATGCATCTAGTATACTGCCACCGTGTAACAAAAAGGGGCAGGGTGATGTGACCATATTTTCTTGTGTGGTGCATAAAATATCTCTAGAAGGTTGCTCTTGCAGAGAGGAGCTGGTACCCTGGGAACAGTGGGAACAGTGATGTGAGGGGGATTCTCACTGTGTACCCTTTTCTACCTTTTGATTTGTAAATCATGGGAAAGATTGAAGGCAGGAGGAGAAGGGGACAGCAGAGGATGAGATGGCTGGATGGTATCACTGACTCAATGGACATGGGTTTGAGCAAGTTCTGGGAGATCGTGAAGCACAGGGAAGACTGGCGTGCTGCTGTCCGTGGGATCACAAAGAGTCAGACACGACTGAGCAGCAACAGCGTCCTGGTGAACGAATGAATGAACAAAATTTAAAAGAAGGAAGGAAACTCCTTCTCCTGCACTCTAGAGGATGGGGAGGTGATGGATGGGGAGGCCGACACATTTATTGAATATTTAGGCCACGGGGCTGTGCTCCTTATCCTATAAAGCTCCCCACACCCTGGGAGGCCGGTGGTTTACACCCATTTCTCAGAAGAGGAAGCTGGACTCATCTCTCTGAAGGAGCTCACCCGAGATGAGTTATGACCTAAGTTAAGCAGCAGAGCCAGCCGGGAGCCCAGGTCCGACTCTGTCTAATCCAGCTCACTCCTCCATGGGGAGAGACAAGGCGCTTGACTTCCTGTGCTACTGGCACAAGAGCAGATCAGAATCTCTGGGTCTCCAGCATGGACTCAAGTTCTCCCCAGGGAGCAGCTGCACTTTCAAATTCATCCACTCCCAGGGCAGAATTACCTGGTTCCTTCCCCAGGGATTCTCTTCAGCTGCTGCTTCTCACTTCCCCCACCTCTGAAAACAAGATCCAATTTAATTTAGGGAGAAAAAGCCATAAGATTCAGTTTATCCCTTGAAATACAATCAGACTGAAGGAAAGAATTAATTTTTAATTCCATCTTAATTACTCGGAGAAATAATCTATTGGCACAGCCTGGCCCTGGGGTGCCCCTGGCTGATCTCTGCCTGCTATAGCCAGGCACTGACCAGCATGGGAAGAGGAGGGGCCTGGGCTCTCACACAGGTACCCTTGCTGAAGAGAATTAGAAACTGTAGAAAGTAATCCCTAATCTTTCCTTTAGCCCAATCTCAGATTTCTTTAACAAAGTGAGATTTATTCCTTGGTGATGCATAGTGTGTGTGTGTGTGTGTGCGTGCGTGCACGCACTGTGAGTGTGGGTGTGTATGTGTAGTGGGGGAGGGGGTGTTGGTCCACAGGACATGCCAGATCACTTGTGACCCTGGGCTGAGGGGATAGGGACCATGTCCTCCTCATCATATACCACTTGCTAAGCAAACCCTCACTGAGCACCTACTGTGTGCCAAGCATCGTATGGGAGCCAGGGACCTAGCAGAGCCTGTCCTCCCCCGTCACACCGATGAAATTCTAGGAGGAGGTGGGGGACATAGACAATGAACCTGTAAGCAAATAAACGTAAGTTCATGTCGTAATAAGTGCTATGTGGTAGATAAAATAGGGCAATGGGCTGGAGAGTGATGGGTGAAGGTTTCCAAGAGTAAATAGGGAGGCTCTCTCCAGAAAAGGGGATGTGGGGCTGAGGTTTGGGAAGAGTACATCAAGCAGGGGGCAAGGCAGGTGAAAAGGCCCTGAGGCAGGGACTGGACAACTTGTCTGCAGAGGAGAAAGGTGGTGTAGCTGGAGTGGCTAAGCCACGGACAGGGTGGGAGCTGATGACTTTGCATTGCATCTGGTGCCAAGGAAGGCACTGTGTGTGCATGCCGACACACAGTAGGTGCTCAATAATGGCTGGCTGCACAGACTGCACCCTCTGAACTGCTAGCATCTGGGAATCTGTTTGCTGCCATTTTGTCCCTTCCCTGCTGCCAGGGAAATTCAGACAACTGTTAATGTCCAGGAAACCGCCCTCTGCCAGCCCTCACCAACACTGTTTTGATGTGCTAACAACTCTTAATGAGGATCCTAATGAGTCACTAAAAATGGCATCATTAGGTTGAGAACAGAACAGTCTACACAAGCGAATGTCCAAAACAACCAGGCGATTAGCCAGGGAGCAGACACTGCCCCTGCCCCCCGCCCCCGCCCCCCCGCTTCAGCCTCTGCCAGGCAGGCCGCTCCTTTCCCCCAAATGCAGGGGCCAGTTTGTCTGCCTGTATCTCCCTGGGCTGTGATTCCGCATCCCAGCACACTATCAGACTGGGTTCTTACTACCACATGAAGCTGTTAGTCTAAGAACTGAGAAAAATGAAATGTATATACTGTGGTTAGTTGCTCAGTCGTGTCCGACTCTTTGTGACCCCCTGGATTGTAGCCCACCAGGCTCCTCTGTCCATGGAATTCTCCAGGCAAGAATACTGGAGTGGGTTGCCATGCTTTCCTCCAGGGGATCTTCCTGACCCAGGGATCAAACCCAGGTCTCCCGCATTGCAGGTGGATTCTTTACCATATGCACCACCACGGAAGCCCAAGAGTACTGGAGTGGGTAGTCTATCTATTCTCCAGGGGATCTTCCAGACCCAGGAATCGAACCGAGGTCTCCTGCATTGTAGGTAGATTCTTTACCAGCTGAGCTACCAGTGAAGCTCAAAAAAAAAAAAAAAAAATATATATATATATATATATATATATATATATATATACGAATTTGCTTAAATATAAAAGTGAAGACATAGCTCGAGGCTGGTCAGAACTTAAAGTGAGAATGCGTTAGGACAGAGGTTCCAGAATGAGGGCTGCAGGCTAAATCCGACAGAAGGATGTTTTATTCCGCCTATTCAGAAGTTACAAAAAATTTAAATGTTTCCCACATTAA
Organism: Budorcas taxicolor; assembly: GCF_023091745.1. NCBI lineage: Eukaryota > Metazoa > Chordata > Mammalia > Artiodactyla > Bovidae > Budorcas > Budorcas taxicolor. Next base: position 38,147,690 of record NC_068916.1, read on the forward strand.
ATAACAGCAAGTGTTTACGTAAAAACGTGGGTGAAAAGCCAGAAGCGCTGGCGTCCCTGGCCCCCGCACCCCACTCTCTGTCCTCTTTGTTACAGCCCCCACCATGTCCCAGGTTCTCCCCCACCCCTGAGACCAAGTGTTAGTTGCCATTTATCATCAGGTTTGCCCAGCTGATTTTCTCCTTGGGGATTTAAAGGAAAAAGGCATATATTTCTCAAAGTCCCTCGATCAAAAGTAGACAAAACACAGATCAAGAGAGAGGAATAGTGGGGGAGAGACTAATGTCCTGAGGACATGGAGACAATTCCTACATGTTCAACGTGCAAGTAAAGTGTGTCTGCTTCCAGAGAATCCACTAAAATGCCGTGGGAAGCAACCCCCTTCTCATCCGACTGTCGCACAGCCTGGGCCCCACGGTGTTGAAGCAGCCTTTGGCCCTGCTTGAGGGACTGTCACTTCTGCACTGGGGTTATTGCTATGGCAGGGGCAGCCCTGGAAGCAAAGTGTTCACTGTTGGGAATCTGAGTTTGTGACTTGCTTTGAGCATGCTGCAATATTATGAGTATCCTGAGTTATATTCTTGGTGAACCTGAGAGTTACTGTGTTTTCATTCCAAATCTCATAAGCTGATCCCACCTGATTGACTTCTGTGGGTCCAGCCATGGTACCCAGCAAAGACAAGTAGGGCCAACCCCTGCCCTGGGAAGCTGGCTACTCTGGGCAGGGGCATGCATAAGGGCAGTCAGCATCCTGATGATGGTGTGTGAAAAAGACCTTTTTAAAGTGCTCAAAATGTTGACTGACTGGATTACTCCTTACTGTTTGAAGTTTGTAAAAAGATGCTCATGGGAAAGAAGTCAAACCCTTCAAGAAGTTGTCATGAAAAGCAAGTCTCTGGTCACCCAGACCCCTGGTCTATGGGTTTCCCTTCTTCCACTTTCCCATGGAGCTGAATCAAATGGTGGTCCCCAGAGAGATATGCCCATGTCTAATCCTTAGTATCTATGAGTGTGACCTTATTTGGGAGAAAAGGGATCTTTGCAGATTTAATTAAGTAAGAATCTGGAGATGAAAAAGTTATCCAGGATTGTCTACTTGGCCTTAAATCCAATGAAAGTGTCTTAAAAATAGACACAGCACAGAGGAGGAGCCAGTGCCAACTCAGAGGCAGAAACTGAAGGGATGCAGCCGTGAGCCGAGGGATGCAAAAGCTGCTGGAGCACGGCGGGGAGGCCTTGGGAGGGGGCATGGCCGTGCTGACACGTAGATTTCAGACACATGGTGACACAATTAATTTCTTTTGTTTTAAGCCACAGTGTTTGTGGTAATTTGTTATGGCGGCCACAGGGAACTAGAGTTCCTCTTTCTTTCTCTAGCCCTCCTCTCCCTCATTTTCTAAACACAAGGAGAATATCATAATCAATGTATTTCTTGCCTTTTTCATTTAAGCACTGCTTGAAAATCTCTCTCACAGACAGCTGCCAATGGTCTTCTTTATGCTTGTATGGTATTTCATCGTATGGATGATATACTGTTGATTGGTCTACCCCATCTCTTACTAATGAACTGAGGTTGTTCCCCATCTTTTACTCACATACACAGCGCTGCAAAGACATCTTTCCCGCACAGGTGGGTATGCCAGTGAAACACCTGCAGTATCAATTCCCACAAGTAGAATTACTGTATCCAAGAGTGTGAGCGTTTCCCATTTTCCTCCGGATTGCCAAATTGCCCTCCAAGGAGGTTATACCGCAGATTCCTTTTTTAAAGTACATTTTTTTCTCATTACAAAAGTAATCTTTTAGTAGAATTCTTAAGGGTGATTTGATTACACCTTGTAACCAAAATCTTTTCTAGTAGAACATAGTCAATAGGAAAAATAACATCAATTACCTGAAATTTTCTTGCCAGCCTGGCTGGATTGGCCCTCATCTGCTAAATGGGAGTTCTCGTGTTACGTGTCTGTTTTTCCTCCAAGTGGCCTCCTTCGGGGGCTCTGAGGCAGGGCGCCAGGATGAGGCTCTTTGAGCCTGGAAGGCCATCAGAAAGGCCCCCTCTTGTGCCATCAGTGAATAATCCCAACCTTCCCTACCTTCCAACCCGAGTTCCCTTTATGAGACAAGGAGAAAGGGAAACAAGAGAGTCACGCCCCCATCTGGACAGCCCTGTGCTCAAAGCTGAAAGTCCAGTTTGTCCTTGTTCTTCGTGTTCCTGGACCAGACTTTGGCTCAGAGGAAATCTCCCTGCTCCTTGCCAAGGTGGAGAAGGAGGTCCTGGTTCCCTGAGGTGCTACCCAAGCTCCATTCGGCAGGCAAAGGGGACTTCTCTCCTCTACTCCTGGCCTGGATCAGCTGCCAGGATGGGTGGTCTCCACTGTAGCGTGCCCACTCCCCATCAGTCCCCCACAATAGTTTTGGATTTAAAGAGATTCCCAAAGACCATCTTGCCCTGTTCTTCATTTTAGGGATGGATAAACCCAGGCCAAGGGAATGAGTCAATTGATCCAAGACCACACCCGCAGGGGCCCCCCATCACCTGCTCGTGAAGATTTGAGCTCCTTCCATGGGATAGAGGGCCTGGCTGAATGTGGACCTTACCTTCATTTCCAAACCCATCTCCTACCACTGTCTGCCTCACCTGAAGTGGTTTGAATAACCAAAGGGATTTGAAGCTCACTTGCTGCAGCCCTCTACCACCACCCCTATCTGCCAGTCCCAGTCTATATCTCACCTCCAGCCCACACTCATTCAAACCCCTTCCTTCCTCATCTTTGCTTCATCAATTCCTTCTCATTTTTATGACTCAGCTCAGATATACCCCTTTCTCCAGGAAGCCTGCCCTGATTGGTTCCTAGTTGGGTCGGGTACCTCTTCCTGTCTCCTGAGCACATTCCCATGACCCCACTCACTATGGTTATCATGATCTGTCTGGGGTCTGTCTCCTTACTGCCACCACGTAGAGCTCTTGGAGGACTAAGAAAAAACCCAAGTCATCTATGTTGGCTCACATCACCCAAGTAAACATGTTTATTGAATGAGCAAATGAACAAACCAGAAGATAGGTGACAGTCACTGCAATGGATTAGAAAGAAGGAATCTTGAGCAAGGTATCGGGAGACCTTTGCTATTTATTATTTGCACACCATTGGGCAAGTTTCTAACCTCGAGGCCTCAGTTTCCTCTCCTGTAAAATGGTGTGATCTGACTGTACACCAGTCAGCTGCTGCTGCATAACAAGCAGCCATAGGCTGTGAGTGACTTAACGGCAATGAGCACCATGCAGTTCATGCAGTCATGGTTGTCCAGGTGTTGGCTGATTCAGCCTGGGCCCCCTGAGGTGGCTGGCCAGGTCTGGCTCTGCTCTGTGAATTTCTTGTCTTCTTTGGGACGGTGGGGTAGCTGGATCATATCCTCAAATGGTATTGACAGAGGCACAAGAGAACCCATGGATGTGTGGAGAGGCTCAGAATGGATACTCTGTCCATTCCATTGACCAAAGTTTGTCATATGGCTGAACCCAAAGGTAATGAGGGAGGGGACACACTCAACTCTGGGGGCGGAGAGAGCAACTGCTAACTCACATATGAAAAGGATACAGAGAGGGTGAAAAAAACCAGGGCCCACAAACCAGTCTGCTGCAAATTATGTGGTGAGTGCAGATCCCGCAGGGCTGGCAGGCTTCCACCCTCTGAGACGATCCACCCCATTCCTCCTCTGCTCTGTGTCCCCTCTTGTCCTCCTGCTTGGTGAACTCCCCCTGTTTCTTTCTGCCCACCTGGACCCAGGTCGCTTCTGGTGGGAATGCTGTGTGAACAATTCTTTCTTCTCCCCATTTCGGCCTGTATTTCTCACCCTGTACAGGACCTCAGCCCAAATCATCTGCTCCCTCCTTCAGCAAGAGCACAACAACCATTTGGTCTCTTGAACCTGGAACCTGACATTGGCCTCCCTCTCTGCGCTTCCAGGGTCTCACCAAGCCCATGAATTTCAGCTCTCAGCTCCCTACTGACCCTGCCGCCTGCTCCTAGGACCACCTGCTCTACCCTGCCCCAGGCGGCCTCATGCTCCCTAAACTGAGCCCATGTCTCCTCCAAAAACAACTCCATACTGTCACCTATGAGATCTTTGTAACAGGCAGATCTGATTGGGTCTTCACTGCTAACAGCAGGGGCAGCCAGGCAGAATACATAATTAAGGCTGTGAGGGAACGGGGTGGATGCTATGGGTAGAGTTGTGTCTCCTCCCCACAAATATGTTGGGGTCCTAATCCCCAGTTCCTCGTGATGTGAGCTTATTTGAAAGCAGGGTTATTACAGAGGTAATCATGTTGCAATGAGGTCATTAGGGTAGGCCCCAATCCAACTGTGTCCCTATGAAAAGGAGAAATTTGGACACAGACACCCACGCAGGGCAGACAATGTGAAGATGCTGGTAGAACACCATCTACAAGAGTACCTGAGGCCTCCAGAAGCCAGGGGAGGGGTGTGAAACAGAGGGTCTCCATAGCCCTTAGAAGGAGCCAACCGTGCCACACCTTGATCTTGGATGTGCAGCCTCTGGACTGTGAGACCATAAATTCCTGTTGTTTAAGTCACCTGGTTTGACATACTTTGCTACTAAGCAGCCCTTGGAAACTAATACAGCGTGGGGGAGCGGGGACAAATATATTAGCACACCTGAAAGGAAATGGTAACTGATAAGCACACTGGGTTCCTGTAGGGGAGAAAGAAGCAGAGGGTCAGCCAGACAGATGGCCACGTGAAGCTGGACAGGCTGTTTCCAGCTCTGAAGATGCAGGAAGGGACCACAAGCCAAAGAGTGCAGGCAGCCTCCGGAAGCTGGAAAAAGCAGAGGAAGAGATTTTCCCTTACAGCCCAGAAAGGAATGCAATGCTGCTGACACCGAGATTTTAGCGGGTGAGACTCATCTTCACCTCTGACCTTCAGAACTGTAAGGGAGAAAGGTGTGTTGCTCTGAGACACAAAGTTGGCGGTGATTTCTTAATAGCAGCAATCAGAAACCAATACGGGACCCTCCCACCCTGCCACCCCCTCCCACTCACCCCCTAGCCCTCTGCTCCTCCCTGTACCCAGCTCTCTCAGCTTTGAGCCCGGGAGGCTGACCCACGAATGACCACACAGCCAGGCTCCCTGGTTCTCCGGCTAACAGGTGGGTGCAGCCAATGAGCCGCCCCCGGCAGACAGGAGGGTGGGCAGAGAGAGAGGCCAGGGTATTTCTTCCTTCTCCCTGCCTGCCTGGGAGGTGGTCCTGTCAGTGGCTGCATCCTGGGCTCCTATGGACGGCCCTCCCAGATCTGGTCACACTGTTCTCTCCCGTGTCCGGGGCCTCCACTCCCACTGTGGCTTGTCTTATCACCCCGCCTGCACAGACCCTCATGAAAGCCCCCTCAGAGTTCCAGCCTTTAGTCCTATATGACTGAAGTGGCTTTCTGTCTCCTGCCAGAAACCTGCCCCGAAGTCAAGGGGTGTGACCATCAAAGATGATCCCACCCATTTCATCAGGGTGCTTGGAGGGGCACTTCCCGAAGGAGAGTATTTAGTGTGACCTTTGCAGTGATTCCACAAGTGGGATCAGGAACAGGGATCCCGGAACTGGGAAAGGGGTCCAGGACTGGATTCTCCACCCTCTTCCCATAAGTATGTGGGCTTAGACCGATCTTCTGGACTCTCAGAAAGCTTGTTTGCTGTTGCAGAACAGATGGAGGTGTGTCCACCTCCCAGGCTGACCAGGGAGTGAAGTGGCCGCATGTGTAGGAGCACAGTCAAGCCGATGGGGGCATTTCAGGGGCAGAGCAGCGTGAGCTCAACAAGCAATCACGGTCATGCCTGGTGGGCAGCGAGCAGCCAGAGTGCCTGGAAGAGTAAGACCTATTTCTGGAAAGGTGTGTGGGGAGCAGGGCCCAGAAGGCATTTAGAATCAGCGCAAAAACCTGGATTCAATTCAGTCGGCAGTGGGCTGCCGGTTGGGTTTTTGAGTAGGGGAGTGACACGTGGTCCGAATGATTCAGGACCAAGAGAGAGAACGGGAACTTAGGAGGTTAAAGACCTTTGGCAACTTCCTTCAGAGAATTTTGCAAAGCCATCTGTGACTTGTTTTCTTTGTGTGAAAAGGGGCAATAGAGGAAAATAGAATTCCAGAAGCAATTTATTAACAATGAGTCCCTGAAAGCAATTCTTTTCCTGGGTAACATGTCTTCCGGCTTGAAGTATTTGCCAAGCTCATGTTCAGGAGCCGCCAGGAACAGGAGGGCCACCACGTGAAGTGCTCTTGCGGTGTGGAGGGTGGGAGTACTCTCTCATCATGGTCCACGGGCTGGTTATACGTTCCTGGTCATACGTAGGAAAGGGAGGAAAAACTGAGTCACTGAACAAAGTTACACAGGGCCACCAGGTAAATGAGGTTGGTGGAAGCCACCCCGTCCCTGAAGAGTCACACATATACCAAAAGGCACAAGATAAAAGCACCATTCTACTGGCCTGGCTACTCAGTACCTGGTCCGTACAGAGGGGCCAATCTGCTCTCACAGTGCATCACTCCTATCATTAATAGTCTCTACTGTAACACTCATATACGACTTTGGCACCTTGTAAAATGTCACTGTTATTTCCTTAAAATGACTTGTTTGGAACACTTCTCCATATTAGTCAGTACTTTTTGGCTTGCAAAAGTCAGAAACCCAGCTCAAACTGGCTCAACTGAGAAGTCCAAAGGTATGAGCTGCAGCATCAGGCATGGCTGGGTCCAGGTATAAAGACACTGCCATCAGGACTCTGCCCCCTCCCCACCCAGGTCTGCTTCTTCTGCACTGGCTTCATTCTTTGGCAGCTTCTTTCTCCATGGTGGTCCCAGCAGCTCCAGACTTTTATTCTACAGGCCAAGTACCCCAGAGGAAAGAGAGGACTTTATTCTTCATGGAATGGAACCCTCTTGGCTTATGCAGGGTCATGTGTTCACTCTGACATTGTTGTGTCAGAGATGGTAGGCTCTGGGTGTCTGTCCTAAGTTGCCCACTCCCTGAGAGGGGTGGGTGGTTCCAGAGGGAATATATCTGGGCACAGAGAGTGAGGTGGGGGGTGGATGCTGGACTCACCAGTAGAGCAGGGGCCACCAGGTGTTCATTCCTTATTTTCTCCTTCACTTTCAATGACCCAGTGTACATTCTAACCTGAAAATGTGTTTGCTAGCAAATCTACATGTATGATAATTCATCACAGAAAATATAAAACTCTAGACCTGGCTGGATTCTTGCTCACCTTCTTGGGAGCCAGGTTCCAGGAATAAGTGATGACACGGGTTGATGCAGATATCCCCAGAGTGATGAACAGCAGAGTCTTTCCCTGTAGAAGAAGTAAAATAATGCAGCCCAGAGCTCAGGCTTAGGCAGGTCCTGAGGTTACTCCATGGAAAGGACCTGGAGAGAGACCATTAACACTGTTAGCTGGGTCCCTAAACAGGGGTCTTTCCACATTACTTAGAACTTGGGGGTTGCAAGTGACAGAAACTAAATTCAGACTGACTAAAGCAAAATAGTAATTATAAAATTATTATTCACAATATAAAAATCATCATGATAAGCATTATTAATTAACATAGACTTATGTGATTAATCACATAAATGCAAAATTGGATATAATAGAATAGTTATGAATATTATTATAAATATTATTTCCTAACTCATATAACTTCAAGCATGGCTGGATCCAGGTGCTCAACAAGTCAGCAGGAAGCTGTAAGTCCTTATCTCGGGTAGCTCTTCTTTGCATTGGCTTTATTCTCAAGTCCTCTGCAGCATCAGGCTTATACTCTCAGCTCAGCAGTCCCAGCAGAAAGAGAGAACCCCTTCCCACCATCCCAGGATTCACCTGGATTAGATTTCAGATTCCCTGTCCATCTCCAAACTACCCTCAGTAACCAGGGTGATGAGATACGCTGATGGGCCAGGCCTGGGGAATGCACCACCCCCACTCCCACCCCTCCCAAGTGATCAGATCCTTTTCAACTGAATGAGAGGGAGGGGTGGTCCCTCAGAGGGGGCCCACTGCCTTCAGGAAAAAAACAACAGCTGTCCCTCACTCGGGGAGGGGGCTGGTGGGGGAGTGCTGAAGTACAGAAGGCAGCCACATGCCAAGCAGGAGAGAAAGGCTGTTCCTGGCGGAGAAATGCGAGTGAGGACTGGGCAATGAGGTGGGGGAGGAGGGTGCTGGGGAGCAGGTGTAGGGTCACAGATGGCGGGAGTCTTCCGCAGCACGGCCAGTGGGCAGCCCGGAAGGCAGAGCAGAGAGGAGAGAAGCTGGGGTCAAAGGCCCAGAGAGCAGTTTGGTGCAGCCGGGAAGCAGAGCCTGTCCTCTCATCTCAGTTACGAGGCTGATGCCTGCCGCCCCCCACACCCCCACTGTTGGCAGGCAGGCCCCGGCTCCCTGGGCTCTTTGCTGCTGAAAAGCTTCTAGCCGGCTGCCCATCTTCCTGGAGTTGCCCAGATGGCCAGGGCACAAGGAGGATGCTTGTCTTCCCGCAGGGGTTCAGGGCTGCCGCTCTGAAGTCCTCCTAGAGGGATTCCTATGAGTCTGGCCTTGCTCTGGGGGGCTGGGACACATGCGAAGGGGCCAGACGTGGCCCTGGTGTGCAGAGCTCATGTTCTGATTGGAGCCAGGACAGCCACTGGGCTTTTCCCTGGGCTCTAGCACAAAGTATGGCTCGCCAATGGGCTTCGGGAAATGTTTGTGGAATGAAGGGCAGTGATTGGTGGAAATGGCTTACTGCCCATCGGGGAAAAGAACTGCTTTTAGTCTGTTCCACCTTTAACTGGCTGGGTGACCTTCAGTTAGTCACAAAACCTCTCTGGGCGTCCAGGTTTCTCGTCTGTCAAATGTGGGGGTTGGAATAGCCGGTCCCCAGGCCGTTGGTCAGCTCTAACACTTGCTAGCTCTTTGGCTGATCCTCCTGCTGCGGGGCCCCTTCCAGCCTTCTCCCCTTGGTATCCTGTGCGGAGCCGGCATGGGCCAGCCGGGGCAGAGAAAAGAGGAATTCAAGGCGCTGTAATTATTGTAAAGAGGAGAGTTTAAGTGTTTAGTTTTATGAGGTAGCCGGCCCTCTCTGTCAGCAGAAAGCCGCGTGGTTCCCTGGGTGCGAGTTAATTTCCTCCGTGGCTCGTTTCCTGGCCCGCTGTCATTTTTTCTCAGCTGCTTTATGGCTTTCGGAGCCGTTCGGAGCAGTGTGTGGTGGTGGCAGTGGCTTTGCGCACTGGAGCAGAAAGCCCCAAGCCCCGCCCCCCGCCCCACCGTGGCCGGGTCCTGTGGAGGGCAGCAGGGCCGGTGACCTCTGTGCTGGATGAGTCCGGCAGGCTGGAAGGGCGGGAGGAGAAATAAGGCTGGGCCAGGCTGTCCTCAACCAGGCCATGGCCCCTGGCACCTCCCTGACAACTTGTAAGGAGCAAATCTAAATTAAGTGATGGCCAGGCCAGCCTTGCAGCTGTCCCAGGTCCCTCAGTGAAACTGGAAGTTTTTGCTCTCTTGTTTACAGTGAGCAAGGTGGGAGAGAAGGCACCAGTTAGCTCTAGCTTCAGACAGATCTGGGATCAATTCCCAGCCCCATTACCGCTGTGTCACTTGGGCCAAGTGACCTCACCCTCTGGGCTACCATTTCCTCACCTGCGGAGTGGAAAGGTCAGTGGTGCCTGTCAAGTGGCGCTAAAGGGACAGAGAGTAGGGACAGAGTCTGTAGGAACAGCACCCAGAAGAGAGACTCTGCTCCCCAAATGTTAGCTTGGTTCCCCTGCCTCCTCTGTAGGGAAGTCATTGCCACCCAGGGGAGAGCAGGGGCCCCAGGAGCCAGCAGATGACCTCTAAAAGACACTGCAGGTCCACCCAGCCCAAGAGCAGCCTCTCTCCCACCCCAGGCCTGGTCGTGCACATAGCATTGTCATGAGGGGGACCTGTGGGGATTTGGTGAACCCACTTATGTGTAACCGTGAGCACATCATGGGTTCTCTTAGCCACATGACGTGACAGCAGCTACTTCTAAGGGCACATATAGAGGATTACATTAAATGAGACGAGGCACGTGGACTGACTCAGTGAGAACTTCACGGTGATACTCCACCCAGGCACGCAGAGGCAGGGAGCTGGGGGACCCAGATTCTCTCCGGGTTTGTGCCTCCAGCTCTTGCTCAAACTTGAACGTAGCTGCCCCTCTCAGGGAAGCTCATTCAGGCTGCAGGGCCCTCTGAGACTCATTAAGTTGTGGCTCCTCTGCCCAGAAAAGTGAAAGCACAGGACCCCAAGGATCAGGCAGGTAACTTCAGAGGTTTCTGAACCTCCTGAAATCTGGCTGCAGATCCTATGTTAAGGACTCTGAGCCGGGCTTCCCTAGTGGTCTGGTGGTTAAGAATCCACCTTGCAATACAAGGGACACTGGCTCGATCCCTGGTTTGGGAAGATTCCACGTGCCACGTAGCAACTAAGCCCCTGCTCCACGGCTACTGAGCCGGCACTCTAGAGCCTGCGCTCCGCAGCAAGGGAAGCCGCTGCAGCGAGGAGCCTCTGCAATGCGAGGAAGAATGTCCCCACTGGCCACAACTAGAGAAAGCCTGTGCGTAGCAACAAAGACCCAGTGTAGCTAAAAATAAATTAAAAAAAAAAAAAAAAAAAGAACTCTGAGCCAGTGGTTGCTCTGTGTCCTCACTGTCTGTGTCTTTGTGAGGGGACTGGAGGTAGGTTCTATGTGGTTTATTTGTGTTCTTTTCAGATCCAACAGCACCTGGATTCAGGGATTGGTCCAAGACAAGAGTCCCCTGTCCTGCAGAGGAAGAGGCCCTACAGTGGCTGGCTCCCTCAGCTGTCCTCCCCCACAGCTCAGTACATCCATGGTTTAACCCTAGTATCCATCCCTTCTTCCTTCAAGAAACAGTCCTCCAATATTCCCCTTGGGAATATGAATGCCATGTCTCGGACTGTGATTGGTGAGCTGACTCCACGCCCACCTTCAGGAACAGACCCTGATTGGCTGCTCAGCATACCCCTTCTTCCTGGCTCTGTCTATTGATTTAGAGACAGTCAGGTCACCCAATCAGAGCCAATGAGACATGAGAATATTCCTAGAGCTTCTGGGAAAGAAAGGTCTGCCTTGTCTTACATGGAAGCCTGGGAAAGGTCTTCATTGTTCCCCTGAAGGATGTGGTACAAGACTAGGATGACTGCAGCTATTTTGCTACTAGGAAGGGATAGCCAGGAGCTGCCCAAGGCAGGGTGTGGGGAGGAGCTCCATGTAGAGCCTCAGGGTGAAACAAGGAAGTCAGACAACAGAGATGCAGAGACGTGAGGTCTCTGTAAACATCTTTGGAGCTGCTGAACCAAGCCTCACCTGATACTAACCCTACCTCCAGACTTTAAAACTCTCTAGTTCAATAAACTCCTCCATGATACAATCATTAATGTGAGTTTTTCCTGTCACTTGCAACAGAAAGCATCTTAGCTGAACCTCCCTGCCAGCTGGGCCAGACAGATCAGGAAGAAGAGCTCAGGGATCAGGAAAACAAATTTCTTCCAAAGGATATGGGAGATCGGAATCTCCATCTACCCGCCTGGTCCTGGGGAAACTTCAGAAAAATAGCCAGGGCTGAGAGAGTAGATGAATCTTTGATACTATCTGACTGGACAGGAAGAAATATTGGCTATTTGGCATTTGATTAATCACCAATTCTATTCAAGTCCACAAATGTTTCCGGAAAGCCAGTCATATGCAGGACACTCTGTCAAGTGATGGAAGAGGCACACACGAACCGGGCAGTCCCCACAGCGGGGAGCTCCCAGTCAGGTGAGGAAGACAGGCTCAGACAAAGCTCATCTGATACAAGCAGGACTGGGATAAGTGCTCAGATACAGATACGGACTGACTGGCCCTGGGAATCCAGCAGAAGAAGGCTGTGGGGAAGACAGAGCCTGGGAATAGGGTGATGTTCCCTGCCCTCCAGGTTTCCCAGGTGGTGCTAGTGGTAAAGAACCCGCCTGTCAATGTAGGAGACTCAAGAGACATGGGTTCGATCCCTGGGTCGGGTAGATCCCCTAGAGGAAGAAATAGCAGTATTATTGCCTGGAAAATCCCACGGACAGAGGAGCCTGGAGGGCTACAGACCATGGGCCACAAAGAGTCGGACACAACTAAAACAGCTTAGCGTGCATGCACATACTCTGCCCACCAGGACGTGCCATCACCTCTACCCCAAGAGAAGAGAATACCCCGCCCCCCATGAAGACACTTCAGGGGCTAGAATGGTCCCAAATGCCAGGTGCATTTGTGGAGCAGTCCCTCGATCCCTAACCTTACTGAGTGGTCCAGATTCTGTGCTCCCCAAAGTGTGGGATGAGGACCATAGCCAGGGTTGGCTTTTAGGAGTACCGAGAGTGGAATCAAGTCACACTGTCTTGCTCAGATGGTGAGAAAGCTGCTGCCTGTGTAGTTCTCTCTAAAACCTTCCATCAAGGACAAAATCGGGTTGGCGCTAGCCCATCTCTAACACCTCTCCAGCACTCCCTGAGTCCTCCCTCTAGCAGAGAGAGGGAGAGAGAAAGAGAGAGCAGACCTCTGCCTATTGCCTTCTGCAGGCAACAGGCTTTTGCTCAAATTTCTTCACACTATTTTGTTTTTGTGGCATTTATTTTAACAGTTGTCTTCTATTTATGGCAAGTGATATTGGCTTTCCATTTATGGCAGTGATAAAAAAGTTTCCTTAAATTTCATTTCTTTAAGTTTTTTTTTTTTTTTTAACAGGGGGCTGTTGGAAAGAAAAATATGAGATAATACAAGGGGGACACAGACACAATCAAAAGTGTGAAGGTGGGGTGTGAGTGACGAAAGTTGGGGGAATATTCATTGCACAAACATGTGCTACCTGCCTAAGTGTGCCAGGTGCTGGGAACGCAGAAGGGAACCAAGGCAGCAAAACCCTGTCCTCACTGAGCTTACAGTCTCCTAGTGGACAGGTAGGTAAACCGCAGCCGTGTTAGATGATGCTGGGTGATCTGGTATGAATCCTAAGCAGGAAACAGCGTGGCCGTGCCTGCAAACCCACCAGGTCCAGCTTCACTGAAAACCTGGGCATGGGGGGAGACTTGGAAGAGGTAAGTGGAGCCTTCACAGATGCCCTGGGAAAGGGGCACAGCAGGAAGGAGAAACAGAAGGGCCCATCGTGTTGCTGTCCCCTCCTCACTGAGGCTAGGATTGGAGACTCCCGCTGGTTGCTATGACACACTGAGGAAAAGTCCACATCAATGCACTGTTCTCTTCCTTTGGTATAAACAAGCAAAGGACGACCTGCAGAGATGAGATAGTGTAGCCTGCAAAGCAGCCCCCAGGGTCGCTGCAGCTGTACCTGGCCCACACTGTGCACAGGTGCGGCGCCATGTGTGAGATGGGGACCCTGCAGGACAGGGCCCCCTGGGGCTTTGAAATCATCTCCTTCTGAGTCATCAAAGTGCCATTGACTTATGGTCGATAATTGTAGGGGCATTGAGTGCACTTTATTACTCCCTTTATTGAAAACTGGCCGTCTATCTGTGGTCCATCTGCAGCATGGTAGGTAGGAAAGCTGAGATTCCCAACTGTGGCTCCCCTGCTTCTGAGCTGTCTGCTTCTGAGCAGATTCTTTTATTCCTTTGATCTTTCATTTTCTTGTGTATAGGAGAGGGTAACATATTGTACTGGTCTTGGTATGTGTGACCAGTCAGTAAATGTCGTCCTGTCCTCCATATACCTAAGTCCGTGTTGTCTGGGACACCCCATCTTTCTTCCACAAATGGGAGCTGGCAGAGCCAGGAGATGGCAGGAAACCCATTCATTCATTCAATAAGTACTTGTGACTCCACTCCAGGCACTGCTCCAGTCACTAGAGGCACAGCAGCAAACCAAAGATGGATAAGATCTTTCTCCCATGGGATCATGTCATCAAAACAATGCATGAGATTTCAGCATGAGTCTCAAGGACTGTTCACAGGCACCAACTCAGATTGAGTGTCCAGAGGAGGCTTTGCCAGAAGATGGGACATTGGTGTAAGAAGGGGCAAGCTTTGCAAAGGTTTGGGGGGACAGCACTCCAGGCAGACAGAAAAGCAAAGTCCCTGGGAGCTGTCTGGTCCATAAAAAAGCCCAACTGCTGGAGGAAGTGAGCACTGGGGAATTTAGTATAAGAGGACGGGAGATGTCACTCCCTGTGGCCTTGGGAAAGGGAGAAGACTTGGGGGAAGACTGTGTGGCCTGGGCCGTATGAGGAAGGCTGCAGTTCTCATCCCCTGCCAGGATCTCTTTGACAGCTTCTCTAGAAACTCCCAGCTTGAGGGAGACCCTGAACTCCTACCCACCTGGTCAGCCCCCGACACACAGCCTCTGGGGTCAGTTCCATCTTTGACCAGACCCATGGGGCATCCACATGCTGGCTAAATTTCCCTTCCTGAAGCCTCTCCAGGTTGGAAGAAATCTCTGTGGTTTGGATAAAGGCAGGGATGAGGTGGAGGGGGAGAGAGCAAAGTGTGTTTGTTGGCGCCAGAATTATAGCAGAAGCCAATGCTGGAAACCTTCCCAAGTATTTAGAAATTAAAATAATAAAAGAAAACTGAGCATATGGAGTTTGTAAAGTGCCGTCCATCTTTAAGAAGGGACACGACTTGCTCAGGATGCACGGGAGATCTGGGGCCCTGGGAGACACATCCATGGGGTAAGGATAGACACTCACCTGATAGGTGGGGGCCAGCGACAGGGGCACGTACTGCCCCAGGCCATGCAGAGCGCGGGAATCCCCTTTGGGTTCCACTTTTAGAAGAAGAGAAAGAATTCCCCTATGTCTCCTCCCTAATCCTGTGGGAGTCCCCAGTCCTTCCCTACCCTGGGAATGTCCCCTTCCCCTAACTCAACTCCAAACCTGTCTTTAATTCTTCTGCATCCAACTCCAGAGTGGTCCTATAGGCTCAGCTTCAAAAACACAGCCCAATCCAGCAGCTTCTTTCCCCCTCCCCACCTCCACTCCAGTTTGGCGCCCCCATCTCTACAGCAACTGCCTCTGCCTGTCTCCCAGTGCCTTTCTCCTCACCTCAGCCTGGTCCAATCTGTCCTCCCCACGGCCAGTAGATGGATCTCTTCTGCATCAGCTCACTTAGGACAAAAGCTGAGTTCCTGCCCGTGGCCTTCAGGTCCTGTATGATCCAGGTCCTAACTATTTCTGCCATCACTGGTCTTCCTTCTATTCCTCAACTTGTCAAGGTTGTTTTGCCTCAAGACATTTGCACACTGAGCTCCCTCTGCCAGGAACACTTCCTCAGCTCCTTCTGTGATTGACTCCTTATTCAGGTCTCAGCTCAAATGCCACCTCCTCAGAGAAGCCCTTCCTGGATACCCCGTCTAGAAGGCCACGTCTCCAGTTCCTTTTGACATTGGTATATTTCTACATACACCTGACACTATCTAAAATTGCCATGTTTGCTGGTTTGACTTGTCCCTCTATCATGCAAGGGCCATGAGCCCTGGACTTTGTCTGCCCTGTTCCCTGCTGTGTCCAGCACACCTGGAATAGCACTTGACCCAGAGGAGAGCCTTCACAGCCATCTCCTGAATGGGGCCTGACTGAATGCAGGACCGCCTGGTTTATTTGGGCATCAATTGTGTCAGTAGCATCACACACAGCCTTGCAACTGCTGAGAGGCAAGCATGGCCTCGCTAAGGCAGAGTTCATGAGATGCTAGTGGAGCTCTGGGGTCAGGAGTTAGGGCACCACAGGGTAAAGCCCATACCCAGCCAACTCACCAGATGCTTCTGCATATGTTGGGCCACCCACCCCATCCTGACAGAGCAGAAACCAGGCAAAAAAGCTTGACTTGCAGCTCCTGGAGTTGGGAGCCCACCTGGGAGGCCCAGGTGCCTCTTTCCTCAGCAGGTGCTCAGGTGTCCCCAGTGCCAGACAACCCAACTGGCAAACATCTACTCCCAGAGCTGACTGGGAGGTGTGGGCAGTGGGGCAGAAGGGGAAGGTAGATGCCCCATGTGAGCCTTTGAGGAGGAGACCTGGTCAGCCTGTGAGCCCTCAGGGTCCTTGAGGGCTCTTGGGTGCCTTGTCCTGGGTGTGCAGAGGTGGCTGCATGGGGACATGTAGACACCTGGGGGGCAGGGGGGGGCAGAGAGGATCTGCCCCTGGGGGTGGCTGGGCTTGTGGAAGGGAGTGGAGGGTCTCCTCCCACAGCCCCTGCCCCTCCCCCCTTCCTCCCCCGCGTCTGGCTGCTCCTCTCCCGCTCTGCTGCACACTGGCCTCCGCAAGATGGATTTTCCTGGCTCTGCCAATCTTGCTGCCACCTGTTCGCGCTGTGCTGGAGCCAGCAAAGTGGCTCAGCTTCAAACCCAGAGCAGCTGGGGGAGCGGTTGCCAAGGCTCATCGTCCCCCCTTGCGCCCCTCCTTTGATGCAGCGGCAGCAGCTTGGGCTCTGAGTCATCCTGTCACCTGCTGTCATCTGGGCAGCCCCTTCTTTCCCCATGCCCCTGCCAGACCCCTCCAGACCCCTCCAGCCCTCCCCAGGCCTCAGGCCCTCATGTCCAGGCTGCATAGTGGGGAGAGGCAGGGGCATTCACCACCCCTTGCTGCCTCCACCCCCAGCCCAGAGTCTCAATCTCCATCTCCCTTTCCATGGGATTTCCCACTTTACTGCTCCCCAGGGCTCCAGACAGAAGGACTGAGGCTTGTACCAGGGCCCAGACAAGCCAGGAGCACCTGGCTTTACCCACTGAACCTGTGACAGAGCAGGTGCCAGTAACACCCCAGGCAGAGCAAGCTCCAAACCTCCAGGAGAAGGAGGCCTCTGGAAACTTCCTGCAAGAGCAATCCAACCCAAGCTCGAGGCTCAGGTCCTCGCTCTGGCCTGAGAGCTTGCTCCATGACCTTGACGAAGCCCCTCTGAACCTCTGTGTCCTTGCCTAGCAAGGGGCTGGGTTGGGGCCCATGCTGCTGCAAAGAACAGAGGACTATCGCCTTGAACTTCTTCGGGAACAAGGCAAGGATATAATTAAACATACGCGTGGGACAGAGACATGCAAACTGTAAAGTACTGCGCAGCCTGAGGAGCTGTTTTTACTCTTTCTCACGGGGCGTGGACCAGCTCCCCGTGGCCAGAACGCGTGCATGCCTGGCCCCCGGGGGGAAAGACGCGGGCTGTGTCTGACTTCAGAAACACTGACTCCAGCTGAAGGGGCCTCTGAAGACTGAGAGACGGACACATCAGAAGATAGAGCAGGACACAGGCAGACAGACAAATAAACACAGATGAAATAGCCGGCAAGGCCGATGGCTCTCCTGATGGGAACAGACAAGCGATGGTGGCTGGGTTCCCATAGCCTGGGGCCTCTCTCTGCTCCACCAGGATCCTTGCCTGCCTCCTGCCCTCGGTCGTCAGCTCTCATGCACGTGGTCCTGAGGGCACACCCTGCTGCTCACATGGCTGCCTCCTGCAGCCACAGATGCTGGGGTGGGGGGTGGGGATGGGGAGGGGGTTTGGCCCCTCCAAATCCTGAGATGCTACTGAGAAGGGAAGTAGTCTCTGGCATTAGAAGGAAAGATCTTCCTTTGGCGCAAATTAACTGGGAGGAGGCGTGTCTTTATCAGTGATGCTGCCGCTGCTTAGTCGCGTCAGTTGCGTCCGTCTCTGTAGGCCGCCAGGCTCCTGGGGATTCTCCAGGCAAGAATACTGGAATGGGCTGCCGTGCCCTCCTCCAGGGGATCTTCCTGATCCAGGGTTCGAACCCAGGTCTCCTACATTACAAGAGGCTTCTTTGGTAATAGGAAACTCCGGACCATTTCCCACGTGAGGGCAGGTGGGGCTGGGGCTGGGGGGGTGGTGCGAATCCTTGGGGATGGGTCATCAAAGAGGAGCTGAGGACACTGGTGGAGAAACCATAGTGTCTGCTCGAGTTTATCAAAGTGCATCTTTCTCTGGGTGCCCAGCACTAGTCACAAGGATCTGCAGGTGAGCAGAGAGCACTAGGGGCTCCCAACACCATCTACTTGGTGGGGGGTGGGCTGGACGGGTGGGCTGAGCTCCAGAAGGGTCTGGATGAGACAGGGGCTCAGGCTGGCAGCCCTGCTTGCTCTTTGCCCCTGCTAAGCAACCCCAGAGCTGCCAGATCACTCCTCCTAGAATGAGTGTAGGGTCCGTCCCTCACCTGCCTACATCCCCTCCATGGCTTCCCATCGCACATGTAATAAAGCTCCAATCCTATTCATAGTTTACAAAGGCCGCAGAGACTACCCTATCTACCTCTCCAACTTCATGGGCCAGCTTTTCCTCACTCAGCTCTCCATCCACGCCAGCCTACTGTTCCTCCAATTGGTCCTACTTCAGGGCCTTTGCACTTGCTGTGCTCTCTGCCTGGGATACTCAAACCATCAGTTCTTGTTTTCTTTATTTTTTTATTTGTATTATTATTTTTAATTTTTTGTTGTATATTTTCAAACTATCGGTTCTTGCCTTGGTTGCCTTCCTCTCATCATTTAGGTCTCAGTGGCTAAGTCTCCTCACCCACTTAGTGCCCCCCTCCTTCCTCTGAGCACGGTCTCATCTCCTTGGGTTTTGCTTATTTGTTTTCCGTGGAGCACCTGTATGAAGCTATTTCCTTTATGTGGTTGTAGTCGGTCCCTGTTCTATAGAATGCAAGCTCTTGTCTTGTTCCCTGCTGTTTCCCACCTTTGGGAGCAGAGCCTGGAATGCAATAGGCATTGAATAAATAAATAGGCCCTCAGTGAAGGAGTGGATCCTGGAGGAGGAGACCAAGTGTCCCCAGAAAGGGGAGCCCACATCCAGGAAACTGCACAGGGCAGAGGGGAATGCAGCTGAAGAAACAGGCATGACTGTTTATCACCTGAAACTGGTGTGTTACTAGGTCCACTCACAGACGAGGCAATTGAGAGCTTAAATCACGTGTGTAAAGTCACACTGCTTATGAGAAGAGTAGGACTGGGACTCTACATCCCACTTCTCCTCTGTGGCTTGTGGCTTCCCAGCAGGTTGGAGAAAGGTCTTAGAGGCCTTGTCTGTCTCCCTAGAGTCACTCACATTCCTAAAAGGGCTTTGCCTGCTTAAAATGTCAGTGGAGGCAAGCCACAGGCACCAGGCTTACAAGGACTGCAGGCTGGTGGAGACAGTGACCAGGAAAGAGGAGCCAGGAAAGTGGGGCCTGCTACTGGGTAGGCAAAGGGTGAACAGAGGGCTTACTCATGATCAGACAGGGATGCTTGGAGGAGACCTGTACAAAGAGACTGCACTCACCCTCCAAGATGAGAGTAACTGAAGTCTTGGTGTGAGCCCCAGCCCTGAGCCTGGCAGCACATCTTGACTTTGGGCTGAGCTGGCCTCCTCTGTGGAATGGAGATAATAATGCCTACCTCCCAGACCTGCTGTAAGAATGAACCCAGCTCTGTGTGTGACTGTTTTTATAAATCTTCAAGGGTTGTGCAAGTGTGCATTGGTGAGGACCCATTTGGCTTCAAGGGTCAGAAATCATATCTCAAAGTTGCTCAAGCACAAAAGGGAATTCATGAGTTCTTGTAATTGAAAAGTTAGGAAGAGGATGTTGCCTTTAGGTATGGCTGGATCAGGGCACTTTAACAGAATGAGTCTCTCTCCTTGTCTCTGTTAGCTCTATTTAGGGGCAGCATCTTGCCAATAAATGGCCATCACCCACTCATGTCAGGTATGCTGACAGATGAACAACCCCATCTGAAAGGAAACATCTCCCATTAAGCTTAAGTCCTGGTTTAAGTCCCAGGATTGATTCTCACTGGCCAAAACTGGGAGCCTAACCTGAACCAACCACCAGGGTAATGGAAGCCAGGATACTGGGATCCCTGACTGATCACTCCTGAAGCCAGGGAGAGGCAGTGGCTCCACCTGAACCACAGAGACTGTGAGTGGTGCTGGAGGAGGTTCTCCAAAGGGACAAGGTACTGCTGCTACCAGAAGAGGGTGTCTGGGGGCCCAGCCACAAGTAACAGATGTTCACAGCAAGACAAACAGCGGCATTCCCACCCTTCCAGCAGGCACTGCAGAGCAGCGCTTTTTAGGGCTTCAGGTTGGGAGGCTCCAATCTGGGGCTGCCCTGCAGGCACTCGGAGGAGGTCACTTCTTGATACTGAACGGGGCTACTGTGAGAGTTACACAGAATTGTTCCACACATGTGAACTGTAAATGGTGAAAACACCCTTCAGATGTTAGAGATCATCTTTCATGTTGTTTTAGAATTGAAGACAAGTGAGGAACTGCAGGATTTTAAAATGGAAAGGGACTTAGGAATCACTGGCCACCACCCTCCTCCCCGCCTTGTTTTATAGTCATCACTTTAAGGCATCAAGAAGAGTGAGTTTCAGGAGCAGATCACATCATATCACTCCTCCTTCTAAACTCTCCACTGGCTTCCCTTTGTTCTTGGACGAGTCCAGTTCTTCCTCCTTCCCCCTCGAGTGTGCCTGGGATCTGGGTCCCTGCCACCTCTCAGACCCAACCCCCTGTATCCCCTCCTGCCAGCCCCTTGTGCCCCAGCCACACCGCTTTTCCTGTGGCGGCACAAGTACACCAAGTTAATTTCCTTCTCAGATGTTTTGTGCTTGCTGTTCCCTCTGCCGGAAACACTCTTCCCCCAGAACTTCAAGCAACTGTCACTTTCTCCTCACTCAGGTCTCAGCTGAAACATCACTTTCTCAGAGTTTCCTTGCTTTCCATGCCTTCTCCCCTCCACTCTCTCTCACTTTACCATTTTATGTTTTTTCACCATCTTGTTGGTTTATTTATTGCCAGTCTCTGTCCTGCCTGACAGCCCCTCTGGAATAATGAGATCCAAGAAAACAAGATCCATACGCAGCACAGGGCTTGGCATAAAGTTAGGGATCAAAAAAGGCTTGCTAAATGAATGAGTTCATGGTTGGAGAGATGGTTCGTGGATGGTGGATGGGTAGGTGAGTAGATGGGTGGGTGGGTTTGTGGATGGGTGGGTGGGTTTGTGGATGGGTGGGGGGGTGGGTCAGTGAGGAAATGGGTAAGTAGGTAGCTGGATAGATGGGTGGATGGGTGAGTAGATGAGTCTGTGGATGAGTGGATAGATGGTAGGTTGGTAGATGGGTGGATGGGTAGATCGGTGAGTGGATCGGTGGGTGGATGAGTAGATGGGTGGCTGGATGGTGGATGAATGGGTAGGCTGAGCCCATGCCCTGTCTAGCCCTGCCTTCACTCTCTAACCTGTTTCTTGCCCTTTAAAAAGTGTCCTGTTAACCCCTTTAGATTAGAAGCTGACTTGGGGCTCTGGTAGCTAAAGCCCCTTCAGACCCCCCACTTTACATCAGCTCAGGCACTACAGCCTCAGTGCCGCCTGCTCCAGTTGTTGAATTCACCTGACTTCAACAACTATTAAACCGATCACTAGGAGGTTAATAAAGCCCCTTACCCTGCAGTAAGAACACCGCAGGGACCCACTTCCTCCCTTGCCTGCTGCCTTCTGCCGATCAGCTGGGCCTGCCTGTCACAGTTGCCAGGAGCTGGCAGAGAGCTCAGCAGCTCCTCTCCCAGGCAAGCCATACATACAGGTGAGCTGAGCTCTTTTGTCCTCAAGGAAACCCCCAGGGAAGGTGTCACTCAGTCCCCCAGGGTGGTTCTTGGAGGTGGGAAGCAGGAGGCAGCCGGTTGCTTTGAGAAACCCCCGCCTGAGCTAAGGGGCCAGTGAGGTTGATGGGGGTTGCTGCTGCAATGGGGCCATGGCAGCCTCACACACACACACAGCCTGGTGGGAGCAGCCCCGGGGTCTCAGCAACAGAGGCTGGAGGAGGGAGGGGGCACTGCTTGACCCCAACTCAGTCAAATCACTGAAGAGTAACAGGGTCCGGCGGAGCACTCAGGCAGATGGGATTGGGCTAGCAGCCTGGGGAGCGCAGGGTTGGACCCACTGAGCTGAGAGTCCACAGTCAGAGAATGCCCTGGTGCAGGCCCCAGGCCATTCTCAGCATGAGGTCCTGAGGGCTAGGAAGACTCCTCTCCCTACCTGGAAACTCCCATCTTTGTGAAATCTGATTGAAGAAAACGTCAATTCTGCACATTGAATGGGGAAAACACACACACACAGCAGAACGAGAGACACAGTAAGACACTACGTTACCAAAAACATCGAACATCAAGCAAAACTTCACCTCCTTATCTCAACATGTTATACCTGCGTACAAGCAGAGAAAGGCCCTGAAGGTGACCCACCAGACTTTCATCAGTGGTCCCTTCCCTGGCAAAACCTGAGATTTGGGAGGAGGGATGGCATTTGTAGTCTTTATTTTTTTTTTTTTTAAGAAAAATAAGGTATTCATGTTTTATACATGAAATTACAATTTAATTGTTAAAGATATTCACCAAGGATGTTATTTAGAGTAGAATGGTCAGACTTAGCCCTGGAAGGAAGTGACATGAAGAGTCACAGGAAGGCATGAGGGTCCCAGTTGGCACTGGAGCCTCCCCCCAACCCACGGCAGGCTGGGCTGGTGGCTGGCAAACCCTGTGAGCGCTGCCTTTCCACCTTGGGGCATCCCCAGGACAGGGTACCCTAGCTGCCTCCCTACACCTGACGTTCCTCACAGCTCCCTCCAAGATCCCAACCTAAGGTGACAGAGGCAGACCCAGGAATTGGTTCTAGGACTCGGGGAGCAGAGAGGGCAGGAGGACAGTGCCCAAGGGAGCAGGGAGCATTCCACTCTACTGATCCCATAACACCAGGGCTGCAGCCTCTCCGCTTCCGCCCAGCCAACCAACTGCGTGCACGTGCTCGTGCAAGGGGGTTATTTTATTAACCGGATAGATTAAGCATCTCTCCTTCTAATTACCAGTTTAATTAACCTTGGCACACAGTATGTACCAACCCCCGAGGGACTGAGTCAGAATTGCCTCGCTGGGTGAGCATCGCCCATCTGCTCTGCCTAGTTTCAGCTGGCCCTCCAGGGACTGGGACTGCAGGCTGTGAGGGCCAGGGGTCTGGTGGTACCATGGAGGAGCAGAGGGAAAAGTGGAGGGGGGTTGTCAGGAACCTCTCAGGAAGATGTTGGGTTCCAACACGGCCACCTCTTCACCAGCCCTTTTGGAAGTGATTCTGGGCCACCCTACTTGGATCTCCCTAGGGCCTGTAGGGTAGCATTGGGCCCTGAGTAAAGCCTGGGAAGTGGAAGACTTGTAATAAACTAACACTTACTTAATGGTGATGGTGCAGCATGCTGCCTTCAATGCCCTGGCCTCAGTTTTCTCATCTGTAAAATGGGCATGGTGAGACCTAGGACATGGGGCAATTTATGAAGTTTAATTCAGAGAACAGAGCTCAAGATGCTTTGTAATTACACTCATTTAGTCACTCACTTATTCAGCACATAGTTATGGAGCGCCTTCTATGTGTTGACAAAAGTAAGCAAAACAATGATGAACAGAGAGAATTCGGAGTCCAGGCTCCATGAAAATTGGCCAGTGTCTGGCTAAGAACCCCAGAGTTACTCCCAAGTGTACACACACACACTCCTTTCTGGCCTGTTGCTCACAACACTCTGCCCCAGCACACACCTCACAAACACCTGTACACAACACCCAGTCACAGGCAAGCTCCTTCACAGCCATGTGCAGAACACACAGCACCTCAGAAACACGCCCACACACATGGAGACAACTCTGTTCTCCAGAAGCGTGAGGCCAAGGATGTCACATTAATAAGAAGCACAGAGGCCCCGGTAAAGGGGGTTTATATATTTATTTATTTAAGGGCTTATTAAAATCCTAACCTAGTCCCCTCTTCACTAATGCAGTGTTATTGGAGCCTCCTGGTGCCTGTGTGGGAGGGTGAGGATGGGAGCGTGTGTATCTGCATATGTGTGAGCAGAAGCCTCTGGATGCATTCTGTGCAGAGTGTGCTGACGTGTGCAAATCTGAGTGTGTGTGTGTATGTGCAACCGGGTGTATACATGCTTGCGTCCCCGTATGGAGGGTTAGTTTTGTGTCATGCTCTCATGCTTTTTAGGACCTTTCAGTAGTAAACAGTGTTCCTCAACCTATTTTTCACTCTCACCCCCATAAGGAGCCTCTACATTTTTTTTCCCTAATCGCCCCCTCCCTGAAATTGTAATACCACAATACCCTGTCTATCTGTTGGCGTACTGTGCTTTATATAGAGAAAGAGTCAGATTTTTTCACCCACCTCTGCCCTCAAAAAACCAATTCTTTGCGTATCACCCCTGGAGTGATACTGCCCCTGATGAGAACTCATGATGTAGAGTGAGAGTTTCTTGCTCCAGCAGCCTACAACCCCTGACGTCACGGGCCATGGCTCTCGGTGTAGTGGGCCCAGATGGAAATCTCTTAAAATGCACAGCCCTGGCCCCTCCCCCCGCTGAGAACCCATAGTAAGCCTGGGAGGGAGTCCAGAAATCTGGGTTTTAGCAAGCTCCCAGTGTGCCTCCCCGATGCCCTGACCAAGGGAGGGCTCTGGGGTGGAAGGGAAATAGAACGACCAGAGATCACCTGAGCTGAGAGGACAGGGTCTGTCTGGAGCCCCCACCTAGTCCAAGAGAACTTGGAATCTCAACTCACAAAGGCTGGGCCCTGGCTGGCAGGGCCTCACTATGGCAAAGCTGCCCCAAGGAACTTCAAAGAGACTCAAGGGAGTCTGGTCACTGGACCAGGACCCCTCCAACTGACCAGGACTTGGAGAAGTCACAACAAGGAGTGTGATCCCAACACAAGAAGTGTGTAATTGGAGGCTGAAACAAACACTAACCCAAGTGTCTGGAGCCCCCTTTTCCATCTGTGCACTAGAGCCACACTGACCTGGGTCTCTCTCCAGGGACCGCCCCCGCCCCCCCCAACCTCCTCCCAGTTCCAAGAAGGAGGCAGAAAGTTACTCCAGCCCTGCACACCCACCAGCTTCTGGATTGCAATGGGAGCTCCAAGTTGTCAGGGATGTAACCTCCTCTGGGGATTGCCAAAGACCTGGTACCAAAATCAGTAGGAAAAAAAAAAAACAGAGGCTTTCTACCTGACCCTGCCTTTTGTGGGTGCCACAGGAAAACTCTTTGCAAGACTGGACCAGTGCCAAGCATCAGCCCTGGGTGTCTGAGTGATCAGAACACAGGGGACCAATTGATGCTCTGTGGGCAGTGGTCCAACATGGGGCTGCCAAGGGGCAGATGGGAGCCTAGAAGAAGGAAGGAGGGGCCATCGAGGAGGCTGAGGAGCCGGGAGGGGTGGTGGGGGGTGTAAGTGATTCCGTGATGGCAGGAGAGGGGAGGGTGGAGTGAGAGTGGGTGGGAGATGAAGATGGAGATGGAGGGAGAAACAGCAGAAGTACAGGGAGGGAGGGACACTGCGGTCAGATGAGGAAGCCAGAAAGGCATCCTTCTCCCTCTCTTAAGCTTTTAAAGGCATCAGAGCATCTTGCTAATTGTTCATCTCCCAGAGACGCTAATGAAATTAACTCTGCAAAATGCTCATCAGGTCATCTGCAGAGGGCATGGTGCCAGGTTTCCACTTGGTCCACTCCTGTCCTCCTCCTCCTCCTCAGCTCCCCCTGCCCCTTCCTGACAATTCCCCCACCCCCTCCTTTTCACCCTGGCCCCTCAGCAGGGAACACCTCACCTTCAAACCTGCCTGAGAGCGCCCAGTGGGGAACATTAGAGATGGGGGCCGTGTAGCCAGGGAAACGCGTGAGTCGCAGATGCCATAGGGTTCATGGAGCTGGAAAGGTTATCTCTGGTTGTGTTTCTGATTGTGTGTGTGTGGTAGCACATATACCATAGGATCATGTGTCTCTCATAAAACCATTTGTTAGACTGAACATTCTTTCAATCACTTAACAGACATTTTTGGAGCAGATTCTGAGTTTAAATCCTTGTCCCATCCCTTACAAGCTGAGTGGCTTTAGGCAAGTACATCCCTTCTCCGTGCTTTGGTTTTTGTGTCCACACAGTGGGGGTTATAACACCATCTGTTTCCCAAGGGGCTGTGAGAATCCATAGAGATTAACCAGGTAAGGAGCTTAGTCCTGTGCTGGGCAAACGGTATCTCAAGAAATGTCAGGCGCTGGCCTTGGTCCTGAGGACTCCATGGTGAGAAAGCCTCATTTCTTGAGCAGAGGCATAGGAGAGGACCAGGCACAAAATTCTCAGTAGCATGGGACTGCATGGAGCATGGACACAAAAAATAATCTGTGCGTGAAAGAAGTGGAGATATCTGGCAGTATTTTTACATATGTAAATACACAGAGATAATATGTGTTTTTTATTGATTGTTCTCAATATTGATTCAGTATTGATTGATTATATTATTGATTGTGTGCATCTGTGTGGGTAGCATGTGGAAAGTCCATTTGTGTTAGAAGCAGAGATTGAGTGGACATTATATGGTGTTTTGTTATATGCTGTGCTGTGTTAAGTCACTTCAGTCATGTCTGACTGTGCAACCCTATGGACTGTAGCCCACCAGGCTCCTCTGTCCATGGGATTCTCCAGGCAAGAATACTGGGGTGGGTTGCCATGCCCTCCTCCAGGGGATCTACCCAACCCAGGGATCAAACTCAGGTTTCCTGCATTGCAGGCATATTCTTTACTATCTGAGCCACCAAGGATAATGATGTTATAATGACCTGAAAGAATTAAGACAGAATTCTAAAAGAAAATATGCTTAGTGAAGAACCAGGAAGATACTTTTGTTAAATTGCACAGTGCTCTGTACCAATGAGCAGGAAAGTGCAGGGATGAATTGGTTTACTTGAGCAGATATAAACTAAAACCCTCTAAAAGGGTATGCTCTGTGTGTGTGTGTGTGTGTGTGTGTGTGTGTGTGTGTGTGTGTGTGTGTGTGTTTTGGGTTCAGGGAATGGGTGGATGTTGGGATTCTATGTGCAGAAGGGAATGGTCCAGTTATTGCTGGGGGTCCTGTGAAGAGGTTTGTTTCTAGTCTCTCTACCTTCTTAACCCCTACACATTCATTTGTGTTATAGCCGAGCTCTCACTACAGCCTAATGCTATGTCTTCTCCCACAGGCTGCAGTTTCCCCCAAAGGGTAACACTGAGCCATGCAAACACTAGGCACTAATAAATACTTTCCCTATCCTAGGCAAGGCTCTAGAACAGATTTTTATAAAGGATGATTCCGTGTCATTCTTTCACATTAAAAAAAATGATAGAAACCCAAGTGGGCTTTAGCAACAACAACAACAAAACCAAAAAAACACTCTGAAAAACAAGTGTGTATCTGGTAGCTTCACGAGCAGCTGGATCCAGGGGATTTGAATGAAGAACCAGGGTTTAGCCCTTCTCTCTTCTCCAGGCTCTGCTCTTCTTTGCCCAAGCTTTAGTCTTGGGCATGTGCTCCTCATAGGATGGAAGCCCGAAGATCACCTCTTTCCTTCTTCAAGTCCAGGAAGAGAAGAAATTCTTTCTCTCCTTAGTCCCAACAAAAGTCCTAGAAATGAGCCTTAGTGGTGTGACTTTGTTCACACATTCATCCTTGATTGAATCACACAGTTTAGGGAATAGTGGATGCTGTGCATCCTGAAATATGTACCATCCTCTGGAACTGGGGTGGGGTAGCCCCACATGAATCTCATGCACTGACGGTGGGGAGGCGTGCTCCCTCAAAGGGAAGAGAGGAAGATACTGCTTTCAGAAGACAGAAACTAAATGCTGAGCAGTGGGCAGATATGAATGCTGGAATCATGGAAGGGACCATCAAGAGCCAATCTGGGGCCACCAAGAACAAGTCCTTCCTGCCAAACTAATTTCCTGTTTGATTGGGTTATTGGCCTAGTAGATCAGAGCAAAGCAGGGGGCCCATGAGTCTTTGGCTACACAGGGTATTTCCATTTATTCTGTGGATGTGGCAGTTATATGTGAGCTAAAGGATGGAGTGATCAGAAGTTTCCCAAGAGGATGAAAGAGAAGCTGACTTATTATCCCACTGCAACTTGTAGGTAGCATATAGAGAGCCACTGAGCTGTCCTTGGTCCTGCTCTGAGCCATCTGTTTAGTAACAACTTGATTAAAAGCATATACAACTTCCCAGATTCATCTGGGAATGACAGGAAGCTGAAGAAAACAGCAAGCCCCCTGCCCTACATCCTCCATATCCTGAGAGGGCTCGATGTGGGAGACAGGGATTAGATGTAATACAGTGGAATAAGACTGGGACGAATTGAAGTTTCTGAATTTAAATTCAGAAAACCAGCAACCCAGGATAGATGGGTAACACCCTGTTGTTGGCAGCACCCATGGCAAAGACCTAGGGCAGTGTTCCTCAAAGAGAGGTTTTCAGACCACTGGCACCAGTAAGAAAAAAAAATAACCGGTAGGGGATGGTAGGGGCTTGGTAAAAGCGTGGTTTCCTAGATGTCTCCCCTGAATGAGAATGGGGAAGGAGCAGGGATTGGAGATTTGCATTTTAATCCCCATCACAGGAGCTTCTGGCACATCTTCAAGTCAGCAATGGTCTCGCCATGAACTCTGAGGTCCCTCAGTCTGGTGGGCATAACAGTACAATGTCACTGATCAAAGCTGACTGGGACCCTACTCATGCGTGCACAAGGCCATATGGGCAGGAGATATGCCATCTCACTTCAGGAGATGGCTTCAGAGAAATGTTCCCACTGGAGAACTCCTGCAAGGGGCGGGCAGGGCGGGGGGCAGGGGAGCAATGTGTTAAGGGTGCCTGTATCAGCAGAACTGGAGAGAGAGAATCCAGGGCAGACCCAGACTTTGTGTTCCAAAGTCAAAGAAGTAAGTTTTCTGAAGGAAAGAAGTGGCAGACATGCTTGACGTGGCCCCAGAAGATGAACCCAATGAGGGGCAGATTCCTGCTCCCTTGAGAAGAGACATTTCTGTCCAGCAGAGCAGGTGTCCTGTCAGTGGGGTATTGCAAGGGGCTACAGCCACTTGCAGGAGCACCCCCCCCCCCACCGCCCCAGGGAGGATCTAGCTCCTCCTTCCCTTGGAGTCTGATGCTCAAGAGTAAATCAGGTTGGAGGTATCAGGTGCCCTCTTATCTGGCCATCAAGCTTTGGGTCTGAGATGAGCCCTTCCTGGCAGCCCTCTAACCTGGATTTTTATATAGAATTCAGGTGAGACGTCTACTCGCCCATCTCCACAAGGGAATTCCTACTTCTTTTCCTGACATGGCCCTGAGTACCACTTGGAAGAGGGCAGCTGAACTGAGTGACTGAAAGGAGCCATGCGTGCGAAGATCTGGGCACAGGAAGGGGTGGAGGTGGTATGAGCCTGGGTGCTGGAGAAACAGAAGGGAGGCCACCATGGCCAGGGCCTACACAGAGCTGCAGAGTAGGCAAGGGGAGGGGTGTGCTGGGGCTGGAGGCTGTGGCCATCGCCCCTGCTGCTGCGCATCTATTCCAGTAGCTGCCTTCCAGGCATGCGGTAGGTATGCGCTTTCTTATCCTCGAGTGGGGCCATAGTTCTGACCGTTGAATTGTGAGTGGAAGTGATGTCCTTTCTAGGCTGAGCCACTGACTGAGGGGAGGGTGTACCTCCAGAGCTCTCGTTTCCTCTCCCTCATGGGAGAGTGGCTGCTTTGTCAGCCCGAGTCCTTGAGTGAAGATCTGGAGCAGTGGACCCATGAGAAATAAGTCTTTGTTGACTTAAGCCACAGAGACTTGGGGGCGGTTACTACAACACAACCTAGTCTATCATGACTGCTACACACACCATCTTATTCCAGCTGAAGAGAGGGGGCCAGAACTGAATATAGAAAGAGACTCTTTCTTTTCCTGTACCCCAAACCTCATTCCCAAGTTCTCATCCCAAAGCAAAAACTGCAGGATGAAATTTAAGGAGCATGGACATTGAAATCAAACCTTGTACAGAGTCATCTCAGCTAACCTCACAATGATTGAATAAGATTGGCCCTGGGCATAGGGTTCTTTCTTCCTCCGAGCCTCAATGACCTCATCTATAAAATAGGTATAATAATGTTCATTTAATAGGATTCCTTGTCAGGATTAAAGCAAATGTAATAGACATAGCAGAGTCTAGCACACACCATTAGGACATCATCTTATACCCTAGCCCCAATCCCAGTCTTTCATCCTCAACTACTTCCCTCCAGTACCCAAATGGGGGCTGAAAATGAAGATTCTGCTATTGTTTCACCTTTCTCACCCATTTCTTTCCTGAAAGTGGGATGAGGTATAGTGTCAGAGGGAGCAGCCTGGGCACACTGATCCGCACAACTCACACACACAGTCCTGTTGGGTAGATTAGGGCCCCCTGACACAGTCTATGCACAAGCAAACCCCAAAGCAGAGTTCAAAACCCAGAGCTGGTGGATATTTGTGGACATTTTCATCTGGGCTTACATGAAATTAATTTTTTTTTTAATTTTTAGTTAAAATTTTTAAATTAAAAAAAACTTCATATACAATGGCTTCTACTGAAAATTTGGACGATGTGGCCCCATTGGGCCCCACCCTCTCAACCTGGCACCTGGAAAAGAACCAGCTGCGCCTGGAGATGGGACCCTGTGCCCAGTCTCTCCTTGGCACTGAAGTCCAGCATCTATAGATACCTAACTGGACACTGTCTGGTGTTTTTCACAGCAGAGTTAAGAGGAAAGCAAAACATTTCTCACAACCCTTCTCTCTCAAAAGTGGGAAACAAAAGACAGACCGAGAGAGGGCCTCGTGTTTCAAGAAATATAGGAGAGCTCGTATCTCTTTGTGGAAGCAAAGACCATTCTTATGTCGCCCAGCGTGCAGCATCAATTGATTATATATCATCGACTGGCCTTTTAGAATGCCCACTGACTACAGGCATTTTACTTTGCGACCCTGCCCTTACCCTTCTCATTCTCCTCCCGACACAGAGTAGTATCTTCTTTTTCTAACCACTCTCCTTGTGCACATGGTGCGCGTCCGTCATTTCCTTTCTCCTTCAAGGCAACCCTCTGTTTATTTAAACCCGATTAGGGTATGGGGGTGGGGAACAGGAGGCTCCAGCAGCGGTCGTTGCTAGAGGCTCCGGGAGACACCGTGACTTGCCCAAGGTCACAGAGCTAGAAGACGGAGGCCCCTAGACTCTACCCCCAGAACTCTCTAGCTCCCAAAACCCAGTGGTTCCTTCACGCCCACGTCTCCTGCGAGGTGCGCGCTCCAGGCGCAAACACTGCACGTCTTGTTGATTGCGCTGCGTCCTAGCGTTGTTTTCTTTAGGTAAACGGTGCGGTGGGGTTAGAGAAACCTAGGATCACTCTGAGGCCCACCTGGTTCTGTGGCTGGGACTGCGGGTGGCCCCTAGTCTGTCCTACCCGCGTACCTCTGCGCGCGGGCCAGGGCCCGGGAGCTTCCCGCAGTCCCCTATCCGAGCCGCGGGCTGGGTGGCGTACAGCAACACGCCGAAAGCCTCGGAGCACGGCCGGGAGGTGCGGAGCAGGGTGGGGTGGGGGAGAGGGCTGCGCGGAACCGCCGCCGGACACCGCTGTCCCTGGCCGCTGTCTGCAGCCTGGCGCCGCGCCGGGATCGCTGCAGCCCTGGGCCCCTCCCGGGCCACCTGTGCGCTGGCTGGCGGGCCCGGGAGAACCCGGATCCGGAGAATCGATCCACTCCGGGTTTCAGACTTTTGGCCGGTCCCTGGAGATCGCGCAGGGAGGTGGGAGGCCTCCCGCCCACCACCCCAGCCTCTCCCTGGGGGAGCCTCGGGCAACGCCGAGAGGGATCCCCAGAGCTGGGGGTGGCCCGTTCGCGCGGCGCGGGGCTGCTGGGCCCCTCCTTCCTTCCCCCGCCCCGCCCTGACGCCGCCCAGCTCCGTCGCTCCAGTCCGGGTTTTGCGGCGCCCGCCGGCCCGCTCCCCGGCTGCGGGCTCCGCGCGGCGGCTGGCTCTGTGCGCGGCGCGGCTGGCGCTGCGCTCCGCCCCGGCTGCATTGCTGCGCTCCCGGTGCCCAGGGGAGGCACGCGCCGCGTGCGCCCCGCAGCCGGCCGCCCGGAGGCAGCGCAGTCCGCTGGCATGGGCCCCGGGGGTGTCCGGGGCCGTGGCTCTGGGCTGAGGCGCTGAAAGGCGCCCTCCTGTCCGCGGGGCCCCGCGCCCGGCCCGCCCGCCTGCCCGCGGCCATGGCCGTCCGGTCCGGCCTGTGGCCAGCGCTCCTGGGCATAGTCCTCGCCGCCTGGCTCCGCGGTTCAGGTGAGTCACGCGCGCGCTCTGGGAAGGCTTGCGGGGGACCGTGCGCGCGAATGCTCGCTGCTCTAGGGGTCTTCTGACCCGCGCTGCTGGACCGGGTTGGGAGCCCCCCGAGGCCAAACTTTGCGAGGCGGGACGCGGGGGCCGCCTGTCGCTGCTGCGCAGCTTCCCCGCGCGCTTCCCCGGAAGCCTGGGTTCTGCCAAGTCCAGGAGCAGCTGTCAGCGCGTGGGGCTGGCGAGTGTAGACGCCCCACGCCTCTAGGCGGGGGAAGTTTGCTGGTTGCCCGGCCCCAGCGCAGGGTTGGGGGTTTAGATCAAAGCCCCGGGGAGTCTGGCTTGGCCGGTTAGCCGGTGAGAGGGTTTTGACCACATCCCAAGTGCCCAGGAAATTGAGGACGGGGTTTAAGATACCGTTTCCCGGCAGCATCTGCCCCAAACAGCTACTCACAATTCCCAGCTTGGCACCTGGCCGCTGCCCACGTCCGGAACACAGTGTCCTCCTCTGTCCCCGCCTCACACTCTCGCACAGGCGCACACTCAGGCGTGGAGGCGCATACCCCAGCCCCCGAGCCCCTGCAGTCCTGCACAGTGGACGCACCAGGGCCCCGGGCCGGCACTGTGGCTCCTGGCCTTCCTGGTGCATAGGGGCCAGAGTTGTGTCCGGGGAAGCTCTACCGCTCTCCCCACTCTGTTTCTCTGCACAACCCTTCTCCCTCCCCTCGTGTCCCTTTGGCCACCCTCACCTGCCCCATAACTCAGCCCTCAGCCCACTCCTGGGGGTGGGAGGAGTTCCCCTGCCTCCTTTGTCTGCTCTCCCCGAGCTTCCTTCCACCTAGGCTGAGTTGTTGGGGCCTCCTGATGGCTGCCCGCCCCCCTGCACTTAGCAGAGCTGAGCACCTATATGGACGGGAGGGGGTCATTTGTGTGATCAGGGGGGCATGGAGCTTGCCCTAGCAATTCTCGATTCTTGCAGCCCTGAGACCCTGGGGGCTGCCGCTGAGCCTGGCCAGGCCATTGTTAATCCCAGAGGTGTCAGAAGGGAGCACTAGGGTTCCTGAGAGAGGAAGCCAGACTGACTGGAGAGGAATGAGTGAAAGCTCGGAAAGCAGCCTGATGATTGAGGCCGATGTCCGTTTCCTCCAAGGGCCTCTGCGTAGTGCATCCTGCATCCACTGGCTAGCCGCCCTCCCCACCCTGCCCCCTTCAGTCTTCCCTCCCTCCCCCCATCCACTCTCCTTTTCCATCCCCCCAGCATCCCCCCACCGAATCCTCACTTTAACAAACCCCTCTGCCCATGACCTCCCCTCCGCATCTGGGAGATTGCACTACCACTGGGTGTGTGTTCCTGTTGCACACACGTGCTTGTTAGGAGTATGTGTGCATTACTCAGGGGGCACGGGTTGAGCCACTGACTGTGGTGAGCTGGGGGGTGTTCATGCCCCGCGCACGGGGGGAGGTGTTGCTAGATACCCCGTAGGGGCCCAGGGCTTGTTTACTGAGTCAGATGCATGCGGGAAGGTTGCGTGGTCATATCTGCATGTCGCCCCCATGAGCACGTGTGAGGGCTCTGGGCTGGCATGTGTGCCCTGGTGACGACGGGGGCTGGCGATGTGTGCAGCCCGGGTATGTGTGTGGCCAGATGAGCGTGTGTGGTGGCAGGCCTGCTGCACGTGTGTGATGGTTGTGAGCAGTGGCACAGGTGAGCATGTGTAGATGAGAGGGTGATGGGTACTGGTGAGTCCGGGTGCCGCAGCCCCGGGGGGTGCTCCGTGGATCCCTCAGGAGGACATAGAGTCCAGGAAGCGCATCCCAGGGCCATGGGGCACCTGTCGGGGCCTCGTGCAAGGTTGCCCAGGGCCCTGGCGGGTGGGCACCAGTGCCGCAGGGCTGCCCTGGAGCAGAGCCTGCCTCCGGCATCAACCCTCAGGCCTGTGTGAGGGGCTGCTGAAGGGCACAGGGTCCTTCTTGTCATTTCGGGCCCCTTTACTGCTGGCCCCCACAGGTTCTGGGCACATGTGCCCAGCATGCTGGCCCTGCGCTGACCCTGGCTCCTCCCGCATCGTCCATTCAGCTCCTTGGCAACAGCAGCCAGTGAAAAATGGGTCTGAGGGAGGGACAGCCAGCCAGGCTGCAGGGGGCGCCGGGGGCCAGCAGGATCAGAGCCTCCTGCTCCCCAGGCCAGGTGCCCACCCTCTGTCTAAAGCCTGTCCCTTGGCACACTCACCCAGGCAGGTCCTCTCTGTGCCCCCACACGCAGAAACCACCTGTCTCACAGGCTTTTCCCATTCATACCCGCTCACACAGCTGGCACCTGCCTCCCCGCCCGTGGGCTGAACACACCTGCCGGCTTCCTGATCTCAGATCTCTGCACTCCTGAGGGGAGGGGCCCACGGGGAACTGGACCTCCTGAAAGGGGGGGGTGCTGAGGGGCATCCCTGAGCCGTGGTCACTTCCTCAGCCCCTCTCCCACCTAAAGGGTTGATCCAGACCCACTTTCCACCCCCCATCAGCTGGGGTCATTGGTTGCTGGGAGGGGGTCTTCATTCTTCAGGGCTAAGAGATACTCTGCTCTCACTCACCATGCCTTGGGAGGGGGGTCTGCTCTTTGGCGGCCCCCCAGGCACCCACAGGAGAGGGCTGGTCCTCTGGCCCTCCTGCTTCTCCTGCCCTGTGCTGGGAGGAAATTCCTTTAGGAGCTTGGGGACTGGCACTGATGCAGGTACCAGACCCCCAACCTAGACGCACTGATGGACCTGGTTCCTAGGAGCAGCCAACTTTGGCCTTAGCCAGGGGCCAGGGGACTTCCCAGGTAGCGCTAGTGGTAAAGAACTCACCTGCCAGTGGAGGAGATATAAGAGACACAAGTTTGATTCCTGGGTGGGGAAGATCCCCTGGAGAAGAGCATGGCAACCCACTCCAGTATTCTTGCCTGGATAATCCCCAGGGACAGAGGAGCCTGGTGGGCTACAGTCCGTGGGATCACAAAGAGTTGGACATTACTGAAGTGACTTAGCATGCATGCCCAGGGGCCAGGACTCCCCTGTCTCACAACCCTTTCTCTTGCCTCGCGCTGCTCTGGGCCCCAGACCTGCAGACTGAAGCCATGAAGTCTCAGAGGCAGAAGCTGCCCTGAGCCAGGTATGAGGGATTTCTCCAGGCAAGGACCCTAGTGCTGGGCTTGGCTGCCTCCTGAGAACAAGTGTACAGGCACACACACACACACACACACACACATGCACACGCATGCATGCACACACACATTATTTCGTGCACATGCCCAGACCTGCTCTTTCCAGGCCAGCCCTCTCCTGCAGTCCATCCTCCCAGGCCCCCTCCCCCTTTCCCCCAGCCTGAGGCGGGAAACCTTGGAGCCTCTCTTGGCTCTAACCTTCTCCTTCACGCTTCATGTCTAATCTGTCACCAGGTCCTCCAGCTCAGCCCGACTTGTGACTTTGCTCATGTCCCGCTCCTCCTTTGCCCCTCCCCACCCCAGCCCTTTCCCCCTCACCTTTCTCACCTGGGCTGGTGCCTTGGCCACCCCTCACTCCCTCCCTCCTCTGCATCCTCCACCTAGACTGATGCTGCCGGTGCCCAGGCTAGAAAGCACGAGAACGCCTTCTGTGGCACCCCAGTGGCAGCAGGTAAAGTCTGAACCCCCAGCCCAGGAGCCCCTAGGGAAACACCTGCAGCACACACATCCCTGGGCAGACATGTTGGCAGGTTAGGACCTGGCTCCGGCCATCCACACTCCCAGACAAGCTCTGGCTTCCACCCACTGTACTTCCCATGCCTTGCAAAACGTGGTGCCCCCTCCCCCCGCCAGCCAGCCACGGTCCCCATCCTATACCCCGGCATCCTCAAATTCTGGTCAGGGCCAGGCCAAGCCCTCGCTGCGGCTGCCAGTCCCCACTGTGCTGTGCTCTTCTCAGCCTCCAGCTTCAATCTAGCCCCCTCCAAGAGGCCTCCCCCACTCCTCCTAAGACCCGTGAGGGGGCCAGGGCCCACCGGTAAGCGCCAAGTGGGCTCCAGGACAGAGGCACTGACTCTTTAGCCCTGGAGTGGCCTGGGGCAGCTGCCAGAGGCATCTGGGGCGGGGAGGCACCTCCTCACTCGTGCCAAGGCTTCCCACAAGTATTGCCATTGTCAATGGCACCATGACCCTGTTCTCAGCCCCCAACATGCTCCGAGTCACAGCCAGTCAAATGCTGATTTCTCTCTTTATTTCCTCTGCTTGAGTTTGAGTTCTCTGGCTAGACAAGGGGGCAGTGGGATGGGCGCTGTGGCTGGGGAGTGGGGAGAAGTTTGCTCTGTGCCCTCGCAGCTCTCCTCGTCCACCCGCCTCACAGCCATCCCTGTGCCTAAACACAGACTGCCCTGCTCCATGGAGGCCGGCGATGGCTCCTGTCCAGGGCCAGGACCAGCTAGCTGACGCCCCCACACAGGTGGCTCCCTGGAGCCTGTATGTTGTGGGTCCCTCACAGGTGCGCCCATGTCTGTGGAACAGGAACCTTGCCTGCCCCAGCCCTCCCAGGCATAGATGTTTCCAGGTGGGTGTCTTCTCATGTGAATAATGTAATTCTGGGCCCCAGACCTGCTAACTCCAGCCCCTGGAAGGTGGGGCTGAGGGGCACCCCCCTCTGGTAGTACCCATACTGACCCTGACCATCTGTCTGAGTGGCCTTTTCCTCGGGCCCCACTCCAATGCTCAGGGCTGGCGTTGACACCAAGACTGGAGGTTCATTGAGCACCAAGCAGGGCTCCCAGTTCCCAGATCCAGCAGAGCCCAGCCCCTGGGCCCCAACCCTCCTCACCACCCGGATGGGCACCCAGCTTCCTGCAGTCAATTCTGCTGACCCAGCTCTCCATTCCCCTTGTCTGCTCCCATGAAAGTGGCATTGAAGGGTCCTCCTGTGATTCCCTGGTGGCTCAGATGGTAAAGAGTCTGCCTGCAATGTGGGAGACCTGAGTTCCATCCCTGGGTCAAGAAGATCCCCTGGAGAAGGAAATAGCCACCCACTCAGTATTCTTGCCTGGAAAATCCCATGGCTGGAGGAGCCTGACATGCTACAGTCCATAGGTTTGCAGAGTCGCACACGGCTGAACGACTTTACTTTTACTTGCTTTCCTGCCTCTGGGGAGCCTGTAAGGTAGAGTGGAAAGGGCAGGGCTTTGGAGGCAGACAGGACAGCCCAGGTTTCAGTCTAAGCCACCTGACCTTGGATGAGAAAATTTTTTCTCCCCAGCCTGTTCCCACCTTTGGAGAATGGGGTCACCTCTGCTCCCTCAGGTTAGAGTAACGAGTTGATGGGCAACACTGAGCGCCCAGGTGGACCCCAACATGGAGTGGGTACCTGTGTGCCTCCTTCCTCCATTTTCCCTGGCATTTGAAGGGATGTGAGTTAGGACAGGGTGGGGTCTTAAGCTGTGTCAGGCTCCAACCTCATACATAAGAGAGAAGACCATCTCTATAAACTGTTTCACTTCTTGCTGCCCCTGGGAGAAGTCATTGCTTCTAGTTGGAAGAAGCCTCCTACCCACCCCACCTCATCTATACTCATACCACCCCTTGCAGGGCACCTGCTTCAGACACTTGATTCAAACACCAGTCCCCCCAGGGTGCAAAGAACTTTGGAGGTTCTGTGAAGATGATGATTTGGGCCTAGTTTGTCCTGGATCTGTGGTGACCAGCTCTGACACACAGAACATAGCAGCAAAGCAGGGGTGGGCACCCTAGATGCAATTCAATTCTGGTTCAGACTCTGCCATTGGATTGCTGTGTGACCCTGGACAAACCACTTAACGTCTCTGGGCTGTCTTCCTCTGTATGCTAATGGGCTGGGCTAGATAACTACTGGGGGCTATGCCCAGAGAGGCTGCCTCCTGAGCCCAAGATAGACTGTGCACTCAGCAGCAGGTTCCCCCAGGAACTGTTCACACCTGACCAGCACCTGCCAAAGCCACCAACCACGCTGGCAGCAGCTGCCTGTGTTGCCTTGGAACCAGGTGGCTGTTGCAGCAGGGCCGAAGGTGACTGTGACATAGAGGTGGGAGCTGGGAGTTCCAGGGCCCTGGCAAGGAAGCCAGGTCCTGTTTAGCTGGTTGCACACCCCCCCAGTGGCAAATACAGGCCTTCACAGGATCCCCAGAAGGTCAGCGTGCCAGTGCCTGAGGCCTACCCACTTCCCAGGGACTGACAGAAGATGCCACAAACAGCCTTTGGCCCCCTGGGAGCCAGAACCCCAGGCATGTGTCGAAGGTGGTAGGGTAGTTGAGTTGGCAGGCTCTGGGGTCTGGGTTTGGGCCAGGGCTCCCCACGAGGGTGAGGCAAGGGAGGGGCCTAGGATGCAAGATTTAAGTCGTGCAAGTGCAGGGTATGACCCTGAGAGCAAAGACTTCCTTACATCTGTGTTCTCGACACCCTCTGCCCCACCCTAGTCCTGGCCGTGGATGTAGCTCCTCCCTGTACTCCTTCATTTCTTGTCTCTAAAATATCTTGTGTGCATGCGTGCTAAGTTGCTTCAGTCGTGTCTAACTCTGTGTGACCTCAAGGACTGTAGCCCACCAGGCTTCTCTGTCCATGAGATTCTCCAGGCTGAGTGGGCTGCCATTTCCTCCTCCAGGGGATCTTCCCCACCCAGGGATCGAACCCGTGTCTCTTATGTCTCCTGCATTGGCAGGCGGGTTCTTCACCACTAGCACCATCTGGGAATCAGCCAAAATATTATAAAAGGACCTAATTCACAGGGTCCTTGTATGGATTAGGCAGATTGATGCATGTCCATCCTGGCATACAGGAGGTGCTCAATAAATGTGAGCAATCGAGGTGACGGATACGGCAAAGAGCACTGTTCCTTCCTCTCCTCTACTATAGAGAGTGGGGGAGCCCTCCCTCTTTGTGGAAGAGGGTGCAGCTAGGGGTCCAGGAAAGAGGGCAGAGGCCTGGGGATGGGGGGCTGGCCTGTTGTCTTTTCTCTGCCCTCTTTGAGGGATGATAGGGGTAGGGCAGTGATCAGAAGCCCCCTGCCCCTCTCTCTCTCCAGAGGGAGAGTGGTCATTGGCTGGGCCACCCCAGCCCTGTTTGAGATGGAGGAGACAGGGAGATTCATGGCCATCAGGAGAGGCCTAAGTGGCAGTTGCTCCCCAGAGTAGACCACAAAGGGCATATCTGAGGTCCCACTTAGATGGGAAAGGGGACTCAACTCCCTGCCTGTCCACAGTGAGAGCACCAAGGGCCAGTGTCCTGATGGGTGAGTCCCCCAGATTCAGGCCCCTCCCCACGCCAGGATGTCACAGCTGTGTCCCTCTGGAAGGCTCGGGGTCACCTTGAGCTCCAGGCGAATGCCTGGCTGAGGTCTGGGGAGGGGCAGTCAGTCTAGACTGACCCTTGGAGAGGGAGCTCTGGGCCCTGTAACCCACCCCCACCGTAGACCTCTCCAGCCAGGGTGGCGGGTGCGACTCCCCGTGCCCCACCCCAGGAGGTTTAGCCCAGAGCCTGCAGGGAGATACACCCCGATTTAGACCCTCCTTACTGGAGCACAGACCAGATGGAGTTGAGGGGCTGTTGGTTTTTCCCATATCCGCATCTTTCCAGCCCTTCTGTCCCCCTCCCCCACCAAAATAAAAAAGGGGGATGACGGGCACTGGCAGGTAGGAATGATTCCTTATCGGCCCAGCGTGACCGGAGCCTTCCCCTCTTCCCAAACAACCCCCACCACGTTGTCCGGGATAGCTCGGCGGGCGGGGGTCCGGGGCTAGCGGCAAGCCTCCCGCTGGGCGGGCGAGCTGCGGGGCACGTGAGCGGCCTGGGGCGGCAGGTGCCCGAGCCAATGGGAACCCGAGCCCAGGGATTAGCAATTAGACGCGGCGCCCGCCCGGGCCCTGGGGAGGGGCGCGCCCCGGGGGCCATCCTGGGAGAAGGGGCACCGCGAGTCCAGCCCCGTGGCCTGGGCCCCGGCCCCCGCCCACGCCCGGCGCGGGGTAATGAGTGCGCGGTAAACTCGGCGGCCGAGCGGGGAAGGGGCGGGATCCCTCCGCCCGCCAGCCCGCCCGCGGCCGCCCGCCGGATTAGCGGCTCTTTGTTCCGGGCCTGTTAACAAGTTCCTGGCTGAGCGCTCGGCTGCCGCCCGGGGAGCAGGCGTCCAGCCTCCGGGCACGGCTGCAAGGCGGCCTCTGCGGCTCCTCGGTTGCCGCGCTCGCCCGGCTGTAGCTCTCACCCCCGCCGCCTGCTCCCGGATCGCCGGAGACGTGGCCCCGGCAGTGGGCCCCTCTGGCGGTCTGGTGGGGGTAGCGCTGCCAGAGCCCCCCGGCTGACCTCGCGGCGGAGAGGAGGCGATTGCTGGAGCACCTCCCGTAGGCGTGCGCCGCTGGGGTTCGTCTCATTTTCCAGATGTGGGAGGGCACGGCTTCCCGAGGTCCCGCGCTGCCATACTAGGCAGGCCTGGGGTTTCAGGATGGGGTTCGGGTGTCTCTTCCTTCTGCTAAGAGGATTGGAAGCCTGGGGCGTTAATAGGAGGAGGCTTCGGAATCAGAAACTGTCACATCTATGGTCATAATTACCTTGGTGATGGTGGAAACCTGCCCAGTGCTGGACTCTACCGGCATCTTGTGATCAGATCCGCAGGACAACCCAGGAGGTAGGTGAGGTTAGGTCCCATTTGTTAGATGAGAACATTGAGCCTTAGAGAAACGGCAGAGCTGGGACTTAGTTACTGCTTGGCCTCACCTCCCCCACCCACACCAGCAGGGGACAGAACAGGGTCCCATATGTCCATTTACTGTCAGGGCCTTGTCTGGTGTCCCATGGACTTAAAAGCCCAGTGGAGAGTCACAGGACCTTGCTTCTCTGCATGATCTTGGGCTAATCCGAAGTCTGCATGTGTGCTAAATCTCTTCAGTCCTGTCTGACGTTTTGTGATCCTATAAACTGTAGCCAGCCAGGCTCCTCTGTCCTTGGTGTTCTCCAGGCCAAGAATACTGAAGTGGATAGCCATGCCCTCCTCCAGGGGATCTTCCCAGACCAATGACCGAACCTGCGTCTCTTAGGTCTCCTGCATTGGCAGGCAGATTCTTTACCACTTGCTCCAGCTGGGAAGCCCTAATCCCCTGTCTCCCAGAGCCCATTTTCCCCCTACATCCTGCCTCTTCATACCACCCTGCCACCAGGGTACAGGCTCTTTCTAAACCTGGGCTGGGATGTCCAGGTCACAGGATTTTAATTATAAAAATCCCTGCGGGTCAGCTTTCCAACTTAGCCGGGGCCACACACACACACAGGGTGGCTGGGACTGTTCAAAACAACTTTCTTACATAAGATGAATCTTTTGTGGGAAGCTTCCCCAGATAGCTCTTGACTTTTCTTTCTGGAGCCACAGTGGGTGGATTCTCCCTTTTCAGTTACTTAATACAAGGCCCCATCTGCCCTTTCCCAGGTCAGGCACCTCCTGTCCACTCAGCTGTTCCTCATGTAGCAGGTTCCAAGTCCCCTTCTCTATCTCCGACGTCTTTGTTAGCTTCTCTGGATATCAGTCCCAGGAGGGCATCCCACTGTGACACAATGCCCTGGCACGGACTGTCATAGGATACTAAGTGTGTCTGTTGCAAATATTGGAAAACCCAACCCAAATGGCTTAAGCAAAAAAAGGGAGCAGGGAAGGATTTTTTGCCACGTGTAACTGAAAGGCCAGGGGTAGCTCTGGCTTCAGGCATGGTTGGATCCAGGGAAAATGTATGACCAGGATTCACCCCTCATCTCTGCTCTGGCAGGGGAGGGAAGTATTGCTGCCACTCTCCAAAAACCTTTCCTCTCACAGTCCCAAGATAGCTGCCAGGAATTATCAGAGCTACATCCTTGCAGGCCCAATCCAGGAAAAAATAGAGAATCTCTCTTCCCTTAGCCATCCAACAGAAGTCCTAGCCTCTCCTCATTGTTCCAACTCAAATGCTGTCAGAATGAGCCCGTCCCCACGGCCAGTGGTTATGGTCACGCAGGAGAGCTTGGGCCCAAGCCACCTATGTCGCTGTCCTCTTACCATGGCTGTTACTCACAGCTTCTCGTCCAGGGAGAAGGGATTGGCACACGATCCTCAGATTAACCAGTATGCTATCAGTGCATTTTATCCAAGTATTTAATAAAAATCCTGACTAGCTCAAAGGGCACAGCCTGAGGCTCAAAGGTAAAGACCCAACTGTGGGGTAACCTTAGTCATTTAATCAGCTGTGTTAGAAAACAATGCTGGCCATTCCAAAGATTTTGCGTTCCCTTTAATGTTGTTATCACCTGGTTTGTGCATCTACATTTGCTGATCTTGAGATATTTTATCAGGTACCTGGCTGAAGTCCAGGCACACTGTCTCCGGTCCGGGCCTAACCTATCAGAGCAGTAACTCTATGATAAGAGAAGCTGGTCTGGTGTGACGGGTCTTTGGGGGTCCCAGCTTGTCTCCCAGTGTCCCTTGGTCATGTGAAGCTGGCTCAGATGCGCTACCAGAACCATGCCTGGGGTCTGCATCGGGTTCACCAGGATGGGGCTGTTGCAGTGGACAACTGTTGGGTTTGTATCTGTCCAGCTTCCATTCCTAGCCCCACCGGGACCCTCTGACCTCTCCTTTGGTACGCGCATGGTCAGTATTCAGCCCCTTCATCTTGAAAGCAGGGCCCAGGTAAGGCGGGTTGGTAATTTCCCTATCCTGGTTCCTTTACTGCTTCAGAGCGTGCTTTTTAAGCCTCTTTCCCCTTCTCTCAGCAACCTGGTTTCTCACTAGAACTTCCCCCTTTTTGCTTAAATCTGTAAGAATTGATTTCTGTTGCTTGCAGTCAAAGAACATAGCTGACGCATCCACCAAATACAGCCTTCTTGCTTCTTCGGCCACAGTTGACTCATCTGCCCCGTGACTGCTCCAGGCCTGTGCCTGGACCTGGGCTGTGGTTTATTAGGACCTAGTGGCCTGAGCTCATTCACAGCAGCCACTAAGCC
Organism: Budorcas taxicolor; assembly: GCF_023091745.1. Classification (NCBI taxonomy): domain Eukaryota; kingdom Metazoa; phylum Chordata; class Mammalia; order Artiodactyla; family Bovidae; genus Budorcas; species Budorcas taxicolor. The sequence goes on from NC_068916.1 coordinate 38,190,876, forward strand.
TGTCCTGATCTCACCTCTGGCCTTCAGTGCTTTCTTACTAGTGTTTATCCTGCCTCTCCACTTCAGTGTCCTCAGGTGTAAAATGGTGGAGTGGAGAGGCAGGCCTCCCAACACCTCCCAACCAGTCAGAAGGCCCACCCTTTCTGGGGCCTCCTCCTCCAAGCCCCCCCTGCCCCAGGTTGTGTTGGCATTTCCCACAAACCTCTGCTGGACCTGAGCGTAGGCTTCCCAGCTTGGTCTCATCAGTGGCACTGCCCTTGGTTGGTGGCCAGCTTTCCATGTTGGGCATGTTTGGTTAGAATATACTGCCCTGACACTTTCTGAGAGTGCTTTCCTTCAGATCTTTTGAGATCACACAGCCAGAGGCCCATCTTTGAGACCCACCCAGTCCTCTCAAGATCCCTTGCTTTTAAGACTCCTGGCTGCACTGAGGGGGCTTGTCTTTGGGGTGAGTTGCCTGAAGCCTGGCACCCATAGGCTAGGATGCCCTTCAGAGGGTGGTCAGCCGCCCCTCCCCAGCAGTGATGTGCTGGTGAATGTTTAACAGTTGGCTCTCCGGGAAAATGCGGGACAGAGCTGCCAATTTCTATGGTGTAAATACTCCCACGATGGCCTATTTCAAGCTACCAATGTGATGTTGACCAGCTTGCAAAATTCCAGAAATTCTAACAACAGGCTCTCCTAAGCCAGGATGAGCTGGCTTCAGCATACGGCTTTCCCCTGGTCACCCCAGCCCTATGAAGAAGTGGTCAGAAAAAGAGAGTGACAGTGGCTCCTTGGGACCTCCCTGCTGGATCCGTTGACCTCCCCAGCTGTTCAGTGGACTGTAGGATGGGGTGTCAGGCACTAGATGGTTAAGAGTCAGGGCTCTGAAACAGAATCCTAAACTGGGTGACCTTAGATAGGTGATTTCATCTCTCTGTGCCTCGATTTTCTCATCTAGAAACTCTGGATAATGAAAGGCCTCTACTTCGTTAAGGTTGTGAGGATTAAATTAGTTATTCTGTTTGGAACACTTAGCCCAATGCCAGACCCAGGCTGAATGTTCTATAAATGGGAGCTGCTGCTGATGCTGTGTGGACAGTGACAGGGATCTCACTCTTGGCCTCCCTCTGTGACACCCCCGTAAGTGGTAGCGGGAGCAGGTTCTTGGTTGACAACAGTGGCAGGGAGCATCGGGGCAGGACCCTGCAGATCTAGAATCTTGGGAAGGTGCTCTTTCGGGGGTGATGGGCATTCATGAGGGGGCCTGAGAAGGAAGGTGGATGTAGGGAGAAATGTCTCGTCCAGAGGACTTGACCAGGTGTGACTCCTGAACAGCCTGGAAGCCAGGGTGGGTTCCCAGGACGTGCAGAGCAGAGAGGTGGTGGGGGCCACAGCAACAGTCAAGAGCCCAGACAGGCCAGGCAAGGACAACCCATCTGCTGACCTGCAGACTAGATTGTGGCTTCAGGGCTGGCCCTGGCCACACCACTTCCTCTGTTCCCAACTGTGGGTGTCCCAAGGCCAGAGGAGGAGAGGGACCCTGCCTGAGACCTTAGCATGTGGTAGCGCTGGCCAGACAGGGAAGGGAGGGGAAAGAGCACACAGGCGTTCCCTGGTGACAGCGTGTGTACAGGGGAGCCAGGAGGCGCAGCCTGGCTGAAGCAGACGGTGCCTGTGGGGGACCAGTGAGCGACAGGGCTGGCTACATCGTTGAGCTGGGGAGTGACAGGCAGTGAGCAGTGTTTAAGGAAGATTAATCTGGCAGCACATGGAGGATGGATGAGAGCAGAGAGAGGCTGGAGGCAAGGAGACCAGCCAGGAGGCTGCAGCGGTCATCCAGGCAAGAAATGACGAGGCCTCCCTTCTCAGGGATCAGGCAGTGGGGATGGAGTCAGAGATGGATGTGGGAGACGTTTGAAGGGAGGAGCCTCTGGATGTTGCATGTAGGGGTGAGGGATGGGAATGAGGCAAGCATGATTCAGAGCTTTCAAGCCTGGGAAAATGATGTCAGAAGCAGAACAGGGACGGGGAGCCTCAACAGGGGAGAAGCTGCAAGAGGGCCTTATAGAGCTGTGAGCTTCACCCTGCCAGGCCCTGCCTAGAGCATGGACATCAGTCAGGGACTTTGGCCACAAGCAACAGAAACTGGTTCTAGTCAGGTGAAGCAAAGAAAGTGTGACCAGGGTGGTCAGGGCTGGCAGATCCAATGGGTTAACCGAGGGAGAGACAAAGTCATGTCCTGGGAGAGAGGTCCTCAAAAGGTCAGGGCAGTGATGGGGCGGTCCTGTGTAATGCAAGGCACTGAAGGCAGGAGGGAGAAGTGGATTTGCTTTGTTCTGTATAGCCTTAGAGGGTAGGGTCAAGACCAGCAGGTCAGACATGAGAGGCTGAGAAAGACCTTCCTAATGAGCAGTGACAACTGGCCTTGGCAGGCAGGGGCTCCCCATTGGTGGGGCTGTTGAAACAGACTCTGTTGGGACCTGTCAGGGAGACTGTGGAGTGGTAGCAGGTGGCCCTGGTGAAGTCCCACAGTAAAGGGGAAAGGGTGGACTTTGGAACTGACTTGGCCTCCACCCTCAGCCCCACTCTTTTGAGAAGCGCCTTGCCTTTGGGAACTTGGCTCTCGGGAGGGATGACCTCACCTCGTGGAATTTTGTCGTTTCTTTGGTGCTCATTGTTTTGACTACTCAACACACGTCACCAGCATAGCACTCTTCTCTAGGTGACCTCTCCAACACCTTGGAGAGGTCCTGGTGGGACTGTCAATCAGGGGGCCCCACCCTCCTCCTAGAAAACACCTGACCAGGCTGGCAAATCCTAGTGGAGATCTTAGGCATGGTGATTGGTCCATAGAGGCCCTGGAACCTGGCCTAAGCCAATCAGGATCCTTCCCATGGTTTTTCCCACCTGGCAGTGGAGGAGCCCTCCTTTTTCCCTCTGGGATCGGCAGCTGTGAAGATGCAAGCAGAGATGTTGGACCAGTGGCAGCCATTTCCCCCTTGTATGGAGAGAGCCTGGCTGCAGAGGGGAGTAAGGCCAACACACAGAGACAGGCAGGAGAGGGAGCTGTCTGGTGGCCCCAGAGACTCAGGAGCCCACAGCTTTTCCCTCAGTCCTGTGAGCTCCCCCCACCAGCCTTCCCAGCACTTGAACCAAGAGCTCCCTGCTTTAGGCTTATGCCAGCTTGGCTGGATTTCAATGTCCTGTATCTGAAGGGACCCTAGCACCAGGTCTCAGGAGGACAAAGTACCCACCCAGAGGTGGCTGGGTGGCAGTGTGCAGGGCATGGCAAACTCACATGGCAGACAGAACATTCTAGACAATAGTAAGTTCATATACAAGTCCAGATTTGGGGATTCCCTTGAAAAGCTGGATCTGGGCACTGAAAGCCCATTTTCCTGGGTAGGGAGGGGCTGGGACCTGGCTACCTCCTTGACCAGTGTACACCCCTGTCTTATGCACCCCTGCCCCCAGGCACCTTGAGGCTGCATTCTCACCCCAGCACACCAAGAAGTTGTGCGGAAGCCTTCCTCCTCTCCCTTCCGACACTAGAGCCTGCATTTGGGGCCTTAGATTTCACCTGTTCAGCAGAGGTGGCAGCAGCCAGTCAGGTGGAAGAGTCTAAAAGCTTATGGGAAACCAGGGACGGGAGCTTTGAGGGGCATGGATGGCAGGAAGTGGAGATTCAAGGCCTGTTCAGAAGGAGCTGGTCACAGTGAGCTCGAGTCCTGTTGTAAGGGGTGACTGGGGAATGGCTGTGGCTGAGATGGAAATGGAGGATTGGGAGAGTGATTCTGAGGAAGCCAGAAAGAGGCTACAGAGAGAGCCCAGGAGTCCAGGGAGGAGTTTTAAAGTTTTGAGGACGGAGTGGCAGCTGCGAGGAGGGCTGCAGGGAAAGCCCCTGCAGACGAGGCCTGGAAAGCGTGCGCGCACATGCTCATGAGCAAATGGCACCAGAAATTGGTGCCTGAGTTCCTGTGCCCAAGCATGAACCAGCCTTAGGGAAAGGGACAGGTCTGGTTGGCAGGGAGTAATGGCCACTTGGAATCTGAAGAGCTTCAAGAGAAGGACATTAGAAGCCAGAAAGGGATCCTTGAGGGCTGCAGAGCAGGAGCCTGGGCACAGGGATCAGGGGCTGGATGGTTGAGATTGCTCAACGCTTGCAAAGCTCTTGCGCACAGCTTTATGCAGGCAGCCTCAGAGGGGAGGTGACTGCCTGAGTCACACGCAGCCACCGCAGGCCAGGTCCCAGCCCCAGCCCCTCTGAGCACAGATCTGTGCCAGGGGGTTGGGCAGAAGGCCGAGGGCCCCAGGGAGCTTTTGAGGAAAGTTGAGAGGATGGATTGGGGACAGGGCTGAGTGAAGATGCAAACACATCAGTCCTTAAGGAAGCAGTGATGTGGACCTACTGCGGACCTACAGATAGCCACTGAACAAGGCGAGCTCCATCACCACGCTCATAAAAAGTAGACAGACTCAGATAATGAGGAATGCTTTCCAGGATTGGGAAGGCAGGCAGAGAGGGCCATGTGACCCGTGACCCTGGGTGAGCTAGATGCAGGCGCGTTGGCTGGCATATTAGCCTGGATGGTCAGGCCTCTCCAAGGAGGTGATCGTGAGCTGAGACCCTAATGACAAGAAAGAGCCAGCCATGTGGGCAGCACCTCAAAGCTGGGAAGAGCATGACTTGTGGAGGTGCACTGTGATCCTGGCACAGGGAAGTGTGGAGCTGGGTGGAGAGAAGTGGGACTTGTCTCTGTGCTCATTTGTGCCGTGTGCCCCCTCAGCTTCCCGAAAGGTGCAGTCAGAGGAGCTGAGTGGTTAAAGTCCCTCTGAAGGCAGATCAGGAGAGCCCAGGCCTGGGCTGGTTGCACATCACCCTGGACTGGGAGTCAGGAGACTTGAGTCCCAGGCTGCTCTTAGTTCAGGGGGCCCACCCTCTGCCTCATCTGAGAAATAGGGAGGATGACCTGGGCCTGGGCTGCATTGGTGCTGGACCCAAGGCCTTAGAATAGAGAGCAGGAGCTGAGTGAGGGTGGGGAGGACGGAGGATGTGGGGAGAAAGTAGGACAGGTCCCTTCACACCACCTTGCTGTCTCAAGGCCTGCAGTCCCCACTGCCTCCCAGTATCAGATATGACTCTCTAAAATGAGCTAGGGAAGTCCAATGCGGTCGAGAATCACACCCTTCTTGAGTACTTTATTATATAGAGAATCGAGGTAAAATTCAAATAACATAAAATAAGCCATTTTAAAGTGCACAATTTAGTACATTCACAATGTTATGCAGCCATCACTTCTATCTAATTCCAAAACATTTTTATCAGCCCCGGGGGAGACCCCATTAGCTGTCACTCCCCCATTCCCCCCTCTCCCCAGCCCCCAGCGAACCCCAGCTTGCTTTCTGTCACTACAGATTTGTCTATTCTGGGTATTTCATGAGAATGGAATCATACCATGTGTGTCCTTTACTCTCTGGCCTCTCTGACTTAGCATGATTCTGAGGTTCATGCAGGTAGTAGCATGTATCAGTGCGTCATTTCTTTTTATGACTAATTAACGTTCCATTGTATGGATAGATGGCATTTCGTTTATCCATTATCGTTGGCTGATGGACATTTGGGTTGTTTCCAGTGTTGGGGCTCTTGTGAATAACGCTGCTCTGAACATTTGTGTGCGAGTATTTGTTTAAACACCCGTTTTTAGTTCTCTTGGGTATATACCCAGGAGTGGAATTTGCTGGGTCATATGGTAATTCTAGGTCTAATTTCTTGAGGAATCACCAGACTGTTTTCCTCAGCACTGCACCATTTTGTATTTCTACCAGCAATGCATGAGGGTTCCAGTTTTCCACATACTTAGGCTTATTTTTGAAATCATTAAATTCTTACAAAAATTGTTTTTCTCCTCTCCTGGTGCCCAGCTTTGCCAGTAGCCTGAATTCATGTTTATGTTCATCAGGCTGCCGCCAGGCCAGCCAACCCTGCCTGGTGTGGGTTACACAGCCCAGGACTGGCCTCAAAGGGCAAGTCGGGGGATTGGGACAGCTAGAGGGGGCACTTGGCCCTGCAGTGGGTCAGGCAGGCTGCCAGGGAAGGGCCAGGCCTCTCTCTGCCCTCCCGTGCTCGATCTCCCCCCACCCCCGCCTCCTTCCTCCACACACGCCCCCAGTGGGGAGCTGCCCTTGCCGCCCCTGTGCTCCGTTTTGTGTGTGTGTCTCGTCACAGGGATAAATGCAGCTACAAACAATGCGGCGGGCTGGGTGCTAATTTGTCAGACGCAGTGCGTGGCTGTGATTCCGAATACATTAACATTTTCACATGAAATCATTTCAATTTTTAGTGATTAAGAAGTATTTGTTTTAAAGCATTAGGGTGTCGACTGCAGGCCTAGGGGGCTGTTGCGGGGGGGAGCCCCCAGGTGTGACGTCATTCATAGATACAAGCAGAGATCACACCAGTCACTGTCCCACACCCACCCGTACCCACCTTGGGTTTCCTGGGTGTGAGGCTGGAGGTGGCAAGGAAGGAGCAAGTCTCAGGACCAGGAGGTGGAAACCAGGCCCCTAACCTCAAGTAGCAGCCTGCCACCGACTTAGCTTTTTGTGGCACTTATCCGCATTGGAGGACCCTCTTTATTGGCTTGCGTACTTCTTTTCTACTTCCACCCTTATGTTAGGACATAACATTCTCCAGGGGCTGTGGCCCGCCCACTGCTCACTGTGTCCCGTGAGGCTGGAGTATTGCTGGCACTAAGTAGAAGGTCAGAACGTGTCAGATGGATAGACAGGCAGGAGAGAGGACAGATGGGTGGACAAATGAAGGGGTGGGTAAATGGGTGGGTGGACGGATGGAGGGATGGGAAAGGGGAGGATAGATGATAGTTCAGGGGGCACAAAAGACCCCTCACTGTGCTGTGCATCCTGTTAGCCTCGAGTCAAGCTCTGTATGGGACTTGAAGGACACCAGCCCTCTCAGGCAAGTCACCTCTGCTGTGCCAGGCTTCCAGGCACCTGGGTACAAGTTCATCAGCACTAGGGCTGGCACCCACAAGCCTCTGGCCCTCGACTTCCTCATCATCCCCACTCTTGAGAGCCTGTCCGTGCCTCCCTCTCTGAGTGAATGGGAGCCACTGAGGGTTCCCTAGGGCTGTGGACAGACTAGCTCCTCCAGGGACCCAGCTTCTGCCCGTCTTCTTGACCAGGGACGCTCTGCTTCCCTCCCAGGGGCTTCCAAGCAGGGTGGCCCTCTCCAGAGCAACTCCCGGGGCAACTGAGGTCTGGGCATGAACAGGGGACATGTGCACTGGCCTGTGTGTGTGACAGGACACGCTCAGAGCCTGGCCAAGTGGAAATCAGGCTCCTGCAGGCTTCACTCCGGGGGGGTCACACAGGGACCCTTTGTCCTACTTGTGCACCTCCCAAACTTATGTGGTCCTGCACCCCACCCCCATACCCCTAGATCAGCAGGCCCCTCCCCCACCCACCCCAGTGAAAGGAAAATAACTGGAAGCTTTTATCGTTCAGCAGAAGCAACATCAGAAAACAATTATTGTTTTAATTACCTGCTGTCGCCGTACAAGACAGGGAGGTTGTAAAATGCGATAAAATCTTTCATGTTAATGGACTGCCAGCCTGGGCCAGGGTGCGATTTATGGGACTGCAGCTGGCAACTCCAGTCAGCTGGCATGGAGTCCCCCTGAGGCTCCTTCTCCCCATCCCTGGGGCTGGGTCTCCAATGCCAGGGTGTTGTCCATCACCTTCTACGGAGACACAGCAGGGGTCCTTGCATCAAAGCCCAGGAGTGCTCAAGAGTGTCCTAAGGGCTGCATCCCCTGGAGGGCAAACCTTGTGTCAGCCCCTCTTTCCACTTCCTGGAAGCCATGCCAGTGATGGGCCGGGGCTGGCACATGGGCCTGTCTCCCTAAAATATCCTCCAGCCACGTGAGATCAGTGCCCTGGGTACCATCTTGGACTCCTGTGCTGCCCAGAGCCAGCCCTCCCCACAACCCTGCAATCTTGCACCTTCTCCTCCTCCGCCCCCTAAGACCCCCAGAGTCTGACTGCCACCTCCTGGCAGACGTCCTCCCCCATCCTGCCCTCACCCAGCCCACCCCCACTGCTGTGCCTGCATCTTCCCAAAGCACGCTGTGGCACAGCGCTGCTCAGAAACCAGCCTGTTTTGTGCTAAACATCTTTATACATTGTCTCATCGAAGCTTCACAACAGACCTCTGAGGAGGTGCTGTCATGATGCTCCCCGTTTTACAGCCATGGAAACCGAGGCATGGACAAGTCAAGTGTTTGGCTGGCAGTGTGATTTCAGAGGGCTGGTCTGAACGCTATGTGGAGTAGCAGTTGTGGAATGCTTGGAACAGCGCCAGGAATAGAGTTCAGGCTCCAGACGTTTTAGCTCTAATAATAATTCTTGTTGTAACATTGCCGTTCAACCTGGAGCAAGTCACTTGGTTGCTTTCGTTCCACCTCATTTTCCCATCTGTACAATGGGGACAGCAATCACCTATCCTATATGATGCTATCGTGAGAGGGTCAAATAAGCCACGCATGCAGCTCAGGGCAGAGTGTGTGATGAGAGCTCGGACCTGTTAGCTGCTGTCCTTGCTGTTGCTATGGTGATAGTGGCAGAAGTTGAGGTTGTGAAGAGAAGTTGAGTCCACATTGTGCAAGGGCCCCCATGCCACACTGAGGAGTCTCTCCTCCAGCCATCCCAGAGATAGTGGGGAAGCTGCTGGAGACTCAGTCCAGGAAACCACGTGATCAGGATCATGGTGGCCCGGTGGCAGATCAGTGGGTGAGGGAGCAAAGCCCAGTACCAAGACAGTCCAGATGAGGGCTGACAAGCCCTGCACCCCAGACTCAGCAGAGTTCCAGCCACAGTGAAGGTGGACAGGCAGGGCTTGTCACCGCCTGGACAGAGGAGGTGTGAGAGGAGCATCAGGGGTCTGCACGGGGCTGGCCTCTGCGGAGACTCATGCTTCTGTAGATCTCTTCTCTGCCTGGCGCCAAGCATGGGATAGCACAAGAGGTGGCCACTCCCGCCTGGAGGACACGCAGTTGGTTAAGGCCCAGGGAGCAGCAGGGACAGCTGAGTAGGAAGGAGCCTGACTTGAGAGAGTTTTCAGGTCATGCCCATGGACTTGAGTGGGGCTTACTCTGGGCAGCCTCAGGGGCCTGGCTTCGTCTCCAGATAGGTTCGGGTGCAGACTGAGTGCGAATCTGCCCTGGGTGAATTTGCTCATTAATTTGTTCACTCACCCACTCATTTGTTCATTTCTCAACTCATGTCTTCAACGAATGATTGTTGAGCATCACCTCCACTGGGGGGTGGGGGCGGGTCTGATCCAGACCCCGGGGATGCTGGGAAGTAGGGCAGAGCCGTACCCACACCCTCCCAGAGCCAATGTTCTGGTGGAGGAGATGGGCCACAAGCCAGTGAACAAATGAAGAAATGAAATAATTGCACGTTGTTGGGAGTGCGGAGGAGAACAAAGAATGAGCTGAGATAATGGGTCCCCCCTCTCCTCCCTCCTTCTCTCAGGGCCTGTCCTGACTGCCTATGAGAAGTGACCCACAGCTCCCCAGCCCTGCCGAGATGCATGGCTGGCATTAGCAGGCCGTCCTGCCCGATATGTCTCCTGTCTTCCCTGGATTACTTCCCCCGTTTTGGCCATCTCTTCAGAACTCTAATATATTCCCCAGAGCCCAGGAGGGGCCATTCATTTAAAGATCTTTCTATGGAGCCTTCTCCTCAAAGGACCCTGAGGGGAAGAAAAATGCCAGGAGAGGACGAAAAAGAGAACAAGAGGGATTTGACTTCAGAACTCCCAAGCAGCAGCGCAGAGGCAGAGGGGAACAGGGCTCTGCCCGCTTAGAGACATATCTATCCCGGCATGTGAGTGCCTCCCACCCTCTTGCCCTCTGCCTACACCCCTGCAGGAGTCTGAGCTCCCGCACCCTCCCCTCCACAGGAGAAGCTGTCCCCAGGTGCTGGGAGATGGTTCCCTAAATACAATTCAATTTGCCAGTGTCCCTCCCAGTTCTCTGAGGAGCCACATGGATGCTATGAGGGCCCCAGCGGGGACCACCTCGGTGTGCTCTGTTCCTGTAGTGGGGCCAGAGTGGCTGGCAGGCTGGGCCCACCCTGTGACAGGCGACAGCTCCAAGACAGTGCAGTGTGAGAGGTCGATGGAGGTGCTCTGGGCCCTGGTTGGTGCTCACATGACTCTCTAGGCTGGGAATTATCACCTGTTGGGGATTTCAGGTGGCAGCCACTTCTCATGAAAACATTGAGTAGTTCCAAGTCCCCTCCTGGTACTGTGGGCCACCCTTGCACTCTGCAGGCACTGTGACCAGGGAGAGAGGTGATCTCAGGGTGGCGTGGTTGGAGTGACAGATGTTCTTGTGCCTCATGTGAGCCTGGGAATGGTGCCTGTGGCCAGGGTTGGTTTGCACACCTGGACATCAGCATTGATGTGATTGAACAAGTGTGTGCCCATGGGTGAAGGTGCCTTTATGCATGCTTGGAATGCAGGGAGGCCTGCTCCACAAGGCCAGTTCAGGGGCTACCTGCTCTTCTCAGTGTGAACGGCGGCTGCCTGCCTGGTCCACTGCATACTCAGTGTATGAGACTCACAAGAACGCTCCCAGGTGGAGGCAGCTGGGCACCCTGCCTGTGGCTGAAAGAGGTCTTCATCCAGGATTCTCTAAGCACCCTGGTCCAAATTTCAGGAATTTCCCTGATCCCCTCCCAACATTTCCAGATGCTCCGGGGCCTCTGATCCAATTTCTCTTATGTGTTGGCATTTCCCTGCCTGGCTCCATCCCCTTCCCTCCTGTCAAACATATGAAATCACTGGGTTTCTCAAAGAGCAGCGCCAAGTTCCTCCTCAATGTGCAGGTGTGCGAGTGAGTGCGGAGGGAAGTATGTGGGGGCAGGGTAGATACTTCTGAGCCTGAGCCTAAGTGTAGAGGTACCAGCATCAGTGTAAATAAGTGCCATGATAAACGGTATGTGTGTGTGTGTGTGTGTTCTCCAGTTGCATGTATCCTAAGTGTTCTGGAGTGTGAGTTCCACATATAAGTGTGTCCAAAAACCGGATTCATCTGGAATTTGAAGCAACTGTTTTATCATTGATAAAAAGCTGACAAAGAAGGGAAACAAAAGGTCTGAATGAAAAAACAGTCTTCTGGATAGAAAAGTGTAACATGCACTCGGCCAAGAATTGGAGCTAATCTTTTTTTTTTTAACATTTAAATAAAAGATCTGGAAGAGAATGTGTACAGTGAAATCACCAAGTTTGCAGTTAAATCTAAACTCTCCTGGGTAGAAGTAACATGCCAGGCTGATGAGGGATAAGCTTTAGGAAACTCATATCTTGACAGGCAACAGGCTGGGCAGAGAATGGCCAGCAAATTTCTGTTTGGGGAAAATGATGTGGATGGTGTCTAGTGGAGGGTATTTGAAGCATCTTTCCTAAAGAGGGACCCAGAAGGGCAATAGAAGCCTGGATATGGTTGGGAAGGGAATTTGAAGTGAGCCAAAAATATCCTCTGCTCCCAACACACGAGTGAGGTATATGAGCATCCAGCACTCTGTGTGCTTGTGGTCCTGTCTCCTTTGGGGAGCACCAGCCCAAGACTGAGGGGACCCTGGGTTACAGACTCACATAGTCTGGGAAATTTATTTCTTTCCTTGACCCTCAGTTTGTACCTCTGTGAAATGCAGGTAATGATCCCTGGGGGCCGCCTTCACAGAGTGGGAGAGACTGAGATCTCACCCAGTTGATGATGTGTAGGTAACTGTAAGTTCAGTGCGACTGTGAGTGGTTGTTATTGAGAGAGTTGTGATGAGAAGGAAACTGTCATATAAAATCATTCTAGCCCACCCGGGACACCTTCAGTGTACAGAGAGAGGCTAAGAGGGAATATGGTAGAAATCTATAAAATCAGAAAGGGCATAGAGGAGGGAATACAGCTCCTTCACTAAATCCCAGCCTGAAAGAATGAACCCCTCTCCATTCCTCACCCCCCACCAAAACGCAAGAGAGGGAAGTTTAAAACCGATAACAGGAAATCCTGCTGCACTCAGCAGGGAATAAACTTTGAAAATCATTTTCCCTAGAGGTGATACAGGCTGGAAATACAAATTGCTTCCAGAAGGGTTTAGATAGGTTCATGGATAGCAGAATCAGTGTAGTTCTTGGGCAAAATTAGAATGTTAGGAGGTCTCTGCACTGTGGGGATGATGTCAGAGAGAAAGTCCCCAGCAGAGCCAAATGCCTGGGCCAGATCTAACAATACTGTCCCTGTGTGTGTGAGAGAGAGAGGGAGGGAGGGAGTCTGTGTTTAGGACTAGCTTGTTCCTCTCTCACCAGTCCACCTCTGTTCTGAAACTCCCTTTACTTCCTCCCCAGTCCATCACCTCCATTACTGTTCTGCACCCCCTATAAACTCCATCCCTTGAGTTCCTTAGCCCCACTCCCAGAATTTCATTCTCACTGCTGACCTGTGTCTCTAGCTTGTCCCTGTCATCTCACCTGTCATTACACAGTACTCACCATCCTCCTCTGTGTACTGTCTCCTAGCACAGGTGCCTTGCCTGGCAGTGCCCATGAGCCAGTGAGGACTAGAGTCTCCTGCCAGACCTTCCAGTCAATGCTGTTGGCATTGTGGCTTCTCTCCCCAGCTGCCTGCCCAGAGTCCGTCTCTGCCTGGCTGCCTCTCCCTGGGTCCCCAGCAGAGACTGGCTGAATAGAGGCTGATGTTCAAACCTTTCAGGGAGCCACAGCCCTAGAGAGCTTGGCCACATGAGGACGGACTGATATCTGCACTGGGGACAGGGTCACCATCAAGGAACAGGCCTTCTTGGGTCTGTGCCAGGTTATCTATCTTGTGCAGAAGGTCTTGGGGGACTAGGATTAGCATGGGGAGGCAAGATTTTGGAGTCTTCTTCCTCACTGTGGTTCCTAAGATTCTTTGAGCCTTTTCCAAGTCACTGTGGATGGACCGAGTAAGCTAGCTGTGAGCTCTGTTTTAGCACCACGGATAGCGGTCCTGGGCGCAGCAAGGATTTCAGCACCATGGACAGTCCCATGCGGTTTCTTGGCTGGCTTTCGGGCCCTGCCTCTCCAGCTTCTGCTACCCTCCTCTGCCATCTCCAGAGAAATCATTGATCCATTTGCCAAGATTCATTGGGCACCTACCTACTGTGTGTCAGTTTTAGATGCTGGCAACACATTAGGGGATGAAGCAAACATTTTCCCTGTGGAGCCTCCATTCTCCCAGGTGAGGACACCCCACACCATAGGCTTCCACTGACGTCCCCAGAGCTTGTTCCAGGAAAGGTGGCAGTGGAGGATGAATAGATTATGCTTCTTACAAACCTGATTCTGCGGCTTAACTCTGGCGGAAGGGGGCTGGAGAGGTAGGAAATAGGGATTTGTGAGGCCAATTTAGAGGGTACTTTAGGATCTGGGAACCCAGTGTGATCTACTTGGGCCCCATGAGTCCCCAGTGCCTATGGAAATAAACCTGTCATTCAATCCATTGGTAAAATGTTCCTGATCTATCTTGCCAGTTCTATCATTTACTCTCTTTTTATTCTTCCTATACTCCAACCAAACTGGAGTCTCAGTTAAGAATCTTTTGATTATAATATGACAGAAAACTCAACTCAATACCTAAACAGTCAGTGGATGTTATTGACTCTTGCAACTGGAAAGCCCAGAAGTGTGGCTGACCTTGGGGAAGGTTTGGTCCATTGACTCAAGCAATGTCACTTTGGAACTACTCTCTCCGTTTCTCTGCTCTGCCTTCTCTGGTGTTGGTGACATCCTTGGCCTCCTCAGGGCAGCCCCCAACAACTCCATACTCTCCCTGTCTGGCAACAGAATGGGTGCAGCAGCCCAGCCCCTGCATCCTTGCCCCACACCATTTAGGAAAAAACTTCATTCACCAGCTCCCATGCCTCTCCCAAATCATTCTCCAGCCAGGGAAGAAAAGACAATTGGTTTAAGTCAATCAAGGCCTACTTCCAGAGCTGGGAAGGGGGGGGGGGGTCATTTCCCCCAAAACCACATGACTGAATATGGATCAGCAGGAGATCCTCAAAGAAATAGAGCTGCTATTGGGGAAACGGGGAAGATGGAGGCTTGAAGGGCAGGTAATAGGTGTCCAGTTATTGAGCATGCTATTTTTTCTGCTTTTGTGATATTGCACCTGTTTAATCCATCTACCGATACTCTGTGCCACCTTCAAGGACCTTCTCAATTGCCCCTGCCTTCCCAACACCGCTCCTGTCTCTTCCTTTGGGGAGTCACATCTACCTCTTCTGATCCCTCCCAGCACTTTGCTTACCTCTCCCTTCTACCTGCTCACCATTCCCTGATCTGCAGGTACTGAGGGGAATGGACGTGCTTCCTAGGGCACGCATGCTGGAGCTGGGTGATGGATGGCTGCTGTCACACTGGCTCAGTGGGGCGAGATAACAGCATTGCTGAGCTGCCAGCTGGCTGGGAAGGGCCGGCTGGTTGGGCAGCATGGGCTGTCCCAGGTGCCACAGCCTGGGCTGTCCCATGTCTTCACCCCCAGCAAAAATTTGGACTTGCCCAGTCTGCAGGAGTCCTCCCTTAGCCCCTGAACTCCCTGGCAGGGCCAGCCCAAATGTGACAAGAAAGCAGGGGACAAGCATGAGGAAGGCAGACTTGCCTGAGAGTAGTGGCACTTGGGGGATGGTCAGTGGGGTCCCAAGAGAGCAGACACGAGGAGGCAGGCAGCACCCTGGGTTCCTTTTCCCACGATGCTTTCACTGCCTCCTTTTTGAAGTGTTTACCTTCTTCAGGTGTCTCTGGCCTTGCGGGGGTGAGAGAGTTGTTGAGGGAGAGGAAGCGCTTGTAAAGAGCTTGCTGGTTTAAAACAGAGGAGACCAGAGCTGAGTGTCAGAGAGGGAAGACACTCAGAGGCATAAGGTGGGATGGGTAAGTGTGCGCGGGTGCAGTGATAGGGGCTGGGCTGTTAGTCTGGAGAGGGGACAGAATTATTCATTCCCACCGCCGAGCCTTGCAGCTTCCCTCAGTGGGGTAACACATCAGCAGTTTTCCCTTCCACGCTCCTGTTTTAATGAAAAGTTGGGCTCAGCAGGGGAGTAGCCACTTCTCCTGATCTCTTTCTCCGTTTGACAGGGATCCTCACCCTGCTCAGATGCTGATGGTCTGGGACAGAGCTCAGGGTGGCTGCGGGCTCTTGTGAGGGACTAGTGGGGATTCTCTGTCCCCTGTGAGCCCTGTGAGCACTCCCTAGAGACAGCTAGTGGACAGAACAAGAGGGAAGCTTCTTGTCCCAGGCCTTCCTGATGATCATCTTCTAAAGCACTGACGCCGGGAATATCCTAGGGCTTTCCTGGTGCCTCAGATGGTAAAGAATCTGCCTGCAATGCAGGAGATCCCAGTTCAATCCCCTGGGTTGGGAAGATCCCCTGGAGAAGGAAAGGGCAGCCCACTCCAGTATTCTTGCCTGGAGAATCCCATGGACAGAAGAGTGTAGTGGGCTACCATCTTTGGGGTTGCAAAGAGACACAACTGAGTGACTAACGCTTTCAGGGGATGTATTACATCCAAGCCAACTTCAGAGAAATCTCATTCTCCAGTGAGACAAATGGGACCAGATGATGGAGAGACCTGCCCAGGTGACCCCGCATTGACAACCTTGTAAGCAGGTGGGGGTGGGACTGGGGAGAGCTTCCTGCATCTCCATTTTTGCCGTCTTCTTGGGTGCCCCCACTGCCCTTGAGGACTGAGGAAGGGATAGCTTCTGCCCTCTGGTTTCCTCACTCTGGCTTTGGTTCCCTCACTGGAAATCTCTGTCCACCAGACAGAGGGCATCTCAGTCCGTTTGGGCTGCTGTAACCAAACACCACACCATGGATGGCTTGTCAGCAGAAGTTTATTTCTCACAGTTCTGGAGGCTGGGCCGCCCAAGATCAAGGCACTGGCAGGCTTGGCTCTCGGTAGCTTTCCTGGTGGCGCAGCTGATAAAGAATCCGCCCACAATGCAGGAGACCTGGGTTTGATCCCTGGGTTGGGAAGATCCCTTGAAGGAAGGCGTGGCAACCCACTCCAGTGTTCTTGCCTGGAGAATCCCCATGGATGGAGGAGCCCGGCGGGTCACAGTCCATGGGGTCGCAAAGAGTCAGACCCGACTGAGTGACTAAGCACACACGGCACAAGAGCCTGTCTCCTGGTCCACAGACAGCATCTTCTTTCTGGGTCCTCACATGGTTGGAAGGGGCCAGGGAATACTCTGAGGCCTCTTTTATACGGGCAGTAATCCCATTCATGAGGCCTCCACCCTCATGACCTAATCACCTCAAAAGGCCCACCTACTAATATCATCACACTGGGGGTTAGGATTTCAACAAACAAATTTTGAGGGATCACTTTCAGTCTATAGCAGAGGAAGATGAATGACGAGGCATTGGATGGATGCAGTGTGACTTGGTCACGTGTTGAAGTCATGGCAGGCAGTGGGTATGTCAGGAACCATTCTTGTCCCTTCTGCTGAACTTGGAATGTTCTGGGGTCAGGACAGCATGGTCATGATCACAGAGCTGGAGCTGTAGGGGGCGCCAAAGTTCTGCTCCAGTTTATTTCCTTCGAACCACAGCACTCTCAGTGACGCAGGGTGCCACTTTAAGACACGGATCAGCCAGGGTCAGAGGGACTTGTGTGGGCACTCTACTAGCCAGACAGGGAGCTGGGACTCAGATTCCGGCCTTCAGTTCCCAGGTCAGAGATCTGCCCACCATCCCGGACCTTGCCCAGGGCTGAGCCCAGGAAAGCTCTGAGCGGCAGAATAGCCGGCGCCTTGGGGCACAGACTCTAGAGCCAGACTTCTGGTTCTGCCGTCAACATGGTCATCTGAATCCGTGGTTGGTTCCCTTTCATGCTGAGCAGTATTCCATGGTATAGATGGACTGCAACTTGTTTATCCGTTCACCAGAGCTGTTTCTAGGTTTCAGGAATGACAAAGCTGCCTTTGATGGACACATCTTCGCTTCTCATGGGAGTGGGACTGCAAAGGCAAATGGAAAGCCTGCCCGTGGCAAGTTACTTCACCTCTCTGAGCTTCAGTTTTTCACCTGTGAAATGGGGATAATGATAATACCTAACTCAAAAAGTTGTTGAGGAAATTGAGATGTTATATATAAACATGTAGAATATATGTAACAAAAAGAATTTCTTATCAAGTTCAACACATACTTTCCATTTGCCTTTGTAATCCCACTCCCGTGAGAAGTGAAAACGTGTCCACCAAAGGCAGCTTTGTCATCCCCAAAATCTAGAAACAGCTCCAGTGAATGGATAAACAAGCCACAGCCCATTCATACAATGGAATACTGCTCAGCAACCAAAAGGAACCAACCCCCGATTCAGATAACAATGTCGATGAACCTCAAAGGCATTGTGCTAAGGGAAAGAAACCAGACACAAAAGCCTACATACTGTATAATTCCATTTCTATGAGATTCTAGAAAAGGCAGAACTATTGCGACAGAAAGCAGGTCAGTGGTTACTGAGGTTGGTAGAGAGATTGATAGCAAAGGGGCTTGGGGGACGTTTGGGGGACGTTTGGGGGACGATACTGTTCTCTCTCTTGATTGTGGTGTTGGATACATTTGTCAGAAGTCACCAGACTGTAGATTTAAAGGGGGTGCATTTTACTTTGTGTGTCAAAATAAAAAGACAACACTTCTCTTTAAAAGCAGAGCTGGGGGGCATAGTGAACACTATACAACTGTGAGCTGCTATTATTATGATTACTGTTACAATTAGGATCACCCAGGGAAGAGCGTCCGGATCGGTCATCCATGTTCTGGATCCACCCTGGCCGTGCCCCGGCACCCACCTGCCTGCTTAGGTTGGCAGAGGATGAGCCAGGGCTTTCCTGCAGACCTGGCTCCCGTGGGTGAGGACAGCCGAGGAGGGAGCTCGGAGCCAGCGCTCAGCCGTTTCCCGAGTCTGGTTTCCCTCCTGCTGATCCTGTGAGGTACTCAGTGACACGTTAGCAAGAAAGATGCCACAAGAAATAAAGTTTGTTATGAATTATTCTACTTGGGGCTAATTATAGGCACAGAGGAGAAGATTATTTACAGAGGCAGGAGACAGCAGGAAGGGAGATGGGGCCCGGAGGCATGGAAACAAGGTGGAGGGCTGGAGAGTGAAGCCAGTGGGGAGGTGTTTAGGGGAGTAAAAGCACCTTTTAAATAAAGCTGTAACTAAATGCAGGTCCAAGCTGAAGGCAGTGTCTCAGCAGAGATCAGAGCCCTCAGGCCTTATTATGTCCTGGAGACACACTGGGGTCCCTCAGGCCACCAGGCTTTGCTGGGTGAGGTGTGTGTGAGGGGTAGCTGTGTCCAGACTGAGCTAAGCGGGTGGCTGGGGATGACCTGAGCCAGACGTGGACACCCCCTAGTTCTAGCAGGCCAAGGTAGTGGGTGGATGGGCCCACAGGGGCTGTGGTGAGCTGTGCCATGCCTGAAGAGTGTTCCCAGTGGAGGCTCCTGGACATGAAGGCCTGGTGTGGCCCTAGCTTCTGATTCATCAATGGGGGTAGATACCTGTGTTGGTGTGAAAATTCCTAATCTCCAAAAGTTGATTTCAACCTACAGGACACACCTAGGGGCCCGTGGACTTGCGGTCTGCAGCCTCAGAAAGCCAGGCTGGCCTCCTGTTGTTCCATTTGGAAGACAGAGGCCCAGCAGCCCAGCCCCGGGCGGCCCTGCTCACAGGGAGTCATAGAGCCAGCTCAGTCCAGCCATGGACCCCCACCCCAGGGCCCCAGTGGCCAGCCGTCATCACACACTTGTGTCTGTGCAGGGCGGGCTTGTGGCTCTCTCAGCTTGTCGGAGGAGCCCCACCTTTCCAGAGGACACCGATCTTGTCTCCCCGACCCCAGCCCCAAGTGTGAGTAGCAGGCCAAGACTTCTCCAGTAGTGTATGCCTGGCTCCATCACCATCTACCCACTCAACCAGGAAATGACAGACTCGTCTCTGCTCCCCGCCCGCCCCCCTCCCAGCCAGGATGGTGACTCTTCTTACCCTGGCCCCCCAACCCCCAGAGGCTTTTCACATCCACTCCTGCTCTCCAGCATCCTGTTCCAAGGCAGACAGCTCCCTGCCCCCTGGTGACAGCCTTCACTCCCCTCTCTCTCCCAAACAGAGCCATCTCTCTCCTCATCGCTGATCCCATCGGCCCTGCTCCAGAACCTTCCTGGCTTTCCCAAGCTCAGTGTCCTGGTGTAGATTCACGCCCTTTCTCATCCCATCCATGCTGTCACCAGATACGTCCTGCCTCAGACTTCTTACTCCTGTTGCTCCCCCAGCCCGGAATGCCTTTCCTTACTGTTCTCTCCAGCTTTTTCCCCTCCTGCCCCATCCCAGCCCTGCAGTAGGGCATGCACGCTGCATTCCGTGCCTGCCCCCGGCCAAATGGTGTGTGTCCCAAAGACCCTCCATGGCCAAGACCTCAGGGCCTGGTGTGGAGCAGATTCTCCAGAACACAGGCATTCCTTCACTCAGAAATATGCAGTGACAGGGCCTCTGGTTCCAGGCAAACAGACAACAAAAAAACAAGTGAAATAGGGAACCTATCAGAGGGGCGACAAGGATGCTACCATTGATGGAGGTCGAGGCAGGGGGCACTAGGAAATGACAGGGATGCTATTTCAGCTGGGCAGCCCAGGCAAAGGCGCTCCGAGCAGGTGCCATGAGCCGAGCTCCGGACATTGGAGAGTGATAGCCACAGCACCAGGGGAGCAGGAATACCAGGCACAGTGGCTCTGAGGCAGAGCTGAGCTTGGAGGGGCAGGAGAACAGACGGAGGGCTGGGTGTTGGATGATGAGTTGAAAGGACGATGGCCTGTGACATCTGAAGGGACGGGAGACCAAGAGACAGGAGAGG
This sequence comes from Budorcas taxicolor, assembly GCF_023091745.1. Lineage (NCBI taxonomy): Eukaryota > Metazoa > Chordata > Mammalia > Artiodactyla > Bovidae > Budorcas > Budorcas taxicolor. Next base: position 38,210,834 of record NC_068916.1, read on the forward strand.
CAGAGCCAGCAGGTACCCAGCCAGGGCCGTGACAGTGCTGTTTGTGCAGGGAGCGGGCCGCTGGGGGTGCCACACAGGATGGCTGGGAGGAAGCATCCTGCAGAGACAAGCCTGAAGGTCCTGCCAGGGGATTTCGGAGTCTTCTGCTCCGACATCCTTGTTGAAGCCTGCTGTTCTCCAGGAACGAGGAGCACACAGATGAGAGGAACAGGAGGGAGGGAGGAGCCTGGGCCAAGCCCTCAAGGTGGAGGCCAAGAGGAGCTCTTGACTCAGAGGGGTTCCTTGGCAGAGGGGGGAAGTGAGGTGAGAGCCCGACTGGACGGCTGAGTTAGGAATAAGCCGGAGGGAGAACAGAATGGGAGCCCCAAGGAGGGGGAAAGAGAAGGAACCTAGGCTGCAAGGGGGCAGAAGAGTTAAACAAATGGTTTTCTTGGCTTTGATAGAGAGGAGCAGGCACCTTAGACACCCTCGGGTCTTCAAGGCATTTTACATAGCTCAGTGACACCACCTCCAGGAAGTCCTCTTGGACACCTTGGATCAGCATTCTCCCCCAAGTTATGTGCTCTCTCGCCACCAGTGTTTCTCTGACTACTAGTTGTAACCTTGGACTTATGCCCCTGATATCAGGCCAGCATCTGTCTCCCACGAGTAAGCTCATAAGAGAGGGACCTGGGTTTTGCCCTTCATGGAAAATCCAGGTTGCTACTCAAGGCCTGGCAGGAGAGGCTGAGGATGGGAACGGAGAGCAGCTCAGCCCTGGCGGGAAGTCCCAGAGGGAGCTGAGGCTGCTGGGTGGTGAACTGGCCCAGAAAACAGGTCGCACCGACCTTCAAGTGAGCTGGTGTATCAAAAGGGGGCGGATGTGCTCCGGAGCAGGGTAGACACAGATGCTACCCAAATGCCCTGTCTGCCGAGCTTCCACGAGACGCCCACAGCCCCACCGAGACTCGCATTCCCTCTTGGCCTCTCAGCCCCTCACCATCCGTTTGTGTTGCTCTGACGGCGATGCCTGCCTTCTGGTTTGGGTGGAGATGAAGGTCGGCCTCATCCGTGGCTCGCTGAAGTCAGGCCTTATCTGATTCTCCACATCCAACAGCCAGGATCAGGCCCTGGAGGGGTCTTGTTGCAAGAAAGGCTGCCTGGGTGGAACTGCCCCATTGCCAGCCTCAGAGACTGGCCGGCTGTCCTCGCTGGTCCCGGCAGGAAAGCAGGTGTCTGTGACCTGGCACGCTGACTCAAGAGCCCTCCCTCCAGGGCTTCTCTTGTGGGGAGGACCCCCCCCACCCAGAAACAGGCCACTGGGGGTCCCAGAGAGAGCACTGCATGGGGGCGGAAATGTGGGGGCCCTTGGCACCCACTCGTTTCCCTCAATTCATTAAGACCTGTAAAGTTTCTCATTAATATACTTAAAGTTCGTTTTAAGGGAAACGAGCACAGAGATAATTGATAATAAACCCTCAGTTAATGCCCTCGGTTTACTGTATGTAATTTATATCCGCTGATAGCGTCTCTCACTCCCAATTACCCGTTTAGCTATGGCGATAACAGCAGTTCAGTCAGACTGATACCAACTTTTATATATTCCAGGCTGATAGCAATAAATACCCACACAGGGAAACTCACTGGGCCTACTGTATTTTTTTATTAAGATTTAAATATTCATGCAATTATTAGTGATTTATTAAGAGCTAATGACCCCTTCAAGAGGCTCTAAATATTGACCCAAAGAAGCCCTGGGCCTCCTCTCCCCCTTCCCCCCCATCTCTCCTTGCTGTCCGCCCCCCAGATCAGAGAAATGAGCGGTTCTTTCACAGCCCAGATGACATCAGAGCATCACCCATGTTGCCATGACAGTGGCAGGTAGGTGAGGCAGAGGCCAAGGATGGAGGTCAGGCCGGGAGGGGCTGGATTTCTTGAAGGTAGATGCCCCTGTTCCCTGCCCCATCAGATCTGGGGGATGCAAGGGTAAGGAGGCCCACCAGCCCCTCTGCACCCCCACTGGCCAGTGGCCCTCCACACTGCAGCCTCCTCCAGGCTGGTCTCCAGGAGTACCCACTGCCCACTTCATTCTGCCCTTAGTGTCCCCTCACTGCCCCCTCCCCTGTTCCATACGCCTCCAACCCTCCTGCTTGTCTGAGTCTCTGCCCATCCTGTAGGGCTCCCTTGGGAGGAAGTATACTTGCTTCTCTCCTGCTGCCCTCTCCTTCCTTTCTTTCATTTTCAAATGTTCCGCCCTGGTTACATCAAGGACAGGAGGATGTGCAGGGGTCTGGGATTCTGGGACTCACGGCCCAGAGAGGGCAGTAGCTCACCTCAGGCTGCACAGCAAGGCCCAGGGCACCTCTCCTTTCTCCACCCCACTTCCTCCAGCCCCCTCTCCTCCAGTGGCAAGACCTCCAAGCCCATTAAAGGGGCAGGAAAGATAATGAACAAACCAGGAAAACATGAAATCAATATCAGGAGAAAAAAAGTACAGCTGCCATTAAGTGAAATAAACAAGCTGGTAATTATTTGGACAGTGGGTAATTAAAAAGGGGTGAGGGCTCATTACTGTCTTGTTGGGGTTTGATGGCTGCAGTCTAACACCCTCTTCCCAGCTCTAAGGCCATAGCCAGGCCTGAGTTTCTGCCAGCCTAGATTTGGGGGGATCGTAGCAGAGATGTTCTCTGTGGAGTGCTTACCCCCGACCTGCCTGTCATCTCATCTCCAGAAAACTTCTCTCAGTTCCCCTCTCAGGATCTGAGGCCCAGAGCAAAGGCAGGCAAGGTGGGGCAGCCCCTAACCCACCACCATCCCCACCAGGAAGCAGCTTCCTGCTGGTTCTCAGACCCCCAGGCTCTGGGAGAGAGCAGTGCCTTCAGACCTCGGCTGAGGATGACCCTTGTGATGACCCTGGGGTGATAGGCGAATGACCCCTCCAGCCTCCACCAGGCCCCAGGGAAACCTCCTTTGGGAGACCTTGATGAAGGGGGGTCCCAAGGGTGGAAGACAGGATGATAGGGTGGATGCTGGCAAAGGTGGGAAGAGCGGGGGAGGGAAGGAAGCCAGGTAGGCAGAGTGGTGACAGAGAGGGGGCTCCCCCTGACCCTGCTGTGACGCCAGTTCTTAGCTCTGTACAATCGAAGGAGACCTTGGACATTGTCCAATCTGGCTTTGGCCTGCCAACTTGTTTGGCCCACACAGTGTCTAAATGTTTAAATTAGTTGTCAACATTTTAAAACAGGAAATTTCACATAAAAATGATTTCTAGCTTCTCTTGAAAGAAAAAACAAAAACTCCAGCACCTCCTGCCTGGTCTGCCACGTGGCAGCGGTTGGCTGAGCTGAGCTGGCCCCTGGGACAGGCATCTTCACTTTCCACTTCTCCTGGGCTTCATCAGCCCCTGAAGCACTGAGTTTGCCACCCCTGATGCCGTCCCATTCCTGCTGGGGCCCAGAGAGGGCAATGACTTACCCAAGGCCACACAGCCAGGTAAAGGCAGAGTGGGGACTGGCCCTGCTCCTGCCCTCAGGGAGCCCATACCCTGGGCCCATCGCTGGCAGATACACTCCTGAGCTTGCAAGTGACAAGGGAGGTAAGTTGTGGGTTGGTGCCAGAGTTGAGGCTGCTACACTGGGTGTGCAGGGGGAATGAGGGGGTTGTTTGGGGAACCCACCTTTACCCTGTGATCAGTGGGAGCTGTGGCAGGAGTTCAAAGGGCAGGATCAGATTTTCTTTCTAGAAATAGCGCTGTGTTGGCATTGTTAACAAAGCCAGGAGATGGTCACCTAAAGACAGGCTTCAGGGGCTGGGGGTGGGAGTAGCCCCAAAGTGCAAGAAAGGAGGGAGTGGGTGGGAGAGAGGTTGAGAGAAGCTAGAATGGTGGACTGTGAGGGCACGAGAAGGCCTGGCAGCCCCGCTGTGTCCCTGCCAATAGCACAGTCTCTGGGAGCAGGTTTGGGGGACCCACCAAACCCAGCTAGGGGCATGCCCATTGTGAGGTCGAGGGGCATCCAGAGGCAGGGGAGATGTCAGCATGCAGCTCAGCTGTGAGGGGGAGTGAGGGGCCCCACTGGAGAGCAGGAGGTTGTGGGGGTGGGGAGCTATGGAAAAAGGGGGCCCCAGGAGAGGGCAGAGCACAGCCAAGAGGCTGCATGGACAAGGGACCAAGGAGGAGCTGGGCTTGCATCCACCTACCACCCCTGCCAACAGGAGCTGGATCTGGCACGGGTTTTCAGGTCCCTGCTGAGAATGGGGTCACAGGATGGCCTGGCCACTGGGTCACCATCCTCGTGAGGGCATCAGCCACCTGGCCGGATTTAGGCCGGAGGACAATGGGCAGTGCTGCTGTGCTCTATGCCCAGGACTTCCCACCGGGGCTGTGGCTCCTGGATGCCCCACGGGGCAGGGACAGGAGTCTGCCTGGGGCACTGCTGTGTGGCTCGTGTCCGGGGCGCTTGCTAAATCAGTGTGACCTGGTCAAGGGCGTGGGGCACTGTATGGGAATCCATCCCTCAGCGTGTGCTTCCCTTGTCCCCGCCTCGGTTTTCTCGCCTGGAAATTAGAGCTTTAGCATAGTTTGGCTCCTAGAATTGTCATGAGAACTAAATAAGAAAATCCATGTGAAGTTCACTGCTACTAGGGTGTGACTGTGTAAGGTGTGTGTGAGAGTGAACATGTGTGCACGTGTGCATGTATGTGTAAGAGCCTGCGTGCGTGAGCTGGGGCTGGCTGTGGTTGTGGGCGGTGTAAGGCAGATCACTGGGTGGCGCCCTGTCTCACCTCTGAGCTCCGTCTGGGGGTGCACTGTCCCGCCCTGGGCGCCCTGAGCTGAGCCCTGGATGCCCTCCTGGCCCCCACTCAGGCGGGGCTTACATTAAACCAGTGAGACATGAAACCCCACCATATCCAGGAGAGGGTCTTTAATTAAATTAATTGCCGGCAACATTGTAAAAATGCTGATAGGGTCATAAACGGAGCCTCGGCGATGCCGTTCATCATCTCCTCAGACTTGAGGGGGCCATTCCTGGGCTAGGGGCAGAGGTAGCAGTGTCCTGCTGAGCACCCGGGGAGCTCAGGTGGGCAGGCCAGCCACAGGAGAGGGAAATGGGAGCAGGGGCACAGTTTGTCTTAAGGCTGCACTCGGGAAGCAGTCACGCCCTCCTTACTTCGCCCATGTTTCCTTGGTGAAGGACATGGATGGAGGTGGGGTGCCTGGGGAGCTGCAGGGGCTGCAGGGAGAGGGGAGCACCTTCCAGCCTCCTGGCCAGCCGGAATCATTCTTGATCCAACCTGAGAATCTGGTCCCGCCCAGCCGCTGATGGCTGTGTGACCTTGAGCAAGTTCTTGCCCTATCTGAGCCCGTTTTCTCACTAGGAAGACAGGCAGACCCTCTCCCCACCTGCCTGCCTCCCTCATGCTCCCAGTGCCCTCCTGGCCACCCTCCCATGGCCTCCCACCTCGCGGGAAACACTTGCCAGGGAGCCTTTTGTGTCTCTTCCACCTGGAGCTGCAACAGGCCCTGACACGGCTCAGATGACTATCTCCCGCCGCCAAGCACTGGTGAGGGGCTAGGCCTGCACCCACCTGCCCACCTCTGCCAGGTGAAAGGTAGGGGAGGCCTGCCTTGCTCACACACACCCCGCCATGATCACCATCGCCAGAAACACACTCACAGCCACACACACGGCACTGGCAGAAGATTCCAAAGCAGGGAAAAGCCTTCCTTCCCTGGTTCTCTCTGGGCTGTGCGACCACATAATTACCCTGGATTCCATTCTATTTAATTGCAGCTTATTAAATTCTAACCAGCCAATTATCAGCCACAATTACAGCTTAATCCAGGGACACAATAGCTATTTTATCGTTTGTTAATCAAATGCTTATTTAGGCCTCAGCTTTATTAACTATTTCTCTGGTCCAAAGCAAGACCCTGCGGCCAGAAGGGGCCCTGGGAGGGGCTCCCTGGAGGTCTATCCCCGCTTCAAGCACTCTTTCCCCAGGCCCCTGATAGTTTCTAAGTCCCCTTCACAGGTGGGTTTCGGGGCTCTTAGCAATGCTCTGGACCAAAGTTGGAAGACTGAGTTTGTTCATTGGTGCATTCAGCACGTGTTTATCAACACCACCTGTGTGCCAGGCCTGGGACTATAGCTGTGAACAAGACAAGTGTGGTCTCCATTGTCATGACACCTTCCAGGGGAAGGAGACCTAGACAAAAAGCAGCACACAAGTACACTATTTCAGAGAGTGGTGGGTGCTATGAGGAAAACAGACCAGGGAAGGGGCGAGGGGCTGGTTTAGAGGGCCTACCCGAGGGACTTTCCTGGCGATCCAGTGGTTAATACTCCACGCTTCCATTACAGGAGGTGTGGGTTCGATCCCTGATCGGGGAACTAAGTGTCTTCAAGCTGCATGGCGCAGCCAAAAATAACAAAGGGCCTACCACAGACATGAAATTAAAAGACGCTTGTTCCTTGGAAGGAAAGCTGTGACAAACCTAGACAGCATATTTAAAAGCAGAAACATCACTAATGACAAAGGCCTGTCTAGTCAAAGCTCTGTTTTTCCAGCAGTCATGTTCGGATGTGAGAGTTGGACCATAAAGAAGGCTGAGTGCCAAAGGAATTGATGCTTTTGAGTTGTGGTACTGGAGAAGACCCTTGAGAGTCCCTTGGACTGCAAGGAGATCAAACTAGTGAATCCTAAAAGAAATCAACCCTGAATATTCATTGGAAGGACTGATGCTGAAGCTGAAGCTCCAATACTTTGGCCACCTGATACAAAGAGCCAACTCATTGGAAAAGCCCCAGATGCTGGGAAAGATTGAAGACAGGAAGAGAAGGGAATGACAGAGGATGAAATAGTTGGATAGCATCACCAACTCAATGGACATCAGTTTGAGTAAATTCTGGGAGTTGTTGATGGACAGGGAAACCTGGTATGCTGCAGTCCATGGGGTTGCAAAGAGTCAGACACGACTGAATGACTGAAAAACAGCCACCTCAGTCAAGGATGGCCTCCTAGAGGAAGTAAAGTTGAAGATGAGACCTGAGGGATTAGAGGAGGGCCCTGTGGTAGAGCAGGGGGCAGCGTGTTGCAGGCAGAGGAAAGAGCTATGCAAAGGCCCTGGGGAGGGGTGAGCTTGGAGGGTTTAGAAAGCAGAGAAGGGTCAGTGTGTAAGCCAACCCTTGCTCACAAGGGGTGGTGTGATGGTGGGGGCCAGGTCTGGCTCCAGGAAAGGTCCATAACTCCTTCCCTAGGCCTGGCTTGGGTCAGTGGGTGTGGAGAGCAGGCCCTCCTTCTGTGGCTGTGTGACCTTAGACAAGTCCTGAGCTTCATGCTCCTTGTCTATGAAACAAGGAGGGGCTGGGAGCCACCTGAGGGCAGCCGCCAGAGGTTTAAGCCTGGGCTGCGACAGCTGGTGGGCAGAGTGATCCAGTCACCCACCCCACGTGCACGAGGTGGCACCATGCCTAGCCCCAACTGCCTTGTTCTTTGCAGGTCAGCCCGTCTGCCTGTCCTCCCCATGACGCCTGTGTCTGTCCTTGTGACCAGGCCCCTGGAGCCCGCTGGGGAGCTGGGTGACTTTCCTCCAGTCTTGGCAAGGTGGCTGCTGTCTCTGTGACACTTTCACACATGCATTACCATAGAAACCACAGTGCCACTCACACATGTGTGAGAGCAAGGGTTGGGTGATCAGCCCTTCCTTCCGAGGGACACGGCGAGGGGCTGTCACTCCAGTCTGCCACCTCCGGCATGCTCCCTGACAAGAGGGCCTGCAGTCATGCATCCCCTCATTTACTGACCACACGCCAGGGCAGAAGAGCCTGAGCTCAGGACCATTCCTGCCGTCCGGGAAGTCCTGTGATGTTTGGAGCCACAGTCAGGGAGACAGAAGATTGAAGGAAACACCATAGGGCCGGGAAGGGAAAGAAGAGCAGCCCTGGGGCACGCCTGGAGGCCCCAGGGGCGGTGCTCCTGACCCACCTTGTCCTGGGGCCAGGTCAGCACTGTTTGCCCCAAATGAGGAAACTGAAGCTCAAGAAGCAGGGGATGGCACAGGAGTCTGCAGCAGGCAGTGAGCCCCGGAAGCAGCTGGTGGACAGAGCGAGGTTTTCACATGTTGGATTTAGAAAAATACCGGGGCACACCTCCACCTTGCTGTGGCCTCGTGGCACCCCATCGTCACCTCCAGGCAGGTCCGTGGCTCTGAGTTGCCACCTGGAAGCTCAGAGTCCTTCATGTAGCCCCCAGATCTGTCTCTTCATGGCCTCCCACCCACCATCCCTCCACCCCGCCGCTGTGTGTGTTTTTTCAACAGCAGATGCTAACTTCACCCCTGCTTATCAGAGCCTCTGAGTGAAGCTCCCTCATCATAAAATTGCCCACATTTAAAAAATAGAAACTCGCGAGGGCGTCTCTGGCTGCAGGGGTGCAGATGGGCAGGAGAGCACAAATCCCTGTTCCAGTGTGCATCTGCAGCCCCTCTGCACGCTCCCCACCACTGTGGCCGTGGCTCCCGCCCCTCTGTCTCCTCTGGACCCTGAACAACAGCTTCTCCACTGTCCCCTGGCCCGCCTCCGCACAGTCCAGCACAGCGGGGTTCTAGAATTGACTGTTTGGAAAGAAAGCAGAGCTAGCTTCCAGACAAAGCTGAGAGTGTGTCCCCCTCGTTCAACCCTCCTTTCTGGGCTGTGGTCCCTGTCAAGGCAATCATCTTCAACATTCATTCAGCAAGCACTCACTGGGCACTCGCTGTTTGTCAGTCCCTGGCCAGGCTCTAGGGGATGCTTAAGGGTTAGGGCGATGTCACCATTCTGTCCCTGCCCTCAAGGAACCTACAGTCTGAGTAGGGAGACAGATTCATAAAGGGTGACCACATGGTGTGGGGTGAGTTCATCCATGGCCTGTGGGAGCCCGGGGGAGGTGTGGCCAGCTCTGTCTAGGGGTCAGGGAAGGCTTCCTGGAGGAGCGGGTGTTTGAGCAGACCTAGAAGGACAAGTAGAAGTCACCCAGGCAGAGAGCAGATGGGGACCGGATCAAAGCAATGAAAGGATCCTCACTCCAACTGACTTCAGGCAGAGAAAGGAATCCAGGCACAGCTCTTCTTCCCAGGCTTCCCACGGAGTGAGGAGTCGATCTCCTTTCTTCCTTGGTTGCCTCCATTCTCCAAGCCTCTGCTTCAGACCCGTGGACAGCCTCCCATTCACTTGACCTCCGATGGCCTGCATGGCCAGCAGGACTGGTCCAACAGAGAGGTTCTCTCTTCCCAGCAGCCCAAACCAAATCCCAAAGTCCCATCTTTTGCAGTGGGGTGACCTGTTCATCTGGGCACCAGTTGGTGCCACATACCTACCTCTGGGACCAGAGGTGATCTCAGCCCACCCAGACCGAATGGCCATATGGATGGAGCTGGGGGAGGGCCAGGCAGTCCCTGCAGAAAATCAGACACTGTCAGCCGGACAGGGGAGGGAGACAAGGCCCCAGGCAGGATATGCACCTGCACTGGGAAGATCTCCTGGAGAAGCGAATGGCTCCCCACTTCAGTATTCTTGCCTGGAGAATTCCATGGACAGAGGAGCCTGGCAGGCTCCAGTCCATGCGATTGCAAAGAGTCAGACATGACTGAGCAGCTAACACTTTGCACAACTGCAAAGGGTCAAGATGCCAACCTACACACTTGAAGGGAGGCCCTGGAGGCAAGGCCAGGTGGCAGCTCAGGCCCTGGGCCAGTAGAGCCTCAAATGCCAGGCAAAGTGTGTGGCACACCATCCTGTGGACTCTCGTCTCCCCACCCAGGCCTGTGGAGCAGGACACCCAGGCCCCGAGCGGACCTACCAAATGCGTGTCTCCAGCTTGGAGAGACTGGGAGCACAGTGCCCAGGGGTGGAGGGTGGGGTGGGGATGCAGTGCTGAGTGGACAGCCAGGAAGAGAAAGACAGAGGCTGCCAGGCCCCTAGCCCCCTTTCCTTCCTCCACCCATCTCCACACCCAGGACATTTCTCAGGGAAGTGGCAAAAGCAGAGGCTTGCCGCCCTCCCCCTCACCATTGACCTGTTGGGAGGTTAAACAGGAGCAAGTTGTGGACCAGGACTGGGCCATCCACAGCTCCCAGCTGAGTGAGTCCAGATGACACCCTGCCCCCAGCCCTTCCACCCTGCTCCATGGGACTGAGTCCTCACTCAGTAAATACGAGTTCATTAATTGCTTGATTAATCACACCTCATAGTTTCATGCTGCTTTTAAAAATAAAACACTTGAAAGCACTTTCACACCCACCCTGGGCCTCAGAGTTACACGAGTAGGTCTTATCATCCCAAGCTGCTGGTGAGAAAAGGGAGGCTCAGCATCAGAGCAGCAGGATGTTGGGGTGTGGCGGGGGCAGGTTGGAGTGCAGAGCCATCTCCCTACCCACATCTCTGCCTGTGGGCCACTCTGAGCTCTCTCTGTGTCTCCCTGCAGGTCAAGAGTGAAGGGGGTCGTCCTTAGGCAAATCTGAAGTTCAAGGAGGAAAAGGGGGCAGTCATTCAGTCACTCCACAAACACTCCAGAAATAAAGGATTCTGTAAATTGCTGAGGGTTCTGAAGCAGGTAATTTTTCAATCTCTTAAGTCACGTCTGACTCTGCAACCCCACGGACTACAGCACGCAAGGCTCCTCTGTCCTTCACTATCTCTGAGTTTGCTCAAGTTCATGTCCATTGAGTCAGTTCAGTCACTCAGTCGTGTCCGACTCTTTGTGACCCCATGGTCTGCAGCACACCAGGCCTCCCTGTCCATCACCAACTCCCGGAGTTCACTCAAACTCATGTCCATTGAGTCGGTGATGCCATCCAGCCATCTCATCCTCTGTCGTCCCCTTCTCCTTCTGCTTTCAATCTTTCCTGGCATCGGGGTCTTTTTCAGTGAGTTGGCTCTTTGCATCAGGTAGCCAAAGTATTGGAGCTTCAACTTTAGCATCAGTCCTTCCAATGAATATTTAGGGTTGATTTCTTTTAGGATTCACTGGTTTGATCTCCTTGCGGTCCAAGGGACTCTCAAGAGTCTTCTCCAGAACCACAATTTGAAAGCGTCAATTCCTTGGCAGTCAGCCTTTATGGTCCAACTCTCACATTCATACATGACTACTGAAAAACCATAGCTTTGACTAGATGGCTCTTTGTCAGCAAAGTGTTGTCTCTTCTTAGTAATACGCTATCTAGTTTTGTCACAGTTTTCCTTCCAAGGAGCAAGCATCTTTTAATTTCATGGCTGCAGTCACCATCCCCAGTGATTTTGGAGCCCAAGAAAATAAAGTCTGTCACTGTATCCGTTGTTTCCGCATCTATCTGTCATAAAGTGATGGGACTAAATGCCATGATCTTAGGCTTTTGAATGTTGAGTTTCAAGCCATCTTTTTCACTCTCCTCTTTCACCCTCATCAAGAGACTTTAGTTCCTGTTCACTTTCTGCCATTAGGTGGTGTGATCTGCATATCTGAGGTTATTGATATTTCTCCCAGCAATCTTGATTTCAGCTTGTGATTCATCCAGCCTGGCATTTTGCATGATGTACCATGCACAAATTCTGCATGTAAGTTAAATAATCAGGGTGACAGTACACAGCCTTGTCATACTCCTTTCCCAGTTTGGAAAGGAGTTCATGTCTAGTTCTAACAGTTACTTCTTGACCTGGATACAGGTTTCTTGGGAGACAGGTAAGGTGGTCTGGTCCTTCCATCTGTTTCAGAATTTCCACAGTTTGTTGTGATTCACACAGTCAAAGGCTCTAGCATAGTCAATGAAGCAGAAATAGATGTTTTTCTGGAATTTCCATCCTTTCTCCATGATCCACAGAATGTTGACAATTTGATCTCTGGTTCCTCTGTCTTTTCTAAGTCCAGCTTATACATCTGGAAGTTCTCGGTTCGTGTACTGTTGAAGCCTAAATTGAAGGATTTTGAGCATAACCTTGTTAGTATGTGAAATGAGCACAATCGTGTGGTAGTTCCAACAGTTTTGGGATTGCCCTTCTCTGGGATTGTCATGAAAACTGACCTTTCTCAGCCCTGTGGCCACTGCTGAGTTTTCCAAATTTGCTGATATGTGTAGTGCAGCACTTTAACAGCATCTTTTAGGATCTTAAGTAGCTCGACTGGAGTTCTGTCAGCTCCACTAGCTTTGTTCATAGTGATGCTTCCTAAGGCCTACTTGACTTCACACTCCAGGATGTCTGGCTCTGGGTGAATGACCACACCATCGTGGATATGAGGTCTTTAAGACCTTTTCCTGATATAGTTCTTCTGTGTATTCTTGTCACCTCTTGTTAATCTCTTCTGCTTTTTTTAGGTCTTCACTGTTTTTGTCCTTTATCATGCCCATCTTTGCGTGAAATATTCCCTTGATAACTCCAATTTTCTTAAAGAGCTCTCTAGTCTTTCCCATTCTGTTGTTTTCCTCTATTTCTTTGCATTGTTCATGTGAGAGGCCTTCTTATCTCTCCTTGCTATTCTTTGGAACTCTGCATTCAGATGGGTATATCTTCCCCTTTCTCCCTTGCCTTTCACTTCTCTTCTTTCCTCACCTATTTATAAAACTTTCTGAGACACCATTTTACCTTCTTGCATTTTGTTTTCTTTGGGATGTTTTTGGTTACTGCCTCCTATACAATGTTAAAAGAACACATTTGTCATAGCAAACACTCTTTTCCAACAACCCAAGAGATGACTCTACACATGGACATCACCAGATGGTCAGTACCAAAATCAGACTGACTATGTTCTTTGCAGCCAAAGATGGAGAAATTCTATATAGGCAGCAAAAACAAGACCTGGGGCTGACTGTGGCTCAGATCATGAGCTCCTTTTTGTAAAATTCAGACTTAAATTGAAGAAAGTAGGGCTATCCACTTGGCCATTCAGGTACAACTTAAATCAAATCCCTTACGATTATACAGTGGAGGTGATGAATAGATTAATGGGATTAGATCTGGTAAACAGAGTGCCTGAAGAACTATGGATGGAAGTTTGTAACACTGTACAGGAGGCAGTGATCAAGACAATCCCAAAAAAGCAGGTTATAGGGGTGCTAATTCAGAAAGTGTGGGTGTAAGGGCCACAAGGGACTTGGGGCAGTTCCTCTGTGAAGGTCTGAGCAGAGCCCAGAGTGCCCAGGCCAGGAGGAGAAGGATTTTAGAAGAAGGAGACAGCAGAAACTGTCAGGCAGGACACAGCTGGGCTTGTGTGAGGACCAGGAGCCGGGCAGCATGGCCAGAGTAGAGGGAGTGCAGGGAAGACGAGTAGGAGGTGAGTCAGAGAGGGGACAGGCTTATGTCCTTGGAGTTTGTTGGGAGGGCAGTGGGAAGCCTCTGGGGTGTTGTGTGCAGGGCAATGCAGAGATCTTCCCCGTGAGGAATGTGTGGAGGGAAGCAGGATGGCTGTAGAGGGTTGGATGGGGAGGCCTTCAGTGGAATGGGCTCTAGTGGGCCGGCCCTATGAGGTCCATCTGGAAACTCCCCCACCCAGACATCAAATTTCAGCCAACAAGCCACCTCCTCCAGGATGCCTTCTTGGCTCCATACTCTTCATCGACTTGCTCCTGTGCCCACACTGTCCCTTGAGCCTCACTCCAGGGTATGTGCCACATTCAGGACTGGGCATGCTGCCTCCTCCACTGGACCGTGAACTCGCTCAGACAGGAGCCCAGGTCTTGCCTGGGCCAATGACAGGTAGCCCTCCTGAGATGCATGGGGGCCAGCCGGCCAGCCCCAGGGCTCACTGGAAGCGGGGTTCCCACTTCAAGCCCCGAGCATCAGTAAAGCCCCATCTGCAGTTCTCAGTAACCAAGAGCCCATCAGGGATCCACTAGTAAGTGAAAGAAGTCTTCCAACTGAACTCTGAGAGGGTGGTTGGGCAAATAGAAGAGGCCTGGCCAGGGTGTGGCAGGCGGAGCTTCTGGAGAGCTGGGGGGTGAGGCTGGCGGGCCCTGCCCCTGCCTGCGGTCCCACAGCCCCAGCATCTGCATTGGGAAAGCCTTCCTCTCATGCTCATCACCTCACAGCCAGAAGGGAGCAGGAGTGGGTACCCAAATCCTAATCCCCACTTGCCCTCCCCAGCACTAGGCAGCCTGAGCTGGGCGGCAGGGACCAGGGAAGGACAGGCTGGGAGTGGGGACAGAGGCCTTGGCCACACGCTTGCTTCTCCTGTGATAACAGCTCCAGTGAGGATGGGTCCTAGAGGCGAAGCGGGGAAATCGGCCAGGTGGGGGGAGTCCTCTTGCAGAAGAAGTGAATAGAATTGGCCCTGAGGAAAAGGTAGGAGAGTGCCAGCAGAGGAGGAAGGCTGCAGTAGGGAGTGGAGTCGTGCCTTTTTTTGTTTATTTTTTAACACCAAAACATACATTTTGTATTGGGGTATAGCCAGTTAACAATGTTGTGATGGTTTCAGGTGAACAATGAAGGGACTCAGCCATACATGTAGTCATTCTCCCCCGAATTCTGCTCCCACCCAGGCTGGCACATGAAGTCATGTCCTTTTGAAGGCATCATATAGCATATGACCCTGAGCAAATACAGGGTTTCACGTCAAAGGCAAAGATCACTCATGCTGGCAGCCTGCAATGTGGAGAGGGAGAGACCCAAGGCTCTTACTGGGCTTTAGTCCAGGAGAGAGACCTAACTGGGACGGTGAGTGGGGAAGGCAGATCACAAGCGCTGACCACAAGGGTGGAGGTCACATAGTGCACTCTGGGGCCAGACAGAGGGGAAACCAGCTCTGACCACCCAGGAAGCTTCCAGCAGCCCCAAGAGGGGCTGAATTTACCCCCACCCATGGCCTTACAGTGTCCTTGCCAGAGGGCATAATGCAGCCTAGAGGGGGCCCCTGGGTCCACCCAATAAATGCCCCACCGGGGGGGCGGGGAGGGGAGACCGTGCCCACGTGGCGTGGCGGAGGCCCAGGAGAAGTGAGCTATGTCCCTTATTGGTCACAGTACATTTATTTTTCATTAGCAGTTAAATGCAGACATGAGGGATTGTGCTGGGTTCAGCGGGCGGCTGACGTGAGCAGTGCTTGGTGCAGTGATCGATAGGAAAGCTGGGGGGCCACGCGCCTTCCCCAGCCAGGACCCCTGCCCACCCAGCCCTGAGCCAGTAGGCAGAACTGGGCCATCACATCGAGCCTGTGCAAGGCGGGGCATGGGCAGGCCCAGAATCTGCTGCTCAGGTCTCTTCTGGAGCCTGTGGTGCTTGCCCCCACCTCCATGGGCTCTGCTCTGTGTGGCCTGGGGGTCTGCACAGATGCTCTGGCTTCCCCAGTAGACATCTAGAGAGGCTCCTGACCCACAGTGCCCCTCCTTGGGAGTCCCTCCTCCTATTCACCCTCCAGACCTTGGGAAGCCAGAGCACAACTCAGCCTCACCCTGGCTGAGCCTGCTGCCTGGGTCAGGGCTGCTGAGTGACAAGTGAATGTCACATCAAAGGGTCAGCATGTGGCCCCCCAGAGCCCAAGGCTGAAGCTGGGGGACAGGGTAAGTGGCTTCTCCCTCAGGCCTCAGACTCCACATCTGTAAAGTATCTGGAGGGCTCCTCCCATTTGCCAGCATCCCCCACCTTCCTCACCCTAAAACACACCTGCAGACTGGCCAAGCCCCATGGAGGTTTTTCAGGAGTGGGTGGGGCGGGACCAGAGGAGCTTGTCTTCCCAACTGCAAGCGTGGTTCCAGGCAGCTTAGCCTTCATTGCAGTGTAGCACAAAGTGCACGGAGGCGTGGGGACAGGCTGGGGATAGAGGTGGATGAGCCCACTGCTCCAGACACTGGGGGCAAGCTCTGTGCCTCAGTTTCCTCGTCAGCCCTCATCCCTGAAGAGATTGCTGGGAGGGAGCTGGAGCCCTTTGCCACTGTCAGGTAAAAGCTCTGGGTGCAGATAGCAACTGACATTGACCGAGCACTGTGCCTTTGTCCTTTTCCCCCTCACGAGAGCTGAAAGAATTGGGTACCATTCCCTGCTTTGTTGGTGGCTCAAACAGTAAACAGTCAGCAGTGCAGGAGATCCGGGTTCGAGCCCTGGGTCGGGAAGATCCCCTAGAGGAAGGCATGGCAACCCATTCCAGTGTTCTTGCTGGGAGAATCCCATGGACAAAGGAGTCTGGTGTGCTATAGTCCGTGGGGTCACAGAGTCGGACATGGCTGAGTGACTAACACACACACACACACACACACCCCCCAGTTTGCAGGCAGAGAAACAGCCTGGGGTTGGGAGAGTGGGGGTTACCTGCAGTCACAGCAGGTTTCTCAGCCTCTGCAGACTTTCCCAGCTCACCCGCTTGGCGCCTACAGACCAGGCACAGATCCCCTCCCCAAAATCACAGTCTTAAGTGGAGGGAAGTCCCTGCTTGGAAAGAGAGGTTCCCTGTACCAGCAAGAGAGAAAAAGCAGTGTGGATGCCCCCTGGGCCCAAAGACCCAGGCCACCCATTAGAAGCCCTCCACGGATTTTGGGCTGCAGGTGAGGAGGGTAGTGTAGCTGGGAAGCCACTGCAGGAGGCACCTCCAGACCTGCAGTGGGCAGTCAGGACCTCCACAGAAGGGGTAACTCACCCAAGGTCATCCTAGCAGGGTCTCTGAAGTCCAAGCATTTCCTTCCATATGCCCAGAGGCCCCTGTTGATTGGGAGTGTGTGCTGGGGGAAGTGAATGCAGCCCCGAGAGAGGCCCGGCTGTCAGGGGACCTGTCTGGTGGGTGTGGAGGCTGAGGCTACTCTGCCCCTGACCCCTCCCCACCCTCTCCGGGTCCTGTTGGAGGAGCAGACTGCTGAGGGGTTTACTTCCACCAAAGCCTCAGAGCCAATTATCTGTGTAATTAGCAACAAATGACTTGTGGGATAGCTGTGGTTTTCAGTTAAAATTAGAAGGAAACTCATGTTCAGTTCTCCTTAAAGAGTGAGACTTTAGGCTCAGGCTCCCAGACACGCCTTCCTGGCTTCCACCCTGCCTGAGACCCACCCACCCAGCAGCCCAGGCTCACCCCGATTCGCCCCTCCCCACTACAGTGGCCTCACCTGTCACACTGCCACGAGCACCCCTTCACATCCGAACCTGTCACAGGTTCATTCACATGCTATTTTCTCAGCTCCTACTAGGTGCAGGGGCCAGGAATGGGGAGCAAGCCAGAAGCAACCCCCTAGGCAGCCCGGCACCAGAGGAAGGGACTCCTGAGACCCCTAACCCCTGGCTGCCGGGGCCCTCTCCCTCCTCCAGCTCTCCCCTGGCACCTCCCCACATCCCTGAACCTCCACCACGGGAGTAATGAGCCCTGACAATCGCCACAGGCTGGCACGTTCGCCTTTGTCTCATTTCAGGTCTCCACAGGTCTTCATAAGTCGGGGGTGGGTGCGGGTTGGAGAGGTGGGGAGGGCTGCTGCTCCTCCCGTTCTACACTGAGGGTTGGCGAGGGCCCACTTAAGCAGCCCAGGTCACTGAACTGGAAGCGGCAGAGCCTGGCCCTACAGGTGTCTCCTCATGGCCTGGCCCTGGCCCCTGAGCAGGCAGGTGGCACCAAGTCCAGCAGAGCCCACCCCCTGACTCACCGGCCCTGTTTGCTCCTACCGCAGGTGCCCAGCAGAGTGCCACGGTGGCCAACCCGGTGCCCAACCCAGTGCCCAACCCGGTGCCCGGCTCCAGCCCAGACCTGCTTCCCCACTTCCTGGTGGAGCCTGAGGATGTGTACATAGTCAAGAACAAGCCAGTGCTGCTGGTGTGCAAGGCCACACCCGCCACACAGATCTTCTTCAAGTGCAACGGGGAGTGGGTGCGCCAGGTGGACCACGTGATTGAGCGCAGCACGGATGGGAGCAGCGGTAAGGCCAGGAAGGGGCAAGGAAAGAGGGACGTGGTGGGGGGAGGGGACTTGCGGGAGGCATCTCAGCCCCCGAGGCAGTGGAGGCTCAGAGAGGGGGCCCTGCTGCCCACCCGAGAGCAGAGGCCAGGGTGAAACTAACTAGCTCTGTGTGGGCAGGACCCCCTGTGTACACACCAAAGTCATCTCTGGGAGGCCTACCTTCACCATTCTTCATCACTTGGTGGGGGAGTAAAGGGAAGCCTCACCACCAAAATATCCCAGGGAGCTCTGTGGATGGTGGGGCAGGTCCTGGCTGCTCCATCTGAGGGGTTGGTTGCCTGGTGAGTGGTGCCAGCAGAGAAAGGTTTGGAAAGAGTGGGTCCCAGATGACAGAAGAGCTCACAGACCTCAGTTCCGTGATGGTTTGTTGGTGCACTCACTCCCTGAGCAACCACTCCCCAGCTGGAGATACAACCCCGCAGAGAGGGTGGGCAGCATAGTGACCTCTCCATGAGTCCTGGGAGCTGGGGCTACCAGGGTGGGCTCTTCAGGGCAGGGACGTGTAACCCTGGTCTGGGCAAGAAGAGGGGATGGCTGTCCCAGGCGACCCAGGAAAGGATACAGCGCCAACAAAGGCCTGAAGGCAGATAGATGGATCAGGGCTCAGGGGGAAGGGGGTGGAGTGGATGCCAGGGGCACTGGGGCCACCCAGGAGCCTCACCCATTCAGCTCTGGAGTGAGGTCACAGTGCTGTGGGATTTCAAGCTACCGAGTGACATGACTGGTGCTGTGAGTGATGCTCAGGGCCCATGTGAGGGCTGACAGGAGAGGCAGACCCAAGAAGTGCTCCTTCTGTGGGCCCCTTCATGTCCCTCCTCCAGCCCTGGGGATGGGGGCAGAGAGCCATTGTTTGGGAACCTGTGCTCCGGGAACAGGCCCAGTGGAGCCAACAACAGCCTCTCCTCCTCACTAACTGGACCCCAGTTAAGCTCATTTCTGGCCCCCTTCCCTGGTGGCTCAGATAGTAAAGAATCTGCCTGCAAGGCAGGAGACCTGGGTTTGATCTCTGGGTCCAGAAGATCCCCTGGAGGAGGGAACAGCTACCCACTCCAGTATTCTTGCCTGGAGAATTCCATGGACAGAGGAGCCTGGCGGGCTATAGTCTACGCAGTTGCAAAGAGCTGGACACAACTGAGCGACTTCACTTTGCCATGATGCTCCATGGAGCCCCCCACACATGCTGAGTCCTCAGGTTAAGCCCGGAGCCCCTTCCCACCTAGGCTCAGCCAGCCTGAGACACAGCACACAGACCCTGTGCTGGGTGTGGCCACTTGCGTGAGGTCTGAGTCATAGGGCCAGCAGAGGGCACCCAGAACAACTCACAGTGATGCCAAGAGCTGGTAGGAGACCAAGGCCCAGAGCGGTGGCCCATGCTCCAGGCAGAAGAAACCGGGCAGCCCAGGAAGGAATTCCAGAATGAGGGCTGCCTTCCATCCCCAGTCTTAAAACCACCTGGAATGCCTAGCAGGTCAAAGGACAAATGCAGGGCACAGCAGGCTGGCCAGAGGCCCAGGCCTGGGGCAGCAGAAGTGGGGGTGGAGGGGGTGGTCAGTGGGACAAGGAAGCTGCAGCCACATTGCGCTATGGGAGGTAGGGTTGGGCAGAGGGAGGCCAGGGGATGGGGCCCTGCCCTGGTGAACACAGAAGCTTGCACAAGAATGCAGGTGTGAGTAGACAAGCCCTGAGTCTGGGCAGTGTGTGATTTAGTCCTCAGAGCCAGTCTGTCATGTTATAGATGCTCTGACTCATCCAGGGCTCCAAACAGGTCTTTTGGTCCATAGGGGTCACATGCCATCCTAACCTAGCAGCGTCAGCGGGGTCCTCAGCATGAGCCCCCAGCCAAGTCCTTGAGCCTGCCTTGTCCTGGCCTTACACACCCCTGCTGCTGGCAGCAGTCTTGCAGTCCTCAGGTGTCAACGGAGCACCTGCCATGTGCCAGGTCTGGGTGAGGTGCTAGGAATTTAGCCCACAAGTCTCTTGGTACCAGTGATCCAGTTCTGCTTCCCACCCTCGGGAGGGGAATGGATAGGGTCCGTGGCCTCTCTGGCAGGTCAGTCCCCTTCCCCCATGGGCCTCAGTTTCCTTATTTGTAAAATGGGGATGAGGAGGGGCCCCTGGCAGGTTGCTGGGGGCAGCTGTGAGATTTCTCATACCCAATTGGAGCCTAGCTCCAGGTCTTCTCTGTCTTCCTGCCCCATGCCCAGGGCCCAGCCTCACTTTGCAGCATCAAGAGTCCTCTTGCTGCTGAGGTAGGTCCCCTAGGGAAGGAACAGGTGAGGAAGAGGAAATTACTATAGCCTGTCTCCCTGCAGCCTCGAGGGCCTGTCCTGGAACCTCTTGGGAAGTCTCCAGGCCAGCCCCCAACTGCTCACAACCTGCTCTTCCAGGCTTCCCACATACACCCCTCCTTGTCTCCTGCCCTCGTGAGGTCTGGTATCCACGGCTTGGGTGAGACCCAGGCTCTTGCCTGCAAAGCAGTCCAAGCCAGTCCCACAAGCTCTGCTGGCCTTGCTCCCTTCAAGCCAGGTGGAGAGCAGAGCTCACAGAGACACATCCCACCCGTGGCAACCAGGGTCCCCTCCTGCTCTGAGCCTCCAACCTCAGGCCTCCCATGGCCAGCCCATTTGAATTTTCTTTGATCTTATTGACTTCTTAACCCAAAGCCGCTGAGTGCTTTGAGGCAAAGAGATGGGTTTCCCTCACCCATCAATGGATGCCCAGGCAGTGGTTGACACCCATGATACACACAAACCCAATACCCTGACCCAGGCATGCTGTGGTCAGACAGGCATGACAGAGGCAGAGGTCAGCCCAAATCTGGAGCCCTGCGTGGGGGTGGGGATGGCTGAGTGGACAACCCAGGAGAGAGTATCTGGTCTCCCGTTTGCTTGCCCCGATTCCTCATCCAGGGGACCAGGGGGAAGGGACCAAAGCCTGAAAACTCTTAAACCCAAACCCACTGATAGTGTTAAAGTTGCAAATTTACCAAGTACTGGACTCTGGTCTGGGAGTATAATTTATTGTGTGTTAAACAAACTGACTGATTATGAAAAGCAGTTTGGTAAGAAAGTACCCTACGCACTCGCTTGGCCTCAGAGGCCCCCACCCCCACCCCTCCACCTCTCAGAAACACTCAGCATGCACACACCAGGGCCTCCCCACACACCCAAGCCCTCACATGCCTGCACATACCCGACATGCTCCCAGGCCTGGGCCAGCAGGGACCCCTACCTCCCTGCCGCCCTCCCTCAGGCTGGCATCTGCTCCCATTTACCAGGCAGGTGCAGACACAGCCGTGCCCAGAAACTGCTCCCGGGAGCCCGGCTGCTCGGCAGCCTGCAGCTGGGAGGGCACAGCCCCTCACTTCAAGGCCCAGCCGGCTCGGGTCTCCCCCACCCCCAGAGCTTGTGGGGCTCAAGGGCACTGCCTCGATCTAGAGCTCGTAGACAAACTTGGCCCTCATTTGTGGCAGCAAGAAGGAGAGGAGGAGGTGGCAGGACAGAAGAGGGAGGAGACGGGGGGAAGAAATAGGAGCACTTTAAATTTAGTGCTGTTCTCCCTGAGCTAAGCTGCCTGGGTGGTGCGTGAGCTCCCCCCACCACCCTGGGAGACGCAGCAGTCCTTCCATAGACCTGTCCACCCAAGAGAGGAGAAGCACCTGGTTCAGAATGTTCAGCAAGTCTCCCATCACTAACCCCAGAGGCTGAGAGGGAGGACCCTGTCTCCGCCCCCAAGTAGGTACACAGCTCCTTCTCAGATGCTTGACAGATAGCACCCCCTGTGAGGGACCCCTTCTCACCTCTCAGCCCTCACCCCACCCCTAAGGACATTCACATTCAGCGCCTTAGGGTATGGGGCAGGCGGTGCCCAGAATGGAGGGATCTCCGGTGACAGTGACCTCAGCCAGAGGTGACCCCCCATCTCCTGTGAGAACTCACGGTGCAAGGGGACAAAGGTGGGTGATAGAAATATCTGGGGACCTGTGTGGGAGCTGGACAGACTCATGAGGAGGGTTCTGGGCAAGGGTCAGGGAAAGACACGTTTAGAGAAATTAAGACAGAAAACAGCCTCCTGGCTTGCCTGCTCAGCTGGGCCGCTGCTCCTCCTGCAAGGCAGCCCTAATTGAATTTCTCTGTTAACAATGGAAGCACCAGCCTCTCTCCCTCTTTCTGATAAGCCTGTGACCCGAGGGAAATTGGGGTCAGGAGGAGGAGGAATTGGAAACAAACAGTCTTTTCTCACTCCTGGGGACACTGGTTTCAGCTAAGGGCCAGGGGGCTGGAGGAGGGCTGGGGTCCCCCCTCCCTTCTGGGTCCTCAGAGGCCTGGACCCTCCCAAGACAACCCACACCTGGTTCTGGGTGTGGCAGATGTGTGGGGGCTAGGTACTGTGTCCACCCTTGAGAAGGGATCCTTCGGGCCCAGTCCATACAGGATAAAGAAGGTCCCAGACACCCTCACAGGCCAGCTTCCTCTCTGTGGGCTGTCTCTCCCCATTACCAGCATTTCTCCTGGTACAAGGGGCACCCCTAGTACCCCAACCCCCCACTCCCATGAACCCTGAACACATTCTGGACTCAGACAGCTGGCAGCCCTGGGCGCCTCTGGCAAGTCACTGCCTCTATGAGCCTGTTTCCCCATCCACAGAATGGGAGCAGATACCTCCAAGGGAGCTGACTGGAGAAGATAAGCCAGCACACGGGAAACACTGTCTAAGCCCCAGGGGTCTATTATCATACTACATAATCACTGTCATTATCTTGTTAATAGCTGTTATTATATCATCACACATCAGGATCTACCTACTAACCCCAGGAGGCCAGCCAGATAACTCCGTGAAAGTGAAAGTGTTAGTCACTCAGTCCTGTCCAACTCTTTGTGACTCTGTGGAGAAGGCAATGGCACCCCACTCCAGTACTCTTGCCTGGAAAATCCCATGGAAGGAGGAGCCTGGTAGGCTGCAGTCCATGGGGCCGCTAAGAATCGGACACGACTGAGCGACTTCACTTTCACTTTTCACTTTCATGCATTGGAGAAGGAAATGGCAACCCACTCTGGGATGGGGGAGCCTGATGGGCTGCCGTCTATGGGGTTGCACACAGTCGGGACACGACTGAAGCAACTTAGCAGCAGCAGGCTCCTCTGCCCATGGGATTCTCCAGGCAAGAAAACTGGAGTGGGTAGCCATTTCCTTCTCCAGGGGATCTTCCTGACCCAGGACTCGAACCCGGGTCTGCAGCGTTGCACGCAGATCCTTCACCATCTGAGCCACCAGGGAAGCCTCCTTACCTTTCGCTTTTGCCCACAATGGCCGCCAGGGCTGGCCTATCTGCCTCTCCCCTTCTGCCTGGGGTCCTTTAGAGGTCAGCCTCCATTGCCCCAGGTTCCTCTGTGACTGTCTCTGAAAGAGCAGGAAACCCCTTTGCTGACTTTTTTTGACTCCAGGGAGATAGGCCTTGGGTGACCAAGTACCCACTCCTGACTTTCAGGAGATACAAAGGGGCTTCCCCGGGAGCCCCTTCTCCAGGCAGAGGACCGCCCCCAGTGTCCGCCAGCTCTCCTGCTCAGCAGAGGCAGTGTCTGTGGTGGTGCCGGGGCGCCGCAGGGGACTGGCCCACGAGGACCATGCGCGAGACACGCCCTTGCTCCCCGCCCCTCCCCTCTCAGGACTGCCCTCCATGGAGGTCCGCATCAATGTGTCGAGGCAGCAGGTGGAGAAGGTGTTCGGGCTGGAGGAGTTCTGGTGCCAGTGCGTGGCGTGGAGCTCCTCGGGCACCACCAAGAGTCAGAAGGCCTATATCCGCATTGCCTGTGAGTCCGGGGCAGAGGGGCCTCAGGGTGTCACCCGGGAGGAGGTCCCATAAGAAATCCTCAGGCCCTGCCTTGACGGCTGGAGGGAGTGCTTACGGATGCCGCCCAGCCACCCACTACGTTCCCCCTGGGCACTGGACGCTTCTTCCTGGCCTGGGCCATAGTCTCTGCAGGACCAGCGGACAGGGTCAGCCAGGCTGACCCAACTTACGGCACTCACCCAGGGAGACGCTTCTGTTCTGCCCCCAGATTTGCGGAAGAACTTTGAGCAGGAACCACTGGCCAAGGAGGTGTCGCTGGAGCAGGGCATCGTGCTGCCCTGCCGCCCACCGGAGGGCATCCCCCCAGCCGAGGTGAGAGGGGCTGCGGTGCTGCTCCAGGTGGGCAGTACCGCTCCAGGTGGGCAGTGCTCCCAGGTCTCAGCCCCGCCCTGCCCAGCCTTCCAAGCTGGTCCCCCACCCCGGGGCCACGCTCGCTCCAGGCAGGGCCAGCGCAGTCAGGCGGGGCAGTGGCATGGCTCCCTCCCCCAGGTGGAGTGGCTCCGGAACGAGGACCTTGTGGACCCATCCATGGACCCCAATGTGTACATCACGCGGGAGCACAGCCTAGTGGTGCGACAGGCCCGCCTGGCCGACACAGCCAACTACACCTGCGTGGCCAAGAACATCGTGGCTCGTCGCCGCAGCGCCTCCGCTGCTGTCATCGTCTATGGTGGGCCCCGGTGCTGGCGGGGTGGAAGGGCTCCGGGCATAGGCGGGGCACTGGGGTGCCTTTGCGGCAACCACACATGGCTGGCTCCCTGCAGAGCCAGGACCGGGCCGACCGAGCCATGGCCTGATGGGGGAGGATGGGGAAAGGGCTGGCTGTGGCTGTTGAGGAGCGGAAGGGCCTGTCTGGACAGAGGTGTTATTGGTGGCCAGACCATCCCTTGGCTTACCTGTGGTCAGGGGACATGGTGCAGGAGGAGATGAAGGGACAAGATGGAAGTCTAAAAAAGCGACAGACCCAGGGTGGAAGAGTGACCCGGGCACCCCCAGGAGCAGACAGGAGGAGGGGTGCTGGAGTCACCCTGAAAAGGCTGGGGTTTGGGTTGGAGGAGCATATGGGAGCTGCAGCTAGGGCTGGCTGTCCTGAGCGCCTGCAGTGCCCACCAGGAAAGGGGCTGTGGAGCAGGCGTTGCCAGGCCCCAGAGGGCAGAAGGGCAGAAGCGTGGCCTCCCCTCCAGGGCTTTTCTCTCAGCCCAGCTGCAGCCTGCCCACTTTCAGCTCACAACCCCTCTGTCCTGCTCTGGCCCCTGGGCCAGCGTGTCCAAGGAAGCCCCCGCTCCCTGACCCAGTCCTTCTCTGTCCGGCCAGTGAACGGTGGGTGGTCGACGTGGACTGAGTGGTCTGTCTGCAGCGCCAGCTGTGGGCGCGGCTGGCAGAAAAGGAGCCGGAGCTGCACCAACCCGGCGCCTCTCAACGGGGGCGCCTTCTGTGAGGGGCAGAATGTCCAGAAAACAGCCTGCGCCACCCTGTGCCCAGGTACCAGGGGCCGCCACCTCCCGCATCGCTCTTCACCACGCCATCTCCGTGCCCTGGCTCCATCGTGCCCACCAGCCTGCTCCCCATTGGCTCCATCCCACCCACCCGCACGCAGGGCCAGGCTCAGTCCAAGGCCAGGATGGGGTTCAGTGTGATCAGAGGCAGGGCTCAGTCTGTGTGCAGGCTCAGCCTCAGTGGAGGGGCCAAGTCAAAGGGTCTGAGGTACCATCGGGACAGGGACAGTCCATGTGGGGCAGGGCCCAGCCTGGTACTGCAGAGCCACCCGCGCCTGGGATCAAGGGGTCATTGTGCAACTGAGGGCCCTCTCTGCCCCAGGGCCAGGAAGGCCCCTGGTGTGGGGAGAGCCGAGCAGGCCCAGCGTCATTGTGCCTCCTGTCATTAGCATGCGTCATCCAGGCCCACTGGACACCAGAGGGCTTGCAGACTGGCAGGCTTGGCCCTGGCCCTGGCGTTGCACCAGGTCTGGCTGCCCAGCAGGACCACGCTGGCAGACAGCCTGGGCTATAGCTCCCTGGGCTGACCATGCCGTCTCCTCTCTGTCCGTGTCTGTCTCATGTCTAGTGGATGGCAGCTGGAGCCCGTGGAGCAAGTGGTCAGCCTGTGGGCTCGACTGTACCCACTGGCGGAGCCGTGAGTGCTCAGACCCCGCACCGCGCAATGGAGGCGAGGAGTGCCAAGGCGCTGACCTGGATACCCGCAATTGTACCAGCGACCTCTGTGTGCACAGTGAGTCCTTTCCACCCAGGAGCCCTCTTGAGTTTTCCAGGATTGGCCCTGCCCTGCCCCGGGGCAGTGATGGCTCAGGGAGTCAGTCCCCTGCCACAGGCTGCACCTTCTATTCAAAGCTCAGAACCTTTGGGGGACCCCCCATCCCTAACACACCCAACATGTGCCCACATACACCGCAATACTTCCCACACCTGCCCTGAGACTTGCATACGTCGGTGGTTTTACCGTGCACACCAAGCCTCTGGGATCGTCTTCCAAACCCCTTCCCATCTTCTCCTACAGTTTTACCTCTGCCCTGTCCCCCAAGTGCACATACAAGTCCTGTGGGGACACCAGGCTTGTGAGGCCTGTTAATTACAAGGCCGTAACTAACAATTAAAGATCTCTGTTGGATTTTTTTTTCTCTAGAACACACCCTCCCCCATTCTTTCAATTAAAAACCTAATTATCTGTGTCAATTCCTTTCTGATGGACATTTCTTTCATTATGCAAAACCCTTCTAAAATCAATATCGCTTCCTCCGGGCAGTCAATCACTCTCTCCTCAGCCCTGCCCCAGGCCTCGGGGGGAGGCAGAAGAGAAGAGCCCAGCATCCCTGCTCCTGGTCCAGGGGTTGGGCAGGAATCAGATTGGCAGAATCCCCCACCCCCACCCCCTGCCCCAGAAAGCAGATTCCCTGCTTTAGGGATCCTAGGCACTCACCCTCAGTCTCAGCTGCCCCTGGCCCCATGGCCCCAGAAGAGCCGGTTTAGCAGGGCTCCAGGCCACCCAGGGAAGTGGCTCTTCCCCACCTCCATTCTCGTCAGCAGCAACTTCAGCATGAATTGAGCTGGTGAGGCATGCCGTCTGCCCGGAGTGACACAGCAAGGCGGTGGCGGGTGCAGGACTGGAATGCACGCGTGCTGACATTTCATGCCGCTGCCGCCAGCATCCCGCCACCCCCTGGCGCTGATGCCCAGGGAGCGGAGGCCCCATCCCCCTGCTGTGTAGACTGCTCACCTCTCCTTCCTGGCCTCCTGACCCTACCCCTCTCAAGGCTGTACTCTCTCCCACAGCTGCCTCCGGCCCAGAGGACGTGGCCCTCTATGTGGGCCTCATAGCCGTGGCCGTGTGCCTCCTCTTGCTGCTGCTCGTCCTCATTCTTGTGTACTGCCGCAAGAAGGAGGGACTGGACTCGGACGTGGCTGACTCGTCCATCCTCACCTCAGGCTTCCAGCCCGTCAGCATCAAGCCCAGCAAAGCAGGTGGGGTGCCCCTGCCCCCCGCACTCATGCCGGGGCCTCCACGCCAAGAGTCACCCACACAAGGCTGCCCCGCCAGCCCCTGTGCCATTCTGAGTCCATCTTGATCCTTGCAGACAGTCCCCATCTGCTCACCATCCAGCCAGACCTCAGCACCACCACCACCACCTACCAGGGCAGTCTGTGTCCCCGGCAAGATGGGCCCAGCCCCAAGTTCCAGCTCACCAACGGGCACCTGCTTAGCCCACTGGGCAGCGGCCGCCACACGCTGCACCACAGCTCGCCCACTTCGGAGGCGGAGGACTTTGTCTCCCGCCTCTCCACCCAGAACTACTTCCGCTCCCTGCCCCGCGGCACCAGCAACATGGCCTATGGGACCTTCAACTTCCTCGGGGGCCGGCTGATGATCCCTAATACAGGTGGGTAACACCCCTGGGTTGCCCCCAGGGAGCTCTAGGAGGCAAGACTAGCATGAGTCCCTCCTGGAGGAGGGTGGGACAGCCTCCTCAGTGCCTCTCAGCCTCACCCTGAGAGCTGGGCCAGCCCAGCAAGGAAAGAGGACGGAGTACTGGAGAGGATTCAGTCTCTGGGACTGGCACTGAGATGGAGGCCAGAGCTGTCTCCCTTCTGTTGCCCAAGGACACGGGACTACTGCCCATTCATCTGCAGAGCCTGCCAGCCTATGTGTGCTGGGCCCTAGGCCCCAGGGAGCTGGGGGGAACTAGTGGAGAGAGCAGAGGAAAAACATCCGGACAGGGGCTTTTCCATCCAGCACCTCACGAAACCCTTAGGACATCTGAGAAAGAGCCACGGTGCCTGGTGTGACTGCCTGCCCCCACCCTGACATCCTCTATTCCCTCAGTTCCAGTGACCCTGCATGGCCCAGACCTCCTCGTCCCCCTCCAGCTACTTCTGGAGCCTGCTCCCTAAATGCAGGTGTTTCTCAGAGGCCCCTCCCGGGGCCCTCTCCGTGGATCTCACCCACTCCACGGCCTCAGTCTCCGTGTCTGTGTAGATCACTCCCACTCGTCCATCCCCAGCCGCGGTTCTCCTGGGTGACGGAATCGCACACCCAGCTGCCTCCTGGGCAGCTCCATCTGTATGTCTCACAGCACCTCAGGTTCCTCGTGCCTAAAACAGCACTGTCTCCCACCCTCCCCCAGAACCTCCTCCCTCCCCGTGTTCCCTACCTCAGGGACAGCGCAGTCAAGTTGCTTGAGAGAAACTGGGAGTCACCTTGCCTCCTGCTCTTCTTCACTTTTCCCCCTTCATCTCCACCCCAGCTTCATTCATGCACTGATCGCATCCTTCTTTCTTCTCCACTGTGCCTGCCTCCTCCTGCTTGTGTTTCCTGCGGCCTCTCCTGGCCTAGGCCACCACACCTGCCTCTCGTCTGGTTCACAGCGGAGCCAGACTTGACCACGTCTCTTTCTCGAGTTTCTACTTTCCCCCTCAAAGCCTGCATGACAGAACCATAAGGACTCATCCCCTGTGGCCTTCCCTCCCCCACATGCTTCTCCTGCACTTGGTAGCCTCGTTGTGCTTTCATGAACCCAAATAACACTGGGCTGCCCTTCACACACATGGCCTCTCTGCCCCCATCCACTGGCCTAACTGCTACTTCCCCTTCTGGTCTGGCAGCTCTCCTTCTCTTTCTCTGCTTCATGGTCTCCTTCAGGGGGGCTGCTAGGAGATCGTCCTTGTCAAGATCTTAGAAAAGGGCAGGCACCCAGTGGGTGCTCAGTGACCATCTGCCCCTCACTTCCCAGCAGGGTGGTGGCCGGGGGTGCTGTGCACTTCTCTGCTCTCACCCAACACTCAGCACCCTTTGCTGCCATCCACTTACCTGTTTCCCTGCGGGCTGAGCGCTCCATGAGAGCAGGGCTCATGGTTTCCCCTCAGCATTTGCATTCTCTGAATAAGTACCTGACTGAGCATACCCCGCCCCAGAGCACTCACACACGGGTCACTCAGACTGTCAGTCACCACCCTGGCAGCTGTACCAGGAGGCAGCACAGCAGCGTGAAGAGGGCAGGAGCCACAACTCCGCCACTTCTGGCTTCACTCTCCCTCCCGGGCCCCAGCAGATGCTTTCAGATGCTGCCCCTTTAGACACTGGGACAAAGGTGAATCAGCCAGGCAGGACGCATGTGCAATGGCATCCAAACTAGGGAGGGCTGCCAAAGCTGGCAGGGTTGTTAAAGGTCCCAGCCCCACCCACAGGGGGCCGCTGCCCAGCACAGAGCAACAGAGCTGAGGTACCTGCCCAGAAGTGGCTGAGCTCAGGGGGACGAGACGAGCTCGGGGAGACCAGGATGACAGAGCACCCAGAGGCATAGCTAGGGGGTGGCTTCAGAACAGCAAGTGTGCAGGGCAGGCCAGGCCCAGGGCCAAGGGCCTTAACTATCAGGAGCTGGACTTATCCTGGAGGCGGGGCAGGTTTTAAGTGGGTGATGAGGGAGGGAGGTACAGCATCCAGAAGTTTCTGTACCCAGGCTAACTAGGCATGCATTGCCCACATGAGTTCCCTCAGCTTTGTGCCCACTGGCCAGCCTGGCAGTCCCAGTGGCACCTCTGTTCCCAGGCCAGGCTGGCACCAGTCAGTCCTCGGAGGGAGGCTCAGGGCGGGGCTGGCAGAGTGGGGCGTTCGGTGACTCTGCAGCCCTAATAAGCTCCGGCCCCCCTCTGTCACAGGCATCAGCCTCCTCATCCCCCCGGACGCCATACCCCGAGGAAAGATCTACGAGGTCTACCTCACACTGCACAAGCCAGAAGATGTGAGGTGTGGACATGGGCCCTGCTGGTGGGGCCAGGGGGGTCCCTGCCCTCTCCCCCACCTAAGGTGGGGTCTGCTCTGGCCTGGCCCAAGGGAGGGCAGGGGAAGGGAGGGAGCGTCCCTAAGTGCCACTCAGTTCCTCAGCCATCTCCCCAGGCTCCCAAGATTGTCCCCCTGACACCTTTCCCTTCCCACCCATATTTCCCCACTTGAGGTTGCCCCTAGCTGGCTGTCAGACCCTGCTGAGTCCCATCGTTAGCTGTGGGCCCCCCGGAGTCCTGCTCACGCGGCCCGTCATCCTCACCATGGACCACTGTGGGGAGCCCAGCCCCGAGAGCTGGAGCCTGCGCCTCAAAAAGCAGTCCTGCGAAGGCAGCTGGGAGGTGAGCCTGAAGCCTCCCCTATCCCCCCAGGCTCAGAGTGGGGTCTGCCTTCCTGCCTGGCCCCCGGGCCCTGCACCCTCCCCAGTCTCTGGCCACTCCTTAGAGAGACAGCTGGCCGCCAGCTGGCCCGTCGGGCCCTCAGAGCTGCAGCTGGCCGCCAGCTGACCCGTCGGTCCCTGCCCACAGGACGTGCTGCACCTGGGGGAGGAGGCGCCCTGTCACCTCTACTACTGCCAGCTAGAGGCCAGCGCCTGCTACGTCTTCACGGAGCAGCTGGGCCGCTTCGCCCTGGTGGGAGAGGCCCTCAGCGTGGCTGCCGCCAAGCGCCTCAAGCTGCTCCTGTTCGCCCCAGTGGCATGCACCTCCCTCGAGTACAACATCCGAGTCTACTGCCTGCACGACACCCACGACGCACTCAAGGTACCTGCCACACCACCCCTGGCCCTGGGAGGGGGGCAGTAGAGAGGGCGCCCCTAGGGGCTTGGCTGACACCCAGGGCACTGCAGGAGGTGGTACAGCTGGAGAAACAGCTGGGAGGACAGCTGATCCAGGAGCCCCGCGTCCTGCACTTCAAGGATAGCTACCACAACCTGCGCTTGTCCATCCACGATGTGCCCAGCTCCCTGTGGAAGAGCAAGCTGCTCGTCAGCTACCAGGTGAGGATGCTCGGGGTGCTTGGAGCTGGGCTCCCCCAAGCCCGCCCCCCTGACGCCGCCTCTCCGTAACCCCCCACCCCCAGGAGATTCCCTTTTATCACATCTGGAATGGCACACAGCAGCACCTGCACTGCACTTTCACCCTGGAGCGCGTCAGCCCCAGCACCAGCGACCTGGCCTGCAAGGTGTGGGTGTGGCAGGTGGAGGGCGACGGGCAGAGCTTCAACGTCAACTTCAACATCACCAAGGTGGGCCACACCGCATAACCTGCTCCCCACTCTGGGCCTACCTGGTCCCCCAAGCCCACCTCCTAGAAACCGCGTGGCAGCTTCCTCCAAGTGTCCTGAGGAGGGAGGTGTAGATGCCCATGTAGACAGAGGTAGCCAGAGACTGTGGGGCTTGGGGACGGGGTGGAGAGGGTAGGGGAGCCACAGGACGGGAGTGGGAGACAGAGCTGGTCTGGAGGACTTCCGGGGCCCTGGAGGACTTCCGTGAGAGGAGGGGCTTGTTCGGGGCTCGGAAGGATGAGTGCGAGGTAGACGAGGCAACCGTGAGGAAGCAGTGTGGAGGGGAGAGGCAGAGCGAGGAGAGCAGGGAGTTCAGGGGTCTGCAGAGGCTGGCAGGGGTGACCAGGGAGGGGTGGAGGGGGATGGAGAACGGGGTCAGAGGCTCCTCCCCTCACTGGCTGTGTGACTATGGGCAGGTCGCTGCACCTCCACACTCCAGGGAGCAGGAACCTGGCCCATGGTGGGTACCCACGTGTGCCCTGGGATGGTCCAAGCGTCCACCACCCAGCATGTGGGCTGGGCTGGACAAGTTGTAACAGGTACCTCCATCCTTCCCTATTCCCAGGACACGAGATTCTCTGAGCTGCTGGTCCTGGAGAGTGAAGGGGGGGTCCCAGCCCTAGTGGGCCCCAGTGCCTTCAAGATCCCCTTCCTCATTCGGCAGAAGATCATTACCAGCCTGGACCCACCCTGCAGTCGGGGTGCCGACTGGCGGACTCTGGCCCAGAAACTCCACCTGGACAGGTGGGTGGGAGGTGGGCAAGGAGGGGATATGAAGGCCACCTGCAGCCCAGCTTGGGCGGGGTTGTGGGGCAGCAGGGGTGGGTGGACAAGACGCATGGTGGGGCCTGTGGTCCAGCCCCAGCAGGTGAGGCTTCCCCTTGGCTGACTGAAGGGAGGCCCTGTCCTTAGGTGGTCTAGGAGGGCAGAGGCGGCAGCGCCCGGTGAGGCCAGGCTGCTGACGCGCTCCCCTCCCTTCTGCAGCCATCTCAGCTTCTTTGCCTCCAAGCCCAGCCCCACAGCCATGATCCTCAACCTGTGGGAGGCGCGGCACTTCCCCAACGGCAACCTCAGCCAGCTGGCGGCAGCAGTGGCCGGACTGGGCCAGCCAGATGCCGGTCTCTTCACAGTGTCAGAGGCCGAGTGTTGAGGCCGGCAAGGCCCACAACGCCTACACTCTCACCAGCTTTGGCGCCCGCCAGGAACAGGCAGAAGCCAAGACAAGGCCCTTCCCCACCACTGGGGAGAGCTGCGCGGACAGGCCCCCTCCTGGCGGACGCTGTCCCCTATCACTGGCCCTTTCAGACCCTGCCCGCACTCCCTCCCCTCCACGGCCTGTCCGGCCAGGCTGGCACTGCCACCTGCTCTCACTCTGCCCAGGCCCGCGGGTCCCAGGGTGGATGGCGCCTGGAGCTCAGGCTGGGCCCACCCCATCGGTGTGTGTGTCTGTGCGTGTGATGTTACCTCTCCTCCTGCCCTGGCCAGGGGGCCGCATACACGCGGGCAGGCACGCACGCCATGGGCTTGGGACGTGGCCCCAGAGCTCCTGCCTGAGCTGGATCTTATGCAAACATTTCCGTGCCTGCTGGGTAGGGGCACATCTGAGGGGCTCGGCTCCAAGCCTTCGGGACTGAAGGCCACAGCTGAACAGGGGGCGGCCCCTGCATTCAGGCACACAACCACCACACGGCCATGTCCCCACGCATGTCCTGTGTGCTCCTATCACCTGTGTCCCCCTGACACGCATCTCATGCCGCACACCCAGAGGCTGCTCACGTCTCTCATGCCCGGTGTCAATCCACACCTGCCTCTCACATGCTGCCCTTCTCCCACCTACCCAGGGACACCCAAAGGCTCCTCCCTGTCCTCCCTCTCCTGCCCCCAGCCATGAGGAGCCCTGCCCAACAGGGCATGTGAATATGCAATGGGAGTCCCGGGCTGGACAATGGCAAGTGTGCGTGCCGTGGCGTGCCCATTCCTGGGGCTGGCAGGTGCCCCATGTGGGACCTGTGGTGTGAAGTTTGTGCCCTGACTCTGTTTTAAGTGCATTCGTGCACTTACACTTGGCCTTATGTACACAGCCTTGCCCGGCCGCCAGGGCACGTAGGGATTTTAGCGGACGTGAATGTAAATAAATTATATATATATATTGCTAACCCAAGTGCTCCTTCTCTCAGGAAGAGCTAAGGGTCTCCCCAGCGGGGGTCACACATGACTATTCTGGAAAGTCCTGGGTGTCTGGGCCTGGCTTGGGGACAGACAGGGTCCCAGCCCTGGACCAACAGAACTGGTTGCTAGAGACTTCTTCAGACACGAGTCCTCTGGGCAAGGCGGCAGGCAACAGCAGTGACCAGGGCTGCACCTTTGCCAGACCCATCCTCTGACTGCAGGAAGGTGACCACACAGCGAGGGGCCAGCTCCCGCACCGTGGCTGCCACCAGGCTGGAGAAGCTGTGAGGGGGAGAGGCCAATGTGAGCCTAGGTCAGTCCAGTCCCACTTGGCCACAGCCCCCTGCCCAGCCCGCCACTCAGACTCACTGAGGGTGCAGCTTGTAGAGGGTCCCATCCACCCCCACGGATATGGTCAGCTCTTCCAGGCCCCGGTTCTCACGAATCTTCTCCACCACGGCAGCCACGCCTGCCCCACAAAGCTGGGCAGCCCTCTTGGACACAGCCTGGCACACCTCCAGGACCATCAGAGCATCGTCTGAGGTCAGGGGCAGCCCCAGATCCTCCAGGATGGCTCGGACCTGCCTCAGGGCTAGGCTATCACTAGGAACAGGAGGGAACAGAAGGGCAGGTCCTGCATGAGCACCCCCTCTCATTACTTTTCCGTCCTCTGGGCTGGACCTCCCTCCAACCAGCATTCCACCCCAGGAAAGAGTCCTTTGGGAGGTAGAGGGACATAATATAGGCCTCAGCACCTTTCAATCTCAGAGAGAAACTTGGTCTTGAAGATGTCCCTGGTCTGAAGGCGCTGGGTCTGCTGGCCCCGGAAGAGAACTCCAAGGCTAGTCAGATGCAAGAGGATGTGGCGGACGATCTCTCCCAAGTACATGCCACTGATCATCTTCTCAAACCTGCATGAACATGTGTGTGTGCCCACAGGGCTAAGGCCCCAGCCCCAGCCACCCCCAGCCACCAGCCATATCAACCAGTGCCGGCCACCACCAGTCACACCTGCCTGGCCCAACCTATACCTCTGCTTGCCGGGATTGATGGATGCCTGGTCCACACAGGCATCAAATCGGGTGCTGAGCATGCTGAGAGAGCCGTCATCCCCAAAGGCGCCCCACTCCGTGTTGATGCACATCTGGCCTGAGTCCCCATCCACACTTGCCACGTTCCGGAGCTCCTCCATGTAGCAGGCATTGGTGCCTGTTCCTGCAGAGGGCCCAGATGGGGTGTCTGCATTGGCTGATGCCCACAGGATCCCTTTGAGCCCCTCCCACCGAGATGGCAACATTTGCCCTCATTTCCTACCCTCTCCATCTCCACATGTTCATTGGCCTGTTCCAGGGCCAGGTCAGTCCTCTTTCCTTCCTTTCTCATATCCCTTCTGCAGACCCTGCCACCACCAAGCCCTCTGGGCCTCCACTACTTCTCCTACCAGCACCACCATCAATCCATCTCCCATGCTGCCTCAGCGTGCTCCCCAAATGCCTGTCAGTCATGTCATCTCCTAGGAGATGTATGGCAGCCCTGCAGTCACACAGGTGAGAGGCCCACACCTTCTGGGACTGGCCTTCAGTCAAATAGCAGGTGCTTTAGTCAAATAGCAGGTGCTGGGCCAGGGACCAGGGACATAAAAATGAGATATGAGGAGGAGCCCCACAGTGGCCAGAGCCTGGGCAATGAGAAGCCAGCTGTGGTGCTGCCCCAACAGAGGTGCAAAGAAGAGCATCATGGGATGCCCAAGCACAGGTGAGTCTTCCTGCCTCAAAAGTTAGGAAAACCCACAGAGGGAACACAACATTTAGATATGACCTTGACGCCAAGAAGCTTACAGGCAGAGGGCACACCCTGGGTAAAGGTATTTCCTTCCTTTTCCCAACACACAGTCAGCTCTAAGCAGGTGTGTTGGCCCCCGGAACTCCTCCATCCAGTTACTTATCCACACAGCCATCTGGGCCACCTCTCTCCAGCACCTCCCAGTGCTAGGCACTATGATCAAGAAGCTCGCAGTCTCCTGCGAGGCTGCCACATACCTCTCACTCTAAGAGACGGATGTCCAAGGAGCTATGAGAGCCCTCCTCCTCCATCTAGCCAATCCCTTTTTTCAAGGCTTTCTTTTCAAGTCTCACTCATGTTGGGACTGCTTCTTTTCTGATCTTGGCCTCATTGCCCTGGCACTTAAGGTTGGGTTCAGCTCTCTCTGATGGCCAGGTGCTCTTCTGGACTCAATCCTCGCTAAACAGTCAGTTCCGAGAAGGCAGATATTTTCCCCTTCTTAATGTCTTCCTGTCCCTACATCCAGCCTCCCACTGGCCAGAGGAGAGGAGCTTAATAAAGACTTAAAATCTTGGACCTCTCAAAGGGCCATCTCAACTCATTCTCTGCACACCCCCACCCCTGGGGTCCACTGCATTCCAAATACTGTGTGTGTCTTGAGCCAGGCATCCTGCTATACTTTGTCCCCTCTCATTTCATCCTCATCACGCCTTCAGACAAGGCATTGTTATGTTATCATCTCCACCTTAGAGATGAGGAAACAGAGGCTTTGGCGATTTGCCCAAAGTCATACAGGGGGAAGTGACAGAGCTAGTGTGCTGTGCTGTGCTTAGTCCCTCAGTCCTGTCAGGCTCCTTGACTACAGACCCAAGGACTGTAGTCAGCCAGGCTCCTCTGCCCATGGGAATTCTCCAGGCAAGAATACTGGAGTGGGTTGCCATGCCCTCCTCCAGGGGATCTTCCCCACCCAGGGATTGAACCCTTGTCTCCTGTATTGCAGGTGGATTTTTTACCATCTGAGCCACCAGGGAATCCCAAGAATACTGGAGTGGGTAGCCTATCCCTTCTCCAGGGGAACTTCCTGACCTGGGAATCAAACTGGGGTCTCCTGCATTGCAGGAAGATTCTTTACCAGCTGAGCTACCCAGGAAGCCCGACAGAGCTAGTGTTTCTACTCAAATCTGTAACATTCCACAGCTCACATTCATTTAACAGATAAGCAAACTGAGGTTCAGAGAGCTTAAATGCCTATGAGTCAGCAGTTGAGCTGGGCTAGACACCCAAGCTCCAGACTATCAACCCAATAGTGTTCCAGGGCCCCATGGGCTCAGGTTGGCATGATGCCACATCCCCAAGGTGAGGGGAACGTCCAACCTGAGGAATCAACAGGAGGCAGTAAATTAGCATCAGGCAGTAGAGGCACAAAAGGCAGGGCCCTCCTCACCGACGATGAGGCCGACCTCGCAATGGGGGTCCTCGTAGCCACAGGACATCATGGTCCCCACCGTGTCATTGACGATGGCAACCACATTCAGCTCCACTGCCTGTACGAAAAAGGATGCCTCTAGTTGCTGGGCAACACGGTTGTCACAGCAACCAGCACCAGACCCATAGGTCTCTACTGCAGAGGGCCCCCCAGCAGGCAGACGGAGACCCCTCGCTCCCTTCAGGCCCTGTTGCACCAAAGCAGCCCTGGAGACAGACTCCTTACCTGCCGGCGCCTGATGGCTTCCCGCAGCAGACACACAACGTCTTGGCCCTCGCAGTCAGATGCATTGAAACCCTTTGTCCAGTTCAGGAGGATGCCCTGGGGTGGGACCAAGGGGAGGCAGGAAGCTGGAGGCCCCCTGGAATCTCTCTTTGCCTCCCTGAAGCCTGTATCCCATCAGAATACAGTGTATAGGGTTCCCTCCCCAGTGGGAGGCTGTCCTACTCTACCCATATGGCTGAGGGCCTTGCCCTCTGCCCCCTCTCAACTCCCCAGTGTGAAGAAGCCTATTAATAACCATCCAACCTACGTCTTCTATTTTTAGTGCCAGAATGCTGAGATGGTCTGAAGGTCTGGCCACTTTAAGACATCTGCCCAGAAGGAATGGTCCTTTGTAATCGGGTTAGGAATGAACAGAATGAGTGCTGTGTGTTGAGAAAGGGAAGGACAGAGAGAGGTCTAAATGACAGCAGTCTGCTCCTACAGAAACAACTAGCAAGAGCCACTTGAGAGGGAGAAATTCTGAGCTGGGACAGAGCTGAGTCAATGGGAGGTTCACACGCATGTTTCATCTACAAATGAGGAGTGAATGGAAGAGCCAGGAACAGACACCTGAGCAGGATAGGAGGGGACACAGCAATTCCCCGTGAGAAACTGGCCTTAAACTGTGGACTTAGTAATGGCAGCCTGGCTGTACTTGGGACTGTTCTTTTCTTATTGTGCTTCCTCTGGGTGGGATGGGGACGGGGGAACTAGTCTACCACCATTAGGAGAAATGACTGCTCTGCCCAAGTAGAAGCACAAAGAGCAGATCTGGGAATCTTTGGGGCAGGAGATTTTAGAAATATTATATGACATTTCTCCCAGTAGTTTCCTTTTATTCCTTTTCCTATAGGACCACAGCTAGAGTGTGATCTGTGCTCATTGTCTCAAAAAGAGAAATCAGAGAGAAAGAGTGGGTAAGAGGGAGAGCCAGCTGGTGAGTAACAGCAAAGTTTCCCTGCTCCCAGATAAGAGGAAGACCCCCTGGTCAGGGGAAGGTGAGGTGGGCAGGAGTCGGAGCCAGGTTCCGGATGGCTTTCTGAGAAAGATGTCCTAAACCCTCCACCCTGGGCCTGCCACTGTAGGGGAGGGGAGGAAACAAAAGGTATTTGGATAATCTGAAAACAGAAACAGCCTCTGACCTCCTTCCATGGAGGGGAAGGTAAGGTGTCAAGAGAGATGTCAAGACCCAAGAGAACAAGAGAGGGAGTCCAAATAGCAGGCACCTAGATGTCTCCCCAAACTCCTGGCTTGTTTGCACATTCTATACAGCAAAGGAGGGACCCCTGCCTGGATAAGGGGGTCCCTGAATTGATTAACATTAAGTTTTCACTTCTGAAAAGAATGTTGGCTTAACATAGAAATCGAGTTCTGTTATAGAAAATGAATAGGACCATGTTTCCTGCATGCCTGATTTTGCACAGAGTTCCACCTGCTTCTCACACCTTTTGTTATTGTTGTTGTTGTGTCCAACTCTTTTGAGACCCCATGGACTATAGCCAAGGCTCCTCTCCAGGCAACAGTGGGATTCTCTAGGCAAGAATACTGGAGTGGCTGCTATTTCCTTCTCCAGGGGATCTTCCCGACCCAGGGATCAAACCCTTGTCTCCAGCATTGTAGGCAGATTCTTTACCACTAGGCCACCTGGAAAGCCATTCTCTCTCACCTTACAAGGAATAATAAAAAAGTGCCAGGATGCTTAGGCTGGAGGGAGACACAGCAGAGAAGCAGACCAGCAGATAGACACTGCCTGCTGCACGATCCAAAGGAAATTGGAGCACAGAGGTCCATGTCTGAGAGGTCAGAGTGCGAGCAGAGGGCGAGTGAAAATCACACGAAGGCTGCTTGGAGTAGAGGAGGCAGAACTTTCCAGAGAGCACAGGTGTGGAAGAACCTGGTGCGCACCTTCAGTGCCAGCGAGCTCCTCACCAGAGGAGCTTTTTAGCAGAAGTTGGGGGTGTTGAGAAGACTCCTAGGAACTTGGATCAGAGGTCTGGGAGGAGCTGTCCCCGTGGCAGTCCTTAGGGGTATGCATGAGAAGTCTAGCATTCCTGATGAAGGATGTGGAGGTATTGTGTCTAGACCTGTGTCTGTCCCTCTGCCAACCCCAGCCAGGCACCTATCCCTGAACCAGGCTAACATCAGCAAGGCTGGGAATGGGATCAGTTCAGTTCAGTTCAGTCACTCAGCTGTGTCCGACTCTTTGCGACCCGATGAATCACAGCACACCAGGCCTCCCTGTCCATCAACTCCTGGAGTTCACGCAAACTCATGTCCATCGAGTCAGTGATGCCATCCAGCCATCTCATCCTCTGTTGTCCCCTTCTCCTCCTGCCCCCAATCCCTCCCAGCATCAGAGTCTTTTCCAATGAGTCAACTCTTTGCATGAGGTGGCCAAAGTACTGGAGTTTCAGCTTTAGCATCAGTCCTTCCAATGAACACCCAGGACTGATTTCCTTTAGAATGGACTGGTTGGATCTCCTTGCAGTCCAAGGGACTCTCAGGAGTCTTCTCCAACACCACAGTTCAAAAGCATCAATTCTTCAGTGCTCAGCTTTCTTCATAGTCCAACTCTCACATCCGTACACAACCACTGGAGAAACCGTAGCCTTGACTAGATGGGCCTTAGTCGGCAAAGTAATGTCTCTGCTTTTGAATATGCTATCTAGGTTGGTCATAACTTTCCTTCCAAGGAGTAAGCGTCTTTTAATTTCATGGCTACAATCACCATCTGCAGTGATTTTGGAGCCCCCCAAAACAAAGTCTGACACTGTTTCCACTATTTCCCCATCTATTTCCCATGAAGTGATGGGACCAGATGCCATGATCTTTGTTTTCTGAATGTTGAGCTTTAAGTCAACTTTTTCACTCTCCTCTTTCACTTTCATCAAGAGGCTTTTTAGTTCCTCTTCACTTTCTGCCATAAGGGTGGTGTCATCTGCATATCTGAGGTTATTGAGATTTCTCCCGGCAATCTTGATTCCAGCTTGTGCTTCTTTCAGCCCAGTGTTTCTCATGATGTACTCTGCATAGAAGTTAAATAAGCACGGTGACAATTTACAGCC
Source organism: Budorcas taxicolor (assembly GCF_023091745.1). Taxonomy (NCBI): domain Eukaryota; kingdom Metazoa; phylum Chordata; class Mammalia; order Artiodactyla; family Bovidae; genus Budorcas; species Budorcas taxicolor. The sequence continues at coordinate 38,250,876 of NC_068916.1, forward strand.
TTGACGTACTCCTTTTCCTATTTGGAACCAGTCTGTTGTTCCATGTCCAGTTCTAACTGTTGCTTCCTGACCTGCATATAGGTTTCTCAAGAGGCAGGTCAGGTGGTCTGGTATTCCCATCTCTTTCAGAATTTTCCACAGTTTATTGTGATCCACACAGTCAAAGGTTTTGGCACAGTCAATTAAGCAGAAATAGATGTTTTTCTGGAACTCTCTTGCTGTTTTGATGATGCAGCGGATGTTGGCAATTTGATCTCTGGTTCCTCTGCCTTTTCTTTTTTCTTTTTTTTTTCCTCTGCCTTTTCTAAAACCAGCTTGAACAACTGGAAGTTCACGGTTCATGTATTGCTGAAGCCTGGCTTGGAGAATTTTAAGCATTGCTTTACTAGTATGTGAGATGAGTGCAATTGTGCAGTAGTTTGAGCATTCTTTGGCATTGCCTTTCTTTGGGATTGGGATGAAAACTGACCTTTTCCAGTCCTGTGGCCACTGCTGAGTTTTCCAAATTTGCTGGCATATTGAGTGCAGCACTTTCACAGCATCATCTTTCAGGATTTAAAATAGCTCAACTGGAATTCCATCACCTCCACTAGCTTTGTCTGTATAAACCATGCAACCACAAGCTGCTTTGAGAGACAGAACAAACTCTGCCTTCAGCCTGCAGGCCTACACTGCTCCCAGGTGCCCAGACCTAACACTGACTTCACTCTCCTGCCCACTGGCAGCCTCTAGGGATAATTAACTATGTCCTTCTCCATCCCATGTCTTTCCATGGCCCTGGATTCCAGGCCATTTTACCACATCCCTTTCACCTGAGCCTGCCACGTCTGGGAAAACTGAGGCTAGGTTCAAGGCACAGCCCTGCAGGGCCTCCAGCTGGTCCTCTCCCCAGCTCAGAAAGCCCCCTCTGGACCTCCTGCCCACTCCATGAAGAGCATGTTAGTGGAAAACCCCTGAGGATGGCTTCCTTGGACCCCACCTTTCTCACCTGGTCCAGGCCCATCTGCCTGCACGGGAAGGAGAAGGTGAAACCCAGGGGGAGACTCTGCCCACTCAGGCCCTGCTTCTGCTGGAAGTCCACAATGCAGTCCACAATATGGTCAAAGAGCTGCGGGGTAAGAGCAAGTCAGGGAGCAGGCCACTAGGCCCTTCCCTGGCCCCTGACATCAGCTCCAGGCCATGGGTACCTGCTGTCCAGAGCCCTGGGCCACGCACTCCGGGATGGAATAGATCTGGCTGGAGATCTGCACACCTCCCGTGGCCACACGCACCAGGAGGACTCGAAAGTTGGTGCCCCCCAGGTCCAGGGCCAGAAAGTCCCCACGCTCTGTGAGGCAGAGACCCTCAGCTCTAGGATGGAGCTGGAGGCTCCAGCCCCACACATGCTGTGACCCCGGGAGCCCATGTCCCCGCTCCAGGTTCAGGCCGGGTCCTTACCGCTGCCATCAGGCGTGGCCCGCACATAAGTGGGCAGCATGCGGAGGGAGGAGGCTTCCCCTTGGAGCCCCTTGACCATGGCCTCTCGCATCTGTGCCTGCACTTCTGCCAGCTGCTCCCGGGTCAACCGGAATGGTGCCAAGGTCTCCTCCAACAGGCGCCGGTGGGCAGCCAGGCGGGCAGCCACAGCAGTCACCATTGCCACGCCCCGGCCACCCCCATCCACAGAGGGGATAAAGGAGACATTGCAGTCGGGGGCCAGGAGCATCACTGTCTCCCGTAGGACACTGAGAAACCTACATAGACACACAGCAGGTGCGCCCTGGCTTGGCACCTGGCCCTGATCCCCGCAGCATGCCGAAGCCCTGGGCTCCCTCACTTCAAATCAGTTCAGTTCTAAACCCATCTATGCACCAGCCATTCACCCAGTGTTCCTGTGATCCCCTCCCTTGCACACCCAAGAGAACCCTCTTTCTCCCCTTTGACCTCTTCTGGCCTCCCCTAACCCTCCGTCCATCTTTATTCTGCTAGGGAGCCATTTACATCCACTGCCTTGCATCTGTGGTACCAGAGTGCCCTCTGGTATCACACACACACACATGCTCCGGTGACCTGCTCACACAGGTTCATGCTGTATTCCAAGTACCTGGGGTGTCGCTCAAACACTCGGCCTCCGGTAGCCACAGCGATCTGAAGAGCCTGCTGCTCCCGGCTGTGCTGGAGGCGGGAGAGGACAGCGGCCAGAGCAGCAGCGCAGAGCTGGGCAGCCCGCGTGCACACAGCCATGCACACACACTGCACCCACTCAGCATCTGAGGCCTTCGGGTTCAGGCCCAAGTCCTGCAGGACAGCGTGCACACGGGCTGCCCCAGCAGAGGGACTAGCGGGGACAGGGTATTGCTTTGGGGCTCAAGGAGGCCAGAAGCTCCCTGCCCCCACCAAAGCTCCATCCATGGCTCCCTCAGGGGAGAACCATCCCCCCAACTCCCAAGCCAGGAGTCCCTTTGTCACAGCTCCCTTGCCTGCCACACTTACTCCTCCATCTCAGCCACGTGTTCCAGGAGGATGCTGCCTTGGCTTCTCAGGACAGGGGAGGTGTGGCCACCAAACAGGGCCCCACGCTGGGCCAGGTGAGCCAGCACCAGCCGCACCAGCTCACCCAGGTACAGACCCCCAATCATCTTCTCAAACCTACAGGCCGGAAGGATGGCTGGCCAGAGCCTTTCCTAAGCCCTCAGCCCTCCTACCCCCACCTCCAAGAACTCCCAAAGAGAGCTCATTTTCTTTGGGGTCCTTGACTGAAGGGTCCAGAAGCAAATGGCCTCCTCGGAGATAGTTGGGTGTTTACCCAGGCCACACTACCCCCTCTGGTTTAGATGAAGTTCAAGGGGGCTCCTGGAAGGACCCAAGGAGGGTAGGAGACCCTTTGCTTGACTACTCCCAACCCCTAACCCCTGTCAGAGCTGGCCAGAGTCAGGAATAAGAGTTGAAAACTCTGCATTCTAGAACCTTGAGCCATTCCTTCTTTGAGACTGGCCAAGGCCCCCTAGGATGCAAGCGGGGAGCGAGAGGTGTGGGCCTAAAGACTAGAGTACAGGAACAGCAGAGCGGGAGAGGAGCAAAGCAGTTGTAGGACCTAGAGAGAAGGTTAGGCCACCTCTGGGCACCCGGGTTCAATGACTCATGGTCCAGGGTGCGGTCGAAGATGGTCTGCACTGGCCCCAGGGCCCCCTCGTCACTGAAGGAGCCCCACTCGATGCTGATGCAGACGCGGCCCCGGTCTTCGTCCAGCACTGCCACGTGCCTTGCCTCCTCCATGTAACATGCGTTGGTGCCGGTGTCTGGCAGGAACAACCCCATCAGGGCCTGCCCACCAGGCATCCAGGCCCTCCATCCACTATCACAAACACCTGTGTGACTTACCTACAACCAGCCCAACTTCACATGGCCCGACCCCTGGCTCACAGCCCATCATGGTGCCCACGGTGTCATTCACCACAGCAACAACATCAATGCTGTAGGCCTGGGCAACAGAGAGAGGACAGAGGTTGGGGAGCCCGGGGGATGGGTGGGGCTGGGGCCCTGGATTTGATGGAGACATGCAGGGTCCCCCAAATGTATGTCTACCTGCCCCACACATTTGTGCCATGTATGCTGGAGGCCCTCCCACCCTATAAAGGATTTTCTTCCCTCTTACCCCTGCTGCTTGGTTCATCTGCCCCTGTCTCAGGCCCTGGAGTTCCCAGAGGCTCTCAGCCTCAGCCACTACTTCTGGAACCCCAGTGCTCCTCACAAGACCAGGACAAGGGTAAGCAAGCATGTCACCTTGAAGGCTGCGCTGTACTCACCTCACTTGCTTGCCCTGGTCCCAGCCTATCTTCCCAAGCCTGCTCCTCTCAGTCCTGACTTCCAGCTACTCACATAGCACCCATGGTGGTGAGTCCAATGGATCCAAGGCAGCCTTTCTTAGCCACTCAGACTTCTGAAAATGCCCTTCACTGAAATTAGAGCTTCCTCCCCAGCCACAGCTTATGCACCTGGCAAGCTTCTCCTTCAGGTCTCTGCTCAGGCCACAGTGCACCCTTCCCTGTGTTCCCAGAATCATCAGAATCACCTTCTCAACAGGGACAATCTTTTATTGGGATGCTGTCCCCACTAGGCTTGCAAGGTCCTTGAGGAGAGGGTCAAGTCTTTTCATCTGTTTCCCATCTAGTCCTCAATATTTATTTGACCCTTCTTAGTCTCAGTATCCTCACCTATAAAATGAGACTGTGTTGTGTGCTTAGTCACTCAGTTGTGTCCAACTCTTTGCAACCCCATGGACCGTAGCTCACCAGCCAGCTTCCTCTGTCCATGGGTATTCTCCAGGCAAGAATACTGGAGTGGGTTATTGTGCCCTCCTTCAGGGGATCTTCCCAACCCAGGGATCAAACCCTGGTCTCCCACACTGCAGCAGATTCTTTACCATCTGAGCCACCAGAGAAGCTCAAGAATACTGCAGTGAGTAGCCTATCCCTTCTCCAGCAGATCTTCCCCACCCAGGAATCAAACTGGGGTCTCCTGGATTCTCCTGGGTTTAGAATCCCAGCTGAGCTACCAGGGAAGCCCATAAAATAAGAATGGTAGCAGTATTTACCCCCAGGGTTAAGTGGATAAAGGATATCAACAGAAGAGGAAAGCAGGCCCTCCCAGAACCCAAGACACAGCCCTATTTGCTCCCCTGCCTCTACTCACTCCCTGCCTCTGGATGGCGTCTCGTAGCAATTGGACCACATCCTGGCCTTCCACATCACTGCACTTAAAACCTTTGGTCCAGGAAATGAGGGTGCTCTGGAGGAAGGAAGGTCAGGTCAATCCAACGACCTTCACGGCCCTGCAGCCCCTCCACCCACTGTCCCCGTAGACACTCTGCCTCACCTTGTCCAGGCCTGTCTGGTGACAAGGGAAGGAGAAGCTGAACCCAAGCTGCAGACCCTGATTGCCCACGGGCAGCACATCCAGGAACTCAGACAGACAGCGGGCGGCAAAGTCAAAGAGCTGTGGAATGGGGTTGGGGGCTTAACTCTGCCCACTGGAGCCCCAGCTGCCCAGCCAGGCCCGGAGCCTATGCACTGAGTGCTCACCTGCTGACCAGGACCCAGCATCACTTCCTGGGGGATCACAAACTCCTGGCTCCGGGGCTCCAACTTGTGCCCCTCAATGCCCGTTAGGGTCACCCATAGAACACGCAGTGAGGCCCCTGTGGCCCCCAGCTCCAGCACCACGAAGTCCCCTTGCTCTGCGGGCAAGCAGGTCACAGAAAGGCATGCAGCTGGTGAGACCAAGCCCTCCACCTCCCAGAAACATTCCTAAGGCCTGTGTAGGCTCATCAAGGGACCTTAGAGATGGAGCAAGGGGTAAGGAACACACCCCACCCCCCTCCACCCACCTCTCTCCCAGATCAGAACCCTCTCTGCAGGCCTGGCCACCCATCTTAGTCTGTGCCACCCACCAGTGCCATGTGGGATAGACCCCACATATGTGGGCAGCATCCGGACAGCAGGGGCAGGGCCTGCTTGCCCCCTCAGTGCCTGCTCCATGGAGCCCAGGAGGCTGGTCTGGATCTGCCGCAGCTGTGCCCCTGTCACCTTGAACTGCTGTAGGCACTCCTGTACCTGAGGAGAAACGGGCAGACATCTGGACGGGTGGCCTGCTGGCCTAGCCATATCCCCCAACTCCAACCAGGGCAGAGGCCAGCCTGGCCCAGCTCACATCTCCCTTCCCTAACTCAGACCAGCAGCCCTCCCTCAGCTTTCCTAGGGGCTGACCTGAGCCCTGCTTGAGCCCCGAGAGCCTTGCTGCTCTCCCAGCAACTGTCCAGCCCCCCTCCTCACCTCTTCACACACCTGTGGCTTTCCTGCTGCTCACAGCCTGCACCAGCTCCTACACTCTCAGAAGGCTCCTCTCTGGAGGGAAGACCCACACACTTCCTCCGGCTCTATTCCCACATGGCTCCTTGTCAGCTCTCTGCAACTCCCTCCACTTCTTTGAATTCAGAGATGGTGAGGCTTCTCCCCTATCACCCCACTACTGACTAGCTCTGGTTCCCCAGTACCCAGAGCCAAGCTGCTCAGTGCATTGTTGTTGGATGAACAAATGAATGAACAAATGTGTGAATGCCTTCAGGTTCAGGGGCTCCCCTCTTCTGATACACTCCACTGTGGCACCTGGGCAAACCCGGCCCAGGAGAGTTTGGGGGCCACACTGTGGAGGACAGGCCTCCCACAGTTTGGCCATCCTTCCCACAGACATTGACTGAGCCCCTAATACGTATCCAGCACTATTCTAAGCACCATATATTGCACAACCAGCTGAGCCTGCTCTTGTGGAACTCAGATTAGTGTAGGGGGCAGAAAATAAGCACAGAAACACATAATACAGTTCTGGTAGTAATGGTAGAAAAGAAAGGCAGAAATAGAAGTTCAGGAGTGACCAGGGGAGGAAGAGGTATTTTGGGATACTGGTCAGGAAAGGTTTCCCTGTGGAAGTGACCTAAATGAAGGAAAGGAATGAGCCATTTGAAGATTTGGAGGAAGAACACAAAGGGATTTTCTTCAGAGCAAAGGGGATGGATACAGGGGAAGGCTGGGCCAGGGGTGGATCAGAGTGAAGGGAGGGGCAGGCAGGCAGGGAAAGCAGAGGATGGGACACCAGGTTCTTTTCCACAGAAGCTCAGTGGAGCTTAAGAAAAGCTCCAGTACCTCAAGTCTGTGTGGGAACCTCCCCTGGACAACCCTCTGGCCGGTCGTTCCAAGAGACCTCAGCAGTCTCCTTGAGTTTTTCAGAGGGCCCCAGGCCCTGATTCCACTCTCCCAGACCCCCACCACCCATCTCATAGGAATAGAATTCTTATGACCTGCTGCCCCATCCTGGGCCTATATCTGAAAAGTACCACTCAGGCACCTGGATAAGAAGGCAGGGAGAGCCAGGGAGGGGGAGGCTGCCCAATGGGGAGATAGAAGCAACTCAGTCCCACCCCTGCTTTAGGAAGAGAATGGGAAACAGATCCCTACAGAAGCAAAGGATTCTAACTGGAGTGCCAAATGTTCAGTTTCATATTCATGTTATTGCTTCCAGTAGCCAGGCGTGCTAGGAGAGGCTATTACTATGTCACAAATGAGGAAACTGAGGTTCAGGGAAGGCCAGTCATCTGCCTAATCCAAGTAGTAAGGGGAAGAGTGAGACTTGAATCCAGACCTCTCTGACTACAGAGATGTTTCCAAATAAATGTGAAGCCTTGTAAAAACACCGAAAAAACCCAAAGCTGATGAAGAAACTCCATCATCAAGAACTTGGAGTGAGAAAGCTTACACCTGAGTCCTTGCCCTGCCACTTCCTAGCAATGTGAAAGTGTTAGTCACTCGGTCATGTCTGACTCTTTAAGACCTCATGGGGTTGGGGTGTAGCACACCAGGCTGCTTTGCCCATGGAATTCTCCAGGCAAGGATAATAGAGTGGGTACCTATTTCCTTCTCTAGGGGATCTTCCCAACCAGGGATCAAACCCAGTTCTCCCGCAATGCAGGCAGATTCTTTAACTTCTGAGCTACCAGGGAAGTCCTGGCAATGTGGCCTTGGGCAAGTCAAACTTCTCTCTGACATGATGAGAATTACCTCTTATGCAACACCAGGAGAATAATACTACTCCCTGGCCAGTGCTGGTGGGCATGCAGCAGCCAGGAGAAGCTACTGGAGTCTCCCCCCTCAACCTCCCCCCAAGAAGAGTGGGGAGAGACCTCAGCCAGGAGAGTAAGGGTGGATTTTATGTGACTTCAATGCTGGACTCTTTGACCAACTTGCTGTGTTGGTCAGTCTGGGTTCATCACCTCACCTCTCCTCTGTCAAGCAGGAATAAAAATAGCACCCCCTTCTCAGTAATGTGAGAGGACTGAGAAGACAGTGAGGTGAGACACCTCTGTGAAGTGGTGAGACAGTGGCCGGTCTACAGGACATGGTCAACGTGGTTCCCTTTTCTCCGAGTACAAGTTACAACCAGCCTGGGGAGCCTGACTCCATGTCCCTTCTGGAGACAGAGTCCTGAGGGAACAGACGTGGAAGGGACGCAGGTGGTGCTGGGCTCCAACACCATATAGTTCTTAGATCACTATGGGAAGGGGAGCTGAGACGGAGGCCTGTGGTGCTGAGTGGGGACCCAAGGCCACAGGATGTTTGGCTGCATGTGAAGTTCCCCCAAAGCCAAAGAGAACTGTCTTTAAACTGCAGGTGTGCACAGTTGAGCCAGCAGGGTTGGTGTAGGACCAGTGTACAAGTCTCAGGAGAGAGTGGTGTGATGTAAGAGAAGAGGAGGTGGCAGGCCCTAGAGCAAGCCCAGCAGGGCAGACGGCAGCAGAGTCCCTGCTCCCTTCTGGGGCCCAGTTACAGGCTGTGCATAGAGGAAATGTTTACAGCAGGGTCTGGGGCAGAGGTTGGACAAGGGTAAAGTGGGGGCATGAAATGCAGTGAGGGATGATAACCCCACAGGGTGGGCAACAAGCCAAATCCAGCAGATGTCAGAATGGGCTGGGAACAATTCAAGAACCCCTTCATGAATGCCTCCTCTGTGCAGTTCCTTTATCTCCAACAGCTCACTGAATCCTTCAGGGTGAGGGGCTTAGACATTTCCCTCCATTTTCCTCCCTTGCACTGATGAAGAAACAGAGATGAAAAGATATGAAATGACTTACCCAAGTGTTTCCTGCTCAAGGGTGTGGTAGGGAAGGGCTTCTAAATCTTGGTCAAGATGACAGAAAAAGAGAAACTCACTCTGAGCTAACCTAAGGTATACGAACCACAATAACCTCCAAGTTGAGTTCAGCACTGAAATAATCTGTGTGCCTGACTAAAGTGGCCACTTTGAGGGGAAAAAGATGTACAGGAATGACTAGAGAAGTGAGGAAAGAAAGGGCCTTAAACTTTCTACCAGAAAAACCCTGGAGGGTCCTTTCCAGACTGAGACAACCCAAGGTGCCAAAAGTGATATATTTGGAGCTGAAACACCTCAGCTCAAGCTCCTGTCATGCCTTAAACTCAAAGCACATCACCTCTCCAAGCCCCTTCATCCTTATCTGTTAGAGGGAAAGATAACCCCCACCTCTCAGTGGTGAGGGGTGTTGAAAGAGGAAGTTACTAGATCAGATATGAAAGGCTCAGTACACTGGAAAGGGCTGCATGGGTGTGAGCCCATGGCTACGTTGTGGGGCCACCCCTGCCTGAAGAGGCATGAAGAGGCATGGGACAGGGACCTAGTGTTGAACTTACCATCTCAGAGGTGTTTGAGGGGCAAGGCAAGCCTTCTTGGGGGCAGCCAGGGGCTCCTTCCCCTTGCTGCAACCCTAGAGACCCAATGGAGTCCATGCGGTTCCACAATGGTGAGGGGTGCCCTCCTATGGGAGAAAAGGGATAGCCTGGATGAACTACGTACTCCACCGTCTGCGATGAACCTCAGAGGCTGTGATGAAGACCCTTAACTTTCTTCCTTTTGAAGGGGACCAGGAAGGAAGATGTGGGCAGAGCTCAGAATCTCTGACCATCAAAGATTCTTCAGTAAATCAACCAGAAGGCCCTCATTTTCCAGAGCATGTACAGCAAGAGAGCACTGGCAAGGCTGATTTCTCATCCCAGTGCCATTCATTCATTCTGTCATTTATTCACATTACCAGCCCCTAATGTCTACCGTGACTTCCCTGGTGGCTTAGTGGTGAAGAATCTGCCTGCCAATGCAGGGGACACAAGTTTGATCCCTGGGTTGGAAAGATCCCCTGGAGAAGGAAAAGGCAACCCACTCTAGTATTCTTGCCTGGGAAATCCCATGGACACAGGAGCCTGGTGGGCTTCAGTCCATGGGGCACAGAATCGGATACAACTTAGCGACTTAACAACAATGCCTACTGTGCCATGTGCTGATGTACAGATGAAGCAGACCTAGGCCACACCCTCAGGGGCTTCACAGCTTTACCAATGATCACAGTATGGCTGACACGGGCAACGACAGAGGGGGACTTGCTGCTGCACTGGGGAGTTCAGGGCTGTGCTCGAGGTTGGAACAAGGGGTGTGAGATAAGTGGGGAGCAGGTTAAGATCTGTTGCAGAGGCAAGCAGGCTGGCTTGGCACTTTCATGCCAAGTTGAGTGAATTTCATGCTGAAGAGAGATGGGGACAGGGACGGATCTACACTTCAGAAAAGGGTTCCACTAGTGCTGACTTTGGGCGTGTATGGCTTTGCATTTCAGTTTCATTATGTGTAAAAAACAGGAGATGATAGTCTCTACATTTGCAAGGTTGTCACCAGAGTTAAACAGAGTGACAATAGGGAAAATGCTTTGGGAACTGTGATGTACAACACAAACAACATGGTGGGCTTCAGAAGGTGGGATGACGCTGACCTGAAAGAGCCGTGCTCAAAGTTGAGGACACAGCTCTCCACAGAGCGGCAGCACCAGGCCTCTCCATCTCATGCATGCATGCTAAGTTGCCTCAGTCGTGTCTCTTTGCGACCCGAGGAACTCTAGCCCACCAGGCTCCTCTGTCCAAGGGATTCTCCTGGCAAGAATACTGGAGTGGGTTGCCACACCCTCCTCCAGGGGATCTTCTCAACCCAGGGATTAATATCTCTTGCACTGACAGGGGTGTTCTTTACCACTAGCGCCACCTAGGAAGACCCTCTCCATCTCAAGGCCTTTTTTTTTTTTTTTCCCATCTGGATATGAATTAAAAGGGGACCAGGAAGTTTCCAAAGAAGACTTCAGTGATTCAAGTGCCCTTCAGGGGTGGTGCACTGGAGGGCCCAAGATGGGCAGAAGGCATCTGTTCTCCTATAACAGGTAAACTTTGGGAAAGTTGCCTTCCCACCATCACAACCTCTCCCCACCTGTCACTCCCAACACATCCATGAATTTGCCCTTCCTATTGTCACCCGTGATCTCCTGACGGCCCAATTCCAGCCTTTTCCTCAGTCCTGTGTGTCTACCTCCCCACCCTACCCACAACAAACATGTCACCCAGAGTGACTGTGCAAAAATAGACTTTATCATGTCATTCCCCAGTCCCATCTCTCCTAAGAAAGGAAGACAACCTTCACACTGTGATGGTTTCTACTGCAGAAAAAACAAGTCCCCAACACTGTTTTGTGGCATTGCAGGCCCCTGACATTGTCCTCAACCCAAGCTTCCTCTTTTGCTCCTCCCCTTCATATTCCAGACACACTATGAGCTTTGTCCTATCTCTGGCTGTTCAGCCTTTGTTCACACCCTTCCCTAGAATTGCTGTGTCTGAGTCATTATTTCTTCAGTGCCCAGCACAGAGCTTGGCCTAAGCAGCTGTCAGTAAAACTTGCCTAACAGCTAGAAAAATTGAGAGATGGGGAGTTTTTTCTTATTCAGAGAACCAAGAAATCAGTTTCCAACAAATCTTCCCAAAGTCACATATACCTATATTCTCTCTCAAATCTGTCAAACATATGTTCCACATATGTTAGAGGTCTCTTTTGAGGATAAAATGGGGTAAATAAGGCAATTATATTTGGGAGAGGAAGGCCTAGGGATACACACATGGTGAGATTTCACTCTCCTTTCGAGGCCCAGCTAGCTCATTCATTCATTCATTCTCTCTTATTCATTCCTTCTTCTATTCAATATTTATTCAGCACTTCTACACATCAGAGACTAAAAGCTTCCCTCAAGTAACCCATGTTTACACTTCTGGTAAATGCATTCGTGTCTCTTCTAGCTGAGAGTCCCTATGGTGAGGGACATGTCTCCCACATCACTAGATCCCTGAACCCAGCCTAGGGTCTCATTTTTGAATAACTAGGGGCCTCTTGGCATTATTCAGCTGAATCAGCTACATCGAACAGGCCTTCCTTCTGAAAGGTATGCCAGGGACCTCTACCGAGGATGGGAACCACCACTAAAGAAGAGCCAACTTAGTCTTTCCAGCCTCCACTCATCCAGGATGGCCTAAGTAGGAGAGATGAGAGCAAGGGGCTGGGACTGAGGTTGGCAGTAATTAGAGAAGGATCTTACCTGGGAGAAGCAGCAGTTGGTCACTCTCCTTAGATCTGAGCTCTTCTTTCTCAACGAGCCATCCACTGGCCTGGTTTGCACTCCAAAGTGAAACTCACCAGTGATATGAGTTACAATGTCACCAAGCCCCACCCTCACTAGACACCAGCTAATTCAGGAAGGTGCACTTCCCTCTGAGTCTGTCTTAAGGGGAGGCTGGGTTAGGCAGGACCATGGTGCAAATTTAAGCAAGATCACCACAGGAAGTTGAGAGTTCTGAACTGAGTCAAGAGCCCTAGGATATCCCCTCTGCAATGCTGGGAAGCTCCATCCATTTTACAGGCACTCCGAGTCTGAGTTCTGAAGTGGTAGCTCACCACTGGAAAGGAACTAGAGGAACCTAGCCTGGGAAATACGCAGTTCAATGGACAATTTTCCAAAACATGGAAGGACTTACTAAATGAACAAGAGGCAATGTGGGAGTACAAGAGGAAGAGACTAACCCTGCCCCAGAGTGGGCAGAAATTGAGGAAGCTGAGCACTGAAGGAAGAGTGGGAGTGTGTCCTTGACAAAGAGAACAACATGTACAAAATCACGGAGCACAAGGCAACTTCATGGAATTGGGGTTCAGCTCCAAGGACCTCAAGATGACACATGTAGGTGAGGATATATGGTGGGATGAGAGGCAGCCAGACTGGAGTTTAGTCTATAGGCCAAGAGGTTAACAGTAGGTTCACACTGTGGGACTTCCCTACCAGAAGGGGAAGAGGAATCTCAAGCTGCAGTGGAGCTGTGGGCCAGCCAGCTGGTTTTCCCTGAATGTCTTCTTGAATGTGCAGAAAGCTGGGATATCACTATGCCCAGTATTGTGGTCTAAATACTTTTGTCCCCCACCCCCACCAACCTAATCCTTATGTTGAAAGCCTCATGCTGAAGATGATGGTATTAGGAAGTAGGGTCTTTGGGAGGTGATTAGGTCCTAACGGTGAAACCCTAATGAATGGGACCAGTGTTCTCATCATATGTCACTGAGAGCTCCCTTGCCTCTTCTGCCATGTGAGGATACAGGAAGTGGGTGGTCTGCAACCTGAAAGAGGGCCTTCATCTGACCACGTTGGCACATTGATCTTAGATGTCCAGCTGCCAGAACTGTGAGAAATACATTCCCATTGTTTATAAGCCACTCAGTCTGTGGTAGTATTTAATAGCAAGCCAAATGGACTGAGATACCTACCCACCATGGTAACTAGACATAGTGCACCAATTTCCCTCGAAATTGGTGAGCAGATACTTTAAAACTTCCGGCTACCTCATCAACAGTAATCTTACCATTAACCATAACAGTACTCAGCCTACACATGACACCAGCATGGAGACCAAGGATGATACCTGTTCTGTCAGTCTGGGGCATGACTGGACCTGGAAACATGCCAGACATCAGCCCCACTGCACAGTTCAGTGGGCAGCAATCAGGCAGATAAGCTCTAAAGGCAGGAAAATTGGGAATGGGGGTGGGGAGGACAGAGTGGCCGTCATTCACAACATAGCAGCCTGCCTAGCCTGGGGCTCATCTCTCTCAACTTTGTTTAGTTAGGAGAGAACACAGAACTGAATGCCCAAGGCCCAGCTGTGATTCATGCTGACAGTTTGCTCTCTCCTGAACCTGAGTGAGGATACATCCCTGACAAGCAATGCCAGGGCTCTTTGTCTGTATTTCTGGAAGTCCCATGTCTATTTCCCCAGCAGCAGGGGTCCCAGTACCCTAGGCAGAGTGTCAAAGAAGGCCTATGTTAGAGCCTATGCAGGGAGGAAGCAGCCTGGGCTTGGGGTCTGTGAAATACTATGACAGCCCTGACTGGAGCAGAGGCATAGCAGGGATCAGCAGTTCTCTTCAGACCAGATGACCACTGACCAACAAGGGGAAGGACAAGTCCTGACAAGGGTCCTCATGGACCCTAAGCGCCAATCTCCAGCTGTTCAGGGGGAACTAAGGAAAGAGGAGAGGCAGATAGCTGGGGGAAACATGGGCTATAGCCCAAGTACCATGGCTGGGATGAGAGCCAGGCCATCCTTGTTCTGAGCTGCTCCCAGGCTTGCTTCTCACAGCTGACAGTGCCCAAAGGCCAGGCACACAGGCCCTCAAGCCCAAATAAGCTTCCTGCCTTTCCCCCCATGCCCTTTTACTCCAGCTCTCCTATACCCATCAAGCTGCTCTTTACTGTTAAGTGTTTTGTTCATGCTGATCTGCCTGGATTGACTCCCTCTTTGCCCCATCCAGCTTTTCCACGTAACTTTTCCTCATTCTTTAAATTACACCTTAGACATCAACATGCTGGGAGCCTTCCCAGACAAGCTCCTCCTGGCCCTGATCCTAGCTGAGTAGCAGCCTATTGATCCCGTAGTGTCTTGATCTCCCTGTATCATTGCATTGACTACAATCTATCAATAGAATCTGTTTGCCTTCCCCTACTGCACTGTGGACTCTCAAAGAATGATTCTTATTTGTCTTTGGCACCCCTGTTCTAGATCTAACATGAGATGAAAACTGAAGATGTAAGTTGTCCAGTTGTATCTGACTCTGCAACCTCATGGACTGTAGCCCACTAGGCTTCTCTGCCCAAGGGATTTCCAAGGCAAGAACACTAGAGTAGGTTGCCATTTCCTTCTCCAGGGGATTTTCCCAACCCAGGGATTGAACCTGGGTCTCCTGCATTGCAGGTGGATTCTTTACCATCTGAGCCACCAGGGAAGAGGTATTAGTTAATTTTTCTTAAATTGAAGAACTCTCCCACAACCTCAATAGTACAGGGCTTTTGAAACTGAGAGGAAATAAGTAATCTCTTCTTGCCTTCCAGGTACACATGGCTTCAGCAGCCTTCCTACTCAGGGTTTATACATTCTTCCATCTTCCCACTGGTACTACCATCTACTTACTACCTGCCTTTCCCTCACCCCAATTCCCATCTTCTAGATCAACTTAGGGCCAAAGCTGCTCTGCCTCACAGGTGAGAATGGGCCCATCCAAGTTTAAAATTCCCATTGGATTTTGTGACGAGTGGGGTTAGGAAGTAGTGCGGAATAGTAGAGAGAATCAGCACTGGTGTCAGACAGACCTGGGTTTGAATCTCATCTCATTTACCAGTTGTATGAATCAAGATGAGTTTCTACACTTCGCTGAGCCTGTTTTCTGTGTATAAAACATAAAGACTAATAATGCCTTAGGACAGGTTCCTCCAGAAGTGGACCTAATTTGAGTGTCGTTCAATTGGGAAGCAATCCAGGCTAGGGTTAGGATTAGGGCAATGCATGTGAAGTACCTAGCTACAAAATGTGGAGAAACCCTTTGAAGTTCATACTAGTATCAACTCTTACTTTACACGAACTAAAGAGTGAGGGTCCCTCACCTTAGTCCCAGCCCTGATCCAGGAAGTACTGACAGGGGAGCCGGAAATGAGATAGGAAGGGAAGGAAGTCAACAGAGCATACATAATTAAGTTACTGCTGAGCTGAGAGCTCCTGAGGTTCAAGCCCTGAAGGAACTCTGGAAGACATGTAGAATGAACCTAAGTGAGGTGAGGAAGCTGGGAAATTTATCCTCCAAATTCCATTTTCACTGGTTGAGGGCTGCCTCAGAGGCCCTCACTTCCTGGCACTCCCAGCTCTGCTGCACACTAGCCTAGAGAAGTGCTAAGGCAGAGAGTTGCAGGTCCTTGCAATAGGACCCTGTGGGTATGTAGTAGAACAATGAGTGCCCAGGGGAAATGGGCAAGGCACAGCCTCGGCTAGAGGGCTGTTATAAGGATGAAGTGAAATAACACAACCACCATCCCGAATAGAAAAGTTACCTTCTCCTTCCCCATTCATCACAATGCCTTGTGAAGTTCACGGAGTTTCCCAGCTCCTCGAGTTGGCAACACTAGCAGAACAGCTGCTTCCCATCTTTAAGAAGTAAAACAAAAACAAGAAACAAAACCCCAAAACCTGATGGCCTGAGGCAAGCTTGACATCTGAGTTTGCTGTGGAAGGCTAGTACTTGATGGAACTAAGGTCATCAAACTGTATCCTCTCACATCTGCACATCACCCCTCTGGCTTTTCCACCTCTCACCGTGACACTACTTAAGACATACAAAACTAGCATCACATTGAAATAACAACTACTGCCATTCACTCACCTTCTATGAGATAGATACTGTGCTTTTATATACATAATCTTACTCTTTAGAGCCCTGTAAGCTTTCCCCCAATTTATAGAAAAGGAAACTAGGTCTCATAGATGTTAACTTGTATCAGAAGCAGAGCTTCAGATTCACTTCAATTCAGTTGCTCAGTCGTGTTTGACTCTTTGTGACCCCATGAACTGCAGCACACCAGGCTTCCCTGTCCATCACCAACTCCCAGAGTCTACTCACTCATGTCCATTGAGTCAGTGATGGCATCCACCCATCTCATCTTCTGTTGTCCCCTTCTCCCACCTTCAATCTTTCCCAGCATCAGGGTCTTTTCAAATGAGTCATTTCCTTGCATCAGGTGGCCAAAGTTTCAAGCTGATGTCATATTCTTTCCACTGACTTTGTCTCTTCACTGTCTAAGGTCCCTCACACAGGACCACCAGTATTGGGAGAATAAGACAAATGAGCAAGCAGCCTTTACCAAAGATAGAGGTGGAGGGCCTAGGGAGATGGCTGTTTTCTCCTGATTCCACATTAGTTAACAAATAAGCCTATCAGTAGTAGTCCCGCTGATCTACACCCTCCTCCAACAATTTCCCACTGATTCATGTTCTAGGGAGACTGCTCAATTATTAAGTTAAATAATTCCCTTTCCAGAATCAGCCCTTTCCCTATTCTTATCTCCAGGCAGAGAGATAAACATACTACCCCATTTATAGAACTTTACCTCCAATAAACTGCCGTTTACTGAGAAAGAAAACTAGTGAAAGTTAAAGTCATGGGACATAACTGATAAACTACTTCTCATTAGAAGGAAAACGGGAAAATAATCAATACTAGCATTTTTGTTAGGACTGAAGAGGCAGAGCACTGTAGTCTCACTGCCAAGGACAAAAAGTGTTTTTTATTTTTTCACCCTAAGCCTGTTTCCTCATCCGAAAATTGGGGGGGGGATAATACCTACCTTATAAGGTTGCTGTGAGGATTAAACAAAGGCACACACGTTGTCTAAACCATAGCAAATGCTCAAAAAATAACAGCAATTATGTGATGCTGGCCACAATGTCAGTGCCATCCAACACCATGACATGGAAGAAACAGAGTGAGCCTGCCATCCCGCCTTCTTCTAACTCTTAAGAGCTTGTATGCAAAGGCAGCTAGGCAGGAAACAGTACATTAAAAGCCTGTGCTGTGTCCTACATCCAGCTATCTCTGAACTTCCCAGTCTAACATATACTTCACATTTGTTTTAAAATAAAGGAAGGACTTCCCTGGTGGTCCAGTGGCTAAGACTCTGAGCTCCCAATGCAGGGGGCCTGGGTTGATCCCCAGTCAGGGAACTAGTTCCCATATGCTGCCAAGAGTCTGCATGTCAAACTAAAGATTCTGCATGCCACAACTAAGACCCAGTGCAAATAAATGAATTAAAATATTAAATTTTAAAAAATAAAGGAAAAGAAAATTTTGGACTTGGTAAATCAGAAGTCAGGAGAGTCTGAGTGGTGCCCCATTTATCCTGCCCCAAGATCCTTTCCTGCTTGGTAGTCACCTCATATCAACTTCCACTAAGACATCAAATCAACTTGGGCCAATGCTAGTTTTCTCAACATCCTTGTTTGGTCATCTCCCTTAAGTAGTTGCTTCTGCCATTCAACATCCTCTCATCTTTGGAGTCTATCTGTACACTGAGGATAGACCACAGCTCTGTTCTTCACTGGAAGATCCTGAGCAACGAGGTTAAGAACATGCATTCTTCTACTGATGTACTGAAATGGAAGTTACTTCCTGTTGCTGCTATGACCTCTGATGGCAAGAGAAGCAATTTCAGCTTTAGCAGATGAATATGCAAGGCATCCCCACTGGTTAATCCAGAAAGAAAAAATAATTGTATAGAAATTAATAACTTGAGAGTTCATTTACAAATTCCTGGAAAGAATGACTGGACATATTTCTTCAAAGGTCCTGTGCTCTGGCTGAGAATTCTTAACTGGGTGAGGCAGCAAGATGAAGTGACAAGTCACTGAACAGTAAGGACAGGAGAACAGAAGTAGCATTCAATCCCTTGGCATCTTCCAGAATGATGTCAGAGAAGGTCAAAACAGTAAAACTGTACACTACACATTCAGTGAATATAGGCAGTATGTCAGAGACCAGTAATGGAATTCCAAAACATACAATTTATGAGTCTGAGAACTAGCTCCATAATTAAAACACCCCTCCCCAAGCCCTGCAACACAGAGACAAAAAGGAAACTCTCCATCTTATTGAAATAAGACTTCATACAAACATAGATAAATATACTTAAATTGTCTTTTTAACTATACTTGAATTCAAACAGATTGTTACAAAACAAAACACTACACACAGTTGTCTGTATAGCTCATAGAAAACATAAAAACCAGAATGCTGAGTAGATGCTGGTAGTAGAAACTGTAGGGACAAAACTTCCTTAACAATGAACTGCAGGCCACTAAGGCTTAATAAACATGGCAGACTTCTATTGCTAATGATTTCGTCAACCTTCGGACCCTAGAAATTCAGGATTTCCTCCTCCTTCCTCTGCCTGGTTTGGTTTGTGTCTGGCTACGTGGCTGGACAATAAGCTGCTTTTTAAAGTCCACTAAGCAATCTGTGGCTTCTGAAACAGAAACAAAAGACTTGATGGGAGACTCATTTGAATTGAGATGTGTAAGGGAATTCTGCATCTCTCTGCTGCAGCCTGCTTCTTCTAGCCCTGGTGAAGACACCCTAGAGAGGAGAAAAAAACATCAGAATTCACGATACACCTACTAATAAGCAATAAGTATGTGTCTCAGGGGTATTTACATATACTACTAGCTCACATAATCTTTGGAATAATTCAATCAGATAAGTACTGTCATTTCCCTTTCACAGATGAGGACACTGGGTAAATCATACACCCAAAGCCACACAGTCAGGCAGTGAGGAAATGAGGATTCAGACCCAAATTCCCAAATTGTTTGACTTCTAAGTCAAAAGATGAGGGCTGGGTGGGGATAGACAGGCAAAAAAGAGTAAGACAGCTTTTTCTGTGCTTATATTAACACCAGGAATGAACGGAGGTAGTCATCCAATTCTTAGCCTAGACATATGAGGGTCACAGAGTTATATCAAGAATGGTCACACAGCTCCACAGCTTTCTACTTTAACTGTTTGAATACCACATTATACACAGAATACAGGACCAGGCCTGTTTCTAAAACTGCTGACAGCCACACTTCAATGCACACCTCAACTCACCTGAAGGCTCCTGTTTCTGAAAACTTGGTCTTTATCTCTGTATCTGTGATAGGAGAGAAAAAGTAATAATCTTTTTAGTAGTGCTACAATCATAATACTTTTCACTGTTCATGTGCTTCCTATGTTCTGGGCACTGTTCTTCATCAGGCTTATCCAGGTGGCTCAGATCTCCAATCCCCAGACCAATGGAATCTGAGCATTAGCATCCAATAGGCTTAGCTGCAGAAGTACAGAGGTGAATACTTTTGAATGAATAACCACTGAATAAACCTACTTCAAATCTGGACTTGAGGAACAACGAGTTGCCAAGATATATATGCTACCTGCAGATCTATAATCTGCTGACCTAAAGGCAGCAGGCTATGGGGCTCAGAGAGGCAGCCTTTTTATAGTCATCAGAAGACACAACAGATTTACTTGGTGGGAATGAACTATTAGAACTAGATGGCAAGCAAATCTCATCAGACCTAAGCAAAAGTTCTTCTTTCATCTACGTCTAGTAAATTTTAACAAAAGCAACTATCAACAAGAACAATAATAATAATAGCAGCTAACATTTATCAAGAGCCTATTTACATCAGGGAATATATATGGAGCTTTACTAGATATAATCCTTTCAATCTATGAAGTTGGTATTACTAACTCTATGCAATGCGACAGACTCTCAGGAGGATAGGTTGAGACACTAAGCTAAAGGTAACATGAATAATGCACAAAACATAAGGAGAAGACAGTAATGTCTGGTTTTCAATGTAAAAGGTATTTAGGGCTTGTGCCATTGCCCTATGATGTGGAAATGTTTTTTCCCCAGTTCAACAGGCAGTAGAGAGCTCAAGCTTTATAAAAGCTGAAACAAAACACGACAAACAAGACCGAGTATTTAATCTTCCTCAGGGAGAGATAATCTAGATCAAGTCTCAAAGGCCAGCTGACTGGGTCAAATGTACACCCTCATAACTCTAGTAAAAACTGTAGTAAAAGAGTTGGTAGTGGCTATGTTTACTGGAAGGCCTTAGGCAGAAGCTCAGAAAACTTGTCCTGAGGGCCTCACCTGCAGTCTTGTACTCAGACTGTTCCAAGAGACGGAGGAGACGGCCTTCATTTTGGCCTTTATCCTGTGTCAGAGAAAAAGTGATGAAAAGGTTACACAGAGAGTCTAAAATACAACTTCCCTAGCCTAGATCACAGATATCTCCAGGAGAGAAGAGGTGTGGAGACACAGCTGAATGGAAGTCTTTTGCTTTCTAATAAAGGAGGGTACACAATTAAAAAAAAAAAAAGGGCTTCCCTGCTGGCTCGGGTGGTAAAGAATCTGCCTGCAATGCAGAAGACCTGGGTTCAAACTCTGGGTCAGGAAGATCCCCTGGAGAAAGAAATGGTAACTCACACCAGTATTCTTGCCTGGAGAATTTCATGGACAGAGCAGCCTGGCAGGCTACAGTCCATGCTGTCTCAAAGAGTCCAACATGACTGAGTGACTTAATCACTTTTACACAGTAAAAAAGCAAACATGATTAATAGATACATCTTTTTGCCAAGAATATATCCAGGAATGGATACCAGAGTCAAGGCAAATTATTCTCAGTTCAGTTTAGTTCAGTCACTCAGTTGTGTTTGACTCTTTGTGACCCCATGGACGGCAGCACGCCAGGCTTCCCTGTCCATCACCAACTCCTGGAACTTGCTCAAACTCATGTCCATTGAATTGGTGATGTCATCCAACCATCTCATCCTCTGTCAACCCCTTCTCCTGCCTTCAATCTTTCCCAGCATTAGGGTCTTTTCCAATGAGTCAGTTCTTCACATTAGGTAGCCAAAGTATTGGAGTTTCAGCTTCAGCATCAGTCCTTCCAATGAATATTCAGAACTGATTTCCTTTAGGATTGACTGGCTTGATCTCCTTGCAGTCAAGAGATTCTCAAGAGTCTTTTCCAACACCACAGTTCAAAAGCATCAATTCTTCAGCACTCAGCTTTCTTTACAGTCCAACTCTCACATCTATACATGACTACTGGAAAAATCACAGCTTTGACTAGATGGACCTTTGTCAGCAAAGTAATGTCTCTGCTTTTTAATATGCTGTCTAAGTCAGTCATGGCTTTTCTTCCAAGGAGATTGCTCTTTACAGCATTGGACTTTACTTCCATCACCAGTAACAACCACGACTGAGCGTTGTTTTCGCTTTGGCTCTGTCTCTTCACTCTTTTTGGAGTTATTTCTCCACTCTTCTCCAGTAGCATGTGGGGTACCTACCGACCTGGGGATTGCATATTTCAGTGTCATATCTTTTTGCCTTTTCATACTGTTCATGGGGTTCTCATGGCAAGAATACTGAAGTGGCTTGCCATTCCCCTCTCCAGTGGACCACACTTTCTCAGAACTCTCCACCATGACCCATCCGTCTTGGGTGGCCCTACATGGCATGGCTCATAGTTTCATTGACACGGCTGTGGTCCATGTGATCAGTTTGATTAGTTTTCTGTGATTGTAGTTTATTCTACAGTAACATTTGACCTATGATAGCTTTGGAGAGATTTAAAACAGAAAATAACAAGTTTCAAGTTAGCTTTTAGAGACAGTGTTGCCAGAGAAAAAACTAGCTCTGTGGTATAAACACATACCCATAAGCCTCAATTCCAAATTACAACCTCAAAAATCACTCCATTCATACAGGGGTCCCTTTTTGCCTTCATGACATATTATGGCTTCTCCATCTTGGTGCGCAGTGATTGCTATGTCAGTAAGTCTAGAATATGGAGCTGCTGCTTTATCTTTAATTTCAAAGCCAAGACTTACTCTTCCTGTTTTCTAATCACAAAGGCCAGAAAGCACATATTCCCAGTGACCAGGGCCAGATCCTACGACTTCCTAATAAGGCTAGGTACATGAGGTGTTCAGCAGAGTTGATCGTGATATGTTCCTGGCAGTGGGGATATTTCTAGAATATACTTTCTGGAAAGTCATTTGGCAATATGTTTCAAGAGATTTTAAAATGTTTAGATTCATTGCCCTAAGAGCTCCACTTCAGGAAATCTATTCTAAGGAAATAATGCAAAGACTAATTAATCCTTTAAACATAGCGTTATAATACAAAAGAACTGGAAACAATCTGAATGTCCAATGATATGAGAATGGTTAATTGACTGTATGATACAAACATTAAGAGTAATTTCAGAAACAGTTTAAAAATATGCTTAGGAAGTTTGTTATGCTACAATGATAACTGTGTATGTACATATACAATTAATTTAAAATGCATAGGAAAAAAAAGACCGGAAAAAAAATAGGCCAAAATACTAAAAGATGTCATCTTTGAGTAACTAAATTATGGGTGATAATTCCCCCTGATTCTTCATACTTTTTTTTTTAATTGCCTGTATTTTCTATATTAAGTGTATACTACTTGAGTATATATTACTTTTTAATTAAAAGAAAAAATAATTTTAAAAAGCACAAATCTAGTTTCAAGATAAACAGAAGAAAAGGAAAGAGGGAGGAAGGGGACAAAGAAAGCCCTGAACAGAAATGTGAAGAACTAGGTACCCTTTCCTAAAACACTCCATACATACCTTTAGGTTCCTCAGCCGCTGTGGACGCGTCCTCCCCGCAGCTGTGCATACTCTCTCACTCTCTTCATGCTCATCTCCTTGGTCGCCTCTTGCAAGCTGGAGACAGGACTCTACATGACACTGGTACTCTCTGAGTGGAACAAGGGATTTACAGAGGTAACATTTCTCATCCCTAGCCAATCAGAAAAAAATGGAGAAAAAGCAGTTAAAAAAAAAAAAAGATTTGCTTTTGCCTCTATGCTCCTAGATACATCTCAAATTGTGTTTTTACATCTTATTCTATGGAGGAGAAATGTCAACCAAAGCAGAATCACTCAGCAGGATCATCAATAAAATGAACCCAATGCCAATCCAAAGGACTGAGTGATTAGTGGTTTTCCCTGGCTGTTTCTTTGTATCCTGCTGTTGCAGCAGTAGGATGATAATGAAATAAGCTCTTCTAACTAACTCAAACAATGCTGATTGCTCTCCAGACATAAAATATTCCGTCAAACTCTTCTCAAATTAAGTGTAATAGTTTTTTCAAAGGGAAGTTAAAAATTTAGACAGAAAAGGGAACACCAAGAGCATTAAATCAAAAATGACATTTCTACCAGGGAGGGTGAACTTGTCTGATTAGTAAATCAAGTCTGTCTATATGCTGCCTTCCTCAATTCTACAGCTAGGAAGTTACTAAAACCATGTGGTTCTGCCAGAGGCTTTTGCATAACTTCATATATACAGCTATTTTTATCTTTTTATAATGTAGACTTTGTGTAAACAGAGGAAATTATGTCCTTGAGGTAAAGTTTATTGGGCATCAGTGAAAATGGAATCACTGGAGACAAAGGAAGAAAATGAACATTCATGATGTATTTTCTCTATGGTGAGAACTGGTGCATGGTCCTTTAAACACAATTTGTCAATTAATTCCTTGGCCAGGTTAGGAAGGCACTACTCTCCCCAATGTTCTATAGCTAATAATTGTCAGAAGCCAGGTCTGCCTGACTCATAAGATCATCTTAGTTTTACAAAGCTAAAGAAAACCTTCCAAAACTTCTGGCTGTTGCCACTCAGTTACTACAGAAAGATTTAGACTGCCTTTAAGAAGTTTCTCTGAGAGGTCTTTAAAATAGGAGAAATAAGTCTCTCAAGTAATTAATCATCAGAGAGACTACAAGTGAAATTCTGCTTTATGAGAAAAGTTAGACTAGTGTACCTTTCAAGGTTTATCCATCAATGTAAAAAGCATTATTAATACCCTACTTACATGAGAGATGCAGCACTGTAAAAGCAGCATAAGTGTTTGAGTCAGGTAGACTTTGCCAGTTCTGGCCACATGATCATAACCAGTTACCTAATTTCTCTTCAGTTACCTAATTTCTCTTCAGTTTCTATATCTATTTTTAAAAAAGAAAAAAATACTACCATATCAACAATTGTGATAGTTATGAAGTAAATAAAGCACTCAGCACAGTGGCTGGCACATAATATTAAAAGCTCAACAAAGAGGTATTACTGTTATTGCTGTCTCACACACATTCTATTAGATGCTGGGGATATAAACATGAATGAAGGCAAGTATCTGTCTTCAAATATTATAACTCACAGCCTAGCCAGGGAGACAGAAATGTCAAAAATCAAAGAAAAAAGATTAGTGCAACAGTGTGATGAATACAGTCCTAGAAGAATATCTGCATGATGGTAGGAGTCTAAAAAAAGGAAGTGGATCAGCTCTGCTCAATTGGATTAAGGAAGGCAGCTATGAAATTTAGAGTCTAAGACAGGATCTGTGTTTCAAAGAAAAATGTTTCTAATTACTAACTGCTCTAATGTATTGTTGGTGATATCTTTACTTTTAGGAGGTAGCACTTATACTTGACCTCCCCTTGCCTCTGCCTCCACTGGGAACGGATGTGCATTCTTAGTCAAGCTGCAACCCACAACCCAAGAAAGTCTTCAATATTGCCCAACTTGTTGCAACTCAACTTCTGTACCATGACATTGCAAAATAGCTCACTACTTCCCCAAAGCACCAACACCAAAAAACACAAATTCAAAGAAAACAGAAAGCTCAGAGCAATGTGGAAGTGGAGTAGGTGGCAGGGTCTTTTCAGAGTAGCAAAAAGGGACACAAGAGGCCACCAATACTGACATAAACTGAGAATACTAAAAGAAATTCAGGCGTTAAGCAAAGATTTGATTGCCTGGTCAAAGAAACCCAGAGTAAGAGAGGAACTGGTCTCTCATTCGGTCTAAGCAATGGTATGTTAAGCAAGAGCTCTGTAAACACAGTGCACCTACTTACTTGTCAATGTCTAGGGAAGTCTGAGCAGTTGTCACACTGTCACGTCTGTTCAAGGCCTCTCTTTGACTCCGAGTCAACACTTTCAACAAAAAAAGAAAGACAAGAAATAAAACAAAACAAAAAAAGAAGCAAATCTGTTAGCTGGCAGTAGAATGTAAATATAAAATGTATTGGAAGTAGAAAAGTTTAAAATTCTGTTCCAAATGGGAGAGGTGACTAGGAAACCTCTGCCTTTCTACTATAGAAAATATTACTTGCATAATTGGACTGAAACTGACAGCAGCAAGGTATTTCCATATTTGCAATGAGATCTATTTTTCCTCTATTTGCCATTAGATCTAAAGATCTATTCCACACCAAGAAAAGTTTCTGTGTACTATCTCAATTTGTAGAACTCAGGAGAAGGATTTATACTTTCCCAATGAACATTCTGTCTGGTGTGATACATGCTCCAATAAGATGCTTTTTGATACATAGCAATGACAGCTACATCTGAGTGCCAACATTAGCTCCAATCTTTATAAAACACTGGAAAGGGTTCCATTTACCAGTGAGAAAAGCAGAGCTCAGAACAGCTGACACAATCAGTCTTTTCCACTACACTAGGACCACCTCCTCCTAATTCTAGTGAATACAGACAGCTTTAGCCCAGGTGGCATACAAATTCTTTTCTCATACCAAAAGGTATAAAAAGCACATTCTCTTAAAGGGTTTTGGAAGTTAATTAACCAACTCTTTTTCAGTCTTCATTCCTTGCAGTTAACAAGAATTATGAATTATCTCACTTTAAACCTTGCCTTTGTCCCTCTTGACACTTGAAATTCCCATGACAGAAGATTTAGAAAGGTTATCAGTTCACAAAATAATTTAGGTTGTGGAAGCATTTACCTAAACCAGAGGTTAGCCAATTTTTTCTATACAGGACCAGACAGTAAGTAGTTTAGGCTTAGAAGGCCATATGGTCTCTGTCACAACTACTCAACTGGGCATGAGCGTTCCTATAGTAGGAAGGCAGCCACGGACAACATTATAATGGGGTGTGGTGTGTGTTAAGTAACTGCAGTCATGTCCGACTCTTTTGCAACCCTATGGACTATAGGCTTCCCATCAGGCTTCTCTGTCCATGGGATTCTCCAGGCAAGAATACTGGAGTGGGTTGCCATGTCCTTCTCCAGTGGATCTTCCCAACTCAGGATAGAACCCAGGTCTCTGGCATTGCAGTCAGATTCTTCACCATCTTAAAACTTTATTTACAAAAACAGATGTCTGACTGTATTTGGCTCTGGCTGGCCATAGTTTACCTACCCTTCTAGTCCAACCTTCCACTCATAAAAATGCCTCTAAAAGTATTCCTGACAAGTGATTATACAGTCTCAACTGACTATGTCCAATTACTGAGGAGAATTCACTTCCTCCTAGAGAAACCCATTCTACTGCTACACAACAATTCTAGCTCAATCTGCATTTACGGGCTGTATGGATACGTTTACCCCCCTTTTCCACAAGTCAGTTCTTTGAACATGGAACAAGCTGCATTACTTGTAACCTTCAAAACAGGTATTATATCTAGTCATTAAGCCAATCTGTAATAAGACTTGGAATACAGATACTTTTGAGGGCCTAAGGTAGCTCTAATCCTTTTAATGATCCTCCAGAGACTCATGGGCTGCCATCTATGCGGTCGCACAGAGTCGGACACGACTGAAGCAACTTAGCAGCAGCAGCAGCAGCAGCAGCAGAGACTGGTATTATTATTCTGTCCTATTTTAAAGGTACAAAAATAAACTCAAAGGAATTGACTTTGCCAAGCTATCACAACTAGGAAGAACAACCCAGGACACAGTCTAGATCTGTCTGATTCTTATACCCATGTTTTATCTTTCGCATTAACCTCTACATATACCCCAATCTGCTAAATCTTCCATATGTGTGGCACCCCAAAACAGACCCAATATTCCCACAAGCAATCTGACCAGTAAAGAGAACACAAGTACCACAAGCTACCCTATCCAGACTAATTCAGCCAAGCCTGTGACAATCCTGATATTCTATTGACTTAAACTGAACTTCAAGGCAATTAAGATATATCCCCCTTCCTCCCAAATCATCTTCAAAATGCTATCAAGAAGGTCTCCTAATTCTATATTTGGGTAACTAAATTGTTGGGTATTTTTCCCCTTCAACAGGGCTTTATATTTATCCCTGTTCTTTTCAGTTGCACACTGCAGTCTGTTGAGATCATCTGAAGTCTTGATACTGTCATCTGATGTTATACTAGCTCTCTGTTCCAGCTCTGGTTCATCTGCATATATGACAAGCATGCTTTCTACATCTTCATCCAAGTCACTGGGGAAAAATGGTTGTAAATGATTAGGCCAAGGACACAGAAAACTGTGGCATGTTACCAGAGAAGCCTATCTTCTCCTACTCCAAATTTCCTTTAAATACTTAATCAAGCAAATATTTACTGAGAATCTTTAATATGCGAGTAATTTGGAGAGATAACAGGAAATTATGAGGCATGGTCCTTTCTCTTAAGGAGCACACAATTTACTAAGGGAGACAGCACAGACACTAAAATCACTGTAATACAATGTTAAAGAGATATGTAAAATAAAACATGATCATATACAGAAGCAACTATAATGTCTTGTCTCTGGGGAGGATGTCAGGGACACCAGGGGACTAGAATAGGCAGTAGGCATATTTTTCACTATATAGTTTTCTATACTACTAAATTAAAAATTTTACAAAGTATGCATTTACCTGAAAAGAATGAAAACTGTAATTCAAAAATATATGTATCCCTATGGTCACTGCAGCATTATTTACAATAGCCAAGATATGGAAGCAATGTAAGTGTAACAGATGAATGGATAGAGAAGAGGTGATATGTGCATCAATGGAATATTATTCAGACATTAAAAAAAAAAAAGCCCTTGCCATTTGCAGCAACACGGATGGACCTAGAGGGTATTATGCTAAGTGATGTAAGTCAGACAGAGACAGACAAGCACTACATGATCTCACCTATATGTAGAATCTAAAAAATAAAACAAACAAATATAACAAAACAGAAACTGAGTCACAGAAACAAAGAACAAATAGGGAGTTGCCAGGGGTGGGCAGCAGGGGGCAGGGGGGCATGGACAGGAATTAGGTGAGGGAGATTAAGAAGTACAAACTTCCAGTTAGAAAATTTAAAAAAATTTTTTTTTTTAATTTCTCCCTTTTCTCTTCAAAGGGAGAAAAAGAGACCAGCTTATAGTGAGGACTTAGGCACAAATTAGACTAGATAATCTAAGTTCCCTCCAACTAAGAGATTTTATAAGTAAAACTAAAGTACTGCAAGAGAAAAACATCCTGGACATAGTTGTATAACCACCTACAAAACCCACCTCCTATTCTATCAGCTAACCCACATTTCTCCAACTTATGTACAAGGACTCTGAGAGATTTTATCAAGTGCCTTGCTGAAATCAATTCTTAAAAGATAGGCATTTCAGACTACATAAACCTTTAAGTGTTTGCCACCTCCTCTCTATTTGTCTCCCATCTTGACTATCAAGTATTTTTCCAAAAGAAATACTTAGAAACCACTCCACAAACAGGGCTGGGAAAGAAATTAAGTGTTTACAGAACTTTATATTAATATTAATATGAAGGTGAAGGTGTTAAGTCACTCAGTCGTGTTCGACTCTTTGCAAACCCATGGACTGTAATCCGCCAGGCTCCTCTGTCCATGGAATTCTCCAGGAAAGAACACTGGAGTGGGTTGCAATTCCCTTCTTCAGGGGATTTTCCCAAGGCAGGGATTGAACTGAAGTTTCCTGCACTGTAGGCATATTCTTTACTGCATAAGCCACCAGGGAAGCTCTCTGTATATTAATTCATACCTGTGTAAATAGCACGTTTCTGTTATTTGTCAGTCATTTTTCTACGTCACAAGAACTTCAGAATCCAGAGATTCCAGATTTTGATTTGATCTCTTTACCATCCCCAACACAGTTTAGCAAAGATTAGATGTTAATAAATATTTGTCAGTTTAAGTCACAGCAAGGGATTCATGGGGAAAAAGGACTCTTATTTTATGAGAACCTTTTCTGTCAGTCAGTTCAGTCGCTCAGTCATGTCTGACTCTTTGCAACCCCATGAATCACACCACGCCAGCCCTCCCTGTCCATCACCATCTCCCGGAGTTCACTCAGACTCACGTCCATTGAGTCCGTGATGCCATCCAGCCATCTCATCCTCGGTCATCCCCTTCTCCTCCTGCCCCCAATCCCTCCCAGCATCAGTCTTTTCCAATGAGTCAACTCTTCGCATGAGGTGGCTAAAGTACTGGAGCTTCAGCTTTAGCATCATTCCTTCCAAAGAAACCCCAGGGTTGATCTCCTTCAGAATGGACTGGTTGGATCTCCTTGCAGTCCAAGGGACTCTCAAGAGTCTTCTCCAACACCACAGTTCAAACGCATCAATTGTTTGGCGCTCAGCCTTCTTCACAGTCCAACTCTCACATCCATACATGACCACACGAGAAACCATACCCTTGACTAGATGGACCTTAGTCGGCAAAGTAACGTCTCTGCTTTTGAATATACTATCTAGGCTGGTCATAACTTTTCTTCCAAGGAGTAAGTGTCTTTTAATTTCATGGCTTCAGTCACCATCTGCAGTGATTTTGGAGCCCAAAAAAATAAAGTCTGACACTGTTTCCACTGTTTCCCCATCTATTTCCCATGAAGTGATGGGACCGGATGCCATGATCTTAGTTTTCTGAATGTTGAGCTTTAAGCCAACTTTTTCACTCTCCTCTTTCACTTTCATCAAGAGGCTTTTTAGTTCCTCTTCACTTTCTGCCATAAGGGTGGTGTCATCCGCATATCTGAGGTTATTGATATTTCTCCCGGCAGTCTTGATTCCAGCTTGTGTTTCTTCCAGCCCAGCGTTTCTCATGATGTACTCTGCATAGAAGTTAAATAAGCACGGTGACAATATACAGCCTTGACGCACTCCTTTTCCTATTTGGAACCAGTCTGTTGTTCCATGTCCAGTTCTAACTGTTGCTTCCTGACCTGCATACACATTTCTCAAGAGGCAGGTTAGGTGGTCTGGTATTCCTATGTCTTTCAGAATTTTCCGCAGTTTATTGTGATCCACACAGTCTAAGGCTTTGGCATAGTGATAGGTTCCTCCCGCAGCTGGGAGGAAACTTTTCTGTACCAGGGACTTAATAAACATAATTGTTAATCTTTACAACAGTCCTGCAAGGCACATATCACTATTTGTATTTTATATATTATGAAATAAACTGACCAAGATCACAAAGCTAAAACAACAAAAAAAGAAACATGGCACCAAGAATAAAATATGAGTCTGACTTTAAAGAAATATATGTTCTTCTCTAAGAGCAGGCTGCCTCTCCTGGGAAATAAGACGGCAAAGGATGGGAAGACAAATATGATAAATGGGCAGGTGGAAAAGAGATTTGGCAGATGGCTGAGAGTTATATGCTAATTCTATATTAAATGTTATGATCAGAGAAGACTTGGACTGGGCCTTGCAGCTACATTTTTCCTTTGAAAACTACCACCCCTACAAAGGAGCAGAAAGGTGGTAAGTTGCTCTAAAAGAGTCTCCTACTCTGGTTTATGAGTGCTGCGAGAGCCATTTCAACTAGCTGCAGGATGAGAATTCAATATGAAACTTAAATCCAAAAACTCAGTTGCTGGTGACAACAGCCAAAGATTTCAAAAGGGAACAATGGAGTCTGAGGACAACTCCAGGAGAACAACTACCTAGGCAAGGTAAGCAAAACAGAAAGGAAGAATATCACTGAGAGCTGAGAGAGCCATTCATCACCCTACAACCATTAACTCAGGTCTTTATAAATCACTGGATGGAAAACACCCTAGGAATCTGTACTTGGGACTTGACTTGGCACTGTCAAGATACAAAGAAGCAGTGACACACAATGGAATAACGTGCATCAACTTTATAGTTAGATTACAAATCTATCCCCAAGTTGGGACTCTACTAGTTGTGTTGCCTTCCATAAGTTACCTACACTCTCCAAGTATCATTTGACTTACCCACAAAATGACATGATAATAAGCATCTATCCCCTTGGGTTTTGGTAAGGCTCACATCAAATAATCCAAATAAGTTTAAGAGTGTTTGTGCACAGAAAGCGCTCAGGGTAACATTCAGTCCAGTTCAGTCGCTCAGTCGTGTCCGACTCTGCGACCCCATGAATTGCAGCTCGCCAGGCCTCCCTGTCCATCACCATCTCCCGGAGTTCACTCAAACTCATGTTCATCAAGTTGGTGATGCCATCCAGCCATCTCATCCTCCATCATCCCCTTCTCCTGCCCCCAATCCCTCTCAGCATCAAAGTCTTTTCCAATGAGTCAACTCTTCGCATGAGGTGGCCAAAGTACTAGAGTTTCAGCTTTAGCATCATTCCTTCCAAAGAAATCCCAGGGCTGATCTCCTTCAGAATGGACTGGTTGGATCTCCTTGCAGTCCAAGGGACCCTCAAGAGTCTTCTCCAACACCACAGTTCAAAAGCATCAATTCTTTGGTGCTCAGCTTTCTTCACAGTCCAACTCTCACATCCACACATGACCACACGAGAAACCATACCTTTGACTAGATGGACCTTTGTTGGCAAAGTAATGTCTTTGCTTTTGAATATGCCATCTAGGTTGGTCATAACTTTTCTTCCAAGGAGTAAGCATCTTTTAATTTCATGGCTGCAGTCACCATCTACAGTGATTTTGGAGCCCCCCAAAATAAAGTCTGACACTGTTTCCACTGGTTCCCCATCTATTTCCCAGGAAGTGATGGGACCATGCCATGATCTTAGTTTTCTGAATGTTGAGCTTTAAGCCAACTTTTTCACTCTCCTCTTTCACTTTCATCAAGAGGCTTTTTAGTTCCTCTTTACTTCCTGCCGTAAGGGTGATGTCATCTGCATATTTGAAGTTATTGATATTTCTCCCAGAAATCTTGATTCCAGCTTGTGCTTCTTCCAGCCCAGTGTTTCTCATGATGTACTCTGCATACAGCTGTTTATTACTATGTAATTCTTGTCACTGCTGCTGCTGCTAAGTTGCTTCAGTCATGTCCGACTCCGTGCGACCCCATAGACGGCAACCCACCAGGCTCCTCCATCCCTGGGATTCTCCAGGCAAGAATACTGGAGTGGGCTGCCATTTCCTTCTCCAATTCTTGTTATTAGTCTTCCGTATTTATTCCTTAGTTGTATCCAAAGATGTAAGCCCATCTTTAAATCAACACCTACCAGCCTATTGGATTAGGTTTTACTCTTAAAAAGCATCACAGAACAATTACCAATACTAAGTAAGCATCAGCACATTTATTTTCAAAATCCAAAGCAGACAAGCAATCAAAAATAAAAACAAAGACCTTGAACTACTGTAAACAGTGAAGACAATGGCTCCTTGAGTTAAAACGTATATATGTACAAAGAAGAGAGATTTGGCAGAAGGACAGAAGTTAGTCTCAGTTTGTCTCCCTCAGCCTCAAAACCACATCAGCAGAAAATAATGGGAGGCTACAGAATTGTTATGTTCCTGTTAAGGCTGACTGTCCTCCAACTTAGCACTTTCTTAGTGAAATGTTAGAGGAAAAAGGAAAGGCCTGCTCCACTTGCATGTTGCCTGCCTCACTGCTGGCAGCCTTTCCTAAGAGACTAGTTCCAACACAAAGGCTATCAAAAGAACTTACCATTATCTACCATTTTGAGACATGCGGCTATTTAAATTTAAATCTCAATTAGAATTAAACATAATTTAAAATTTAGCTAATCAATTACATGAGTTAAATTTTAAGTGTTCAATAACCACATGCGACTTGTGGCTATCATGTTTGGTCCTACTGTTACAGAACATTTCTGTCACTACAGACAGTTCTACTGGCTAGCATTTCTCCTTTAAGAGATAACCAGGATTAACCCTTTATGGCCTTAAACTTGTTTACCTTGGACACCCCGAGAAATTCAAGCTTCCCGTGGCTTCTCTCATCACTTGGATTCTCATTCCCACAGGACTCTAATCTGTCATCTGGGCACACTTTTCTAATATGACTCAGTCTCCCGCTACTGCTCTCATAATAACTGCCCTCTGGAATCTGGGTCACTAATCAAAAAAAAAATCCTTGACGTTCTTAACCTTCTCTGTGAAAGTACTCTTCATCTTCTTGCTGTAACTAAAAGATGGCTGTCCTCTGAAGGCACTGTTTCTCCCTGTATCCTCTCGAGTACTGGCTGTTTCTTCTTCCTTACAACTCAGTACCACTGACCGGAGGTGGAGTAAATACCCTCTTACTCCTCACTGTTGCTTCCAGACTACTGGAAAAACCTCTTTTGAAGCACAAACCATTCTGCTGCGCTTGCTACTCCACCTTGAAGAAGTCATCTACTATCCCCTTCATCACCCACCCCACCCACTTTCCTGGCCATTCACTGAACATTTTAACAGATGACTTACTTTGTTTTTGCCCCTCTTGCCATCATTCTTGATTATTTTAATGCCTATATAGCTGAAGAATTAGCTGAAGAATATGCAAGTTGCAGTTTTTTGTAGTTCAGCCTTAGGTTAGCCATGGTTCAATTCAGTATCTGTCCTCTCACTTCCTTGACCTTTTTGCTATCAGCTCCCATGGATGAGATCTTAGCTTTGCTCAAGTGGGACTGTAAGAGAGAAGTAAGCGTAATGCCTTCAGGTATCCATTGCATGTAATGCATTAACCTGTCCTCTGCATTTAGAAAAGTACCAACCAGTTATGTATCATCCTTGGGACAAGTACGGAAAACATTCCATTCATTTTCTGTATTCTGCGGTTCCAGTGAGGAACTCTGATTGAGCCTGTCAATAATAATCACGCCACTTTCAAGACCACCACCACCTATCTTTTCCAGCTCACTCCTTCTAATACTCTAATTCTAATAATCCTTCAGCCCCACTAGAACATCTAGTTCCAGGCTATCACCTTTTCATTGTCCATCATCCTGTCACATCCTCACTTTCCTTCTTACCTAACTTAGATCTCATGGTGATCATACCAACTATTCCTCTGAATATTTTCTCAACTTATTTCTACTGTTCAGTTCAGTCACTCAGTCGTGTCCAACTCTTTGCGACCCCATGAATCGCAGCACGCCAGGCCTCCCTGTCCATCACCAAATCCCGGAGTTCACTCAGATTCATGTTCATCGAGTCAGCGATGCCATCCAGCCATCTCGTCCTCTGTCGTCCCCTTCTCCTCCTGCCCCCAATCCCTCCCAGCATCGAAGTCTTTTCCAATGAGCCAACTCTTCACATGAGGTGGCCAAAGTACTAGAGCTTCAGCTTTAGCATCATTCCTTCCAAAGAAATCCCAGGGCTGATCTCCTTCAGAATGGACTGGTTGGATCTCCTTGCAGTCCAAGGGACCCTCAAGAGTCTTCTCCAACACCACAGGTCAAAAACATCAATTCTTTGGTGCTCAGCTTTCTTCACAGTCCAACTCTCACATCCATACATGACCACAGGAAAAACCATAGCCTTGACTAGACGGACCTTAGTCGGCAAAGTAATGTCTCTGCTTTTGAATATACTATCTAGGTTGGTCATAACTTTTCTTCCAAGGAGTAAGCGTCTTTTAATTTCTACTGTACTGCCTCGCAAAACCCAATTCTGGTTAATTCTAATTCACCACCTATTATGTGTCACTACCTAAGCAGCACAACTGTGCTGACTATGCTCATGTTATATTTAAGACCCAAAACCTCAAGCAGCACCTCAGTGTGGCCTAGCAATCCTAGTATGTGTCCATATTCCATATTCTACTGTCAGAAATTATTTCACAACTTCTATGCTATCCTCAAACTTTCAATATTCATCCTGACTCTGCTGTCACTATTCTGTTTCAATGTTGTTGTCATTGTTGTTCAATTGATATGTTATGTCCAACTCTTTGCAACCCCATGGACTACAGTATGCCAGGCTTCCCTGTCCTTCACTATCTCCCAGAGTTTGCTCAACTTCATGTCCATTGAGTAGCTGATGCTAACCATCTCATCATCTGCTACCCTCTTCTCCTTTTGCCTTCAATCTTTCCCAGCATCAGGGTCTTTTCCAGTGGGTTGGTTCTTCACATCAGCTGGCCAAAGTATTAGAGTTTCAGCTTCAGCATCAGCCCTTCCAGTGAATATTCAGGATTGATTTCCTTTAAGATTGACTGGTTGGATCTCCTTGCAGTCCAAGAGACTCTCAAGAGTCTTCTCCAGCAATTACATACATATGAAACAATTATATTTGTTTCAACATAACACCTTTATTGGGATAAAACTACATAGTATATTCTGAGTATATTCACAGAGCTGTATAATTATCATCACTACCTATTTTAACATTTTCATTAACTAAAAAAGAAACTAGTTCCCATTAGCAGCCATTCTCCTTTTCCCCCAAACTCCCAGCCCTAGGCAACCACTAATTTGCTTTCTGTCTCTATGGACTTGCCTATTCTGGGCATGTCTGATAAATGGAATCATACAATAGGTGGGCTTTTGTGACTGACTTCTTTCACTTAACATATGTTTCCAAGGTTTATCCATATTGTGGCATATGATAGTACTTCATTCCTTTTTCCCCACAGCAGTTGCACCATTTTACATTCCCAACAGTGTACTGGAGTTCCAATTTCTCTGTATTTTTACCAACATTTGCTATTTTCACTTTTTAAAATAGCCATTCTAGTGAGGATGAAGTGCTATCTCATGGTTTTGACTCACACTTTTCAAGTGTTTGCTAGCCATTTGTATATATTCTTAGGAGAAAATGTCTTTTAATTGAGTCCTTTTTGATGTTAAGTGGTAAGAATTCTGTATATATTCTGAAATCTAGACTCTTTATCAGATATATGATTCACAAATATTTTCTCCCATTCTTTAAATTTCCTTTTCACTTTCTTGATAGTGTTCTTTGATGCAAAATAATTTAAATTGTTATAATTTAATCTATTTTTCTTTTGTTGCTTGTGCTTTTGCATATCTAAAAATCCGCTGCCAAAATCTAAGATCATGAAATTTACCCTTAAGAGAGTTTTATAATTTCAGCCCTTACATTTAGGTCTTCAATCCATATTTTGTAGATGGTGTGAGGCAGGGGTTCAACTTCTTTTTTCACACGCAGATATTAAGCTGTCCCAGTGCCATTTCTTTTTTTTAAATTTTGTATTGAAGTATAGCTGATTAACAATGTTGTGACAGTTTCAGGTGGACACCAAAGGGATTCAGTCATATAGGTCTTTGCTGGTTATCCATTTTAAATATAGCAATGTGTACCCATCTATCCCAAACTCCTTAACTATCCCAGATAGTTGGTGAGTCTATCTTGTAAATAAGTTTTTTGTATCATGTCTTTTTAGACTCTGCATATATAAGATGTCATATGATGTTTCCACTTCCTTGTCTGACTTCATTCAGAATAACAATCTTTAGGTCCATCCATGTTGCTGCAAATGACATTGTTTCTTTTTGATGACTGAGTAATATTCCATTGTATCTATGTACTACATCTTCTTTATTCAAATATTCCTCTGTCAATGCTCATTTAGCTTGTTTCCATGTCTTGGCTTATAGAACAGTGCTGCAAGGAACACTGCAGAGTGCATGTATCCTTTCAGACCATGCTTTTCTCCAAATATAGACCCACAAGTGGGACTGCAGGGTCATATGGTAGCTCTATTTTCAGTTTTTTAAGGAATCTCCATATTGTTCTCCATAGTGGCTATATCAATTTGCTTTCCTACCTACAGTGCAGGGGGACAGGATAGTTAGGGAGTTTGGGATGGATGGGTACACACTGCTGTATTTAAAATGGATAACCAGCAAGGACCTACTGTATAGTATAGGTAACTGCTCAATGTCATGTAGCAGCCTGGATAGGAGGGGAATTTGGGGGAGAATGGATACATGTATATGTATGACTGGATCCCTTTGGTGCACACCTGAAACTGTCACTTCTCTCTAAACCCTCTCCAGCATTTATTTGTGG
The DNA here is from genome assembly GCF_023091745.1 of Budorcas taxicolor. Taxonomy (NCBI): domain Eukaryota; kingdom Metazoa; phylum Chordata; class Mammalia; order Artiodactyla; family Bovidae; genus Budorcas; species Budorcas taxicolor. The sequence continues at coordinate 38,288,204 of NC_068916.1, forward strand.
AATTTTTGATGATAGTCATTTTGACTGGTATAAGGTAGTATCTCATTGTAGTTTACTTCCCTGGTGGCTCAGACGGTAAAGCATCTGTCTACAATGCTGGAGACCTGGGTTCAATCCCTGGGTTGGGAAGATCCTCTAGAGAAGGAAATGGCAACCCCCTCCAGTATTCTTGCCTGGATAATTCCATGGACAGAGGAGCCTGGTAGGCTACAGTCCATGGAGTCGCAAAGAGTCGGACACGACTGAGTGACTTCACTTCAATAATTAGTGATGCTAAATATCTTTTCATGTGTCTCTTGGCCAGCCTGGTCTTCTTTGGAAAAATGTCTATTTAGGTCTTCTGCCTATTTTTTGATTGGGTTGTTTGTTTTGATGATGTTCAGCTTCATGAATTGTGTGTAGACTTGAGACTAACCCCTTGTCAGTCACATCATTTGCAAATATTTTCTCTCAGTCTGTGAGTTGGCTTTTTGTTTTATCATTTCCTCTGCTGCACAAAAGCTTTTGAGTTTAAGGAGATCCCATTTGTTTATTTTTATTTCCACTATTCTAGGAGCTGGATCAAACAAGATACTGCTGTGATGTATGTCAGCCAGTGTTTTGCCTATGTTTTCCTCTAGGACTTTTATAGTGTCCAGTTTCACATTTAGGTCTCTAATTCATTTGAGCTTACATTCACTTGAGCTTAATTTATTTTGTGTATGGCAGCACCATTTCTTGAAAAGACTTTTTCTTCCATTGAATTGGCTAAGTAGGCTTAGCCAAAAACCTAAGTCAAAGCTGCCTTCATTCATCCTGGCCCTCAGTCACAAAGTTTGACTGATTCTCTCACCAAGAGATTCTCAAATCTGTCTGTTCCCATGACACTGCTTCATTACTTGTCTTCTTATCTCTATTCTCAATTCCTCTAGTCTGTCTTTCAGAAATACTATTCCAAGAATAATTTAGGCCCAGGATTGCCAGTTGGCAGTACCCAGGAAGCCCTTTCCTAACCCAAGAATGCCACAATCTCCACACTTCAACAGAACTCTATGTGCATGTATCACAGCATTTTCCACACAACATTCTAATGATTGCTTTACCTATTTATTTCCCCCAGTCAACTCTCAATCACTTCAGTATTCCATATTCTTGGCATAAAATTGACATAAGATATAAATGTATATTTAATGAATCAATTAGTTTCTTATTCTCAAGTTCAGTGGAATCTTTTCTTGGCTTTAAAAACAATAGAATATTTCTGTAACTTAGATGAAAATGTCTCTAGAGTTTGATGTGAAATACTCTTGAAATAAAAAGACCCTGTCTGCCTCATTCCATTCAATAAGCAAATTCATGTTTTCTCAGGTACTAGGCTTAATAATCTTATTCTACTAGTGATAGTTCCTAACTAAAAAATCCTAATGACTATGTTGATACTTCCTAAATAAAGCAACACTAAAAAAAAAAAAAAAAAAAGGCAGGCATCACTGGGTACAAGGAACAAATGAACAAATAAAGGCTCAGAGGCTTTAATTTGGCAAATACCTGGATATGATTCCAAGTCTGTTAAGAGTCCAAAGCCAGCACCACAATACCAAACTGCCCTCTTTGTTGTGGAGAAGGCACATAGGCATTCTGTCCCTACTCAAGTTGTAGCAATTTTCATTTAAGTTTAAGAGATAAGCTTGCCTTTCTCAAAAAAGTACACTTGAATGTTGAGCAAATGACCTTAATCTTCAGCGCTGCTGTAGTTGACCCCTGCATGGTTTCTTCAACATTTTTCCATATAAGACAAAAATACTCATATAAAAATATGCTTGGCAGTGCCCCCACCACCCTGAGACTTAAAGGAAAGAATTAAATCTCAGAACAGAATTAATTCTGTGTCTTAAACCACACAATTCCTACTTAGGATATGGAAATAAAGGGTCTACACCATTATATTTTTATGAATAAAATTCTTCAATCTATGAGGTATTAAATAATTTTGAGGTCTTAGAAAAGCAATCACTTGTGTTGTCCCTACTAGTATATGTGTATATTTATAGGACAAGCTTTTTTTTTAATAGTTGGCATTTTTATTTAAGCAATTTGACAATATGTAAAGATTCTGCCTGCAATACAGGAGACCTAGGTTCAATCCCTGGGTCAGGAAGATACCCTGGAGAAAAGAATGGCTACCCACTCCAGTATTCATGCCTGGAGAATTCCATGGACAGAGGAGCCTGGCGTACTCCAGTCCATAGGGTCGCAAAGAATCAGACATGACTGAGCCACTAACACTTTAACTTTCATAAGGAATTTAAACATAATTCACATGTTCTGATCCATGAATTAAAATGTGGGAATCTACTCTGAGGAAATCACTTGAATTTAGACAAAATCATAAGACAAAGATATTCTAACAAAGCATTTTTATAACAATGAAAAATTTAAACAACTCAGTGTTCAAATACAGAATGAAATACTATACAGAAAATTTAAAATAAAGACTGAAAGGAAATAAGCCAAAATATTAACTGTAATTGCAGCAAGGAGATTAGGGGATGATTAGTTTTGGATGATTATCCTTCTATGTTGCCAATTTTTTTTAATGAGCATGTATTCCTTTAATAATTTAAAAATTTATTTAAATATTGAGAGATACCCTTAATGAAATAATGGATCTGGGCAATGATCATCAATGACTCTTAGTTGAATACACTTTCAAATGGATGGATTAGGCTGATCCCACGAATCAATCTTAATATTATAAAAGAAAGATAACCAGACAGTATGTATCTGTTATAATGATACAATGATATAATATACCACCTATGAAATACTCTTGTTAAAAAAAAAAATCTAGGGACTTTCCTGGTGGTCCAGTGGTTAAGAATCCACCTTGCAATGCAGGGGACACCTGTTGGATCCCTGGTCGAGGAACTAAGATTTGACGTGTCTTGGAGCAAGTAAGCCCCAGGCCCAACTACCGGGCCTAAGCACCACAGCTAGAGAGTCTCAGAATTGCAATGAAAGATCCCACATGACGCAATGTGCTGCAACTACTGTAGCCCATGTGCTTAGAGCCCATGTGCTTCGCAACAAGAGAAGCCACTAACACTGCAAAAGAATGAAGGCCCTGCTCACAGCCAACTAGAGAAAGTCTGCACGCAGCAATGGAAAGTGAGGCCAACAACAAAAAATTTTTTTAAATCTAAATGGAATCTAATCAAGCCTCAAATCAAAATAGAAGCTTCCAGAAAATATAGTTCAGAACAGAAGACCACGTTAAAGATGACAATAAGCACACAATCAGCAAAATTTAGGGGGGAAATTCTGAAAGACAAAAAGCCAGTCTCTTTAACAAACTATAAAGAAAACAAAGAGAAGAGGATACAGAGACTAAAAGAAAACTGAAAGACACTGGGACTTCTCCAGTGGTTCAGCAGCTAGGACTCGGTGCTCCCAATGCAAGGCCCAGGTTGATCCCTGATCAGGAATCCCATATGGTGCAGCTAAAGATCCCACATGCCATAACTAAGACCTAGCACAGCCAAATGAATTAATAATAATAAAAAGGAAAGAAAGAAACTTGCAAGACATCAACCAAATGTAATACATGAACCTTGTTTGGACCCTGATTTGAACAAACCATTAAAAAAAATTATGATAAGACTGAGGAAAGGGAGATGTTGACTGGTATGAAAATGGTACTGTGGCTGTATTTTTTTTTTTTAATAGTCTTTGTCTTTTAGTATTACAATATTTATAGATAATCTGTCTGAAAATTACTTCAAAAAATCTAGTGGGAGGTAGATGGGAGGAATGTTATATATAAAAAAAGACTGGTCATATGTTGATAACTGTTGAAGCTAGAAAATGGGTTCATAGGAATTCATTATACTGCTAAACAATAAAAATTTTTTAATGGTCTCAAAATAAACCTGCTGTTCAAAGCTAATTACCGGCATACATTGGAGATATTGCGGGTTCAGTTCCAGACAAGTGCAAAGCAGCAAATACTGCAATAAAGCAAGTTGCACATGATTTTCTGGTTTCCCAATGCATAAGAAAATTATATCTATACTATAATCTTTTTTAATTTTTAAAAATAATTTTATTTTTGGCTGTGCTGGGTCTTGGTTACTGTGCAGGCTTTTCTCTAGTTACAGAGTTCAATCAGGGATCGAACCCATGTCTCCTGCACTGGAAGGTGAATTCTTTACCACTGAGCCACCAACGAAGCACCTTCGTTTTTTAACTTTTATTGGAATATAGTTGATTTACAATGTTGTGTTAGTTTCAGGTGTTGAGCAAAGTGAATCAGATATATATATATATCTCCATTCTTTTTTTAGATTCTTTTCCCATATAGGCCATTACAGAGTACTGAGTAGAGGTCCCTGTGCTATACAGTAGGTTCTTATACTGTAGCATTTTAAGCATATAATAGCATCATGTCTTAAAAAAAAATAATGTACATACCTTAATTAAAAATACTTTATTGCCAGGTATATATGTATACATATAGCTGATTCACTTCACTGTACAACAGAAACTGACACAGTAGTGTAAAGCAACTATACTATTAAAAAAAAAAACTTTATTGCTAATAAGGGCTAACCATCTTCTGAGCCTTCAGTGAGTTACAGTAGTAACATTAAATATCACTGATCACAGATCACCATAACAAACAGAAGAACAAAAAAATTTGAAATATTGTAAGAACTACCAATATGTGACACAGAGACATAAGTGAGCAAAAAGCTATTGAAGAAATGGTGCTGACAGTCTTGCTTGACAAAGGACTACCACAAATATTTAATTTGTAAACACACACACACACTAAACAATAGTGCAATAAAACAAAGTATGCCTGTAAATAAAAACAAAAAAAGGAAAAGATACACATCAAACTTAACAATGGCTTTGGTCAATTCAGTTCAGTTGCTCAGTCATGTCCAACTCTTTGCAACCCCATAGACTGCAACACACCAGGCTACCCTGTCCATCATCAGCTCCCAGAGCTTGCTCAGACTGTCCATCGAGTCGGTGATGCCATCCAACCATCTCATCCTCTGTCATCTTGGACTGGGCCAAATCATGGATGAGATTTTTCTGAGTAAAATTTTCCAGTGTTATAAACCAACATCACTTCAATTAAAAAAATTTTTTTCCATTTAAATCTTCTATAATGAAGATGTACTGCTTAAAAAAAATTGTTAGGAGGCAAAATAGCATAATGACTAAGAGTAGAACTCCTGGATAAATGGCAAATTCCACTGCTGACATAGGAAAAGTCAAAGCAACATCATAACTTCTTTTAGTAGAAAGTAAAACTGATGGGCACATGACAAAACGTTATACAAGGCACCTGAAAGGACTTTCACTAGTCAAATCTGGAACAATTTGAAAAGCTGCTAGAAAGAATTAATTATGACACATTAAATTTTAAAAAATGAATTTATATCATATTTTTTAAAAATTAATGGGGCTTCCCTGCTGGCTCAGTTGGTAAAGAATCTGCCTGCAATGCAAGAGGCCTGGGTTTGATTCCTAGGTCAGGAAGATCCTCTGGAGAACAGGATGGCAACCCACTTCAGAATTCTTGCCTTGTCCATTCTTCCATGGACAGAGGAACCTGGCAGGTTACAGTCCAAAGTCACATTTTAAATTTCATACTAGTTATATTAATAAAATAGCACTTCCTTATTAATTCATTTATCTTAACAATGCAATGGTTAAGGCAAAGATTAAAAAATAAGTAAAAGAGTTAAAAATCAGACAAACAATTTTAAAATATATAAACAATAAAAAAGACTGATGGTAAAATCAAGACATTTTCCAGATAAAAAAATTATTAGGGAATCATTATGGAAGTTTGTTGCCAGCAGGCCCACACTGTAAGAAATACTAAAGGCAATTCTTCAGACTGAAGGGGATCATCAAGAACTGAAGAATATAAAAAATGGTAAATATCTAAAAAGATCATTTTCCTCTTAATTTCTTTACAATCCACAGCAAAAAACTGTAACATTGTTTTACAGGATTTATAATATATGTAGATATATGACAACTACAGCATAAAAGAAAGCGTAAGATAGTAAATGGACTTTTATAGTTATAAGATTTCTATACTCTTCATAAAGTGGTATTAACGCTAAGCAGACTGTGGAAGACTACCTTCCCCCAAGAGTAGCCACTAAAAATAGTTACAGCTTTAAAAAATAAAAGTGAAAAAAAGTAATTCTATAATATATTCCAATAATGAAAAGGAGGTAGAAAATAAGAAAAAAAAAGAGACAAAAATTTAAAAAACAAAATAGTAGACCTAAATCCAATCACATCAATAATTAAATGATTAGTTAAATTTTCCAATTAAAAATTAAACAGTGTCAGAAAGGGTAAAAAGCATGACTCAATGATATGGTGTCTACAAGACACATACTTTAAATATATATATATATTTATGTTAAAAGTGAGCTTTCCTGGTAGCTCAACCGGTAAAGAATCCACTGCAATGTGGGAGATCTGGGTTTGATCCCTGGGTTGGGAAGATCCCCTGGAGAAGGGAACGGCTACCCACTCCAGTATTCTGGCCTGGAGAATTCCATGGACTATACATATACAGTTCACGGGGTAACCAAGAGTTGGACACGACTGAGCAGCGACTTTCACTTTCATGTTAAAAGTAAACATCCAAAAAACATACACCAGGCAAGCAGCAGGCATAAAAGAGCTGAAATGGCTAGAATTGTCTAGTTGTTCTATCAGATAAAATACACTTCAAGAAACAGAACATCACCAGAAACAAAGCTGGAAACTAAAGCTGGAAGCTAAGTAACTTAGTGGCCACTTAGCAGTGGCCACAGGACTGGAAAAGGTCAGTTTTCATTCCAATCCCTAAGAAAGGCAATGCCAAAGAATGCTCAAACTACCACACAATTGCACTCATCTCACACACTAGCAAAGTAATGCTCAAAATTCTCCAAGCCAAGCTTCAACAGTACATGAACCATGAACTTCCAGATGGTCAAGCTGGTTTTAGAAAAGGCCAGAGGAACCAGAGATCAAATTGCCAACATCCGCTGGATCACAGAAAAAGCAAGAGAATTCCAGAAAAACATCTATTTCTGCTTTATTGACTATGCCAAAGCCTTTTACTGTGTGGATCACAATAAACTGTGGAAAATTCTGAAAGACATGGGAATACCAGACCACCTGACCTGCCTCTTGAGAAACCTATATGCAGGTCAGGAAGCAACAGTTAGAATTGGATATGGAACAACAGACTGGTTCCAAATAGGAAAAGGAGTACGTCAAGGCTGTAAATTGTCACCGTGCTTATTTAACTTATATGCAGAGTACATCATGAGAAACGCTGGGCTGGAGGAAGCACAAGCTGGAATCAAGATTGCTGGGAGAAATCTCAATAACCTCAGATATACAGATGACACCACCCTTATAGGAGAAAGTGAAGAGGAACTAAAAAGCCTCTTGATGAAAGTGAAAGAGGAGAGTGAAAAAGTTGGCTTAAAGCTCAACATTCAGAAAACAAAGATCATGGCATTCGGTCCCATGACTTCATGGCAAATAGATGGGGAAACAGTGGAAACAGTGTCAGACTTTATTTTGGGGGGCTCCAAAATCACTGCGGAGGGTGATTGGAGCCATGAAATTAAAAGATGCTTACTCCTTGGAAGGAAAGTTATGACCAACCTAGACAGCATATTAAAAAGCAAAGACATTACTTTGCCAACAACGGTCTGTCTAGTCAAGTGTTTTTCCAGTAGTCATGTACGGATGTGAGAGCTGGACTATAAGGAAAGCTGAGCACCAAAGAACTGATGATTTTGAACTGTGGTGTTGGAGAAGACTCTTGAGAGTCTCTTGGACCGCAAGGAGATCAAACCAGTCCATCCTAAAGGAAATCAGCCCTGAATGTTCACTGGAAGGACTGATGCTGAAGCTGAAACTCCAATATTTTGCCCACCTGACGCAAAGAGCTGACTCATTTGAAAAGACCCTGATGCTGGGAAAGATTAAAGGCAGGAGGAGAAGGGGATGAAAGAGGATGAGATGGTTGGATGGCATCACCCACTCAACAGACATGAGTTTGAGTAAACTCTGGGAGTTGGCGATGGACAAGGAGGCCTGGCGTACTGCAGTCCATGGGGTCACAAAGAGTCGAACAAACCTGAGCAATTGAATTGAACTGAACTAAAGTAATGTATGGTTGGCTTTTAAATCTCTATGCAAATGCAAAAGCCCAGAATGCCCACAGTAGTCTTTAAAAAGAACAAAGCAAACTTTTGCTAGCTGACATCAAGACTTTCTAAGAACTATTATAATCAAGATATCTGGGGTACTACAATTATAACAGAACCCAAACACAAGCCTTACTTACTTAGTCATTTGATCTTCTACAAAAGCACGAAGGTAACCCAATGAGCAAGGGAAGTCTTTTCAACAAAAAGGTCTGGAATAACTAGATATGCATATGTAATAAATAAACCTCAACCCTTACTGCAACCATACACAAAAATCAATTCAAGACATATAAGCCTAAACAAAATAACCATAAAAGAAAAAAATTAATAAATTAGCCTCTATCTTAAAAGTTCCACTCATCAAGACACCTATAAGAAAATGAATAGGCAAGTCAGACTAGAAGAAAATATCTGTACAACATACTATTTACAAATGACTGGAATTTAGGACATATAGAAAATCCCATATGGATAATAAAAAGTCAAACAATCCAACTTACTAGCTCAGTGAATTCTGACAGTTACTTACTTCTCCCTGGGGGTGATATAATGTAATTTGCAAGGCTGCTGCAAAGATCAAGTGAGATAAGCATAAGCACACAAGTTCACAGTGCCTAGCACAAAGCAGTAATAATAGTAGGTGTCATTATTATAAAGACCAGGAATTTGTTATATACCCATGAATTTCAACATTTTTTTCTAAACAAGAGAATCCTGTTTTCAAACAAAACCTCATTCCAGACCTTATAAATAAAATACATAAAAGTAGAGCTCTGCATGAATGGGTAGCGAAGGTGGACTATAACAACAGTATTAGCGCTGGCCTACCCACTCTTACCCCAAATCCCCAGAACTCTAGTGATCTACAAAACACACTGTGAAAAGCCAATGTGGAAGAACAGGGACATTCCAATTATGGTCTGATTACCTATTTTTATAAATAAACTTTAATTGGAACAAAGCCATCTTGTGAGTGCATGCTAAGTTGCTTCAGTCATGTCCAACCAACTCTGTGCGACCCTATGGACCATATCCCATCAGGCTCCTCTGTCCAAGGGATTTTTCCAGGCAAGAATACTGGAGTGGATTGCCATGCCTGCCTCCAGGGGATCTTCCCAACCCAGGGATCAAACCCACATCTTTATGTCTCCTGAGCTGGCAGGTTGGTTCTTTACCACTAGTGCTAGCTGGGAAGCCCATTCACTTACATATTGTCTATGGTTGCGTTCATACTATAACGGCAGAGCTAAGAAGCTGTGACAGAGACCATAAGGCATGTGAAGTCTAAAATAAGACTCTTTAAGAAAAGTCTATCAGATGAAACAGTGACCATAAGTTGATGACTGGGCAGCACATGGGGGTTTCAAGGCACTAATATTCCTTCCATTTTTATGTCTGAAATGTTCTTGTAATTAATATAAACATGCACACACAAAGTCCTTTTGCAAGACAATAATCAAAGTTAAACTGGCCATTGTCTTTTCAAGAAACTGGTATGAAAGACATGTGGCACCGATAAAAGAACCTGGAAAAACCCCAAAGAGGTGGTTAAAAACTATTAATGACAATCTAATCCAGTGGCTAAATTATAATTTAAATTATATATTTATATATGTATTTATATTAATTATAATTAGATTATAAATCTAACTCAGAGCCTAAATTAAGATAATACTCAATGAGCTTCATATGAAGAAAAAACTCCCTATGAAATAAATTTCTCTGAATTTTACTAGTGGCTGGCTTTATCAAGGTTCCTACAAAAGTGAAATGGATGACAATGGAGCATAATAAAAACATACAAGCTCTTTAAAATGTTTTTATAGCATATACAAAAGAATATATATGCAAATTAATCACCCAACTTAAGAACTACACTATTATCAACACTGATTAGCTAACTGTGCTTCTTCCTGATTCCCTCGTCTGTCTACCCACTCCTAGCAAGAAGACTTTAGTCTCAAAATTGTTATTATTACTTTGTCATTCTATAAAACCATAGTTTTACTATAAATTCTTAAAATATTGACTATCATACTGTATTCAGTAATCTGAAATTTTTTGAAAAATCTGAATATTTCTGGATGATTCTCTGGAGTACAAGCTTTGAATTAAAGCTGGTTGCATATCTGAGTTCTTGCCACTTATCATGGATGTGACCTCGGGGAAATTATTTTCCCATCAAGCCTTCATTTCCTACTACAAAAGATTGTTGTGAGAATTAAAACAGAATATACAAAAAGGGCAGTTTCTGCTATATAGCAGATGTTCATAAATGGTAGCTGTACTGGGTATGATTTATAAAGACTTGACAAATTAAACCCTTTTACTTAATGGGAAAACAAATCTATCTTGCTATCAAGTGCTCCTTTTATATTAGGCCATTAGAAAACTCCTTAGTAACAAGTCTATGAATGGTCAATCTCCATAGCCACCACCAGAAGTAATTTTGATAGTTCATCTGTTCCTTTGACTTTGCACACGTGTTTTCAGAGATGACTTATGTCATACCAACTCTGTTCACCAGAAAATAGTCTGAATCCATCAAGCAGTTTCTTCTAGGTAACTGAAAAGCTGACAAGGTCAATTCTGATGAGATCAGATTTCACGCTTGCATTCAAGGGTGAAGGATTGCACTCTGCCTTCCTAAAACTGAGGCTTATATCCGCTCCTCAATGCTTTCCCGGACTGTGTGTCCCCATCTCTACACACAGAAAGGCAGAGAGAAAACAGAAGTGCAGTGAATAAAAATGCTAGCTCTCGAGTCAGGTAGACTTGGGTTTGGACTTAGACTCTGTTGCTTAACTATCTGATGCTGGACAAGAACTAAACTTCTCTAATACCAGATTCCTCATGGATAAAATAGAAATAACAAAAATACTTAACCTCTAAGAGTCCCTTGGACTGCAAGGAGATCCAACCAGTCCATTCTAAAGGAGATCAGTCCTGGGTGTTCTTTGGAAGGACTGATGCTAAAGCTGAAACTCCAATACTTTGGCCACCTCATGAGAAGAGTTGACTCATTGGAAAAGACTCTGATGCTGGGAGGAATTGGGGGCAGGAGGAGAAGGGGACGACAGAGGATGAGATGGCTGGATGGCATCATGGACTCGATGGACATGAGTCTGAGTGAACTCTGGGAGTTGGTGATGGACAGGGAGGCCTGGTGTGCTGCAATTCATGGGATCACAAAGAGTCGGGCAAGGCTGAGTGACTGAAATGAACTGAACTGAACTGAAGATACTTATAGTCCTGACTGTGGTTCTATGAAAATTATAAAGGAGATAACACCTAGTATTAATTTCTTGAACTTTCTTCTTTCTTAAAATGCTCTAGATGCCTGAATTAAAATGTGTGACTAAATCATGAAGTGAGAGAACTTCTCTTTAGTAGTTTTTAGCTGTTAATATTCCTTCAACACATAATGCTCTGGGTATTATTTAGGTGTTAATAAGAACTATTTTATTTTTTCAAGGAAGGAATAAGCACATCTAGAAGAAAAAAACATGCTAAAAGAAATCCTGATGTCTGGCTCTTTAGCAGCAAGTCACAATGAGTAGGGACTAACTAAAACAAAGACAAAGTCAAGGTTTAGAGGAACAAAATGGGAAGAGTGAAGACACTGAGGACTAAAGCAGACATGGATTGCAGTCACACTGCCATCTCACATGCCACACCATACAGTAAGCTTACTGTTACACATCATAGCAGAGCTGATACAAGGAAATGTTCTACAGAAGGGGGGAACAAAAATTACCTGAATTGAAGACAATTCAGATGACAAACATGGAGGAATGGGACAGGACCACAGTTTTGTTACATTATTCATACAAGAGGAGAGGGTTGCATGCAAAAGAGAGTTACAAGCAACGGAACATCACAAGTCTGGAATGGAGGTACTTGATCTAAGGGTTCATCCAGTGGCTAAAAGTTATGATGTATTTCTATGTTAGTAGGCATTCAAATAAGACAATGGCCTCTACAGAAACACTGAACAGTCTGGAGTCAAGTCTATCAAAGACAGATCTACTTTAGATGTATTACTTCCAGCTCGTACTGACCTCTGTACTAGACCACCATCTCTTCCCACCTCTCAGCTTCCTTCTCCCACTATCAGCAGCAATGAATTTTTTACAGTTTCTCCTTGTAGCCCTCTCCCTAATTACATGGATTCCAATACTCTTTTCTCCATACCAGTGCCAGTGATTAGGCATCTTTCTACAGGATCAGCCCTGCCTCTGCTTTAAGAAATAAAAGCTCTGACTGTTTAAACACAAGAAGGGGGTGCTGTGCCAAGCTGCACTAATTTATAAACTTGGTAAGAACTGATGGGTGGGTGGGAAAAACCTGGAAAGCACCTTTGAAGCAAAAGACAAATACCATTTCTAAAGAACTTACATAAATTGATAAGAAAAATATTAAGAACCCAATAGATACTTGGGAAAGTTCAGATAACAATTTTTCAAAGAAGAAATACAAGTTGGCTTTTTTAAAAAAGAAACAAATTCAACTGTACTAATCAAAGAAATATAAAATTTAATGAAATATCACTGATTATCTAATGAATATATCATGCTTTAAAAACAAAAAAGAAAAAGTAACATTCCTCAGTATCTGTAATGGTGTGGTGAAAGGAAAACTGTCATGTGCTGCCAATGAGAATTTAAACAAGTAGAATCTTCTGAAAACAGTCTTAAAACTTTATATATATAATCCAGTAATTTTACTTTTTGCAGTGTGGTTTAAAGAAAAAATCAGAAATTCAGACAATTTACACCTAACAAGGCTTGTTGCTATTTTAGATGCACATTTTCAATAAAGGGGGGAGGGGGGGTTAAAAACCCACACCTGATATTAGTGCCTCTATTTCAGCATTTCAACTAATTTGTATCATATTTAGTCATGTCCAAGTCGGTCTGCCTCACTGGACTGTGAATTTCCTGAATACAAATTTGAGGTTCAATCAGCTCTGTGAGCACTTATCACCTTATCACCCTGTGAATACTTCCAGCACCTAACAGAAAACTTCATTAACAGCAAATTAATCAATGACTGACTTCAAAGACACATAAACACACACATAAAGGACATGAACAAACACTAAATCTATAACTGACCTAATTTTTCCACAATTTGGAATAAACTCAATTCCATGAGATTATTACAGGAATAAGTTAATAGACTGCAGTAATTACAACCTACAATCATGCTCCTTTATCCTTTCTTCCTGCGTGGAACACAGATTTAAGGTCTAGAGATAGAACAGCCATCTTGAAACCATAAGTCAAGAAGCTACAAGTCAAGGACTGTAGAGCTGAAACAGAAAAGCTTTGGTCCTCATTACGTCACTGAGCCACTACCTCACTCCAGATATCTTGTTATGTGAGAAAAAGAAACCTTACATGTTAAACTCACTTAATTACATTAATTAATATGGTGTTTTCTGTTGTCAGAATTGATAAAATTTTCTGATAGATACTAACAGGGTTTTCCGTTATTTGTTGTGACATATTAATAAATGATACATAACCATCCACTTGATAATAGTAACTAAACCAGGAGTGGTTACTTAAAGACCATCAGAGTCTTTCTTAGATTGATTTATGGTCTCAGGAGAAAGAACTCCTTTTTTCCTATTAAAGGCTAAAACTCTATGGCTGCTGGCAGACACTCTGCCTGTCCCTTAACAATAACAAAGTCTATCTGTTGAATGGAGAAAAGCAGAGCCAAAAGACAGAGAAACATCATCTCAGCTCCCAGATTTGGCTCAGCCTGAAGCCTATCCCAGGCTTCCTAATTATTACGCAAACTAAATTCTCTTTTTTGCTTAAGATTACCAGGGCTTCCCTGGTGGCTCATATGCTAATGAATTTGTCTGCAATGAAGGAGACTTGGGTTTGATTCCTGGGTTGGGAATATCCTCTGAAGAAGGGAATGGCTACCCACTCAAGTATTCTTGCCTGGAGAATTCCATGGACAGAGGAGAGCCTGGCAGGCTATAGTTCATGGGGTTGCAAAGAGTCAGACATAACCGAGTGACTACCACTCTCATTTTTCACTTGAATTGCATTTCCAACACTTGCACCCAAAAGAGTCCTATATACTACACTGGAGTAAACATGTAAATAATTTTTTACAGGTTGAAAAAAAACCTTGTCCTATATTAACTCATATAATTCAAGTTACATTTGTCATTCTCCAACTGCTTACTATTTATTTTCATTATGTCCATACGACAACCACACTGAATTGTGTGCTCTTTTGTACACCTTTCATGTTTTCCTATTTATATGATTTGATTTTTGCCTGCTGTTTTACATTAATGCCTTTCTTCTAAATCTCTAATCACATTTCTTCTGAAACATCACAGAATTTATCTTTATGCCCCTTAGTAGTTTTGATCTTGCATTACAGTTATTCATGTGTATGTCTTATCTACCCAACAGTACTATAATCTCACTTTGTTTGGATTTGTATATATCCCCACAGGTCAGTGTGTTTCCATAATCCATGATATTTCTACTAAACTTAAGCTACTTCCTAACAATACACCTAACTACTGACATGTATTATTAACACCTCTATAGTTAGTTGTCAACAGTAATATACTTAATCCTCCTAGATACTACAAAAGCCACATTAACACAAGTGAGAAGAATGAATGGGAGTACAAATTACATTCAGGTAGGCAAATACACATATATAAAACTGAAAAAGTTAACTCTGTTCAATTTAAGAAATGTTTTACCTAGAGACGTTCAGGTTTTCTGATTTTTGATGAGTCACCCACGTCAAACCTATTCTAGGTCTCAGTATTTCTCTGATATTTCTCAGGCAAATCTCCATTAAGGATTCTTACCTCTACCCGTATAGTCAAAGCTATGGTTTTTCCAGTACTCATGTATGGATATGAGAGCTGGACTATAAAGAAAGCTGAGCACTGAAGAATTAATGCTTTTGAACTGTGGTGTTGGAGAAGATTCTTGAGAGTCCTCTGGACTGCAAGGAGATCAAACCAGTAGGAAATCAATCCTGAATATTCAATTGGAAGGGCTGATGCTGAAGCTGAAGATCCAATACTTTCGCCACCTGATGCGAAGAGCTGATTCACTAGAAAAGACCCTGATGCTGGGAAAGGTTGAAGCAGGAGAAGGGGATGACCCAGAACAAGATGGCTGGATGGCATCACCAACTCAATGGACATGAGTTTGAGCAAACTCTGGGAGATGGTGAAGGACAGAGAAGCCTGGCATGCTGCAGTCCAGGGGGTCGCAAAGAGTCAGACATGATAGAGCGACTAAACAACAACCCATGCGCTTACGCACCATTATGTTTCCATGAAATATCCATGAAGAGAAAATCCACTCCTAGCAGTATTCACACCTCTGTATCTAGGCCCAAAGAGTATATAGTTAATGCCTTCAGCTTTCCTAACTCCGCTAGGATCTATTTCTCACTAACTTATTCTTAGCACTTTGGCCCTAATGCCTTTCCCTGTCTTTCATCCTTCTTTTAGCTCTAGCTGAAATACTGAACAATAACAGCAGCTACCATTTATTCAATATCTAAAATAATCCAGACACAGTGCTGGGTACTTTATAAAAGTATTTCTGATTCTCATGACAATACTAATGATGCTAGACTAATTTTACAAATAAGGAACCTGATCCTCAAAGAGTAAGGTAATTTGTCAAATATTACCCAGCTGACCAGTATTACAGCTGCAATTTAAGTTCAGATCTACCTAGTTCCAAGCCCATGTTTCTCTCACTGTATCATATTACCAAAAATAAAACACTGGCTGTTCTCACAGCTTCTATCCTTGTCAATCAACAATCTATTCACACAGCATCCAGAGTGATCCTTTGTTCAAATATTAATTCATTTTTTTTGCTCAAATCCCTCCAATGCTTCCTTATTTAGAAGCTCAAGTTCCTCACTAATGACCTACGAGTTCTACGTAATCTGTTCACTTGTCCCCTTCTCAATTATCTCTCTGGTTTTGTTAATCTCTCCCTCACTCCACTCCAGCCACACTGGCTTCTCTATCATTCCCCATACACACCAAGGCTGTTCACACCTCAGGGTCTCTGAACTTACTGTTCCCGCTGCCTGTAACACTCTCTCCTCTCCACTCAAAATTCTCCCACCTCATTCCCTCACTCAGGCCTCTGTTCAAATGTCACCTTCTCAATGGAAACTTCCACACCACCTATTTTAAACTGCCACCTCCTGTCCTCAGTACTCTCTATTCCTCTCTTCTTTTGATTTCTTTCTCTAAAATACTTACCAACATGACATATTGTAGGGGGCTTCCTGGGTAGCTCAAACATTAAAGAATCTGCCTGCAATGCAGGAGACCTGAATTCAGTCTCTGGGTTGGGAAGATCCCCTGGAGAAGGTAATAGCAACCCACTCCAGTATTCTTGCCTAAAGAATTCCATGGATAGAGGAGACTGGAGAGCTACTCTCCAGGGGGTCACAGAGTCAGACACGACTGAATGACTAACACTTTCACTTTCTTTCTCTCAGATGTATTATATGTTTGTTTATTGAAGTAGTCTACTACTAGAATACATCCCTGACAACATGGACTTTGTATATTCTGTTGACTATAGCTTCCATGTACTAATAGTAGGCATTTAATAAGTATTTATTGGATGAGTAAATGAATACTTTTTTCTTCCTAGATGTTTAATAAAATGAGCCAATGATGGCTCAGTAGTAAAGAAAAAAAAAAAAAAATCTGCCTGCCAACGCAGGAGACACAGGTTCAATCCCTGATTCAGGAAGATTCTACATGGTGGGTTGCAACTAAGCCCATATGCCACAACTACTGAGCCTGTGCTCTAGAGCCTTGGAGCCACAACTACTGAGCCCATGTACCACAACTACTGAACCCTGCATACCCTAGAGCTCGTGCTCTGCAACAAGAAAAGCATCTGCAATGAAAAGCCTGCACACCACCATAACTAGAGAGTAGCCCCCGCACTCTGTAGCTAGAGAAAAGCTTGCACAGCAACAAAGACCCAGCACAGCCAAAAATAAAATAAATAAAATTACAAAAAGGAAAAAATTATCTCAAAGACATTCTTCAGAAAGCAAATGTAAAGGCAACCTGCTTCTGTCACAGTTTAAACAATGCCTTTAAAGAACACTCTCTAATTTGTCCACAGTTGTGAATAGACAGCCATGTCATTGAGCAAGAAACTGAGCAGACTGAGCCAACTCAACCCGAGTGTAGTATTATAATCAAATAAAACTTACAGCAAAGTTAATCAGACACATATTTAATGATATGCATAATTGTTATTGTGCTGCACGGTAACAGGCATAAATGGTAGACACTTAATGTAAATGACTCTAATTACTATTTCTTTTACACAGCCAAACCAAGCATGTCTAGGATCAGATTCAGGGAAAAACAGGAAGAAGGGGGAAAGCTGGATCCTTAGCTCTGGAAAGAAAGTCTTCTCTTATTCCATCCCCTTAGGCATTTGGCTAATGGTCTCTCATCCTGAGGTAATGTGTAAAACTCTTAAATAATGTCACCAGAAAGGGTAATTTAGGTAAACTAACATTACTAGGAAGATTAAGAGGAAGCTGTTATTTAGTGGCTGTTTCCCTTGCTTCCTACCTTATCTAACCCATTGAAGGATAAAGGGCCCCCTGCTTTCCTATTGGTTTGTCCAAACCTATCCAGCTGAGGCTAAGCCCACTATTCTCTGGCAATATCATCCCTGTTCACTGCAGCTCTCCTTTTTCCTGGTGCACTTACTGTCAAGGTACACAATATTCACTCTGTGCCATCCTATAATTAATTTCTTAGGTTAATGCTTATTTCCCCAGTGACACTATAAGCTCCTTAATGGCAGAAACCTTGTCTTAAACTTCTTTAGTAACCCACACAAGATCGAGCATCATTTTTAAAAAAGGTGTTTCTATTAAGTATTTGGATGAATTAAAGTAGGTAGGCAATAGATAGTATAAAAAAAAATAAATTTCTGGTTCTAGGTAAACAAGCTGGTGTTGAAAAGAAGTTTGCAGTATTCTAACATGTCTTCATCATACTTTTGGATTTTTCCTTTGGGGAAGCGGGGAGCCTGTGCCATGTGACATGCAGGATCCCTGACCAGGGATTGAGCCCGTGCCCACTGCTGTGGAACCACAGTCTTTTAACCACTGGATCACCAAGGAAGTCCCTGAACTAATTTTTAACACAAATTTCCTTAAAAAAAACTGTGACTATCATTTGGGATACCTCAGACATCTTTGGATGGAGGTCTGAGACATTTGGATCAGAGCTACAAGACATACAGTGTCAAGACTATAAGAGCTTCCAATTATACTGGAAAATACACTTAAATCTATAATGTTTGAAAAAGTCCTCAAGACCCAGAGTGTAAATCCAACTGAGCAGCAATACACAGGATCACTGGCCCAATGGATTCGAGAAGTTGAAAGACTTCCTGAACGGATAACAATGCAAGTCTCAGTCTACTTTGCTTACCTGATGGTGTCAGCTTCTCAACAAGTTCAATGAGAATAACCTGATTCTGGTGGTATAAGTCTGCATTAGGTTTGAGAAAACTCATAAACAAGCCTGAATCAAGTATCTGATGTTGTGAGTTGCCCCACCACACCTCATAAGGAAGAACAAGCTTAAAACCAAGTATCATAAAGCTGAAAGATATCTGACAAAGATGAATACCAAAGCTTCCTGTTTAAGCACAAACTTATCAGTGTTCTGTCTAGGAGATGTCACTAAACTCTACTCTATACTACTTTTTACCTTTTAGTTATGACTGGAAGAAAGTCATCTATTCGTAGAGCTCAATGGGGATTCAGTTTCTCAAACTCGTTTATTTCTGAACCTCAGTGCTGAATGGGGTGTTGATTCAGTAACTAATACCAGTTGGGTAAGCATGTTTAGTGAGATAGACAAAACAGTCTCTCCCTTCTCTGGTCACCAAACGTCCAGCCTTAGAATTCTTTCAGTTACTAAAACTCTCTACTAAAAATCAAACTAAAGAGTTATATCAAAGTAAAACTGCATCTAAAATCCTAATCCTACAGTGCTCTTCAATTAAAGGAGTTGACCAGATTTAGGTCTTCAACTTTCAGAGTATTTAAAAGACTACAGTGTTATTCATAAAAATCCTTAAAAATCATGACAAAATATCTGACCTAGTAATTCCACTACTGGGAACAATAACAGCAGCTCAAAGTTCTTAAGCACTTACAATGTGCTAGGCACTGTATCGAACACTTTACTTAAAATATCTCATTTAACCTCATAAAAACCAAATAAGGTCATTTCTATTGGTTGACAGATGCATGAATAGAAACTACCACAGGGTCACAGAGTAGTAAGTGACAGAGGCAGGACTCAGTCTCAGACTGACTGGACTGTGGAGCCCATCTCTTTCTTACTATCAACCAAACTAAAAATATATCCTTAAAAAATAACCCCAAAATATAGCAACAATTTTGGGGCATTAAAAGCTCAGTGTCATGTTAGTATAACATGGCAACATGAAGCATTCTAAATATATGACAAGTAAATGAAGGTACTCTGGATTACAGAATATTATATTAAATATTTTAATATAATATTAAAAATATTTTTACACCTAACTTTTAGTGACATGGGAAAACTTTAATGCTATAAGTAGAAAAAAACAAAACAAAACTTTACATACAGTCAGATCTCAAATATGTAAAAAATGTATCTGTAATAGAAAGATCTAAATTTTAAAAAAAGCAAACTACAGAATTATATGTGGCATGGTCCCATTTATGTAAATAGTGCTTGACTCATTTCAAGTACTCAATAAATGTACACTATTATTATTATTTGTACTAAAAATGAACAGGTACTACTTTACAATTAGAAAAATCAACAAATTTATTTAAATTATAAGTTTAGGTACTTCCTCATTTAATTAATGAGAAGTGTATAACATCAGAAAAGTTAAATAACATGTGTCTTTCTTTCCCATACCTCACAATTATACAATTTCAAATTAAACATCTCTGAGTGATGGAAACCAAGTAGAACTGAGAAAACCGTTGCAACATTTCTAATCTTCTAACGGATGGTTACGTTCAACATGTTAGACCACAGACAGGTATGCAGATTCTATTATCCTTAGACCACAGAGAGCTGTGCAGATTCTATCGTATTTAGAGTTTAGAAAGGCAAGATCAGGGGTGGTATTTCAAGGGCTGTGATGAACAAGCAGATTTTCTTGGCCAATATCTCTTGCTGTACCCAAACCAAGGCCTCTGGTGTACTCTTTGAGAGATAACCAAAAGCTCCAGGGTGATGCATCAGAGACATATAGGAGAGGAATAGAAACGAGGGATATTTTTCAGCTGTAACTGTCTTTAGGTAAAATTTACACACACACACACCCCCCTGACAAGAGACTTATTTTGAATGAAAAACAGGCAACTCTAGAACTTATTTCCTCAAGTTTCATAGGAGTTTCAGTATTTGTATACAATGTGAAATGCAAGGTCCATGGGATCACATTGATCTTTGGCCTGCCTAAAGTAAAATGGCCTGCCTCAAACAAAGAATAAGTTTGAAACATTAAAAAATGAAAGATTTTTTCCAACCCCTTGTCCTGAGGTATGTGCAACAAAATAGTATGCCAGCCAAAGTAAAGAATGTCAAAAGCACTAGAGACTTAGCTAAATATAAAAAATCAACAACTTAAATACTGAAGAAGAAGAGTTCTGTTGCACTGTACTGTACAGGATTACAAAACCACCATGTAGTCAAAGTAAAGAGTGGCTTTACCTGTATCTTGCCCCATCAGCCCACTGCAATACATGGCATGTCGCTCAATCTTTGTGGGTGGGAAGCCTTGGTCACAGAGTGGGCAGGATACCTGGACACTAGATGAGAAGACAGAAGTAGATATTTCTTTCTCAGCATCTTTCTTGTTATCAACTTGAAGAACCTAAAGAACATGACAAATAGCAATTATATTAGCTTTACAAAGTATCTTTTCCCAAAAAGAACTGCAAGAGGCTCCATCCTGTATTTTAAATTACTTTCAATGATACCAATCATTTTGCCAAATTCTGGACAGTAGATGGGAGATACACTAACACAGTTAATACTCATTCAGTGTCTGCCTACTGTGTGCTAAGCATTCTGCATGTAATAATGCTAGTTTAAACCTCATGGTAATCTTGCAAAGATTACTACATTCTTTTTACACTTGAGAAAAGTATTGTTTAAAACAGTAAAGCAACTTGCCCAAAGTCACAGAACAAATTTCAGCCGAGCTGAAATTCAAACCAGAGATTACTGGACTCCAAAATCTGATAGCATTCCTCTCTATCCCACTGCAAGGCACTATCCTTGTTAAGTCAGTATGCTATGTTTCAGTTTGTATTAGCAACAGCATCTTAAAGACAGTTTTTCAATCTCACAAAAGAATTATGAAGGCAGTCAAAAGGTATAAACTCCTAACTGAAAGATAAGTATTTAGGGTGTAATTTACAATGTAATAATATAATTAACATTGCTGTATGTTATATATTAGAAAGTTGTTAGAGTATATCCTTAGAGTTCTCATCACAAGGAAAAAAATTTTCTATTTCTTTAATTTTATATCTATATGAGATTACAGGTGTTCACTAAACTTATTGTGATAATCATTTAACTATGCATGTAAGTTAAATCATTATACTGTACTCCTTAAACGACGCTATGCTGCTGCTGCTAAGTCACTTCAGTCGTGTCCGACTCTGTGCAACCCCATAGACGGCAGCCCACCAGGCTCCTCCTGTCTCTGGGATTCTCCAGGCAAGAACACTGGAGTAGGTTGCCATTTCCTTCTCCAGTGCATGCATGCATGCTAAGTCACTTCAGTCGTGTCTGACTCTGTGCAACCCTATGGACAGCAGCCCACCAGGCTCCTCTGTCCATAGGATCCTCTAGGCAAGAATACTGGAGTGGGTTGCCATTTCCTTCTCCAAAACGGAGCTATATATTAATCATATCTCAATGAAACTGAAAGAAAAAAAAGAATTAATTCCACAAACACACAAAAAGAACTGTGATCATTGTAAGTAACTTCGGACATCAGGAGTGAGGGGAAAAGAAAAGCGCTCAAGCAACACAACTAAAATTTAAGTTAAGAATCTAGGCCTCAGCTTATACCAGTAAGACAAACCACCTCTTATGTTTTGTTTCTTTTGGGTTGAAAAGAGGAAACACAACTAAGACTCAAATATTTAAGAAGGCCTGAAGGCAATCACTAAAACAATTCTGACAAAGCCATTCTTATTGCCTTTTCAGTGTTTTGTAGTCATCATTTTTCCTACAGTTCCCAGTATCTCTCACAGGCAGTTTTATTTTACCTTTACAGGTCAGAGCCAAGAACTCTGCAGTGATTAATTCAACAGTATGCGTGAGCACTGCAGCACTACTGCCTAACACTTGCTTCAAAGGACAGCATGTCCTATCCAATCAATGTGAAACTATCCTGCATAGCCACTGCTTCCATTTAAAAGCAAGGAGCAACTAGGCCGTCATTATGCTTTACTATAGAAAACAAAATAAACCCTTTTCTGATACAAGAACAAAATGAGACCAAAACTGCAGTGGATAGATCATTTAAGCTCTGAGAAAACCAGGTTTTTTTTCTCTTTTTAGTCTCTAAGTTTGCTGCTGCTGCTAAGTCGCTTCAGTCATGTCCGACTCTATGTGACCCCATAGACGGCAGCCCACCAGGCTCCCCCGTCCCTGGGATTCTCCAGGCAAGAATACTGGAGTGGGTTGCCATTTCCTTCTCCAATGCATGAAAGTGAAAAGCGAAAGTGAAGTTGCTCAGTCGTGTCCAACTGTTATCGACCCCATGGACCGCAGCCTACCAGGTTCCTCCACCCATGGGATTTCCCAGGCAAGAGTACTGGAGTGGGGTGTCATTGCCTTCTCCGTTTAGGTCATCCCTAAAATTTATCACCTGTGAATGTAACCCAGAAGAGAGGGAAACAGGTCATCTAAATAAATACCAAGTAAAACAATTTCTACAACTGCCAGAAAATGTGATTTTCAACATATACCTGCTTTTTACTTAGAAAGGTGGTGGGGGTCGGTGGGGGAGGAAAGTGGAGGTGGAGAAGAAAGATAAGAAAGGAACCAAGAGTGATTGAGTTCCTGTACTATGCCAGGCTTGGCCAAGCATTTTCCATATCCATACCTCACAACAACCTAATTGTCAGAGGTATCACTCACTCCAGTATTATACAAGAGGAAATTCAGGCTTGAAAAGGCAAAGTAATCTGCTGATCATAAAATGACTAAGTGGACAATGTAGACTCAAACCCAGGCCTATGGAGACATCCAAACTCTCAGTATTTCACCACAGTATGACAAAAGCACTCCCCACCCACTTTGTTTCTGGAAGCCGACTCTGCCAGGTATTGGGAGACACTCTGGTTCTAAAATTATTCTTCTCTAGGATGTGGGGTAAGTCAAGTGGGTCTAAAAGTTCTGCTGCTGCTGTTGCTAAGTCGCTTCAGTCATGTCCAACTCTGTACGACCCCATACACGGCAGCCCACCAGGCTCCCCCGTCCCTGGGATTCTCCAGGCAAGAACACTGGAATGGGTTGCCATTTCCTTCTCCAATGCATGAAAGTGAAAAGTGAAAGTGAAGTTGCTCAGTTGTGTCTGACTCTTAGCGACCTAATGGACTACAGCCTACCAGGCTCTTCTGCCCATGGGATTTCCCAGGCAAGAGTACTGGAGTGGGTTGCCATTGCCTTCTCCTCTAAAAGTTCTAGGTGCTTTTTATTTCAATCTTAGTCACTGAGATTCTCACAAACACAGGTTCCTTTGTATAAGGAAAAGTTGTCCTGTAAGTGCAAAGCCATTTGAGGAGAAGGAAGAAAAGTCAATATACCCTATAATTTGCAAATAGTCTTGAAAATTAAGTGGCAGTTGAGCAGTAACTTGGCGTTCTAAAGTTCACTAAGCATAGAAACTGGAGAAGGAAATGGCAACCCACTCCAGTATTCTTGCCTGAAGAATTCCATGGATAGAGGAGCCTGGCAGGCTGCAGTCCATGGAGTAGCAAGGTGTCGGACACAACTAAGCAACTAACACATGCACGCATAAAACAGTTATATAGCATGAATGATACTTGTATTCCCATCCAGTACTATACTCCTTTGTATTCCATCACCAGCTCTATAAACTGCAGAGAAGGTACCTTCAACTATTATTATAGTATTCACAGGGAGAAGCTGATCTATTATTGTTTTATTGTGAATACAAGACCACTTCCAATCACATTCATAGGCAATCCAGAAGGTTTCTAAACATTTTTATGTTTACCTAAGTTTTTTCCCACTCCAGTGTTCTTGCGGAGAATCCCAGGGACAGCAGAGCCTGGTGGGCTGCCATCTATGGGGTCGCACAGAGTTGGACACGACTGAAGGGACTTAGCAGCAGCAGCAGTAGCAGCAGCAAGTTTTTTCCCAGCACCATTAAAAATGTCTATTTAAATATTAACTATAATGGAGGAGCCTCAAAAGGAAAAAAAAATACAAGCCAAGAAGCTTTTGTGAGGACTATGCAATCAGGGACTGGGTCTCTGCAGAGCTGCTTCTGCTGCTTTTAAAATACTAAATGTGTATTTTCTCAAAACAGGTACTTGTATGCCAAATCATGATCTATTAAAGGCTGGCCTGAAAAGAAACTTCATCTCAAGAAATGGATCCAATGAAAATAAGAGTACGTCCTACAGTCACCAACTCCCTTACCCATTCCCCATAAGATTTATGCATAGTTTAGGAAAGTGTTTATCTCCCCTTTTATCTTAGACACAGTCTATTTAACACAGTTTACTTAACCAACTGACTAAACTGACTACAGTTGTGCAGGTCCACTAATATACAAATATTTTTCAACAGTAAATACTACAGTTCTAAGACTGCGGTTGGGTGTGTTAGGGAGAAAACACAGACACCAAGGGCCCACTATAAGTTATACACAGGTTTTCAACTGCATGAAAAGTCAGCACCCCTAACCCCCTTGTTGTTCAAGGGTCAACTGTATCTGAGTCTGAATAAAGCCCACAGTTAACAGACTTCTGAGTACGAATATCTGAGACCCCCACTCAAGCAAGATAATCCAAAAATATTATTTCCAAAAGAACCTTACCACTGCAGGAAATCAAATCAAGAGGGACTACAGTTCTGGCAAGGGTATTCCAAATACCTCAATTACTGTCAAACAATTCTGTGTCATTAGTAAGCTAATATCACTGAGCAGCCACAGTGTGTTACAAAGCAGTTCCACATGCATATTTCTACTTGTGCCAAATCCCTGCTATGTTTCATATTCTTTATCTAATTTCATCATCAGAGCAACCCAATAAAATAGGCTATTTCTGTCTACATTTTATAAATGAAGAATTGAGATTCAGAAAAGCATTCTTCTCCATTAGGGCATTCCTCTAATGCCCTCCCCTAATGCCCCAGGCATTTTCTAACCTTACATTTGTCAGACTGTTAGGGGAAGCACACTGAAACCACCCACCCTGGTCAGGCACCATAGTAACCATTTGCATGAGTTGTTTTATGACAGGAGATCCTGATAAGGAATACGGAACTAATAAGCCACCACCAACCAGAAGAGTTCGGGAAAGGTCTAAAGGAGACACCGCGTGTCCGTCCACTTCCCGGAATCCCTCTC
Source organism: Budorcas taxicolor (assembly GCF_023091745.1). Taxonomy (NCBI): domain Eukaryota; kingdom Metazoa; phylum Chordata; class Mammalia; order Artiodactyla; family Bovidae; genus Budorcas; species Budorcas taxicolor. The sequence goes on from NC_068916.1 coordinate 38,314,161, forward strand.
GCTAGCATCCATCTTGGCTGAGTAATGCGTGCACCACCAGGAAAGACTCTGAATTAGAATGATTGGCCAAAGACCACCCGGAAACTAATCCCATCACCATAAAACCCGAGACTGTGAGCCACGCGGCAGAGCAGTTCTCCTGGGTTTCCTTAGCCTACTGCTCTCCACCCGGGTGCCCTTTCCCAATAAAATCTCTTGCTTTGTCAGCACATGTGTCTCCTCAGACAATTCATTTCCTAGTGTTAGACGAGCGCCCTCTTCCTGCAACAAGACCACATTATAATTATCTGTTTGTGTGTCCCTTTGAGGGCAGGAGTTGTTTTTATATTTACCTATATCTCACGACTCCAAAACAGTAACTGGCACACAGTACACAAACTATAATATCTGAACCAAATAAATGAACAAAGCAATTAATCTGACCAAGGTGATAGGGTTGGAATTCAAAGTCATGTCTTCTAGTTCCAATACTCAAGTTCCTTGCACAATAAACAAGAAATTTTGGGGTAAATGACCCTGTACACAGATTCCAATGGCAAGAGTCCACACCCTTTGAAATACTATCATTGTACACAAAAAAGGCCCAGATTCTATCTTTCTAGTAAGTGACTTGTAACTAGTTTGTGCAATAACTTAAAAACTACAGCATCTCCAACTTCCTATGTTAACTTCTAAGACTATTTAGAGCATCCACAGATATTAGCAAACAGCAACACCAAAAAGGGGACATTAGATGTGAAAAAGACCATACAATTCCATCCACTTGATGTGTAGTGCTGCAGACATACATAACTTTTAAATAGGGTTCTTGCTCTTTGCCCAAAAACTTGTTTCCTCCACAGTCATGGATGCTTAAGAAATCAGCCTTGATTAGCTAAAGGCTTGCAGAGCTTCTTCTGCATGTTAAGATAACTATGTTAACAACACTCTGTTCCCCCATCCCTACTGAGAAGGTTATAGTTTCTCCCTAAGATAAGAACCTGAGGCCATTTTGACACTATGTAGCAGGATCCAGCTTCAGCAGCTCTTAAATAGGGAACTCCTCACCAAAAGGTGTTAGGAAACTAACACTACAGGCATGAGGGAATCTCAGTCTGTCAGTTGTGACAGATCAGGTTCCAGGGAACCAAACAACAGGCACAAGTCACGAAAGCAGGATTTCCACTCAGTTACCTGCAGTACAGAAACTAGGAAGGGGATCTATTAATAACTTCTAAGGCAAAAATTGTTTTCAAAAAAATGTACAATATAAAAAGGAATAAGAGAATGAAGCTGAGAATAAGAGCATTGCTCAGAATAAAACGTATGCACATGTGTAACCAAAAAATTTATTTTCATGAAAAACTAATTTAAGTCTCAGGCTACTTTTCACAACACATTTTAAAGGTCTAAATTCTTTAAAAGAGTTATTGATATTTAAATTGTTTTGTCAGACTCAACATGAAAAAATATGCACTGAATCTTAATCAGGCGTATGAACTTGTGTCAATCAGCCTTAGGGTTAATGTCAGATATGTGAACTTAAGAAAGGTACTAGTACAAATACAGATTGACTTATTTTATCATGCTGTTATCCAGATTTTGCATTTCTGATCACATCTCAAAATTAGGGCTGAAAGTTAGGTCACAATATAAAGGTAGCAACTTTTTCCAAGATTGTTCATCTCTGTTACATCATTATGTTAACAGAAAATGCTCCAGGACTTTGGAGACAAATCTATGCCCAAATTCTGGTACTATCATTATTAACAGTTTGAATCTAAGCAAATTACTATGAAATGGAGTATTTCCTGTCACATCAATAAACATGACTGTCATAGCCATCAGGGATTCTGGCCCTCCAAATGTGAATTTCTGAGCCCAGGAAGAACAATGCCTGCTATCAGGAGCCATCAACCACTCCCCAGGGTGAGCACTGGCTCCAGACAGCTGAGATGCATATGAAAGGAATGATTTCAGTAAGCCCAGACTCTTGCATCTTCCCACACAAAGAAAAGCATTAAATTTCTTGAGATATTTGGTTTTCCTTAATTAACAATAACCTTTTGATGTTTAGATTACCTGCTCCATGTTAAGAGTTTCTGTATAACCTGACTCCTCCCCCCTAAAAATTCCCACCAAATAAAACATAACTCTCAGCTTCTAGGTTGTGACTATTTTTTAGGTCAACATTACTCAAACATCCTAAATCTCCATTTCCCCATCTGTACTAGACATAATAAAGCATATTACAATACTGAAGAAATGGAACTACTATTTAGAAATAGTGCTGAACTCACTTTTAAGAATCTAAAATAAAAACCTAACCCACTGTCACTTAAATCTCTTCATCCAAGGTCAATACTGCATCAGAGAAAGGACGACCAGTAGAAAGAAAACACTGAGAAAAATTAAAAGTAATATTCACCTCTTTATCTGCCATTATTCTTACTTCATCCAGGGTCTCTCTGCCATCTGGAAAGCCTTCTTTTTCAAGGTCAAAAGTTTCAGGAGAACTTAGCTGTGTTTCTGCAATTTAAAAAATCAAAACTTCATTAATTTTCAGTTTGTATTTTCATAGTTAAAAGAAAACACTTATTTCCTTAAGCTTAGAGTATGATAGATAATACTGCAGTAGCAATATAAATCAAGCTTGTTTCTTCTTAAAACTTTACTGAGGGCTTCCCTGGTGGCTCAGTGGTAAAGAATCCAGATGCTAAAGCAGCAGACATGGGTTGGATCCCTGGTCTGGGAAGATTCCACACACCACGGAACAACTAAGTCCATGTGGCACAATTATAGAGCCTGTGCTCTAGACCCCAGGAGCTGCAACTACTGAGGTCACATGCCACAGCTGCTGAAGCCCTGCACTCTACAGATCCTGTGCTCTACAAAAGCAGCCAGAGCAATGAGAAACCCACACATCACAACTAGAGAGTAGCCCCCGCTCACCACAATACAGAAAAAGCCCACACAGCAACGAAGACTCAGCACAGTCAAAACTAAATAAATGTAAAAAAAATTTTTAACGCTTATCTCCATTTAAAAAAAAAGAACTTTACTGAAGCATAATTTATATATAACAGAATTCACCAATTTTCAGTATACAGTAAGTTTTGACAAATGCATACAATGTATACATGGCATCTTTATATCACATAACCACAATCAAGATATAAAATGTTTCAAGCACCCTCAAAAGTTCTTATGTACCCCTTTGCAGTCAATCCTCCTCCCACTTGGCTCCTTACAATGATCAATCTACCTTATGTTCCTACAGTTTTGCCTTTTCTATAAAGTCATATAAATGAAATAACACAGTGTGTCATGTTCTGTGTCTGATTTCTTTCTTCTAGCATGTGTATGAGAAGCATTCATGTTGTTACATATATCAGTAGTTCATTCCTTTTTACCGCTTAATAGTATTCCACTGTATGGCTATATCATAATTTGTTTATCCATTCATCTATTAATCCATTTGGCTTCTTTTCCAGCACAGTTCTGGCTTTAAAGTATATTTACACATTTAAAACAAAACATTGTCAATGCTAATTCTTGAGGCTAAAGGGATGATTAGAGAAGACATAAAAATTGGGAGCAGAACTACAAATACATTCTCGAAGATATGTCTTTCTTTAACTATTCTTTAAGCAGCATCTACTAATTCAACATTAATGCAATACATATTTATGAAAGAAGTTCCAGGCGCTGTACAGGCTACTAGCAATAAGAAGTATTGGGTTGGCCAAAAGGTTTCGCTTTTTTTCTGTACAATGGCTCTACTAGCACTTGGTTGTCTTTTACTTCATTTGAAACAATTTTATTAGATTGTATTGTGACAGCTGTTATATCAGCATGCATTTTTTTAAAAACCTATCAAAACTGGTGGGTTTTGTGTAACCATTTTAGTATTATAAACAGAAGGAAAAAAACAACATTATCAGCATATCATGCTTTATTACTTCAAGAAAGGTAAAAATGCACCTGAAACAAGAAAAGATTTGTGCAGTATATGGTGAAGGTGCTGTGACTGATCGAATGTGTCAAAAGCGGTTTGCGAAATTTTGTGCAGAAGATTTCTGGCTGGACAATGCTCCACAGTCAGGTCAACCAGTTAAAGTCGACAGCAATCAAATCAAGACATCAACTGAGAATAATCAACATTAACCACACAGGAGAAAGCCGACATACTCAAAATATCCAAATCAAGTGTTGAAAAAAAATTGCACCAGTTTGGTTATGTTAATAGCTTTGATGTTTGGGTGCCACATAAATTAAGCAGAAAAAGCATTCTTGACCATACTTCCATATGCAATTCTCTACTTAAATGCAACGAAAACATTCTGTTTTTAAAGCAAGTTGTGACAGGCAGTGAAAAGTGCATACTGTACAATGATGTGGAATGGAAGAGATCATGGAGCAAGTAAGAAGAACCATCACCAACGACACCAAAGGCTGATCATCCAATGAAGGTGATGCTGTATATATAATGGGATTGGAAGGGAGCCCTCTATGATGAGGTCCTTCTGAAAAGCTAAATGATTAATTCCAACAAGTACTACTCCCAATTAGACCAACTGAAAGCAGCACTCAATGAAAAGGGTCCAGAATTAGTCAAAAGAAAATACATAATCTTCTATCAAGATAATGCATGATGCATGTTTCTTTAATGACCAGGCAAAAACTGCTATATCCTGGCTAGGAAGTTCATTCTGCTGTATTTGCCAAAAGTTGTATCTTCAGATGTACGTTTATTTTGGTCTCTACAAAATTCTCTTAATGGAAAAATTTTTCTTTCTCTGGAAGATTGTAAAAGGCTTTGGAGCAGTTCTTTGCTAAAAAATAAAATAATAAGTTTTGGGAAAATGGAATTATGAAGTTGCCTGGAAAATGGCAGAAGGTAGTGGAACAAAACAATGAATACACTGTTCTATAAAGTTCTTGGTGAAAATAAAAAAATGTATCTTTTATTTTTACTTTTAAAACTGAAGGAACTTTTTGGCCAACCCAGCAAGATGGGGACCCCTCACGCTCTGGTTCAGGGGTCCGCAACAAGTTCAAGTAGAGCCAGTTGCCTGTTTTTGAAAATAAAGTTTTAATGGGACACAGCCACATTCATTCTTCTTTATACTGTCTATGAATGCTTTCAAGTTAAAATAGCAGAGTAATTTCAAGTACTTTGTATGGCCCACAAAGCCTAAAATATTTATTATCTAGTCTTTTTATATTCGGTTGGTGCAAAAGTAATTTTGGTTTTGTGCTGTTGAAATCTGCTGTTTGATATTAGAATACATTCTTAAATAAATGCAGTTATGTTACACATCATGGTGTTGGAGAAGACTCTTTGAGAGTCCCTTGGACTGCAAGGAGATCCAACCAGTCAATCCTAAAGGAGATCAGTCCTGCGGGTTCATTGGAAGGATGGATGCTGAAGCTGAAACTCCAATACTGTGGCCACCTCATGCAAAGAGTTGACTCACTGGAAAAGACCCTGATGCTGGGAGGGATTGGGGACAGGAGGAGAAGGGGACAACAGAGGATGAGATGGCTAGATGGCATCACCGACTCGATGGACATGAGTTTGGGTAAACTCCAGGAGTTGGTGATGGACAGGGAGGCCTGGTGTGCTGCAATTCATGGGGTTGCAAAGAGTCGGACACGACTGAGAGACTGAACTGAACTGAACTGAATGTGCATTTCTCATTTTATGTTTTTTTGCTAATGACTTATTACTTGCTGTTTATTTTATATTTATTTTAGACTAGGGAAATGATGTTAGACAAAAAGCAAATTTGAGCAATTTTCTTATTCAAGTTCAAAACGGGTTGTAAAGCAGCAGAGACAACTTGCAACATCAGCAACACATTTGGCCCAGGAACTGCTAATGAACGTAGAGTGCAGTGGCTGTTCAAGAAGATCTGCGAAGACAAGAGCCTTGAAGACAAGCACTGTGGCCAGCCAATAGAAGGTGACAATGACCACCTGAGAGCAATCACTGAAGCCAATCCTCTTTCAACTCCACAAGAAGTTGCCAAAGAAAATGTCGACCATTCTATGATCATTTGCCATTTGAAGCAAATTGGAAAGGTGAAAAAGCTCAGAAAGTGGGTGCCTCTTGAGCTGACCACAAGTCAAAACAATCACCATTTTGAAGTGTCATCTTCTCTTATTCTGTGCAACAAAAATGAACCATTTTCTAGATCAGCTTGTGACATGTGACCAAAAGTGGATTTTATATGACAACTGGAGACAACCAGCTCAGAGGCTGGACCGAGAAGATCCAAAGCACTTCCCTAAGTCAAACCTGAACTAATAAAGGTCATGGTCACTGTTTGGTGGTCTGCTGCCTGTCTGATTCACTACAACTTTCTGAATCCCAGCCAAACCATTACATCTGAGAAGTATGCTCAGCCAATCAATGAGATGCACCAAAAACAGCAATGCCCACAGCCAGCATTGGTCAAAAGAAAGGGCTTTTTTTCTGTACAACATCCAATTGCACATCACACAACCAATGCTTCAAAAGTTGAACATATTGGGGTACAAAGTTCTGCCTCATCTATATTCACCTGATTTTATTTTTTCGCCAATGACTACCACTTCTTTAACCATCTCGATAACCTTTTTGCAGGGAAAGTGCTTTCACAACCAGCAGGAGGCAGAAAATGCTTTCTAAGCGTTCATCGAATCCCAAAACACAGATTTTTATGCTACAGGAATAAACAAACTTATTTCTAGTTGGCAAAATGTGTTGACTGTAACAGTTCCTATTTTGATTAATAAAGATGTGTTTGAGCCTAGTGATAATGATTTAAAATTCACAGTCTGAAACCACAATTACATTTGCACCAACCTAATAGAAAAAGTTTGTCATCCTCTGGTCTAGACATCTATCACTTGACAAAAGAACAGAAACAATATTTCAAAAGATGACAATAAGTCCAGAAAGGAAATTTATCTGAGAACACAATCCAGTAAGTTTTCTGTTATCTACACTATACACACTATACATCTAACTGGTATTTCTGTGCTTCACAAATACAATAAGCAGCCAATGCTGGGCAAACAGTATACTTAAAAGGTACTGAGGTAGCTTCTCAATCATCAAAGAACGATTATATACATTTCTAGTGTTAATCATATTTTAATACATCATAATTTTTTTGAAACTGGTTACACACACAGATTTCACCACCTTGTTGGAAAAAGACTTATAGTGTATAAACTTCAAAATCTTCTCTATCAAGCTTTCCTGAGAGATATTTTCAAAAATGACATTTAATCTGTTAGAAAATAAAAGAGCTGCTCACTGCTTGTACCACTGTAACAATAAAAGTGCTTCATTAAGCTTTCTGTAAATGGCTGAAACATTTAACTATGTATTCAATGATAGTGACAAATTAAGAGGACATTCGCTTCATAGAAATAATGTTAGCATCATGCACAATGTGGGCATGATGTTGTAATCCTGCTTCTTCACTAAGATGATGTTATAATTTGAGTATCAGACCCCAGGAACTGCAAGCAATATGAGACAAAACAAACTAGGTAAGATGGACTACTATACTCAATCTGTGTTTCATTCATTTAGGACAAATTTTTATATATAGCTTCTAAATTATATATTTTATTTTTATTGAAGTATAGTTGATTTACAAGTTGTGTTAATTTCTGTTGTACAGCAAAGTGATTCAGTTATACATATATATGCATGTCTTTTTACATTCTTTTCCATTATGGTGTATCACAGGAAATGAAATATAGTTCTATGTGCTACACAGAAGAACCTTACTGTTTATCCTTAACAGTTTGCATTTGTTAACCCAAGCCTCCTACTTATCCCTCCCCCACTCCCTTTTGGCAACCAAAAGTTTGTTCTCTAGGTCTGTGAGTCTGTTTCTATTTCATAGGTAGGTTTAGATTTTTTAATCATGGCCATTCTGACCAGTGTGAGGTCAATGGTACCTCACTGCAGTTTTGATTTGCATTTCTCTAATAATTAGCAAAGTTGAGCATGTTTTCATGTGCCTGGTGGCCATCTGTATTTCACCTTTGGAGAAATGTCTATTTAGGTCTCCTGCCCATTTTTTGATTAGGTTGTTTGATTTTTGTTGTTGAGGTATATGAACTGTTTGTCTATTTTGGAAATTAAATCCTTGTTGGTTGTATAGTTTGCAAATATTTTCTCCCACTCAATTGGTTATCTTTTGCTTTGTTTACGGTTTTCTTTACTATGTAAAAGCTTGTAAGTTTTATTAGGTCCCATTTGTTTATTTTTGCTTTTATTTCTATTGCCTTGGGGGGCTGACCTAAGAAAGCGTTGATATAATTTATATCAGAGAATACTTTGCCTATGATCTCTTCTAGGAGTTTTATTGTGTCTTATGTTTAAGTCTTTAAGCCACTAAATTATAGAGACTCAGGAGTCTAGCTCCATAGAGAAGTAGTTATACTTTCTTAGCAAAAAGAACAATAATATTAGGGAAACCTTTTACCTAACTCATTTAGAAGTGGCTTATATCAACAAACAGTTGGAGTTAATTAGCAGGTTAATGACAGTAAATCATGATCACAAAAGTTATATAACCACAGTGATGAAGGGCTTGCTTTTTCCTCATTAGCTTTCCTCTCATTAGGATTTCAACATTATTGTATTTGCAGGTTCCTCCTGTAAGATCCCAGGGTGATGTCACACGCTATTATCCTTAACTTACTGCTTCCCTCTAGATGACACAGGTCAACAGGCCTAGATGGAGAGGGAGTAATGCTATTTTTTCACAAAAATGACACCGTATTCCTGAGAGCTTCTGCCAAAATCATGGTACTTGGTAGTGCCATCATTAGACAATAATTCATATAAACTTCAAATAATAAAGAAACCACTTTCAACAAAAATGACATAGTTAAACTTTAAAAATAAATAAAGAATTTTACAATATGTTGTCAAATGTTTAAACTTTGGCAGGACTTTCCTAGACTAATATGTAAACTAAGTATGAGTATCTGTGGGAAAAAACTTGAAAGAAACCAAAATAAGAAAACTACGAGTCTCTCTGACCCCAACAGGTTATATGCAACCTCAGGAAAAACTAAATATGACTTAAGGCAACATTTGTCCAATTCTCACTGTCCAAAGAGTTTAAATGTTAAGAGGAAGTTACTCACATGAATGAGGCTACTGATAACTTACTAGCCCTCACTTTTAAGAAAAGCCAAATATACTATCTATCTATATATATATATTTAAGCTAAAACAAATTCCTTAGAAAGTAGTGATTCATATCACAAAATAATTCTTCATATATACAATGATTCAACTCAAGAGTTCACTTAGATAATGGATATCTTAGTTCATTTTACATTATTTTGTACATCAAAACATTATCACGTGCAACTTTCAATAAACATCTTCTCAAACCTTAAACAAAGTACATGTATATTTTCATCATTATTATTAACAAAAGCAAAGTACAATACTTAACCAGGTTAAGTATCTATTTGGAGATTAAAAATAAGTCAATGACAGAACTGTGCATAAAATTCAATTTCTGAACTCCCTATGCAATTGACTCCATGAATGGCAATGTAAAACTAACCAGTAAAAGCCTCAGTGAAAAAAACTGCTTAATGACATGCAACCCACTTTGAGGACAACCCACTTTAAGAACCCATAAACCAAACCATAAAGTCCTCTTGGCTCTGAATGTAGATTTAAACGCTCCGAAGGCTTTGCTGCCATCTCTGATGACACCAGTAAGTAAACAAGCAGACAAAAGAGCCATGTAAATTTCAAACTATCTCTAAGAAGAGAAAAGGTGAGATGCAGAGCCAATGTCCAGCAAAATAAGTGTATGTGTATATATATATGTGTTGTATGAACACATACACACATCAATCACACATAAACCTCCTGAGAGTGGGTTGGAAAAGTCAGAAAAATTAATAGACACAAAAAGGTAGGGACCAGAAACTAGTAAAAACACAGTGGGGTACTTACCAGGACACACAGTGATTTCCTCTGCAGAACTCTTTGGCATAAAGGCTGAGCTTCTCTTACTGGTCAAAGCAGCAATGCTGAAAAAAGAATCAAACCCCTAGTGAATTCCCAGTAAAATAAATCAGAACACAGGACCAAAAGCAATGGTTAGTCTTTCACAAAGCCACAGGTAATCTGATACCTGCTGTCCAACACCACAAAAGCACAACAGGGAAGCAAGGAATCAGCAGTGAAAACTCCAAGTCCAAAACAGGGAAAATAAATATGCTTACAACTTTGGTTTCAGTGAAATCACTGAATGAAAAGAATCCCCTTTCGGAGTCTTCACAAAGGAAGGTTGAAAGGTAAGGACTCTCCATGGAATCACAGAAAACCAAAAAAAAAGTCTACTCCAATATAAGGATGTCAAAAGTGTTTTACAGTCTCCATCTCAGCCTTCTGAAAGCTAGAGTTTCGTAAACTCATAAGAGAAGATGTGAAGATTCTTCTGACACAATAGGTTTTCCCTCACCTTGCAGTTAAATTTCCTATTTATCTCAAGATGTAGCTCTACATGCAACAAAAATTAGATACAATTCCAAACTGCCTACAGCAAAAATCTGTCCAACCAAGCTGAGTATCTCTTCTGAGGAAAACATAATTATGAAAGGCTACCATCATCCATTTTTCGGTTTACCCTGACTGCTCATGGAGTGCAATCTCTTCTTGACATAGGAGCACATGGCTTAGAGATCTGAGCATCTGAACTAGCCCCCGCATGCTTCACAGAGCTTTACAATTAGTTTAATCAAGTATGCAAGAGAATGCTTAAAAACACAAATCCTCACAACAACCAAGAACCACAGAGAAGAGAGAATAACCACCACTGATTCATGATAAATAATCAAATCCTGATAAGAAACCACAAGTGATTACTCCCTCTAAATAAAACATCTCAGAGCATTTGTTATAAACCTAAGCCAGATACAGTTTATTCTGTATGTAATATTACAGCTCTATTCAAAGGGTCCATCACAAAACAATTTGCTGACATTTATTAAATGGGCTAATCAATTTGAAGTCAAACCACATTGCCTGCAATTCCAACTCTCTCCTGGTGACAAAGCGTATAATCATTTATTAAAACCTACATCTGCTCTGCAGAAGGCTCACCACAACAAAGCAGAGAGGCCTGCAGGAAGCAGAAGGCCTACTCCAGTTAAAACCACTTCCAAAACTGTCTTAACAGCAGGAATCAAACCAAAGTCACATTCTTTAGCTCAGGAGGAAACACCCAGTATTATCAACTTAACCAAAAGCCTAAGAACATCAACTTAAGTAACAGCAAATGATGATTGGGCCTCAACTACTGTTTGGGAGATGACAGTCAGTTAACACAAAATTAAGCTCTTGAATAATCCCCAAAGGTCAACTAATGATAAAAGAGAAAAATAACTGATGTCTCATCTAATTAATGCAGTTTATAACCAATCAACCTTTCAGTTCAGTTCAGTTCAGTTGCTCAGTCGTGTCCGACTCTGCGACCCCATGAACCACAGCACACCAGGCCTCCCTGTCCATCACCAACTCCCGGAGTCCACCCATGTCCATTGTGTCAGTGATGCCATCCAACCATCTCATCCTCTGTCTTCCCCTTCTCCTCCTGCCTTCAATCTTTCCCAGCATCAGAGTCTTTTCAAATGAGTCAGCTCTCCGCATCAGGTGGCCAAAGTATTGGAGTTTCAGCTTTAACATCAGTCCTTCCAAAGAACACCCAGGACTGATCTCCTTTAGGATGGACTGGTTGGATCTCTTTGCAGTCCAAGGGACTCTCAAGAGTCTTCTCCAACACCACAGTTCAAAATCATCAATTCTTCAGTGCTCAGCTTTCTTTATAGTCCAACTCTCACATCCGTACATGGCCACTGGAAAAACCATAGCCTTGACTACTACTGCTGCTAAGTCACTTCAGTCATATCCAACTCCATGCGACCCCACAGACAGCAGCCCACCAGGCTCGTCTGTCCCTGGGATGCTCCAGACAAGAATACTGGAGTGGGTTGCCATTTCCTTCTCCAATGCATGAAAGTGAAAAGTGAAAGTGAAGTCGCTCAGTAGTGCCCGACTTAGCGACCCCATGGACTGCAGCCTACCAGGCTCCTCCATCAATGGGATTTTCCAGGCAAGAGTACTGGAGTGGGGGCCATTGCCTTCTCCAATAGCCTTGACTAGATGGACCTTTGTTGGGACAGTAATGTCTATGCTTTTGAATATGCTATCTAGGTTCGTTATAACTTTCCTTCTAAGGAGCAAGCATCCTTTAATTTCATGGCTCCAATCACCATCTGCAGCGATTTTGGAGCCCAGAAAAATAAAGTCAGCCACTGTTTCTACTGTTTCCCCATCTATTTCCCATAAAGTGATGGGACCAGATGCCATGATCTTCGTTTTCTGAATGTTGAGCTTTAAGCCAACTTTTTCACTCTCCTCTTTCACTGTCATCAAGAGGCTTTTTAGTTCCTCTTCATTTCCTGCCATAAGGGTGGTGTCATCTGCATATCTGAGGTGATTGATATTTCGCCCAGCAAACTTGATTCCAGTTTGTGCTTCCTCCAGCCCGGCGTTTCTCATGATGTACTCTGCATAGAAGTTAAATAAGCAGGGTGACAATATACAGCCTTGATGTACTCCTTTTCCTCTTTGGAACCAGTCTGTTGTTCCATGTCCAGTTCTAACTGTTGCTTCCTGACCTGCATATAGGTTTCTCAAGAGGCAGGTCAGGTGGTCTGGTATTCCCATGTCTTTCAGAATTTTCCACAGTTTATTGTGATCCACACAGTCAAAGGCTTTGGCATAGTCAATAAAGCAGAAATAGATGTTTTTCTGGAACTCTCTTGCTTTTCCATGATCCAGCAGATGTTGGCAATTTGATCTCTGGTTCCTCTGCCTTTTCTAAAACCAGCTTGAACATCAGAAAGTTCATGGTTCACGTATTGCTGAAGCCTGGCTTGGAGAATTTTGAGCATTACTTTACTAGCGTGTGAGATGAGTGCAATTGTGTGGTAGTTTGAGCATTCTTTGGCATTGCCTTTCTTTGGGATTGGAATGAAGGCTGACCTTTTCCAGTCCTGTGGCCACTGCTGAGTTTTCCAAATTTGCTGGCATATTGAGTGCAGCACTTTCACAGCATCATCTTTCAGGATTTGAAATAGCTCAACTGGAATGCCATCACCTCCACTAGCTTTGTTTGTAGTGATGCTTTCTAAGGCCCACTTGACTTCACATTCCAGGATGTCTGGCTCTAGGTGAGTGATCACACCATTGCGATTATCTTGGTCATGAAGATCTTTTTTGTATAGTTCTTCTGTGTTTTCTTGCCACCTCTTCTTAATATCTTCTGCTTCTGTTAGGTCCATAACATTTCTGTCCTTTATCGAGCCCATCTTTGCATGAAATGTTCCCTTGGTGTCTCTAATTTTCTTGAACAGATCTCTAGTCTTTCCCATTCTGTTGTTTTCCTCTATTTCTTTGCATTGATCGCTGAAGAAGGCTTTCTTATCCCTTCTTGCTATTCTTTGGAATTCTGCATTCAGATGCTTACATCTTTCCTTTTCTCCTTTGCTTTTCGCTTCTCTTCTTTTCATAGCTATTTGTAAGGCCTCCCAAGAAAGCCATTTTGCTTTTTTGCATTTCTTTTCCATGGGGATGGTCTTGATCCCTGTCTCCTGTACAATGTCACGAACCTCCGTCCATAGTTCACCAGGCACTCTGTCTATCAGATCTAGGCCCTTAAATCAATTTCTCACTTCCATTGTATAAGGGATTTGATTTAGAAATCATTCTAGAGCCTTGTTATTGGCATAGGAAGTGAATGTCATTAAGACAGTAGCAGGATGTGACCGCTTTTCAGGAATAGTGTAGATGGAATTTGTGCCAAGATAGTTGTGTTAGACAAGTAAACCTCTAAGATCTCTTCCACCCTAATTCACTAGGCTTCTATGAGACGCATATTTGAGAACTGGAAGATAACGATTTCTCTTTGTCTGTGTGTATAAAAGAGCTAAAAGGTCCCTGGGAAAGCTGTTCCTATACAGTCTCACTCATGTGGCTATCTTTTATTCTGGTACTATCAGAGGAGAATTCAGACCCACAATAATATTTATCTTACCTCTGTGAGGCAGGTACAGAAGTTCCTTCTTCAGAGGTTTCTTCAACAAAGAGTCGTTGGGAAGACTGTAAAGAAAGATGTAACATCCTAAATATATAGGCACAGATGAACTGGTTTTTCTTCCTTTAAAAAAAAATAGTAATTGTTCAACATTAACACTCAGCACATAGTAATAATAATAAAACATTTTATAAAAGTCAGTGGTTTTAAGTAAAAAGAACATATTCTGTGGAATCAGAACACTGGAATTTAAATCACAGGTGAATGACCTATTAACTTTTAATCCTGGATAAGTAACATTTCAATCTGTTTCCTCATCTTAAAATAGTATTAAAACCTGCTTCACAGTGTTACTGTGAGAATTAAATAAGATAATTTATACAATGCACTGTGTAAATCACAAGGCATATAAATATTAGTGAGTCAAATGAATTATGATTTCAGAAAAGCAATTATGAAGCTTTTGTTGTGGAAGGAAGAAATACAGAGAAAAGTTCAGCTCTCAATGGAAAGAAGTATCTCTTGGTAGAACCAAGACATAAATAGGCTATCCAAAAGAAAAGGTTATAAAGATTCCTTTTGCTATGAATCTGCCACTATGGTTAATATTTAGCTACAAAAGATATCGTTTAAGAAACACAACAAATAGGGACCGGATAAGGAAAAAATTATTTTCTTTGACTATTAACAGAGTTGGTGCAAATGTTAACTCATTAAACGTAGGTGCATGGAAAAGTGTGGGAAAAGCAGCTACTGCTGACTTAGGGGTACTTCTGATGAAGTACCTGGGCTGCGAAGCTTCTTCCAACAGATATAAAGCTGAAGTTTTCAGGGTCTCCTAACAGAATATAAATAACCTAAACAAGTTAGGCACCTCTCTATCTCTCAAGTAAATGATGGAATATAGTAATAAACAAGAACAGCCTAGATGAGTCCTCAGTCAAAGAGAAGATAAAGCTGTACAATGACTGGGAATGTAGCCATCATGAAAAAGGAGGGTTGAACAAAACTGTCAAAAGGACTAAAATACAACAGTAATAAATACTTATCTTTTTGTTTGAACTCAACGGTTACAAAACAGTTTTGTTCCTGTTATCTAAAAAAAAACACCAAAAGGTAAATACTGACACCTGGTGTCCATTTAATAGAATTTTACTTTATTAGAATGACTAGCCAATCAAGACTCAGGCTTCAGAAACAAATAAGGCACTAATCAACAAGTTATGAGATACTGCCACCTCTATGTTAGGCTAAAGCACATCTCGACCTTTTCCAGTCTAATTTTTTTTAAAATTATTGTTACACCTATTATGTGTCAGGCCTATGCTAATCACTTTACACGTATTATCCTTTACTCCTCACATGAACCTTCTGAAGTAGAAGCTATTAAATTATTTTTAAAATGAGGAACGTGAAACTTCAACAGGTTAAATTTTCTTCCCAAAATCATAGAGTTATTCAAAGTGGAGCTTGGACCTTTCTGACTCCAAATGATCTTCTTCCTAACCATGTCAATACAGAATCCCAAAACTGTCTTTATTTCAATAAATCATTTTTAATTTCTAAACTTACACCTCAAAGGCAGTGATCTAAACACAGAGGCAAAGTAAGGTTCTTCCAGAATATGAAAATAACACAGCAAAACAAGCAAACAAAATTTGATTAGACTATTCACGGCTAATCAAAATGAACAGAGAAGCATGACAGGAATGTAACTTTCACTAAGGAACCTGTGGCCTAATCAAGACACTGTACTCCGCATGAACAAATATGCTAATGGAAATGGATAGTTTGCAACAAATAAAAAAGAAAAATCCAAAGACCCAGAATCAAGCAGTAGCTTCAAAATCGTGATCTGCAAGTGAAAGCAAATAGACATACACATCATCTGATCACCACAGAATGTCCTCTGCTATCAGGCACTGGTAGCTTATTAGGTCTTTCCACAGCCTAGTTAAACCACACCTTAAAACTTCCATTTTCTGATGATTATTTTAGCCTTCCAGATCCTTCAACCTTGAAAAAGGTGTGATGGTGTATTTGTACTGTGGTCAATGAAAATGTCTCTCTTCTACAATAAAGTAACAGAGATTTGGTACACATACCAGCTTGATATTTGGTTAGTCAAAGTCAGTTCTCACATTCTCATACAACCTGGGAAAGAAATCCCAGTACCTGGACTAAAAATCAAAGATCAGACCCTGAAAAGTAGTGACCACATCAATATACTACCCTTCTTCTCCCTGCTGTAAAGCCATTTAGATGACCCCTCCATCTTCATTAAAATCTTCTCTATAATTGCAGTGATGCCAGAAACCAGGTATCATCTGATTCAAATTGCTTAGTCTATACAAAGTTTTTGCAGCCTTCGTATAAACTAAGTAATTTGCCCCAGGGTAAATGTTTCTCTGAGTCCTTATTTCTGGGACTCTTGCTATCTCTATTAACCAAGGAGTCTCAAATACGGGCAGTTCCAGCAAAGCCATGCTGTTGTTCAGTCACTAAGTCACATCCAACTCTTCGCAACACCATGGACTGCAGCACACTAGGCTTCCCTGTCCTTCACTATCTCCCAGAGTTTGCTCAAACTCATGTGCATTGAGTCAGTGATACAAAGCCACTGAAAATGTTTAACAAGCACATAAACTCTTTCTACCCAGTTCCTGAAAGCAAAAGACCAAGATGTGAAATCACAATTGCAAGATTTTCATTGTTTGCTGATAGAATTAGGATATTAATTTCTCTTTGTTTTTTAAAGATATTATTCTACATTGGCAAGACTGCAGTGAACTAGGCATTTTCATACATTGCTGGAAGGAAATAGTACAAATTGGAACAATCTTTCTTAAAAGCAATTTAGCAATAAACAGTAGGTCTTCTTTTCTACATTCATAACTCTTTAACCCAGTATCTTTCTGGTTCTCTATCCCTAAAGACACAAATTAGTGTAATTAAATAAATAAAAGGTTTACTTAGATGTTTATCACAACTGAAATATCCATCAATAGGAAAATAATTTAAATATTATGGTAAACTCATAAGCAGCCATTAAAATAAGTAATTTTAACATCAGAAAATGTTTGTATGTTAAGTTAAAATATAAAAATATAGTAATATGATCTAAACTATAGAAAAAAAATAGGTACAGAAAAAAAATGAAGGAATATATCATTGGATCATAAGACTATGGATACTTTCAACTTTGTTCTTTACACTTTTTGGCATTTTTCAAGTTCTAAGTGATTTCTAAAATTAATGTTAGTGACTAAACTGAGTATTTGCTAGGCTGTCTACCTGATCTCCTTTTCCTGAGGACTGTTCCTCACTCCCCTTGAATGGTGGCACAGCAGTAGGCTCACAGCCATTTGTACAATTTGGATCATCGCCCCTCTGGACCACAGACAACTGGGCTGGGGAGGATGACTAACTCCATATGGGCCGTAAGTCATTTCCTAGAAGTTTGAAGTTGAAATTTGGAGAGAATAAATCTCCTGTAACCTGTATTTACCTTTGGGAACTGGACGATCAATGTCTTCCACCTACCATGTATAGCAGAGAAGCAAAGGAAGCCAGTTTGCAGGGAGAAAAATGAAGCAGATATAACTATGAGGCAGGGATGAATTTTCTAAACCTAGTACCTTATCTAGGCTTGGTTTACCATTCTGTTTGAGAATTTATGAGAACCTATCTTTTTTATGATCGAGTCCTTTTTTTAAATTAAGCTAGCCTGATTTGGTTTCTTGTAGCCAAATAGTACCAAATAATAATACTATGTGTAGTATCTGGTGGCCTGTTCATGAAGTTAGAGAACAACTAAAAAGCCAGCTATTAGGTTCTAGTCACTTCCAGCCTATTCTAAAGGCACTGGTTTAAAACCTCAGAACCTGACACAAGTCTGTGTTCTAAAACTCCAGCCCCTGGGATCTTTCAAGCCAACAACTTGAATTACAGTAAAATATTAAACATTCACTCTGTGGACTTAATTTATTCTTTTAAGAAGAAGCATCTCTGAATCACAATGGATAAACAAAATGTTATCATAAGCATAACTTAACTTTCCTTTGGAAGAGAGGCAAATCACTGGAAGAACTGTTAAGAAAAATGCTTTATCTTTCCACACAGCTATCCTTCTAGAACATGGATGAAGAAGGCTGCTAGGGAAGAAAAATTCCCATATATATTTTCAATCAATAACCTTCTGGTCCCTTAGAGAAAACTACCATTTATTGAGTGCCTATTATCTCCCAAGTATTATACTAGACATTTTACAGAATTCACTTTATTCATTAAAACTATTGAAAGATATGAATAACTACTTTCATTTTATAGATATTTTAAAACTGAGATTCAGAAGTTAAATGGCCTTCTCAAAGGCAGTTACTAAAACACTAAAATAAAAATTCAAACTCCAAATCCATGCTCTCTACAATGCAATGAAATTTCTCATCACTACCATTTCTTGAACCCTTAAGAGACCAAAAAAAAAAAAAAAATAGCATGACTGTAAAACAAAACCAAAAACTCAAGAGTCCAATAACAGAAACAGCAACACAAAGCAGTACAGTAATAAAATATTCTATACCCTTGAAAATTACAGTTTATAAAGAATTTGTATAAGTTTAACCTACC
Source organism: Budorcas taxicolor (assembly GCF_023091745.1). Classification (NCBI taxonomy): domain Eukaryota; kingdom Metazoa; phylum Chordata; class Mammalia; order Artiodactyla; family Bovidae; genus Budorcas; species Budorcas taxicolor. The sequence goes on from NC_068916.1 coordinate 38,332,913, forward strand.
ATATATACAAATATATATCTATATAATATAATCTATGTATCTCAGAAAAAGACTTAAAAGGCAAATGTGCCCAAATAGGGAATCGTTTTCAGTCAATTATTGACAATCTCAAGCAAAAATAAGAAACGCATGATTATGTGAGGTAAAAAAGTCAACTGGAAAACTACCTGCACTTCCTATCACAGAGGACCACTTCCCCTAATACATAGAGGATGTCTATAAACCACTAAGAAAAAGACTGATATAAAAGAAAAATGCCCATAAGATGTAAACAGACAAAAAAGGAAATACAAATGGGTCTCAAGCATACATAAGAAAAGTGAAAATTAAGACTGCACTATGATACCACTGTGTTTCATCCTCAGACTGGCAAAGATCAAGAAGTCCTGACAATACAGTACTGGTATGGGTATGGGGAAAGCTGCTACTCATACAACCTCTACAGAAGGCAATTTAGGAACAGCTATCAAAATTGTAAATACATATATTCTTTGATCTACCAATTATATCAACAAGTTACCCTATAAAATCTCCCATGTAGATGAAACATCTTATGCACAAAAGTAATAATCCTCTTCCAATTAAAAAAAATTAATAATCACTGCAGTAGTGTTTATAATAGTAATATTCTGGAAACAACCTAAATGTCCACCAATAGGAACACTAGGTACAATAAACTCATTCATACATGGTGTATTACACATTCTCCCTCCAAAAGAAAAAGAAGAAATTCTTTATGTACTGTTATGGAATGATCCCATAGAGATAGTAAATGAAAAAAGCAAGGTACAGAATAATGAAGAGTATGCTATCAGCTGTGTAAAAGGTGAGGAAAAGTATCTATACACGTTGTTTGCACCACATGAAATCCTCAGAAGGACGTACTAGAAAACAGTAATAAATGTTGACTCCAGGAAGGGGAACTGGTTGGCTGGGGATGGGGATAGAAGACAAACTTTTTTTATATCTTTTTGAATTTTGAGTCAGTTGAACATTACTACCTATTCAAAAACTTAACTTTTTAGAAATACATATTTTAAAACAAAAAATAAACTGATACATACATCTGATACAATAATGTTTTCAAGAATGCATAAGGAATAGGAAAAGATCTAAGATAAGCTATTAAGTAGGAGAAAGAACAAAATTAATACAGAAAAGTCTTCATTTTGTTGAAAAATTTACAAAAAAATAACTTTATATGCATAGAAGTAATAATGATTGCCTTTTGGTGCTGGTATTATGGTCAATTTTTTCTTCTTTACACTCTTCTGTACTTTCCTAACTTTTCAGAGTGAGCATATATGTGCTACTTTAACAGCCGAGAGGAGAAGGCAACACAAAAAAAAACAGCTAAAATAATCCTTGTTTAATCTGTGAATAAATCATCCTTAATCACAGCATCACTGACCCTTACCTGACCATGACTGGTTGTTGGTTCTTCCTCCAACAAAAGTTTCTCTTTCAAGCTTTTAATTGGACTTTCTTGGAAATCCTTGGTTTTTGAGTGCCAGACAGATGCCCTAGACTCCTGCCTCTCCTCGTTGTCTTCATCTCCCACATCTTCTGAGATGCCTTCATTTTTTTCACTAGCCTGATCTCCTTGGCCACATTCATTCTGGATCAGAGAAGGAGGTCTAGGTAACACTGGTTCCCCAAAACCTTTTTTTTTTAAGAGCTGCCTCTGAGTCATTTTCAGGCTCTTTTGATAAACCTCCAACTGGCAGAGAATGACCTTGGTATATTGGTTAGGGTCTACTCCATCAGGGCAGAATGGAATACCCCAGAAGTAGTGTACAGTGCCCCCAATGTCCTGGAGACCTTTGGCATCTGCTGGGGTAGGCAGACAGTGCCTAGATGTGTCCCCCCTACCCTGGGCAGCTTTGTGAAAAGCACAACCCCTCCCAGTACTTTCCTGTGGCTTCCCACACTGTGTGTGCTCAGCCAAGTGGCCAATACATCTGTCAAAACATTTAACGTTCTCATTCTCAAACACTGGCTGGCTTGATTGGTCCCAGCTTCCTGAGCTGCCAGAGACCGGCTCCTCTTCAGTGTTTTCAGTGTGGTCCCAAGGCTCCTCTCTTTCCTCAGACTCGTTTCCCTGACTGATATGTGAGCCTTTAAACAGTGATGGAGGTACCAGCTGCCATATGCCTGTAGGTATTTGAGAAAAAGTAGGGCTAAGGACAAACCATTTTTTATTAAGAGGGTTTGGTAAGTTATCACTTATTAAGAATTACATAATGTGGGTAAAAAAGGCTCATCTTTGGGTTTAACCAAAAGTTGGCTTCTCCTGGGAGATAAAAGTATGCTGGATATTAGTGAGAACTCAACTACTATCTGATTTAACCTCTTTAATACCACCAAAGGGATTCTGGACATTTCTGTATATCTACTCTCAGCATGATATCCCTCTGATATGGTTATGCTTGATGAGAAGAAGGAGCCAGAACAGGGAGACATGCCTTCAGTGGTCCCAGAGTCTGTGGTTTTCTGTTGGTGGGACTGTGAAGATGGTCCAGTGGCCAGAGGTCGAGATCTGGTAGCAGAAGCATCAGAAGGCCGGCAACTCTGAAACAAGTGATCCCACACCAGACCAGGTTTATTATTAAGATAGCTATACATGAAGGGTCATAGGAAGTACAAAAAGAGGAGTCCACTGTCCCTAAGTGATTCTCCTCTCCAAAACATAGATGCTCGATTCAAATAAATTCCACAATGTGCACTATATGCCTACTATGTACAAAGCACTGTATTAGATCACTATACTAGACCTTTTTCTAATATAGAAAAGTGAATGGCATAAAGGATGATGGCTCAGGATCTGCCACTGGCAAATATCTTTCACATTTATAATAACTTCAATTACACATATTCAAATCACAATGTATTATTATTTGAAAATTTTTAATACTGCTCATTCTGTCTCTTCATAACCTACCTCTAGTTCTCATTCCCTTTGTTTTCCCCACAATACAGGGAAAGTAAGCACCTTATCTTGCTCTCTTTTGGTTTCTTATTACTTAGTAACTCTTTTCAGAAGCTGCCAAATACTATGGTTCTCTTAAGACATGGACTGAAAATCTGTGAGGTAAAAAACTCTTCCCTATAGAATTAACAAAACACTAAATTGAGTTCACAATTTGACACAGATTTTAAAAATGATAATGGGAAATATCTGTTAATTGAAAACCCTATGAACTACTTACTACAGCTAGTTCCTAATTAGCCATGACACTGCAGAAATAAAATATTGCTGATCAATGCTCACAAACTTTTTCAACATAGCATATTTACATTCAGGCTCTCCGCAATGGCTTTCCTCAAGAGCTCCTCTTCTTCCGCCTCCTGGCTGTTCACCTCCCTAGCTTCCTGTTCACTCATTTTGAGAGCCAGAGCAAACTGTTCTTCTTCTGTCATTTCTGTAAGAAGACAGGGAAAAGAGAGAGAGTGACACCACAAACATTAAATAAGTGTGTAGACAAGAAACAGAATTATTAAACTTTTCAAGAGAAGACACTAAAGATCACTTAGTACAATTTTGTGAATAAGGAAAGCTCCAAAAGGTAAGGTACCAGTAAAGATCAGTAGCAACAGCTATAAGAGTCCACAATTAACGAAACTGTGAGCTCCTATGAAGGCAGAGTTTCTGCCTACTTTTCTTCACTGCTGTATCTTCAGCACAAGAGAAGAGTACCTGGCTCCTAACAGGTAATATCTGGTGAGTGAATAAGAGGAACTACCTCCCAATCCAGGGTTTTTCAATACCTATCACTTCATACTGATACATATTTGCTTTATGCTCAACATCAAGCCAGAGTAATTTTACTTTTCAGAATCTTCTAATTTATACAGTAGAAAAGAACAATTTCTAAAGACCTGAGTGTCATCTGCAAACAGCATTTCCCATTAAAAGCAACTGGGGTACCCTGGAGAGGAGTGGTTGACTGCTAGTCTGGAGAATGAAACATATTAATAGAAGATGAATTAGAATACCTGTCATATCTATGAGCAAAGAATCTACCAGACACTACTAGGGTTATATCAAAAGAACTTAAGACCCAACTTAAAAAGGTTCTCAATGGCCAAAAATGAGACCACTGAACATCAACAAGGATAATAAATACAATGAATTAAAACAATAAGTTTAACTGGAGAAGGGAATGGTAACCCACTCCAGTATTCTTCCCTGGAGAACTCCATGGACAGAGGAGGTGGCAGGCTACAATCTATGGGGTCACAAAGAGTTGGACACAACTGGTTGACTAACACACAAATAAGTTTAAATCTGTAAGTTCATAACAGTACTTAAAAAAAAACTAATTGGTCACTGTCAAAGAATGTTAACAATATGTTATTCAATCAACAATTAGTCAAATATTTTGAAAACTGAAAAAAAAAAAGAGAACCAAGCTTTTGTCTTATTCTTCCAATATAAGCTATACTACTAGATAGCCAAATAGATGAAAAGAAGCTTCTCTTTAAAGAGTTATAAGATGGTGTGGAGAAAAGGGAATCCTCTTGCAATGTTGGTGGGAATGTAAATTGATATAGCCACTATGGAGAACAGTATGGAGATTCCCTAACAAACTAGGAATAAAACTACCATACGACCCAGCAAACCCACAACTGGGCATATACCCTGAGAAAAATCATTCTAAAAGGCACATGTACCCCAATGTTCATTGCAACACTATTTATAATAGCCAGGACATGAAAGCAACCTAGATGTCCATCGACAGATGAATGGATAAAGTTGTGGTATATATGTGTGTGTGGTATATATATATATATATATATATAACGGGCTTCCCTTGTGGCTCAGCTGGTAAAGAATCTGCCTGCAATGCAGGAGACATGGGTTTGATCCCTGGGTTGGCAAGATCCCCTGGAAAAGGAAACGGTTAACCAGTTTTCTGGCCTGGAGAATTCCATGGACTGTATAGTCCATGGAGTCACAAAGAGTTGGACACAACTGAGTGACTTTCATTTTCACCTATATATAACTGAGTATTATTCAGCCTAAAGGAACAAAGTCAGTTGTAGTGAGGTGGATGAACCTAGAGCCTGTTATGCAGAATGAAGCATGTCAGAAAAATAAAAACAAATACTGTATATTAACACATATATATGGAATATAGAAAAATGGTACTGATTAACCTATTTGTAGAGCAGCAATAGAGATGAAGACATAGAAAAAAGACTTGTTAGACACAGTGAGGGAAGGAGAGGGTAGAACGAATTGAGAGTAGCATTGAAACATACACATTACCATATGTAAAACAGATAACCATTGGGAATTTGCTGTATGATGCAGGGAGCTCAACCCAATGCTCTGTGACAACCTAGAGAGGTGGGATGTGGGGGGGTGGGGGGGAGATGGGAGGGAGGTTCCAAAGGGAGGGGACATATGCATACCTGTGGCTGATTCATGCTGATGTATGGCAAAACCAATACAACACTGTAAAGCAATTATCCTCCAATTAAAACTAAATAAATTTAAAAAAATACTTCAAAAGAGAATTATTCTAGCTAATAAATATAAAAAAGAATATTGCCACTTTGTATAATGCTTATGGACAAGATTCTGGCAGTGACTAACAAACTACACATATGACCCGGCAATCCCAATTCGAGCAACGTACTCTAACGATATATTTTCAACTTTTAAAAAAATAAATATACACAAGACAGCATATTTAAAAAACAAAGACATCACTTTGCTGACAAAGGTGTGCATAGTGAAGCTATGGTTTTTCCAGTAGTGAGAGGGTAACAGGCAGGAAGGCCAGGGGTCTCCAAACGGAGGAAATAGGCTGCAAGTCTTAGCATTTTTTATCTCTCTTTTAAGCAGCAGGAGGAAACAAACCACAAGTGTCAGATTTTATTCCCTTCTCTATACAAATTTAAAAGGTTTCCCTTAAAATTCTGTGTTGCCATGATGACACCTGGTTCCACCTGAACTTAACTTTTCTCAAACCTTGAGCTAACCAATGCATTTTTCTTATGGAAACGGTTTTCCTAAGCTATGTTAATGAACTATGTATTTACACTAGACTCTGTCTCTCTTCAATTCTGCTCTGCTTAAGACTCAGATAAGGGCTCAACAAACCTATATGTTTTACTTATACACTATTTTCTTAATCTATGTTAATGAAACTATATATTTAAGATTCATGTCAATCGTTTTATGGCCCAGGATGACTCACCTGGTGCCAATGTTATCTCAAAATGCATGTTGTGGGTGAGGGGGCTGGTGCCACTCTGAGACATCTCCTTTCTCTAATTAACAGCTTGCTGATATGTATATAACATACTGCTAAAGGCTAGCAGGGGGGCACTCTTTCTGCCCCGTTCTGATGTCTGTGCCAGAAGCTTTGTCCATCTCTTTCATACTTTAATAAAACTTTATCACACAAAAGTTCTGAGTGATCAAGCTTCGTCACTGGCCCCAGATTGAATTCCTCTCCTCTAGAGGCCAAGAATCCCGGCGTCTTTCACGGCTCAGCAACCACCTTTCATCTTGGGGGCTCGTCTGGGACCTGAAACTGAGACCTCTCATGCCAGAGGCAAGAACCGTAACCTGTAGACCAACCAGCCTGCTTCAGCATGTGAGAGTTGGACCATAAAGAAGGCTACACTGAAGAACTGATGCTTTCGAATTGTGGTGCTGGAGAAGATTCTTGAGAGTCCCTTGAACTGCAAAGAGGCCAAACTAGTCAATCCTAAAGGAAATCAACCCTGAATATTCAGGAAAGGACTGATGCTAAAGCTGAAGCTCCAATATTTTGGCCACCTGATGTGAAGAGCCAATCCACTGGAAAAGACTGATGCTGGGAAAGACTGAAGGCAAAAGCAGAAGAGGGTGACAGGATGAGACGGTCAGACAGCATCACCAGTTCAATGGACAAGAATTTGAGCAAACTCCAGGGGACAGTGGAGGACAGAGGAGCCTGGCATGCTGTAGTCTATAGGATTGCAAATAGTTGGACACAACTTAGCAACTGAACAATGACAACAAAACCAAATATGTACTCATTTTTCACTGCAGCATTGTTTGAATTTTCAAAACAACAGAATACACGTAATGACCATCACAGGACACTGCTTGAATAAATTTTGGTATTCATACATAAAACTGTAAGAAGAATAAGGAAGGTATCTATGCTCTAGGAATAGAATTATTTTAAAGATACAGTATTAAGCTAAAAAAAAGAAGCAAAACACCAAAGTTTATATAGTATGCTAATTTTTGCAAAGAGTGACACAAGAAAGATGAATTAGAAATTAATTCAAATGGTTATATAAAGGTAGTTGGGTACAAAGTGGAAGGGATAAGGGAGGCAGTGACATTTCTTTGACTATATCTTTTGGTATATCTTTGACTTAATCGGGTAAATGTTAAACCTGTTTTTAAAAAGTAAAATAAAATCAGTAAGGATGAAGGATCCCTAAGATTAAATTCCAACATAAAAAAATGCACCCAAATAAATTTAAAGTGATCTTAATGAGAATGAAAACAGATCAGAATTAACCAGTGAATGAATGTCAGATGGCCTTAGATTTTCTTTATAGAGAGGTTTTTTAACTATAAATTCAAATTCTTTAATAGATATAAGGTTATTCAGATGTACTTTCTCCTGTGTCAGTTTTCATAAATTATGTTTTTCAGTGATGTTTTTAATTTATTTCAATTAAGTCAGTATTTCTCAGTCCTTTTTTCATTACTATTCCCTGAAGAATCCTTTCTAGACTTTTTTTTCCTAGTCAAAATCTGTGGAAGTACATAATGCAATGTTTACAGGGATATGAATAGCTTTACATGATCATATAAGAAAAGAAAAAATTTAAATCAGAGATCCAAGCTTTCCTCTTTAATAAGCTAAACAATGAAGAGCAAAATTAACCCAAAGTAAGAAGAAAGTAATATAAAGAGCAGATATCAATGAAATAGAAGATGGTGTACAACACAGAAAATAAAAATTAATAACAAAACTTGGTTCCATGAAAAGGTCAATAAAATTTATAAATCTCTGATTAGACTGATTAAGAAGAAAATTAAACATGTAAATTAACAATACAGGAATAAGAGGGGTATATCACTACAGATTATACAATCATGAAAAGAAAAACAGAATACCGTGGACAATTTTATGCCAATAAATTTGACAATCAAGCATGCATTCTCAATTGGCATGATATCATCCCCAAGTGGATAAAAACTGGTTCTTGGAAGTCCAAGAAATCTGTACAGGTGTATAAGTCAGTACATAAATAGAATATATAGCATTATCTATGGCATTAAAATTTCATGGGGACAGTGGTGGCTAGGAAAAAAAAAAGTCTAAAAAGGATCCTTCAGGGAACAGTAATGAAAAAAGGACTGAGAAACACTGACTTAACTGAAACAAACAAACAAACAAAAAAATCACTGAAAAATATAAATTATGAAAACAAACACAGAAGAAAAAGAGTATCTGAACAGCCTTATACCTATTAAAGAATATGAATCTGTAATTAAAAACCTCTCCATACAGAAACTCCAAAGCCATCTGACATTCATCACTGGTGAATTCTAACAAAAACTAGAGAAAAAAATAAGAGCAACATAATTCAGAAAATAAGATATCAAGTCTCCCCAAACTGATTCAACACAATCCCAATGAAAATCCAAACAAGCTCATCAAACATAACGTAATAGAAAATTCAGAAATAGATGCACAAATATTTTTCACTTGATTTCTACCAACAAGCCTTTTCAACAAATGGTACCAGAATAACAGGATATCCATAAGGGAAAAAAATGAACCTTTAACCCTTCAGTTCAGTTCAGTTCAGTTCAGTCGCTCAGTCATGTCCGACTCTGTGACCCCATGAATCACAGTACACCAGGCCTCCCTGTCCATCACCATCTCCCGGAGTTCACTCATACTCATGTCCATCGAGTCCATGATGCCATCCAGCCATCTCATCCTCTGTCGTCCCCTTCTCCTCCTGCCCTCAATCCCTCCCAGCATCAGAGTCTTTTCCAATGAGTCAACTCTTTGCATGAGGTGGCCAAAGTACTGGAGTTTCAGCTTTAGCATCATTCCTTCCAAAGAACACCCAGGACTGATCTCCTTTAGAATGGACTGGTTGGATCTTCTTGCAGTCCAAGGGACTCTCAAGAGTCTTCTCCAACACCACAGTTCAAAAGCATCAATTCTTCGGCACTCAGCTTTCTTCACAGTCCAACTCTCACATCTATACATGACCACCGGAAAAACCACAGCCTTGGCTAGACGGATCCTTGTTGGCAAAGTAATGTCTCTGCTTTCCAATTTAACCCTTATCTCACACTATCACTTCATGGGAAATAGATGGGGAAACAGTGGAAACAGTGTCAGATTTTATTTTTTGGGGGCTCCAAAATCACTGCAGATGGTGACTGCAGCCATGAAATTAAAAGACACTTACTCCTTGGAAGAAAACTTATGACCAACCTAGATAGTATATCCAAAAGCAGAGACATTACTTTGCCGACTAAGGTCCGTCTAGTCAAGGCTATGGTTTTTCCTGTGGTCATATATGGATGTGAGGGTTGGACTGTGAAGAAGGCTGAGCGCCAAAGAATTGATGCTTTTGAACTGTGGTGTTGGAGAAGACTCTTGAGGGTCCCTTGGACTGCAAGGAGATCCAACCAGTCCATTCTGAAGGAGATCAACCCTGGGATTTCTTTGGAAGGAATGATGCTAAAGCTGAGGCTCCAATACTTTGGCCACCTCATGCGAAGAGGTGACTCATTGGAAAAGACTCTGATGCTGGGAGGGATTGGGGGCAGGAGGAGAAGGGGACGACCGAGGATGAGATGGCTGGATGGTATCACGGACTCCATGGACGTGAGTCTGAGTGAACTCCGGGAGATGGTGATGGACAGGGAGGCCTGGCGTGCTGCGATTCATGGGGTCACAAAGAGTCGGACACGACTGAGCGACTGAACTGAACTGAACTGAACTCAAAATGGAATATATATCTAGATGTAAAAGCTAAAACTAAAAAAATCCTAAAAGAAAACACAGGTGAAAATCTTTGTAACCGAGGGGTAGTCAAATTTTGCTTAGACATGATACAGAAAGAAAAAACTAAATATAAAACTTCTCTTTGTTACAAAAATAAAAAGTAAAAAAATATTTTTTAATTAAAAAAAATTTTAAGTAAAAAAGAAAGAAAAGAAAAAGGTAAGTCACAAAATGGGAGAACATATTCACAATATATATAATCTGACAAAAGACTTGTATCCAAAGTATATGAAATATCTATACTCCATAGTAAGAAAACAAGCCATCTAATTTTATCAATAATGAACAACAGATCTGAACAAATCCTTCACAAAAGAAAATTTTGGAATAATCATTAAGCATAAGAAAAGATCATTAATCATAAGGAAAATGCAAGTTAAAATGAGCTACCACTATATATCAATAGAATGGATAAAATGGAAGACTGACATTCTTACAACATGATTATTCATTGTTAATGAAATCACTAAGTCATCAAGAAAATGTTGATGTTGATTATATCCTTTGTGTTCAGTTTAAGAGAATCAAAACCATGTAATAATGCAAAATGAGTTCTTTGTAATATTCAGTCTTTTAAAGTATCTTGTATTCTCTAATTAAGAGTCCCTTGGACAACAAGGCGATCAAACCAGTTAATCTTAAAGGAAATCAACCCTGAGTACTCATTAGAAGGACTAATGCTGAAGTTGAAGCTCCAGTATTTCGGTCACCTGATGCAAATAGTAGACTCACTGGAAAAGTCCCTGATGCTGGGAAAAACAAAGGGCAGAAGAAGAGGGAGTCAGATGATGAGATGGCTGGATGGCATCACTGACACAATGGACATGAACTTGGGCAAACTTCAGGAGATGGTGAGGGACAAGGAAGCATGGTGTGCTGCAGTCCACGAGGTCACAAAGAGTTGAACACGACTGAAAGACTGAAAGACTGAACAATATATTTCCTAAAGATTCTGGAGAGAAGTAGGCTTTGCTATTACATTAACATGAAAACAAGAACTTAGTAAGGATTCTGTTCTCAACTACATAGACGGGAAGCTCCACAGCCAGACTGAGGAAGGAAACGAAAGTCCCTCAGTCATGTCTGACTCTTTGCAACCCCAAGGACTATATGTAGCCTGCCAGGCTCCTCTGTCCATGGAATTCACCAGGCAATTCTATTGCTGTGGGTTGCCGTTCTCTTCTCCAGGGGATCTTCCCAACTCAGGGATTGAACCCAGGTCTCCCACGTTGCAGGCACATTCCTTACCATCTGAGCCACCAGGGAAGCCACCACAGCCAGACTACCTGGGTTTAATTCTTGATTGCATGCCTTTTTAGTTGTAAAATTTTGAGCAGGTTATTTATCCTCTAAACCTGGATACTGGTGCTGGTCTCTGATAATCTCCCTCCCTCTTTTTTCTTTGTGTCTTTTAATCTGCATGACCATGTATCTAGAGTAAATATAAACATACTCTTAACATCAGAATTCTCATATAAATACTATGATTTAATAAAACTTGTTTTACTTCACACACAAGAAAAACAGAGATTATAGTATTTAAGTCTGTTACAATGGTTAAATAATACATGAAAAATATTTAGAATAGTACCTGGCACATAACAAGTGTCTAATAACTGTTTGTATCAATTAACAAATTATTTACTGTTATTACATTTTATTTGAAGAAATCCAAAACTTCAGATTATTGTCTTTCACTAACAATAACACCTGCCTTCCCAGGTGGCTCAGTGGTAAAGAATCCTCCTGTCAATGCAGGAGATGCAGGTTTGATTCCTGGGTCAGGAAGATGCCCTAGAGAAGGAAATAGCAACCCACTCCAGGATTCTTGCCTGGAAAATCCTAAGGACACAGAAGCCTGTAAGGCTATAGTCCATGGGGTCACAAAAGAGTCAGATACAACTAGCAACTAAACAACAGACAATAACATACAAGCACATAATCTGACAAAGCCACCACTACATATTTACTCTAACCACAATCAGAATTAAAAGGACATTCTTATTCACTAGTTACTGACTCTTATTTTTTATATAACCATGATCTGAGACTAGAGTCTAATAAACATCACTACTGACTAGGACATATTTTACCTAACCTCTCTACAATATAAGAACCCACCCATTAGAAGAAAAGGAGAAACAAACTGGAATTCCAGCCAGGAGGAAATGTCAGCAAGTGTCAACATTAGAATCTCTAAGTGAATTGGCTCAACTAGCTTATCAAATGATTCTGATTATGCTCTTCAAGATTTAGGATCTCCCAACATTCATGTTGGCCCACTGAGATGTGTAAACAGGCTGTCAATAATCCAAACAATCCAGAACACAAAAACAGATGTAACCTGTAAAATTTGTGGTTATTTAAAAAGGTTGAGGGGCTTCCTGGTGGTCCAATGGTTAAGAATCCACCTTCCTATGCAGGAAATGGGGGTTTGATCCCTGACTGTGGAACTAAGGCCCCACATGCCACAGGGCAACAACTCCACGTGCTGCAACCGCTAAGCCTGTGTGCTCTAGAGTCCATACAACAAAATTAGAGAAGCCCGTGTGCTGCAATGAAGACCCAGCACGGCCTAAATAAATAAGTAAACCGAGAGAACAGAACAAATGTTCTGACAGAGCACATTTCATGCAACAACAAAAGATAAATTATCTTCCTGCCCAAATCTTTTCCTAAGAACTTTTTTTTTGCAAAACAGACAGAGCTCTGCAACTGTGATAAACTTAATATATCTACACATTGCCAGTTACAATTTAAGTTTATAAAACACTTTTGAAAGCATCAAGGCATTGTGTAGGCACCTGTATAGATATGCATTCTCAAACAAATTGATACCACTTCTGGGAGTTTATTCTGAACAATCACTGAAAAGAAAAACTGTTAGACACAAAAAGATGTTCATTACACTATAACCTGGGCTTCCCTGGTGGCTCAGTGGTATAAGAATGTGCCTGCAATGCAGGAGATTTGGGTTCAGTCCCTGGGTCGGGAAGATCCTGTGGAGAAGTAAATAGCAACCCACTCCAGTATTCTTGCCTAGAGAATCCCATGGACAGAGGAGCACGGCAGGCTACAGTACACGGGGTCACAAAGAGTTGGACATGACTGAGCGGCTGACACACACACACACACACACACTATAACCTACAAGGTGACTGACTTAAGTTTCCTAAAAACAAAGCCACTGTTAAGTTATATAAGGCATGTTAACTCAAGAGACTCCTATGTTCTCAAAATACTAATCATGAAGATATATAAAAATGATAAAAGTCTATAAAAGCCATGTGAAAATATAATGGAAATTACAGAACCAATTTCTGACTCCACATGTAAGAAACCTGGAAGTAAGTCACTGCTTTGTCCTGAAGAGTAAAAAGCTATTAATAAAGCAACTGAAAAAATCAACAACTCTTCCTGTATCTGTGAGAAAGGAGGGCACAGGGCACATTGCTGCCCACGAGATGGAGAGACAAACAAGGGAATACAGTGAGTCATGGTTTATCAGAGCAGAGATTCAAGAGTAAAAACTAACACAGAAATCAGTGCCAAGAAAATCTGAACTGTAAGGGACAAATTGCTGGGGGCTTGGTGTGGACAAGTCTGGGAGTTAAAAATTCCAGGGAAACTCAGTCAAAGGGGGCCCACAGACTTGTAAGTTTTATTTCCAAGATTTTAACCAGATTCTCACAATAAATATAGGAAAAACTTCCTCTTAAATGTCCCAAACAGAGTAGGAGAGAGGAGCTATTTTGAAATTTATCAGGGCCCTCTGTTATTTCCAGCAAGGCTTGCCCTAGTAGAAACTAAGTAATCAGTCTAGACTAACAGTATAACTGACGTGTGAGAAGGGACATACCAAACTCCAACCTACTCTAGCCATCCTCTCCCACCTAAAGAGGGAGGAAAAAATTAGAAACACTTGTGAAGTTCACAGACTGAAATAGTGAGACCAAATTAGGGAACTTCCCTGGTGGCTCAGATGGTAAGGAATCTGCCTCCAAGGCAGGAGACCCGGGATTGATCCCTGCATCAGGAAGATCCCCTGGAGAAGGAAATGGCAACCCACTCCAGTATTCTTGCCTGGGAAATCCCATGGACAGAAGAGCCTGGCAGGCTACAGTCCATGGAGTCGCAAAGAGTTGGATACAACTGAGAGACTTTCACTTCACAATCAGGGAACTATGAATACTTCCCTTATTAGCCACACCTAACACCACATTTCTAAAGGCCTATTTAGAGTAGTTTCTTTTACCTGGTACATCGTGTCCAGCTATCAAGAAAACATTACAAGTCACACTAAAAGGCAAAAACTACTATTTGAAAAGATAGACTATGCATCAGAATCAGACATGGTGCTAATGCTGGAATTATCAAGCTAGAAATTTAAAACAATTATGATTAATATAAGGGCTTTAAAGGATAAATTAGAGCACAAACAAGGTCAGATGGGAAATGTAAATAGAGAGATGGAAATCCTAAGAAAGAAACAAAAAGAAATACTAAAGATTAAAAACACTGTAACAGAAATGAAGAATGCTTTGATGGGTTTATCAGTAGACTGGACACAACTTTAAAAAAGAATCTGAGCTTGAAGACATGTTAATTGAAACCACCAAAACTAAAACATAAAGACAACAAAGACTGAAAAGAATAAGACAATATTCAAGGACTGTGGAACAACTACAAAAAGAGTAATAAAAACATAATGCAACTGCCAGAAGGATGAGAAAAATAGAAGCAAAAGAATTATGTGAAATAATAATGACTCAGAATTTCCCCAAATTAAGGTCAGATACTAAACCACAGATCCAGGAAGCTTAAGGAACATTAAACAGGGAGATCCCGCAAGATAGCAGAGTAAAATACAGAGTCCACCTTCCTCCCCACAAATATCTCAAAAACATATCTGTGTATGGAACAACTCCTACAGAACACCTTCTGAAAGCTGGCAAGACCCCAGACTTCCAAAAAGGCAAACCAATCTCCACAGAATGAGGTAGGGGAAAAGCTGTAAGAGAAAAATGAGACAAAGGATTTGGGATGGGGACCTACACCTTGGTGAGGGAGCCATGAAGAAGAAAAAGTTCTGCACACTTGGAAACCCCCTCACTGCAGGGTTGGGGAAGAGCTTTGGAACCACAGAGGGGAATGCAGCAACATGTGCTCAGAAGGTAAAATGGAGAGAAATCACCATAGAGATTCTTGCTGACCAGCACTTACCAGGCAAGATGCTGTTGGCACGCCCTGGTGCAGCCAGTATGGGCTGGGTGCTGAGGGCTTTGGGGGCTGGACCCTAGGGAGAGGACTGGGGTTGACTGCTGTGAAGATACTCTGAAGTGGCTAGTATAACACAGCTGAGGGACTCCAGGGAGTTGGGCCTGACAGAGAGACAGGAGATCATTGCTGTGGGGATCCTCAAAAACTGTGCACTCAACTGACAACAGGACCCAACCTTCAAGAGTGCCATAGGTGCGACAAGCCCCAGCTGTGGACTGCGACCCCAGAGGCAGATGCGCTGGCCAGCCACCACCAAACCCGGCACAAGTGCCAGAGGTGGGAGGAGTCGCAAATGCAACTTATGATCCCAGAGAGAGGTATTCAGGCCAACTGGCCACCATCAAAGCCAGGGCAAGACAATAGTCAGGGAACAAACTGCCACTGCAGTCCCAACCCCAAGGTAGCAGCTGCCACCAAGCTGTCAGCAGGCAGAGGTCACAGTCCACACCTTCCTGTGAACTTATGTGGCTTGGCTCTAACAAGGGACACACAACCAGGGACCAACTAACTACCCTTCAGTTCAGTTCAGTCGCTCAGTCGTGTCAGATTCTTTGCGACCGCATCAACCGCAGCACACCAGGCCTCTCTGTCCATCACAAACTCCCAGAGTCCACCCAAACCCATCTCCATCGAGCCGGTGATGCCATCTAACCATTTCATCCTCTGTCGTCCCCTTCTCCTCCAGCCCTCAATCATTCTCAGCATCAGGGTCTTTTCAAGTGAGTCAGCTCTTCGTATCAGGTGGCCAAAGTATTGGAGTTTCAGCTTCAACATTAGTCCTTCCAATGAACACCCAGGACTAATCTCCCTTAGAATGGACTGGTTGGATCTCCTTGCAGTCCAAGGGACTCTCAACAGTCTTCTCCAACACCACAGTTCAAAAGCATCAATTATTGGGCACCCAGCTTTCTTCACAGTCCAACTCTCACATCCATACATAACCACTGGAAAAACCGTAGCCTTGACTAGATGGACCTTTGTTGGCAAACTAATTTCTCTGCCTTTCAACATGCTGTCTAGGATGGTCATAACTTTCACTCCAAGGAGCAAGCGTCTTTTAATTTCATGGCTGCAATCACCATCTGCAGTGATTTTGGAGCCCAGAAAAATAAAGTCAGCCACTGTTTCCCCATCTATTTCCCATAAAGTGATGGGACCAGATGTCATGATCTTTGTTTTCTGAATGTTGAGCTTTAAGCCACCTTTTTCACTCTCCTCTTTCACTGTCATCAAGAGGCTCTTTAGTTCTTCAATTTCTGCCATAAGGGTGGTGTCATCTGCATATCTGAGGTGATTGATATTTCTCCCAGCAAACTTGATTCCAGCTTGTGCTTCCTCCAGCCCAGCGTTTCCCATGATGTACTCTGCATAGAAGTTAAATAAGCAGGGTGACAATATACAGCCTTGACATAGTCCTTTTCCTATTTGGAACCGGTCTGTTGTTCCACGGCCAGTTCTAACTGTTGCTTCCTGACCTGCAGACAGATTTCTTAAGAGGCAGGTCAGGTGGTCTGGTATTCCCAACTCTTTCAGAATCTTCCACAGTTTATTGTGATCCACATAGTCAAAGGCTTTGCCATAGTCAATAAAGCAGAAATAGATGTTTTTCTGGAACTCTCTTGCTTTTTCCATGATCCAGCAGATGTTGGCAATTTGATCTCTGGTTCCTCTGCCTTTTCTAAAACCAGCTTGAACATCTGGAAGTTCACAGTTCACATATTGCTGAAGCCTGGCTTGGAGAATTTTAAGCACTGCTTTACTAGCGTGTGAGATGAGTACAACTGTGCGGTAGTTTGAGCATTCTTTGGCACTACCTTTGTGTGGGATTGGAATGAAAACTGACCTTTTCCAGTCCTGTGGCCACTGCTGAGTTTTCCAAATTTGCTGGCATATTGAGTGCAGCACTTTTATAGCATCATCTTTCAGGATTTGAAATAGTTCAACTGGAATTCCATCATCTCCAATAGCTTTGTTCATAGTGATGCTTCCTAAGGCCCACCTGGCTTCACATTCCAGGATGTCTGGCCCTAGGGGAGTGTATGAACCACCTTAAACTATAGCAACTTCTCACAGGCCTCTGCTGAAGCAGGTACTCCGCACACACCCCAATTGTGTCTGCTATACCTCTCCATCTCCCCAGCCCGACTGAGAGGTGAGCCATAATAAGCTGCTATTTTCACCCCCTCTTGTATTGGCAGGGAACAGACACCAGAGGGTTGCCTACAAGCAGCTGTTACTGGTGTTCAGTCACTAAGTTGTGTCTGATTCTTTGTGACTCCGTGCACTGTAGCATGCCAGGCTCCTTTGTCCTCCACTATCTCCTGGAGGTTGCTCAAATTCATGTCCATTGAGTCAGTGATGTTATCTAACCATCTCATACTCTGTTGCCCCTTCGCCTTTTGCCTTCAATCTTTCCCAGCACCAAGGTCTTTTCCAATGGATAGGTTCTTCTCATCAGGTGGCCAAAGTATTGAAGCTTCAACAGAGGTAGGACCAAAACCAAAGCTAAGCTCCAGGGACTATGTGAACAAAGAAGAAGGGAAGACACTCTCGCAGCTACAGGATACCCAGCTGTGGATGTGACTGGTGATAGAAGCAAGATTCGATGCTGTAAAGAGCAACATTGCATAGGAACCTGGAATGTCAGGTCCATGAATCAAGGCAAATTGGAAGTGGTCAAACAAGAGATGGCAAGGGTGAACGTCGACATTCTAGGAATCAGCGAACTAAAATGGACTGGAATGGGTGAATTTAACTCAGATGACCATTATATCTACTACTGTGGGCAGGAATCCCTCAGAAGAAATGGAGTAGCCATCATGGTCAACAAGAGAGTCCGAAATGCAGTACTTGGATGCAATCTCAAAAATGACAGAATGATCTCTGTTTGTCTCCAAGGCAAACCATTCAATATCACAGTTATCCAAGTCTATGCCCCAACCAGTAACGCTGAAGAAACTGAAGTTGAATGGTTCTATGAAGACCTACAAGACCTTGTAGAACTAATACCCAAAAACGATGTCCTTTTCATTATAGGGGACTGGAAGCAAAAGTAGGAAGTCAATAAACACCTGGAGTAATGCAAATTTGGCCTTGGAATGCGGAATGAAGCAGGGCAAAGACTAATAGAGTTTTGCCAAGAAAATGCACTGGTCATAGCAAACACCCTCTTCCAACAACACAAGAGAAGACTCTACACATGGACATCACCAGATGGTCAACACCAAAATCAGAATGATTATATTCTTTGCAGCCAAAGATGGAGAAGCTCTATACAGTCAACAAAAACAAGACCAGGAGCTGACTGTGGCTCAGATCATGAACTCCTCATTACCAAATTCAGATTCAAATTTAAGAAACTAGGGAAAACCACCAGACCATTCAGGTATGACCTAAATCAAATCCCTTATGATTATACAGTGGAAGTGAGAAATAGATTTAAGGGCCTAGGTCTGATAGATAGAGTGCCTGATGAACTATGGGATGAAGTTCGCGACACTGTACAGGAGATAGGGATCAAGACCATCCCCATGGAAAAGAAATGCAAAAACGCAAAATGGCTGTCTGGGGAGGCCTTACAAATAGCTGTGAAAAGAAGAGAGGCGAAAAGCAAAGGAGAAAAGGAAAGATATAAGCATCTGAATGCAGAGTTCCAAAGAATAGCAAGAAGGGATAAGCAAGCCTTCTTCAGCGATCAATGCAAAGAAATGGAGGAAAACAACAGAATGGGAAAGACTAGAGATCTCTTCAAGAAAATTAGAGATACCAAGGGAACATTTCATGTAAAGATGGGCTCAATAAAGGACAGAAACGGTATGGACCTAACAGAAGCAGAAGATATTAAGAAGAGGTGGCAAGAATACACGAAAGAACTGTACAAAAAAGATCTTCACGACCCAGATAATCATGATGATGTGATCACTAATCTAGAGCCAGACATCTTGGAATGTGAAGTCAAGTGGGCCTTAGAAAGCATCACTACGAACAAAGCTAGTGGAGGTGATGGAATTCCAGTGGAGCTGTTTCAAATCCTGAAAGATGATGCTGTGAAAGTGCTGCACTCAATATGCCAGCAAATTTGGAAAACTCAGCAGTGGCCTCAGGACTGGAAAAGGTCAGTTTTCATTCCAATCCCAAAGAAAGGCAATGCAAAGGGTCGCTCAAACTACCGCACAATTGCATTCATCTCACATGCTAGTAAAGTAATGCTCAAAATTCTCCAAGCCAGGCTTCAGCAATACGTGAACCGTGAACTTCCTGATGTTCAAGCTGGTTTTAGAAAAGGCAGAGGAACCAGAGATCAAATTGCCAACATCTGCTGGATCATGGAAAAAAGCAAGAGAGTTCCAGAAAAACATCTATTTCTGCTTTATTGACTGTGCCAAAGCCTCTGACTGTGTGGATCACAATAAACTGTGGAAAATTCTGAGAGAGATGGGAATACCAGACCACCTGACCTGCCTCTTGAGAAATCTGTCTGCAGGTCAGGAAGCAACAGTTAGAACTGGACATGGAACAACAGACTGGTTCCAAAGAGGAAAAGGACTATGTCAAGGCTGTATATTGTCACCCTGCTTATTTAACTTCTATGCAGAGTACATCATGAGAAACGCTGGGCTGGAAGAAACACAAGCTGGAATCAAGACTGCCGGGAGAAATATCAATAACCTCAGATATGCAGATGACACCACCCTTATGGCAGAAAGTGAAGAGGAGCTAAAAAGCTTCTTGATGACAGTGAAAGAGGAGAGTGAAAAAGTTGGCTTAAAGCTCAACATTCAGAAAACGAAGATCATGGCATCTGGTCCCATCACTTCATGGGAAATAGATGAAGAAACAGTAGAAACAGTGTCAGACTTTATTTTGGGGGCTCCAAAATCACTGCAGATGGTGATTGCAGCCATGAAATTAAAAGACGCTTACTCCTTGGAAGAAAACTTATGACCAACCTAGATAGTATATCCAAAAGCAGAGACATTACTTTGCTGACTAAGGTCCGTCTAGTCAAGGCTATGGTTTTTCCTGTGGTCATGTATGGATGTGAGGGTTGGACTGTGAAGAAGGCTGAGCACTGAAGAATTGATGCTTTTGAACTGTGGTATTGGAGAAGACTCTTGAGAGTCCCTTGGACTGCAAGGAGATCCAACCAGTCCATTCTGAAGGAGATCAGCCCTGGGATTTCTTTGGAAGGAATGATGCTAAAGCTGAAGCTCCAGTACTTTGGCCAGCTCATGCGAAGAGTTGACTCACTGGAAAAGACTCTGATGCTGGGAGGGATTGGGGGCAGGAGGAGAAGGGGACGACCGAGGATGAGATGGCTGGATGGCATCACAGACTCCGTGGACGTGAGTCTGAATGAACTCTGGGAGATGGTGATGGACAGGGAGGCCTGGCGTGCTGCAATTCATGGGGTTGCAAAGAGTCGGACACGACTGAGCGACTGAACTGAACTGAACTGAACTGATCAGCCTGAGACTGTGGACTTTGGAGCAATTGTATGTCAATAAAATGGACAAATCTGGAAGAAATGGACAAATTCTTAGAAAAGTATAACCTTCCAGGACTGAACCAGGAAGAAACAGGAAATATGAACAGACCAATCACAGGCACTGAAATCAAAACTACAATAAAAAATCTTCCAACAAACAAAAGCCCAGGATCAGATGGCTTCACAGGTGAATTCTCCTGAACATTTAGAAAAGAGTTAACATCTATCCTCCTCAAATTCTTCCAGAACACTGCAGAAGAAGACAAACTCCCAAACTCATTCCATAAGGCCACCATCACCCTGATAACAAAACCAGATGAAGACATCACAAAAAAGACAATTACAGGCCAATATCACTGACAAACACAGATGAAAAAATCCAAAACAAAATTTTAGCAAACAGAACCCAACAACATAGTAAAAGGATCATACACCATGATCAAGTGGGGTTTATCCTGCCATAAAAAAATTAGGGTTAGGGTTAGGGGCTTCTCCAATATACACAAGTCAGTGTGATGTACCATATTAACAAACTGAAAGATAAAAAGCATACCATCGTCTCAATAGATGCAGAGGAAGCTTTTAACAAAATTCAACACTCATTTACAATTAAAAACTCTCCAGAAAGTAGGCACAGAAGGAACCTACCTAAACATAATAAAGGCCACATACAACAAACCCACAGAAAACATTCTCACTATTTAAAAACTAAAAGTATTTCCACTAAGATTAGGAAGAAGACAAGGGTAATCACTCCCACCATTATTAGTCATTATAGTTTTGGAAGTCCCAATAACAGCAATCAGAAAAGAAATAAAAAACATCTAGATTGGAGAAGAAAAAATAAAACTCTCACTATTTGAAGATAACATGGTATTATACATAGAAAACCCTAAAGATGCCACCAGAAAATTACTAGAGCTAATCAATGAATATAGTAAAGTCACAGGATATAAAATACACAGAAATCCCTTGCATTCCTATACACTAACAGTAAAAAATCAGAAAGAAAAATTAAAGAAACAATTCCATTAACTATTGCAACAAAAAGAATAAAATACCTAAGAGTAAACCTACCTAAAGAGACAAAAGACCTCTATGCATAAAACTATAAGACATGATGAAAGAAATCAAAGATGACACAAACAAATGGAGAGATATAACATGTTCTTAGATTGGAAGAATTAATATTATGATAATACTACCCAAAGCAATCTGCAGATTCAATGTAATCCCTATCCAACTACCAATGACATTTTTCACAGAACTAGAACAGAAAACTTCACAATCTGTATGGAAACACAAAAGACCCCAAACAGCCAAAGCAATCTTGAGAAAAACACACCTGGAGAAATCAACTTTCCTGCCTTCAGACTATACTACAAAGCTACAGTCATCAATACAGTATGGTACTGACACAAAAACAGAAATACAGACCAATGGAACAAGATAAAAAGCCCAGAGATAAACCCACACACCTATGGGCACCTTATCTTTGTCAAAGGAGGCAGGAATATATACAATGGAGAAAAGACAGCCTCTTCAATAAGTGGTGCTGGGAAAACTGGACAGCTACATGTGAAAGAATGAAACTAGAACACTTCCTAATATCATACACAAAATAAACTCAAAATGGATCAAAGATTTAAATGTAAGGCCAGAAACTATAAAGTTCTTGGAGAAAAACATAGGCAGTATATTCTTCAACACAAATTATAGCAAGATCCTATTTGACTCACCTCCTAGAGTAATGGAAATAAAAACAAAAATAATCAATGAGACCTAATTAAAATTAAAAGCTTTTGCACAAGAAAGGAAAGGTTGAACAATTTTAGAAGACAACCCTCAGAATGGGAGAAAATAACTGCAAATGAAGCAACTGACAAAGGATTAATCTCCAAAATATATATGCAACTCATAATAATATCAAAAAATGAACAGCCCAATCAAAAAATGAGCAGCAGAAACAGATATTTCTTCAAAGAAGACATACAGATAGCTAATAAACACATGAAAAAATTGCTCAATATCACTTAGAGAAATGCAAATCAAAACTACAATGAGGTATCACTTCATACCAGTCAGAATGACCAGCAACAAAAAAACTACAAACAATAAATGCTGGAGAGGATGTGGACAAAATGGAATCCTACTGCCCTTTTGGTGGGAATGTAAATTGGTACAGCCACTATGGAGAACAGTATGGAGATTCCTTAACAAACTAGTAATAAAACTACTATATGACCCAGTAATCCCACTACTGGGCAAATACTCTGAGAAAACCACAATTCAAAAAGACACAAGCACCCCAGTGTTCACTGCAGCACTACTGACAATAGCCAGGACAGGGAAGCAACCTAGATGTCCATCAACAGATGAATGGATAAAGAAGTCGTGGCACATATATACAATGACATAATACTCAGCCATAAAAAGTAATGAATTTGAGTCAGTTGTAGTGAGGTGGACGAACCTAGAGCATGTTACACAGAGTGAAGTAAGTCAGAAAGAGAAAAACTAATACCATATATTAACACATACAGATGGAATCCAGAAAAATAGTACTGATGAACTTTTTAATTTATTCTCTATGCAGACATAGAGAATGGTCTGGTAGACACAGAGGGGGACGGACAGGGTAGGACAAATTGAAAAAGTATCACTGACATATATATACTATGCTTATTCACACAGTCCTGTCCAACTCTTTGCAACCCCACGGACTATAGACTGCCCAGCTCCTCTGTCCATGGGGATTCTCCAGGTGAGAATACTGGAGTGGGTTGCCATGCCCTCCTCTAACGGATCTTCCCAACCCAGGGATGGAACCCTGGCCTCCCGCATTGCAGGCAGATTCTTTACCGTGTGAGCCACCAGGGAAGCCCATGAATACAGGAGTGGGTAGCCTACCCCTTTTCAAAACTATCAAGTGTAAAACACGTACTAGAGGGAAGCTGCTGTATAACACAGGGAGCCCAGCCTAGCACTCTGTGATCATCTATAGGGGTGGAATGGGTAGGGAGAGACTCAAGAGGGGATATATAGATAGATAAATAGATAAGAATGTGACTGATTCATGTTGATGTACGGTAGAGACCAGCACAACACTGTAAAGCAATTATCCTTCAATTAAAAAAAAAACACCAACCAGCAAAAATGCACCCCCAAAACTATACCAAGGCATATAGTTTTCAAACTGCTGAAAATCCAAGATAAAGTGCTGAAAGAAGCCATAGGGAAAAAACACCTTACCTATAGAGCAACAAAGATAAGAGTTACATCTGACTTCTCAGAAACCACGCAAGCAATAGGAAAGTAGAGTAAAACATTGTTGAAAGATGTTCTTTAGACAGAAGGAATATTATCTAGGTCAAAAACTCAGATCTACATTAACAAAGGAAGAATACCAAAGAAAGAATAAGTGAAGACAAAATAAAAACTTTTATTTTTCTTATTCTTTGTTCATAGTCTTTAATTGAAATGACAACAAAGGAAATAGCTATTTAAAACAAAACCACACAGCTGCTTCAGCCTAAATTAAGAGGTGGCACCAGGTGTGGGGTTCACATTCTGGGTGGGCAACTGCAAAGCAACCTCAATGATCTGGGGCTTGTCTATGATCCTGGATGTGTGGTTACCCTTCTCCATAATCCCAATAATCCATACCTGTTGGCCTTCACCATATTTGGGGGACTTTATCTCTGCATAGAACTGAGTTACTTGCTCACAAAGTAAACAGATCAGGAGGCCTTTTGACATCTCCAGACAGGTCCCATGCATAAGGCCAAACATGTTTCCACAGGCCTTGCTCACAGCTGCCATCTTGGCCAGGATAGGAAGGTTATGAATCACCAAAGACACCTTGTTTCTCTACTGTTTGGCCAGGTTTTGTGCATGGCCCAGAATCCCAAAGCCTGTGATGTTGGTGGCTGCATGGGCATTGAATGTACACACGAGTCCTGCCACTGTTCTGTTGAGCCTGGCCATGTTCATCATTGCCTCTTGGTACTCCAGCTCCACATCTTCCTGGGGAACCACTAGCTTGATTTTATTCCATTTATCAGGAATGTCCAGCCACTGGTGCATGGCCATGATCACTTGCATCCCCAAACGTTTTGTCAACACAAGCACACCCAGCACTGCATTATCTGGCATGACAAATTCGTTGGGGTGGCAGACAGTTGTATCCACAACAACCCATGGGTTTAACACAGGGGTTTAGCTCTCTTTGGCCACCCATTATAGACATTCCCACCTCCTCTGCTGCATCTTTAAAACCCTGTATATTTAGGGGCATTACTTTATCCCTTTCCCTGTTGGTCATTTTATGACTGATTCCAAGAAGCATCAGCATGTTGTCACATTCTGTGCCCCCCATGGCACAGAGGTCACTGAGGACATTGGCACAGGCTATCCTGCCCATCATATAAGGGTCAGCAACCATGGGCTAAATGTAATCTGCAATTTGAACCAAGGGAAGACTGCCATGCCTCAGAGGAAAGACACAAGTGTCCATCCCAATGCCAAGTCTTGGCACATCTGCTACAAGAAATTGCTCTTCTTGGAAGTGGTTCTCCTGTAAGGACTCCAGCAATTTCTGCAGGACATCTTAGAGCCCTTTGAAGCTGGACCCTTCAGTTAAGTGAACCTAGTTAACCAGAAGCTGTTTTCCAATTTATAACTTTCCCAATTAAAGTACTCCCGCTCAGATATGGTTCTTGAGCCCACACACCTCACAGTTGGGCTCCTCCTCTCCCTCTCCTATGAGGCTGGTTTCTTTATAGATTCACCAGTTTGCTTTGCATCCTCTGCCTCCTCCCACAAACAGGACTCTGTCACTCCCACAAAGTACCAGGCACGGTACCTTAACAAATTTAAAGTAAGAGAAATCATGCAATGTCTGCTCTCAGACCACAATGAAATTAAACTAGAAATCAATTAGAAAAATAACAGGAAAATCTCAAAATAAATGGAGATTAAACAACATACTTTAAATAACTCATGGCTCAAAGAAGAAATCTCAAGAGAAATATAAAAATACTTTGAATCAAATGAAAATGAAAACACAACTTATCAAAATTTCTGGGATGCAGCAAAAGCAATGCTTAGAGGGGATTTATAGCATTGAGTGCATACACTGGGAAAAAAGATCTAAAATCAATCATCTAACAGCACTGAGTGCATACACTGACAAAAAAAGATCTAAAATCAATCATCTAACCTTAGGGAACCAGGAAAAAAAAAAAAAAAACGAGAGAGAGAGCAAATTAAATACAAAGTAAGCAGAAGAAAAAATAATAAAAACTACAGCAGAAATCAATGAAATTGAAATTGAGAAGTGAATAGAGAAAATGAACCAAAATAAAAGCTGATGTATTTTTTTAAAAATCAATAAAATTGATAAACCACTAGCTAGGCTGACTAAACTAAGAGAGGACATAAATTTCTAGTACCAGAAATGAAAGAGGGGACATCACTACAGACCTCTTGGAGATTAAAAGAATAATAAAGGAATACTATGAACAACTCTCGGAAAAGGCAATGGCACCCCACTCCAGTACTCTTGCCTGGAAAATCCCATGGATGGAGAATCCTGGTGGGCTGCAGCCCATAGGGTAGCTGAGAGTTGGACACGACTGAAGTGACTTAGCAGTAGCAGCAGCATGAACAACTCTATGTCCACAAATTTGATAACCTCAATGGAACAGACCAATTCTCTTGAAAGACACAATCTGCCAACACTCACATTAAAAAAAAAGGACAGTCTGACTATACCTATTAAAGAAACAGAATTCATAATTAACCTTGCACAACAAAAAACAACAGGCCCAGGTGGATTCACTAATAAATTCTACCAAATATTTAAAGAAGAAATTATACAAATTCTCTACAATCTCTTTCAGAGGATAGAAACAGAGGGAATACTACATAAGTTCTTCCATGTGACCACGTTAACCCTAACACTAAAACTAGACAAAAATGTTACAAGAAAAGTACAGACCAATATCTCTCATGAACACAGATGCAAAACTTAACAAAATATTAGCAAATTGAACCTAACAATACATAAAAAGAATTATACACCATGACCAAATGGAATTTATCCCAGATGTGCATGCTAGTTCAACATTCAAAAATTAATTAACATAATGCAATGCATAAACAGAATGAAAAAGAAAAATCACATGATCATATTCAATAGATTCAGAAAAAGCAGTGGATAAAATCACTCATCCATGATAAAACCTCTCGATAAATTAGGAACAGAGAATTTTCTCAACTTGATGGAGAATAATCTATAAAGAAAAACGTATAGCTAACATCATACTAAAA
This sequence comes from Budorcas taxicolor, assembly GCF_023091745.1. Classification (NCBI taxonomy): domain Eukaryota; kingdom Metazoa; phylum Chordata; class Mammalia; order Artiodactyla; family Bovidae; genus Budorcas; species Budorcas taxicolor. Next base: position 38,360,072 of record NC_068916.1, read on the forward strand.
GGAAAAAACTCAAAGCTTTCCCATTATAAATAGGAAAAAGGCTACAATGGCCCTCTCATCACTCCTTTTCAACACTGTACTGGACATACCAGCTAACTCAATAAGACAAGAAAAGGAAATAAAAGGCATACAGACAAGGAAGAGAAAAAGTAAAACTGTCTTTGTTCACAAATCACACTATCATCTAAGTAGAAAATCCAACAAAATCAACAAAATTCCTAGAAGTAAGTATACTAAGGTTCTGATATACAAGAACAGTAGTCAATCACATTCCATATACCAGAAATGAACAAGTGTAACTTGAAATCTGATGCTTTCCAGGTGGTGCAATGGTAAAGAATACATCTGCCACTGCAGCAGATGCAACAGACACAGGTTCAATCCCTGAGTCAGAAAGATCCCCTGGAGTAGGAAATGGCAACCCATTCTAATATTCTTGCCTAGAAAATTCCATCGACAAAGGAGCCTGGTAGGCTACAGTCCAGGGGTTGCAAAGAGTCAGGAACTACATGCACACATGAATTTGAAACTTAAAACACAATACCATTTACATTGGTAATAAAATAATGTACAAGATCTATATGAGGAGAGCTACAAAACTCTGATTAACAAAATCAAGTAAAAATTAACTAACTAAAGGGATTCCATATCATGGGACACAAAGACTTATATAATGTCAAGATATCAATTTTACAAACCTGATCTGTAGATTCAATATAATCGAAATCAAAATTCCAGCAATTTTGTACATACAAACAAACTTATTCTAAAGTTTATATGGAGAGAAGGAAATGGCAACCCACTCCAGTACGCATGCCTGGGTAATCCATGGACAGAGGAGCCTGGCAGGCTACAGTCCATGGAGTTGCAAAAAAGTCAGATACAACAGAACAACTAAACAACAACAAAAGCAAACCACCTACTCCAACCAGTGCAGCTTGCCAGCCTGGGTCATCCCATGCCCCACACCCCCACCCACCAAACTAAACACTGGACTGAAATGAAAATACTGTTTTTGCTAAGACATCAATGAAACGATTTGGATTAAGTTGAGTGATTACATCAGAAGAAGGGTATGGGTCATCTGGAGAGCTGGCCAGTCCTGGGACATGCTCTCTAGAGTCTGTCTCCCGAGACAAATGTGGTCTCAGACAAAGGCACTGACCACTGCTCTGCCTCCATTAGGTCCACACACACATACATGTCAGCTTGAGATAAACTCATATCAAATACTTTCTTTCACTCACTGAACCTGAGTATGAGAATTAATAGTCCTTGTTTGAATAAAGACTCACCCACTTAGTGGTTGGATAATCTTACAAAAGTCACTTAATTGGTCTCAGCCTGTTTCTTCTTCTCTAAAATGGGGGATAATCTTAAGTAGAACTACCAGTTCTTAATGTTCAATAAATATTTATAAAGCCCCCACTATACGCCAAGTATATGGTTGAATTTTTTTTTAAGATTTTGCATGTAAAAAGAAGCTGATTCCAGTCTGGCCCAAAGTAAACCTAATTTTCACTACTAAGAATGTGTCTCTTCCACATTCCATAGGCAATGTTCATTTGTCAGCCAACGGAAAACCATCAGCAGCAACTTTTGCCCCCAGAATAGTGATATTCTGTTTACAAAGTGTGGTCTTTTTTTTTTTTTTGCTTCTGTACTTAATAGAGCCTCATATAATATCAGAGCTGGAAAGAATCTTAAAAGTCATCCAGGCCAGCTTTCTGCCTACCTGGCCAGGTGGCCCACCCTATCTTTGGACAGCTCAGCTAGTAGACAATTCTTTCTTGAAATCAGATCATCTTCCCTGTGGTCTGTGTCCTAGTTCTGCTCTCTAAATCATCTCAGGAAAAAAGCTACATTTTTTCATCTCTCTTATAACAGTCCTTTTTGTGTATGTGGAGACCTCTCTCACTCCTTCCTCAGAAATAAATCTTTTATCCAGGCTCAGATAAAAAGTAGTAACAACTACTTCAATCAATTTCTTTTCCAAAGGAAACAGTGCCTTTATTAAGATGATGGGAATTGTCTGCCCACTTAAATCTTTACATATTTTATTGACTAATATAAATTAAGGCATTCAAAATGAAAAAAATAAAAGTTTATATGGAAAGGGCAAAAAATCTAGAATAGTCAACACAATACTGAAGGAAAGGAACAAAGCAGGAGGACTGATGCTACCTGACTTTAAAACCTACTACACATAAAGCTTCTTTACTGTCTGAGCTACTAGGTATCACCAGTGGTAAAGAACCCACCTGTCAAGGCAGATTTAAGAGACCTGCGTTCGACCCCTGGAGAAAAGCATGGCAATCCACTCCAGTATTCCTGCCTGGAGAATCCCATGGACAGAGAAGCCTGGTGGGCTACAGTCCATGGGATCACAAAGTGTCAGACACAACTGAGTGACTAACACACAATCATAGTTGAGGCAGCACACAGATGGGCCCCAGGTCAGCTATCTACAACTGGCCTCCTGTTCATATCTCCTAGGGCCGGTCATTCATTACCAGGCCGTTTACATTTCCTGAAGTAAGAGACAAATGGGCTCCAGGACTACAAATTTATGACTGGACTTCTGTCTATATTTTAAGATCTATACCTCAATATAAAAACCAACAAGAACAGGGTAAATAACTGGACATTGGGCAGTTTTAGGGCAGGGACAGAGTGGGACCAAAACCTGTTAAAAGATTAAGAGGTCACACACTCCCCCATCCTTAGGGCAAAGGAGACACTATGCATACGCAAAAATCCTTCATGGGGTCAAAAGGGCAGGGGACGCCAGACCAAGTAAGCCTTGCTACCCCCCTTCCATAAGCCTTTTCGGTGGGATCCATCTTAACTGAAAGGTCTGTGCACACCCAGGGGAGGGTTAGGACAGGTCAGGTGTGGAAAAAGAAACCAGATAAGTGGCTAAATAAGACTAGGAAGAACTGTCCTATATAAATGACTTAACATTTTCTGTGCTCCTCACTATGGGGGACGCCCACACCCCTTCTCTCCAGGTGCATCTCTGCCTTGCTTCTATCTTAACTAAACAAACTGTTTCTCTGTGTGCTCCTCCCACTTGTTCTTATGCTATGTCTCTAATAATAAACTTTATACCTGCATTTACAGTTTTTGTCTCCATGATAAATGCATCTTTCACTGGGGGCAAAGATCCAGGAAAAAAATTAGCCTCTAGCCTTTGCTGGTCTGGATTCCTGGTTTTCATCCACGTTGCCCAGGTTCAACTCCTGGGTAGGGAATTAAGACCTTACTTCATGCCACTGCACACTGCTGCCTCATGGAGATCACAGTGACAGCCACCTCTAGATACACCACAACGATTTAGCAACGACAACAATTATGGCTTATTTTATAATGCTGAGAATTATACTTTAAATCACCTAAATTCAAATTAATAGTGAAAAAAATTCTGCTGTATCTTCAACGTTTTGTAATAATCTCAGCTAGTTAACATACATTTTAACAAGTTCACTGAAATACTTAAACATCTCACATGACATTAAAATGCAAAATTATAGTCATTATTAAATAACTTCACAATTGAGTAACAAAGTCAGAAGAGAAAAAACTTCCAATAAATAATTTTTGTGATATTGTGATTTATAATGATATATACTGAATCTTGGCACCTGACACAGAGCTTCTAATAATCCTGGAATTTCCTAACAGCTCCTAACAACTGGAATTTCCTAAATGAAAAGAGCAATAAAGGTATCTTTTGTTATTCATAACAATTCCCTTTTAGGCACACCAGAGATTCTATTAATGAACTTACTTTTGGAAAGCCCCTAAGGATGGGGGCTGGTTGCCAGGGGAACCAACCAAGCTACTAGAGGATTAGAACTTTTATTCCAACTCCCCAACCTCCAGAGAAGGAAGAGCAACTGGCTGGAAGTTGGACCAATCACCAATGAACAATGATTTAATCAATCATACCTGTATAATGAAGACTTCATAAAATACCTGAACTATAATGTTTGGTGAGCCTCCAGGTTGGTGAACATGTACAGGGACTGAGAAGGTGACATACCTGGGTAGGTCAAGGAGGTCTCAGGTCTCCTATATCTTGCCCTATATCTTCAATCTGGGCTGTTACTGAGTTACATCCTTTATAATGAAAGTGAAAGTGAAGTTGCTCAGTCATGTCCAACTCTTTGCGATCCCATGGATTGTAGACTACCAGGCTCCTCTGTCCATAGGATTCTCCAGGCAAGAATACTAGAGTGGGTTGCCATTTCCTTCTCCAGGAGATCTTCCCGACCCAGGGATTGAACCCAGGTCTCTGGCATTGTAGGCACACACTTTATAGTCTGAGCCACGAGGGAAGTCAATCTGGCTGTTACTAAGTTATATCCTTTATAATAAACCAGTCATCTAATAAGTAAACTGTTCCCTAAATTCTGAGAGCCATTTTGGCAAATTAATTGAACACAAAAAAGGGTCACAAGAACCTCTGATTTATAGCCAATGGGTCAGAAGCATAGGTACCAACCTGGACCTGCAATTGTCATCTAAAAGAAGGGGAAGTCATGCAGAACTATGCCTTTAGCTTGTGGGATCTGACAGTGTCATATTTCCATAAACTGTAGGGCACCCAGTGTCCAAAGAATTGGAGAAGTGCTTTGTGTAGGGGAGAAAAAAAAACCTTACACATCTGATACCAGAATAAAGTGCTGAGAGTAAAGGAGACACACAGAATTTTAGTGATCAAAACAGTAACACCATTATTGGAGCCACTAAGTGATTTTCTACGTGTTATCTTCATTTTATTGATGAGGTAACAGCAGTAGGCTGTAGTGGCTTGCCTAAAGTCCACATAGTAAGTGGAAACAAGGATTCAAAACCAAGTGTGCCTAACTCTGAAAGGGTACATTCTTAATTTCAACATGCTGCCTTTAATAATCAATTTTATACACTCTGGGTAACTGTGATCCCACAAATTTTAATGGAATCCAGAATTAACAAGAACCACACACATTCTTATTCAGAGAAACCTCTTCTTAATGAAGAAACTAGTGTCAATTCTATGACTGCTGAAACTTCCAAACCATTCTCAACACAAAAATGAAAACATACGTGCAATTTTTCTTTTAGCCAAACACTTTGCTCTATTTGACAGTTTTGCCTTCGTTTTCTGCAATCCATTTTCCTCCTTTGGTTCCTGTTGCAAAACAAGAAACATGATCAGGTTGATTGCCATTAAAAGTAGTACTCTTTCTATCCTCCTCTACAGCTAACAGAGGCCACTAAACCTCTAAAGAATCAGTGTTTTTGTAAATGTTTTGTAACATTCTTTGTAAATGTTCAAAGAAAACATCAGAAACAGATTTTTATGTTAGAAAAAAAAAATGTAGATTCAGAACCAATAAAAATAAAACACTGTGATATACAGATATAATTATGTCATAGTCAAGCTCATATAAAAACTGGCCCATCTGTAAAATACCAGCAAGTATGCACCCAAGTTCAGAGAAACCTCGATTCAATGTTTCAAAGTCAGTAATGTTTAAGCCCAGTGCATACTCACTTCTTTTAAATCAGTACTTTAAAAAGCAACAGAACAACCAGGGAAAAGTATGTAACATATTTATCAGATAAAGGGCTAATTTTCCTTATATATAAAGAGCTCTTACAAATCAACACAAAGCACCCTCCCACAGGCAAAAAACATGTTAAGACACTTCATAGAAAAACATACCCAAAGAGCTTGTATGTATATGGAAATACAATTCACAACAATTATATAGGTATCTTTTTTTAATCTATACAAATAGTAAAAATGAAAACATTTCATAAAATATTTATTGTGAGGAAACAAGTACCATAGATTGGATAAAATGGATGCAAATCACTATTTTGTGCACCTGGAACTAATACAATGTTTTGGATAAATTATACTTCAATTACGGTGTGTGGGAGGTGGGGGGGGCAGAATGCATCAAAATGCTAATGGTGGTTATCTCTACAGGGTGGGGTTTGTGGGTGGTTGTCATTTTTTAGTTTAGGCTTTTACGTGTTTCTAACTGTCCACAATCAACAGGTATTGCTTGTAAAATTAAGAAAAAAACAATAAATGTCATTAAAAATGAAAAAAAAAAAGAATACAGGTAAAGGTGATCCCATAAATATATAACTGGGATCTCTGATGAAGAAAACAAACAATGAAACAAACTGACATTAAGATTATAATAAATAAAATTTACAAGGGAAAAAAGGCAGAGGATGAGATGGTTCGATGGCATCACTGACTCAATGGACATGAATTTGAGCAAGCTCTGGGAGTTGGTGATGGAAAGGGAAGCTTGGCAAGCTACACTCCATGGGGTCTCAAAGAGTCAGACACGACGGAGCAATTGAACTGAACTGACATATTGAAAGTTCACTATGACCAGTTTCCTAACACATACATATAATATACGTATCTCACCTTAAAGAAAAATTCTTGGCATTCATACTAACAAAAAGGACTAGTCACTTACCAAAAAAAGGAAAATAAATCAGACTTATCAAACATAACATACAAAGCAAAAATCAAGAAGGCAGCATTTTAAAGAAATTCAAGGGAAAAAAGAAAATTTTAAACCAAAGATGTTGGATCTCATTAAGCAGTCTTTCAGATATCAAGACTATAGAAAAACAGTATCAAAAACATAACAACTTAGGAAATAATCTAGTCACAAGACCTACTTGACAAATCTAGTAAAAATCAAGCACTATTCAACTAAAAAATGATTAGAAAAACCTGGCAAAAGAATTGATAGAAAATATTTAACATATTTAATTTTAGAACTAAGACTAAAACAAAAGTAGAGATAAGAACAGAATAAAACGTGTAAATATTATATGCAGAAATGACACACCTAATAATTGAGAGAAATCAGAAATGGAAAGTAAAATAAGTTCATTTTCTATTGCATGCACTATAAGTGAAAGTCAAAGGATACTATTTACAACTGACAAACCAGACTACAGAGAGCTAAATTTAAAAAAAAAAGAAGGAACTACCAAAAGCATTTCTATAAATTCAGATATAAAAAGATATACCAAAATATATGCCAAAAGCAGAGTCAAAAATCAAAGAATATAGAAAAAGAAATAAAATTAATATAACAAAAAATTAAACTCAATGCTATGAGGCTGGGTTATAACAAAGTGATCCAGAATGGCTAAAAATGAAAGGTCTAGAAGATAACAGTAATTGTGTGTGCATGCTCAGTCACTTAGCTGTGTCTGACTCTTTGTGACCCTGTGGACTGTAGCCAGCCAGGCTCCTCTGTCTCTGAGACTTTCCAGGCAAGAATACTGGAGTGGGTTGCCATTTCCTCCTCCAGGAGATCTTCCCAACCCAGGAATCTACCCTGCATCTCCTGCACTGGATTCTTTACCACTGAGCCACCTACCTAAATTGACTCTCTCCATATATCCTGCCAGAAAAAAACACAAAACCAATAGGGCTTCCCAGGTGGCACTAGTGGTAAAGAACCTGCCTGCCAATCCAGGAGACGCAGGAGACCTGGGTTCCATCCCTGGGTCAGGAAGATTCCCTGGAGGAGGAAATGGCAACCCACTCCAGTATTTTTGCCTGGAAAATCCCATGAACGGAGGAGCCTGATGGACTATGATCCATGGGGTTACAAAGAGTTGGACACGATTGAAGCAACTTAGCATGCAATAAGGACCAGAAATAATACCACCTATGACCAATGCCTTCAACATTATTAGGAGACAAATCATACCACAGAATTCAAATAACCAGTGAGCAGAGAAACAGCAAATTCTAACAGAGTTCCCAGTGCTATTGCAAGTCTATGAGTAAACAGAACAAAGAAAGAGAAGCCTTAAGAGACTATATGAAAAACAAGAAAAAGAGATGAAAAACTTCAGAACACAGACAAAACCACCTTCAAAATTAGAATGTCTGACACTAAGACCAAACATTGGTCCAAGACGTGGTATTTCACATAATCAGCTACATTTTAAAGGGCTTGAAAGTGAAAGAAACAAAAGTGGCAACCTCAAAGACCTACTGCCAATAGAAAAGAGGAAGATACACAAAGAAGAGATGGTACCCCCTCAGATTTCATAAAATAAAAAGAAAGGAGGAAAAACATGACAAGTCCTGAAGAAAAAAAATAAACATGCCAACCTCTCTTCTAATATCAATAATACCATCCATAAAAAAACTAAAATGAATTACACTAAAAAGAAGCTTTTGTCCAGTAAATACACGAATAAAAAAAAGAAATTTCAAACCAAGCAACTATAAAACAGAAAGAGAAAATGTAAATAAAAACATTTAAGTTTATGAATATTCTCTAATCATCAACCCAGAAAAGGAAATTACCACATCCCAAACAAATTTTAAAGAACCATCTACAGATTAAGAAAAGCCTAGAATCAGAAAGCTCAAACCATAAACCAACAAGGAAGGGAACAAATAAATTGAAACTTGATAAAACCAAAACTGAAAATAGATAAAATTATCTCAAAAAAGAAAAACAGGGACTTCCCCAGTGGTCCAGGAGCTAAGATTCTGAGCTCCCAATGCAGGGGGCCCAGGTTCAATCCCTGGTGGGGCCCCAAAAAAGAATCTGTATGCTGCCGCTGATCTGGAATGCTCCACACTGTTCTCCATAGTAGCTGTATCCATTTACATTCCCACCAACAATGCAAGAGGGTTCCCTTTAAAAAAAAGGCATGGGTGGTCTCCAAAGGAAAATAGATTCAAGTAAAAATCTGAAAGCGCCACTAAAGAAATACAAGAAAACAATGAGAAAATGAAAGGAATAAGCTACAAGATACACTGTTCTGAGAGAAGAACAAGATGCAAATAGATATGCAACATTTCACATAAGAAGAAGCAGAAGAAAACATGAATGGGGACACTTCCCTGGAGTGCAGTGGCTAAGACTCTGTGCTCCCAGTACAAGGGGCCTGGGTTCGATCCCTGGTCAGGGAACTAGATCCCTCAAGTCACAACAAAGACTGAAAATCCCATGTGCCACAACTAAGTTGCAGTACAACATTCAGAAAACTAAGATTATGGCATCTGGTCCCATCACTTCTGGCAAATAGATGGGGAAACAGTGGAAACAGTGTCAGACTTTATTCTGGGGGGCTCCAAAATCACTGCAGGTGGTGACTGCAGCCATGAAATTAAAAGACACTTACTCCTTGGAAGGAAAGTTATGACCAACCTAGATAGCATATTCAAGAGCAGAGACATTACATTGCCAACAAAGGTCCATCTAGCCAAGGCTATGGTTTTTCCAGTCATGTATGGATGTGAGGGTTGGACTGTGAAGAAAGCTGAGCGCTAAAGAATTGATGCTTTTGAACTGTGGTATTGGAGAAGACTCTTAAGAGTCCCTTGGACTGCAAGGAGAACCAACCAGTCCATTCTAAAGGAGATCAGTCCTGGGTGTTCACTGGAAGGACTGATGCTAAAGCTGAAACTCCAACACTTTGGCCACCTCATGCAAAGAGTTGACTCATTGGAAAAGACGTGACGCAGCGAGGGATTGGGGACAGGCAAAGAAGGGGACGACAGAGGATGAGATGGCTGGATGGCATCACCGGCTCGATAGACATGAGTTTGAGTGAACTCTGGGAATTAGTAATGGACAGGGAGGCCTGGTGTGCTGCGATTCATGGGGCCGCAGAGTCGGATACGACTGAGCGACTAAACCGAACTGAACTAAACTGCCAAATAAATAAATATTTAAAGAGAGAGAGAAAAAACATGAATGGGCTTATTTTTGCTTTAAAGCAATGTTTTAAGAATAAAAAAAATTAATGAAATTGGTTATCAGTGGTGTGAGGGATGTGGAATAGGGTGTATAGAATGGAGAAGCAAGATAACTTGAGAATATCTTTCTCTATACATTTAATTTATTCAATAAAGCAATTTTCTACATAATGCAAAAATAAAATTAAATCAACAAGAATGGGAAGAAAACAAAGAACCAATGCGGAAACAATCAGTTGGATGGTACCTTTTAAAGTACCTCAGTAACTTTATTACATATAAATAATCCAGCCACATCCATTTAAAAAAGAGATTCTCAGAACTGTATAAAATTAGAAACCTCAAACCATGTGCTACCTACAAGAAATCCAAATAAAACATAAACAAATACCTAGGTTAAAAGTTAAAATACCCACAAATGGTGCTGGAAAAACTGGATATGCACAAGCAAAAAAGAAGTTAGATCCCTATCTTATATGATACACGAAAGCTAATTACATAAAATCGATCAAAGACCTAAATATAACACTTAAAATTTTAAAACTCTTAGAAGAAAACATGGGGAAGGAAATGGGAACCCACTCCAGTATTCTTGCCTGAAAAATTCCACAGACAGCAGAGCCTGACAGCTATAGTGCATGGAATCACAAAGAGTTGGACATGACCGAGCACACACAGAAGAAAACATAGGGGAAAAGCTTCATGACATGGAAGATTTGGCATGACTTTTTGGATATGACACCAAAGCACATGCAGTAATACAAAAACCAGATAAACTGGACTAAATTTAAAACTACTCTGCATAAAAAGACTATCAACAGAGTACAAAGGCAACCTATGGAATGGGAGAAAATATGCGCAAATCATTTATCTGACAAGGGGCTAACTGTCCACAATATATAAAGAACCCCTACAATTCAACGGGCATTTCTGTAGTGTAGTGGTTATAACGTTCACCCCATACACAAAAGGTCCCTGGTTTGAAAACAGGCAGAAGCATGTTTAGGGATTCTCTGATAGCTCAGTTGGTAAAGAATCTGCTTGCAATGTGGGAGACCTGGGTTCGTAAGATCCACAGGCTACCCACTCTGGTATTCTGGCCTGATGAATTCCATGGACTGTAGAGTCAATGGGGTTGCAAAGAGTAGGACACAACTGAGCAACTTTCACCATTCAACAACAATATATATGTGAATATATATAATCTAAAAATGGTTAAAATCCTAAATTATGTTATGTATATTTTAACACTACACACACACATGCCATCTCATACCATACACAAAAATTATTTCAAAATGGAACAAAGACCAAACTGTAACAGCTAAAATTAGAAAACTCTTAGGGATCAACTTCATGACTTTAGATTTGGTAATAATTCTTTAGCTACAACACCAAAAGCATTAAATAACCGAAGAGAGAAAAAAAGGTAACTTGGACTTTTTCAAAATTTAAAACTATTGTGCCTCAAAGAACATTATCAAGAAAGTGAAAAGACATCTCCTAGAATGGAAGAATATATTTGCAAATAATGTATCTGATAAGAGGTTTAACATGCAAAATAGAAAAAGAAAACTTAACCACTCAACAACAAAAAGAAAAACTGCAAGGTAAAAATGGACGGAGAACTTGAACAGGCATTTCTTCAAAGAACCTATACAAATGGCTAACAAGTAAAAAAAGACACACAAGTCCATTAGCCATTAGGGAAATTCAAGTCAAAACCACAATGAGAAACCATGATACATCCACTGAAAGCGAAAGTGAAAGTGAAAGTGAAGTCGTGTCTGACTCTTTGCGACCCCGTGGACTGTAGCCCACCAGGCTCCTCCGTCCATGGGATTCTCCAGGAAAGAATACTGGAGTGGGTTGCCATTTCCTTCACCAGGGGATCTTCCTGACCCAGGGATCAAACCCAGGTCTCCTGCATTGCAGGCAGATGCTTTAACCTCTGAGTCACCAGGGAAGCCACTAGGGTGATATTAAATTAAACTTGTTATTAAAAATAACAAGTGTTAGCAAGAATGTAGAGAAAATGGAATCCCAGTATATTGCTGATGGGAATGTAAAATGGTAATGTAAAATGGTACAGTCACTGTAGGGGAAAAAAGGCATGAAGAAGACTTCCCTGATAGCCCAGAGGTTGAGAATCTGCCTGCTATCACAGGGGATACAGGTTCAATCCTTGATCTGAGAAGATTTCACACGCAGTAGGGCAACTAATCCCCTGCCCCACAACTACTGAGCCTGCACGCCCTAAAGCCTGTGCTCTGCAACAAGAGAAGGTACCACAAAGAGAAGCCCTGCACCACAACTAGAAAGTAGCCCCTACTCACCTCAACTAGAGAAAGCCCGTGTGCAGCAACAAAGACCCAGCTCAGCCAAAAATAAATAAATTCATAAAAATTTTTAACAGGGATTAAGTACTGTTCTATGCTACAATATGGATGAACCTTGAAAACATATGTCAAGTGAAAGAAGGCAGTTGCAAAAGCAATACAATAAAATGAAGAGTCAGAGACAATTCTGAGCTTTATAACCTGAGGCAAATGAGTGGTTCTACCATCAAATGAGACAGCAGATAAAGAAGAGTGAGAGGTAAACTTAGATGAAAAAACAGTGACTTACTTCACTGTCTTACTGGATATGACCTACAAACAGGCAGAAATTTCCAATAAACAAATGGAAACACAGATCAAGGGAAAGATTTAAAATCTATTACAGCTCTGTCCAACAAAGCTCTCTACAATGAAGGGAAATGTTCTATACTTGCACTAACACAGCAGACACTAGATGTGACTAGTCCAAGAGATAAACTGATTTTTCCTTTTATTTAATTTTAATTAATTTAAATAGCTACAGGTGGCTAGTTGCTACCACACTGGACAGAGTATATCTAGAGACTTAAAAAGCTGTCTTTCTCTCACTTTATAGACATATGAAAATTTTCCCATTTGATTTATTCAAATGGTTTTAAAATATCACCATCAGTTAATATATTATAAAACTGAGTAGCTATGATCCATCCTCAGCCAAACTGTATGACTACTTTCTTCTAAGTAATTCTTAATTCCATTTACGAAGCTGAGTAAAAGCTGCATGGTCTGGCAAGATGTCATTAAAGTTCAATCTCACAAACAAACCAGTCACAGATAAGGAGGCCTAGTTTGAGACCTAGAGCTCTACTCTTTGGAATACTGACCTCTCCATCACTATCAGATATCACAATGTATGCATCCTCAAGTCTACGCTTCTTCTTCACATTGACAGAACTGGTAGTTTCTACATCTTTCTTCTCCAGGTTCTGAGCTTCAGAGGCTTCTTTAACTTTTTTTTTTCTCCGTGGCATCCTTTTGTCTGAAATAGAAGGAAAAAAAAATTGGAGAAGGAAATGGCAATCCACTCCAGTATTCTTGCCTAGAGAATCCCATGGACAAAGGAGCCTGGTGGGCTGCTGTCCATAGGGTCGCACAGAGTCGGACATGACTGAAGCGACTTAGCATGCATGCATGCATTGGAGAAGGAAATGGCAACCCACTCCAGTATTCTTGCCTGGAGAATTCCAGGGACAGAGGAGCCTGGTGGGCTGCCGTCTATGGGGTCACACAGAGACACGACTGAAGCAATTTAGCAGCAGCAGCAGCAGCAGCAAAAGGAAAAATAATGTCCTTAAAGTATAAGTTTTCTAGATTCTATTTATCATTTGGTCATATAAAAGAAAAAGATATCTATCTAACAGAAGTAAAATTGGATTTCTGAACTCATCTACTAATTAAAATTTGTATTTTTCCTCTAAAGGAAAAAATATATATATAAATCTCATTTTTTAGTGACATTTCAATAGGAATAATATAATAATTTATCATAGTTCCTTAAACATTAACTTAAATAACTGGCTCTCTAACTGCATATTATTATTCATCTAAAAGCTTTTTTTAAAAAATATCAATGCCTCAACCCAATAAAGGACAACTTTTTTTAAAAATCCACTGCAAATAATCATACTTAAAGGTAAAAGACTGAATGCTTTCCTCTTAGGATAGGAATAAAATAAGCATGTCTGCATTCATCATTTCTATTGAACATTATACTACAGGTTCTAAACAGGTCGATTATGGAATAAGAAGAAATAAAAAATCCAAATGGGAAAGGAAGAAGTAAAACTATTGCCTTTTGTAGATGACATGATCTTGAATTTAAAAAAAAAAAAAAAAACTAAGAAATCCACTAAAAAACCATTACAACTAATGAACAAGTTCAGTAAGATTGCTGGATACAAATCAATATACAGAAATCAACTGAACAGCTATCTATAAGCAATAAATAATCCAAAAATTAAAATTTCAAATTATATTTTAATAGCACCAAAAATAAAAAAATTCTTAAAATTTAACAAAAGTGCAAGGTTCGCAACCAAAAACTATAAAATATTGCTGGAAGATATAAAAGATAAATGCAAAGACATCCCATGTTCATGAATTAGAAGACTTAACACTGTTAAGACAGCAATATTCCCCAAATTGCTCTACAAATACACCATAATTCCTAATAAAATTCCTACTGGCTTTTTTGTTGACATAGACAAGTTGATCCTAAAATTCACAGAGGAAATGCAAAACAGAGGAAAAACAGAAGTCCCAGAACAGCCAAAACAATCTTGAAAAAAAGGAACAAAGCTGAAAGACTCACACATCTCAATTTCAAAACTTACTACAAAGCTATATTATCAAGACAGTGTGGCACTGTCACAAGAATAAAAATAACATCAATGGAACAGAAGACCAAGGAGTTCAGAAAACATCCACACATTTACTGTCAATTGCTTTCAACAAAAGTGCCAAGATAATTCAATGGACAAAGTATAAGTCTTTGCAGTAAATGGTACTCTGACAACTAGATCCCCAAATGCAAAAAGAATGAAATTGGACATCTACCTCACATAATAAAGAATTGCATGAAACAGATCAAAGACCTGAATGAAAGAGCATAATCTATAAAATTCTAAGGCAGAACATAAGCATAAAGCTTTGTAATCTTGGATAGGTGAGTTTATTAAATATGTTATCAAAAGCATAAGCAACAAAAGAAAAAATAAATAAACAGGGCTTCATCTGATTAAAAACCTCTGTGCTCCAAACCACAATATTAAGGAAGTTTAAAAAAAAATAAAGAATGAGAAAAGTATCTGTAAAGCATCTATGTAATAAAGAAATTGTATACAGAATAAAGAACTCTCGCAACTCAATAGCAAAAGGGCTTCCATCCATATCTTGGGTTTTTGTGAATAATGCTGTAATTAACACTGGTATGCATATACCTTTTCAAATCAGTGTTTTGTTTCCTTTGAGTAAATACTCAGAGGTAAAACTGCTGAATCATACAGCAGTTTTATTTTTTCATTTCAATTGTATGCTTTAAGTGGATGGATTATATGATAAGTGAATTATATCTCAATAAAGTTGCATTTTTTTCTTAGAGAAAACAGCAAACATTGGCAAGGATGCAGAGAAATTAAAAGTTTCATTCATTCATAGTGTGATATAAAATTCTGCAGCTGCTGTGGAAAACAGCTTGGCAATTCTTCAAAATATTAAAATACATCTAGTAATTCTACTCCCAAGTAAACATCCAAGAAAGTTAAAAACAAGTATTCAAACAAAGACTTGCACTTAAATGTTCATGGAGAAGGCAATGGCACCCCACTCCAGTACTCTTGCCTGGAAAATCCCATGGATGGAGGAGCCTGGTAGGCTGCAGTCCATGGGGTCGCTAAGAGTCGGACACGACTGAGCAACTTCACTTTCACTTTTCACTTTCATGCATTGAAGGAAATGGCAATCCACTCCAGTGTTCTTGCCTGGAGAATCCCAGGGATGGGGGAGCCTGGTGGGCTGCCATCTAGGGGGTCGCACAGAGTCAGACAAGACTGAAGTGACGCAGCAGCAGCAGTAGCAGCAGCGACATCATCATTAATCATAATATCCAAAAACAGAAATAATCCAAATGATGAATGGATACACAAAATGTGGTACATCCATCCATACAATGGAATGTTGGTCAGCCTTAAAAAGAAACCAAGTACTAACACATGCTACAAAATGGATAAACCTTGAGAACACATTAAGTGAAAGCAGCCAGACACAAAAGCCTACGAATTATATGATTCTGTCTATATGAAACATCCTGAATGGACTAATCTACCGAGACAGAAAGCAGATTAAGATAACTAGAGGTCTGAGGAGACAGAAATACAGAGTAACTACTTAATGGCCTTGGGTTTCTTTTCGGGGTGATGAAAATGTTTAGAATTAGAAAGTGGACTTCCCTGGTGGTCCAGGGAATTCACCTGCCGATGCAGGGGACACAGTTTCAATCCCTGGCCTGGGAAGATTCCACATGTTCTGGGGCAACTAAGCCTGTGCACCACAACTACTGAGCCAGTACTCCAGAGGCTGCAAACCACAACTACTGAGCCCACGCACCTGGAGCAGGTGCTCTACTACAAAAGAAGCCACCACAATGAGAAGACCACACACCACAATGAAGAATAACCCCTGCTTGCCACAACTAGAGAAAGCCTGCACACAGCAACAAAGACCTAGCAAAGCCAAAAATAATAAATAAATCTTTAAAAAAAAAAGGAACATAGTGGTAGTTGCACAACATTTTGAATGTACAAAAAGCCATTAAATTCTACACTTTAAAAAGATAACTGCTGGATTTTACGGTCTATGAAATCTACCTGCCTGGAAAATCCCATGGACGGAGGAGCCTGGTGGGCTGCAGTCCGTGGGGTCGCTGAGAGTCGGACACGACACAGCGACTTCACTTTCACTTTTCACTTTCGTGCATTGGAGAAGGAAATGGCAACCCACTCCAATATTCTTGCCTGGAGAATCACAGGGACAGCGGAGCCTGGTAGGCTGCCATCTATGGGGTTGCGCAGAGTCAGACACGACTAAAGTGACTTAGCAGCAGCAGCAGCAGAAATCTACCTAAATTTAAAAAAAAAAAAACTTTCTAGATGATTTTCTATTATAACCAAAGCAGAGACTCACTGACTTAAATACTGATTTTAAAAGAACATTAACTGTGTTACAAACTTCTCAAATTGTTTAATCATTCAATTACTCCTAAGAGAAATGTTACATCTCATTGTCAAAAAACATCTGGACAACCTGAGTAGTAAGGGAGGATAGTAATAAAGGACACACTAATAAAGGACACACTCAAACTCTTCCAATCTAGTCACTCACAATATCATTCCCTACTGTAAGAATAGAAGCCAAACACAAATTTCTTTTCTATTCTTAATGTTTATTTTTGAATGACTTAAGTCTTGAGGAAATAGAAGAAATCATACAGAATGATGAAAATATTAAACACATACATTTTTCATTGTAGTATAGATGACCTACAATACTGTGTTGGTTCTAGGCATACAGCAACATGATTCAGTTATTTTTTCAGATTATTTTCCCTTACAGGTTATTACAAGATATCAAATATCATTGTTCCCTGTAATATACAGTAAATCCTTGCTGCTTCTCTATTTTATGTATAGCAGTTTATATCTGTTAATCCCCTACCCCTAATTTTCCTTTCCCCTTTGGTAACCATAAGGTTGTTTACTATGTCTGTGAGTATGTTTCTGTTTTATATATAGATTCACTTGTATTATTTTCTAGACTCCACATATGTGTTATTATATAACATTTTGTCTTTATTTGACTTCACTTCGTATGATAACCTCTAAGTCCATTGATGTTGCTGAAAATGGTATTATTTCATTTATTCTTATGCATAATACTCCACTTTATTTATACACAGACACACAGACACACACATGCATGCTCACCCCCTCCCCCAGCTCCCATTCCTCCAATAGCACATCTTCTTAAACCAACCAACCAGATTGGCACCTGAGTTGTTTCCATGTCTTGGCTACTGTAAATAGTGCTGTTGTGAACACTAGGGTATCTGTATCTTCTCAAATTAAGAGTTTTCATCTTTTCTGATATATGCCTAAGAGTGGGGTTACTGGATCATATGGCAGCCCTACTTTTATTTAAGGAACTTCCATACTGTTTTCCATAGTGGCTGCACCAATTTACACTCCCACCAACAGAGTAGGAGGGTTCCCTTTCCTCCACACCCTCTCCAGCATTTGTTATGTGTAGACTTTTCGCTAGTCATTCTGACCGGTATGAAGTAATACCTCATTATGGTTCTGATTTACATTTCTCTAACAATTTAAGCTACATATAAATTTTTTTTTCCACAAGGGCAACTAGAAAGTATTTTAATAAAATGAAAACAAAAACACGAAAGCAAAATCTGTGGGATGCAGCTAAGGAGTTCTTATAGGAAAGCTGATGGCATTAAATGCTTGTCTTTTTTTAAAAAACTAAATATCTCAAATCAGTGACCTGACCTTATACTTTAAGGAAACTAGAAAAAGAAAAGAAAAGCAAGCACCTCAAAAGGAGAATAAAAATAATAAAGAACATGAAGAAATTGAAAACAATAATGACAGAGAAAATCTATAAAGCCAAAAGCTGACTTTTAGAATTCTGAGATTAATAAAACTGATAAGCCTCTAACCAATCTGCCCAAGTGAAAGAGAGAAGATATAAATTACCAATATAAGGTAACTGAAGGATAAAGCATAAGGATTTTAAAAAGTTTCATCACTACAAATAATATAGATATTAAAAGGATAATAAAGGGATATAACAAATAATTTTTGTCCTTAAACTCGACAACTGAAATGGAACAATTCCTTGAAAGGCACAAACTCCCAAAGCTCCATCAAGACACATTTAACCAAAAGAGATAGGACTGGGTAACTCTATTATACCTTTGATTTGTAGTAAGATACTACTTTCCAGGGTGATGTTCAAAGTACTTGTTAGGTACTGATTGAACTCCTCAAAGAATTCCATTCCCCTTCTTCATACTTCCCATAGTTCTCTGAGTACTCCTTTTGAATGCAGTGATTAGTCAAGTGGCTGGTTTTATCTTGGAAATTATCCCACCTGATACAGTTCTGAAGCAGTCTGCAGGACACCCTCTCTAAAGAGGTAGATATTAAACTGACGGTCCACCACCCAGCTTCGGATGTCAAACTTGGCGATGACCAGGCTCCAGGAACAGCAGGCGCTCCAGGTATTTCTGGATCACGTGCACCTGGCCTAGGTTGTCTATGAAATCCAACAGTTCTATAGCCTCTGAGAAGATGAGGATGCCTTCACCTTTGGCTCCGGCTGATGACTTTGCAATCCAAGCATTGCCCTCTCCCTCCTCTTTCTTTCTGTTCTATTAAGTCAGGAAAAATTCTCTGTTGTCTGTCCTTGAACTATGGAGTGGTGGATAGATTCCATTCTGAGCTGGAGCAACTAGAGTCTTGAGGTTGGTTGGATAAATCACGTAGGACTCGCAGAACAATGTGCAGGACTCAGCCTGTTCTGGGCTGGTTTTGATGAGCTTCACTAAAGATGCTTTGCAACACAGTTTGTCCGCCCCTCTGTAGTAATTCACCAACTGCATCAGCCCAGGTTCACGATCCAGTCTTCCGAAGGGCAGCCGGTTTCTTTCTTCCAGCATCAGGCTGAACCTGGGGTTGTCCCACTGCAGCCGCTTCCGGTGGCCGGTGGCGAGCAGCAGCCAGAACACCTCGTTGGCACAGACGTTGCTGTTCTCATCGCGCACCTCGAAGGTGTACATGGCGAAAGGCTGTGCGCCGGCACCCCCACCCCACCAGCTGCCTCAGGGACCAGCCAGCGGGCGGTGGCTCAGCTAGGGACCAGCCCAGGCGCCCGCCACCTAAACTTTTGAGTCTATATATATTTAAATACATACAGTAACAATAAAATTAGAAAAATATTTATAGCATACATGAAAAAAGCTATTGATTATATTTAAAAAGTACAAACTGACACAAAATACTAACATCCCATTAGATAACGAGACATGAACTGTCAATTTGCAAGAAAAAAAATTTATCAAACATGAATATGTGGAAGGATTTAACCTATAACACTATTAGACAAATTTTTAGATAAATTAGACGTATTTTTACTTCCTAAAGTAAAATGAATTAATTTTAATGATAATCCTGCAGTTGGGGGAGCAATTCTTCAAACACCAAACTGTAACAGATATTTAAAAAACACACACAAAACAAAACTTTGTATAAACAGTGCCATATTCTAATATAAATTACTAAAATCACTGAAGTTTTCAGTTTTAACCACTCACTCTATCCCTCCTTTTAGACTTAGGTCTGTTACCGCCATAATGGAAATTACCCAAAGAAAAACAAATCTTTTTGGAGACCAAGAAAGAAACAGCTAAGACATCTGAGGTAAAAGTATAAAGGAATCTGGCAAATTAAAGAGATAAATCTTAGATAAATACTTAAAGAACTGCTAGCTAAGGGTTCTTAATCAATCCCCAAGCCCTTAAAGGACCTATGGTTAGGCTTCAAGGGATTCACAATCTCCTGAAACTGTGTGTAAAACTGTCTTGTTTTTGTATGCTCCCTGGGAAAAATTCTTATAGCTTTCATCCAACTCTCAGAGGAGCTCAAAATCCAAAAGAGTTTAGAACTACCAATGATCTAGCTAAACCCCTTCATTTTCAGAAACAACCCGAAGATTTAAATTGACGTGCATAACCAGTCTCCTAGTGTTTTTGTGTTTAAGAATTATGACTATTTTACCTTCTTACATTTTGGGGGTTTTTTGTGTGTGCATGTCTTCTAACACTGAAAGGGAAAATTTCTGTGACCTGAGTAACAAAGATTTCTCAGGATACAAAGAGTAAAAGACACAGAATTTTTTAAAAAACTGACAAACTAGGCTTCAATGAAACTTAAAACTTATATTCTTCAAAAGACACCAATAAGAAAACAAAAGGACAAGTCATAAAATGGGAGAAAATATTTGCAATGCATATATCTTGCAAAAGACTCATAGTCACAATATATAAAGAACTCTTATGGTGGTGATGGTTTAGTTGCTAAGTCGTGTCCAACCTTGCAACCCCATTAACTGTAGCTCACCAGGCCCCTCTGTACATGGGATTTCTCAGGCAAGAATACTGGAGTGGGTTGCCATTTCCTTCTCCAGGGTATTTTCCCAACCCAGGGATCAAACCCAGGTCTCCTGCATTACAGGAGGTCTCCTGCACTGCATGAGGATTCTTTACCAACTGGAGCCACCAGGGAAGCCCAAATAACTCTCATAATGCAATAATAAAGACAACCCAATTTTTTAAATGAGCAAGATATGGACACAAAAGCAAATGTACTAATAGCCAATAAGCAAAACAAACAGAAAAAGATGCTCTGCATCATTAGTTATCAAAATAGAAATTAAAGCCACAATGACATAACACTACATACCCATTATAATGGTTACAATTAAAAATACTGAAAACACTAATGTGGGCAGGAATGAGGAATACATGGATCTCTCATACACTGCCAATGGAAATGTAAAATTTTAAGCCACTTTGGAAAACTGTCAGGCAGTTTCTTAAAATTAAATGTGTACTACTATACAGGCCAGTCATTCTGCTTACCACTATTTACTCAACAGAAACAAAAACATGTCACCACATAAAAACTTGTACAGTAATGTTCAAAGAAGCTTTTCACACAATGTCAAGCACTAAGAAGTGAAATTGCTCAGTCGTGTGCAACTCTGCAATTCCACGGACTGAAGCTCCTCCATCAGTGGAATTTTCCAGGCAAGAAGAGTACAGGAGTGGGTTGCCATTTCCTTCTCCAGGGGATCTTCCCAACCCAAGGATCGAACCCAGGCCTCCCACGTTGTAGGCAGACAATTTACCCTCTGAGCCACCAGGGAACCCCACGAGATGACCCAAATGTCCATCAACAGATGAATAAACAAATTGTGATTTATTCATACAACAGAATATTACTCAGCAATAAAAAGGACACAGGCAAAAATATGAGTGAACCTCAAAATCATTTTGCTGAATGAAAAATTTCCCTGGTGGTCCAGTGGTTAAGACTCCACGCTCCCAAAGGAGGGGACCCGGGTTCAATCCCTGGTCAGAGAACTAGGTCCCACATCCTGCAACTAAGTTCAAACACAGCAAGTAAGACCCAGCACAGCCAAAGAAATAAGCCAGTCACAAAGAGCAAAGGTTGTATTATTCCATTTATATAAAATGTAATCTAACCTATAGTGACAAAAAGTAAATCAGTGGTTACTAAGGTTCAGGAGTGTAAGAAGAGAAGGACAGAAGACAGCATGAGGAAGCTTTTGAGGGTGATGGGAACCTACTGTATCATGATTTTGGCAGCAGTTTCACAAGTGTATACAACTGGAAAATTTCATCACACTATATGCTTCAAATAGATGCAGTTTATTACACATAAATCATTTTGCAATAAAATTGATAAGGAAAAAAATAACATGAGACACCACTACACATCCACTAGCATGGCTAAAATTTAAAAGACTAAAAAGATCAGGCATTGATAAGAATACAGGAGCAGCTAGAACGCTAATACATTGCTGTTAGGAATATAAAGTGGTACAACCACTTTGAAAAGACAGTTTGGCAGTTTCTTAAAAAGTAAAACATACACCTACTATATGACCTAGCCATTTCAAGTATTTACCCAAAAGAAATAAAGTCACGTTCATAGTAGCCCTATTCGTAATAGACGAAATCTCTAAACAGCCCAAATATCCACCAATAGGGGAATGGATAAACAAACTGTGGTCTATCCATACCATAGAAAACTACTTCACCAATTAAACTACATAAAACATTATGGTGAGCAAAGAAAGCAAGACACAAATAAGTACATACCATATGATTCCATTTACAGGCATACCTCATTTTTTGCACTTTGTAGATACTGCATTTTTTTACAAACTGAATGTTTGTAGCAATCGTGTGTGGAGCAAGTCTCCCAACAGTACTTTTCTCACTTCGTATCTGTGTGTCACATTTTGGTAATTCTTGCAACATTTCAAACTTTTTCATTATATTTATCAAGGTGACCCACTTTCAATGATTTTTTTTTCATTTTTCTTTTTCTTTTTCTTGATCAGTAATTTTTTTATGTTACTACTATAATTCAATGAAGATTCAGATGACAGCAATTTTTAGCAACTTTTTCATTTTCATTATAGTCAATTTATAAATTTTGTTATTAATAGATTTAAGTGTACAACAAAATAAATCAGTTATACATATATTCACTCTTAAGATTCTTTTTCCATATAGGCCGCTACAGAGTATTGGGTAGTTCCCCGTTAATTCAATAGATACATTGTATGGACGTGAGAGTTGGACCATAAAGAAGGCTGAGCGCCAAAGAATTGATGCTTTTGACTGTGGTGCTAGAAAAGACTCCTGAGAGTTCCTTAGACAGCAAGGAGATCAAACCAATCAATCCTAAAGGAAGTCAACCCATAATATTCATTGGAAGGACGGATACTGAAGCTGAAGCTCCAATAGTCTGGCCACCTGATACAAAGAGCTGACTCACTGGAAAAGACCCTGATGCTGGGAAAGATTGAGGGCAGAAAGAGAAGGGGACAACAGAGGGTGAGATGGTTGAATGGCATCACCAATTGGTGATGGATCCAATAGACATGAGCTTGAGCAAACTCCAGATGATAGTGAAGGACAGAGAAGCCTGGTGTGCTGCAGTCCATGGGGTCGTAAAGAGTCAGACACAACTAAGCAGTTGAACAACAACAAAATTATTTTTTTAGACTCTGCAAGCTTAACAGCCTAGAGTGTAAACATAACTTTTATATGCACTGGACAACAAAAAATCATGTGGCTCACTTTATTTTGATTTACTGCAGTGGTCTGGAACTGAACCACAGTATTTGAGGTATAACTGTGTTTGAAATTCTAGAAAAGACTAATATAATCAACAGAGGGAAAAAAAAAAAAAAAAGTCAAGTAATTGCCTCAGGCCAGGATGGAGGAGGGAGAAAAATGGCTGGTAAAAGGCATAAAGGTACCTCTTGAAGTAAGTGTTCTGTATCTTGATTAAGGAGGTGGTTACACGGGTAGATACTCTGACCGAAATTCAACCACAGACTTCTGGCTACTTGTCATGACAATAAAGAGGTTAATAAATCTTTTCTCAAAAAGAAACTTAAAAAGCTGACAAATTTCAGCTTGGAAACTAACTGAATATAACAAAATTAAAAATATTTATTCATGAAAACTACTTAACTTTCAGTAAGAACACCATGAATCTCTACAAGAGCTTCTTCCATATATCCCCCGACCCTAGATTCACCAACCAAGGAAAGGAAGGACATGAATATCAATAATTTCACTTTCACAGCTGGCGGGGACTCACTAGGTAGGAACATTTTTAGTCTATCTCAGTGGCCAATCGGAGAAGGCAATGGCACCCCATTCCAGCACTCTTGCCCGGAAAATCCCATGGATGCAGGAGCCTGGTGGGCTGCAGTCCATGGGGTCGCTAAGAGTCGGACACGACTGAGCGACTTCACTTTGACTTTTCACTTACATGCATCGGAGAAGGAAATGGCAACCCACTCCAGTGTTCTTGCCTGGAGAATCACAGGGACAGGGGAGCCTAGTGGGGTGCCATCTAGGGGGTCGCACAGAGTCGGACACGACTGAAGCGACTTAGCAGCAGTAGCAGCAGCAGTGGCCAGTAACTAAGGGAACTAAGGTCCCACAATCCACATGGCAAGGCCAAAACAAACAAAATAAATAACATTGCACTATTTAAAACTTCAATATCTCACTGTTTCATATATAAGACATTTTTCTCTTAATATGGTCTATATGGTATGCCCTGTATTATCTGACCTCCTGCCAGATTTCTCTTGCTCTAACCACTCCCTCAGTTCTTAAGCTACATCCATACTACTTTGCTGCCACAAAGCCTTCTCACACAATTTTTCTGCATGAAAGATTCCGTCCAACACCCCCCCGTTCACCTAGTTTACTCCTTCTCATCCTTGAGATCTCAACTGAACTATGATCTAAGAGAAGTCTTCTTGACCCCCAAACTTGATCAAATCTCTTACCACATACGCGCAATGCATCAGCTTTCCCTCAAAGTAAGTAATCACAGCTGTAACTATATATTTATGCTTGTGATTTTTTTAAGGAAATACCTGTCTTTTCCAATAGATTGTAGGTTTCAGAAAGACAAGGATAGGTCTAGCCCTAGGACTTCGCACATTCTCTGTAAATAACAGATAATCATCAAATACTTATTAAATAAATTACTTATGCAAAATTTAGAACAATTTAGCCGTGAAATTATACTTTTCTCC
Source organism: Budorcas taxicolor (assembly GCF_023091745.1). NCBI lineage: Eukaryota > Metazoa > Chordata > Mammalia > Artiodactyla > Bovidae > Budorcas > Budorcas taxicolor. The sequence continues at coordinate 38,385,161 of NC_068916.1, forward strand.
TTTATCCAAACTTTCTAGTCTTAAAATTTTTAAATATTAAAAAAAAAAACTAGCAGTGTTTTATAGTTTTCAGCTTGTAAGTCCTGTACATATTTTGTTAGATTTATGCCTAAATATTTGAGATGACTGGATGGCATCACCAACTCAATGGACCTGAGTTTGAGTTAACTCCGGGAGTTGGTGATGGACAGGGAGGCCTGGTGTGCTGCAGTCCATGGGGTCGCAAAGAGTTAGACACAACTGAGCGACTGAACTGAACTGAACGTCTCTTAGTAATTAATGAAGGCAACCAAAGATCTAAATCAGAGGAATATACATGCTCACTGATTGTAAGACTCAACATAATAATGCTGTCAATTCATCCCAAATTCATCTTAGTGCATCAGTCTCTCAGTCATGTCCAAGTCTTTGCAATCCCATGAACTACAGCCCACCAGGCTCCTCTGTCCATGGAATTCTCCAGGCAAGTATACTGGAGTGAGTAGCCATTCCCTTCTCCACGGGATCTTCCCAACCCAAGGATCGAACCCGGGTCTCCCATGCTGCAGGCAGATTCTTCACCATCTGAGCCCCAATTCATCTTAGATTTAACGTAATTCCTATAAAAATCCCTGCAATATCTTTTTGTAGACTTAGACAAGTTTATTATAAAATTTACATGGAAAAGCACAGGCCCTAAAAAGGCTTAAACAATCCTGACAAAAAAGAATAAAGTGAGAGGAATCACACTACTCCATATTAAGGTTATTATATGACTACAGTAATCAAAATAGTGTGGAATTGGAAGAATAATAGACATACACCAATGAAGAAGAAAGAGCTCAGAAACCATCACAACATACTCAAATCTAATTTAGTAGGGAAAGTCTTTTCAACAAATGGTGTTAAAGCAAGCAGAAATCAATCCATTGGCAAAAAGAAAAAAGAAAACCTCAAGCTAACACTTTATACAAAATCAACTCAAAATGAATCTATTAAAACCACGAGATAATACTATTGAATACACACCCATCAAAATAAATAAAATGTAAAAAGTCACACCACCAAAGTCAGGCAAATGTTCAGGGAAACTGGATCACTCATACAAAGCTGGTAGGAATGTTAAATGGTACAACTCTGAAAAGAGTTCTGCAGTTTCTTAACTATCACATAACCCAATAACTGTACTCCTGGGTATTTATCCCAGAGAAACAAAATTTTATATTCACATGAAAACCTTGTACACAAATGTTCACAGCAGCTTTATTTGTAATAGCAAATCGAGGAAACAGTTCAAAGTCCTTCAGTAGGTGAGTGGCTAAGCAAACTGTGGTATATATATATACTATGGAACATATTCAGCAATGAAAAAAACAAAACAAAACAACGAAGAACTTCCCTGGTAGTCCATGGAAGCTAAGACTCCATGCTTCCAACAGGAACTACTAGGTTGGTGCTAAAGTAATTCCAGTTCTGCATTGCTGAATTTGCTGTTTGATATTGGAATACATTTTTAAATAAATGTGGTTATGTAATATATCATTTTAATGCACAGTTTTCACTTTAGTTTTTTTGCTAATGACATTATTACTTGCTGTTTATTTTAGACTATTGAAATGATGTTAAACAAAAAGTAAATTTAAGCAACTTTCTTATTCGCGTTCAAAATGGGTCATAAAGCAGTGAAGACAACTCACAACATCAGCAACACTTTTGGCCCAGGAATTGCTAACAAACATACAGTGCAGTGGTGGTTCAAGAAGTCTTACAAAGGAAACAAGAGCCTTGAGAATAAGGAGCACGGTGGCTGGCCCTCGGAAGTTGACAACAACCAGTTAAGAGGATCATCAAAGTTGATCCTCTTACAATTCCACAATAAGCTGCCAAACAATTCAACCTCACAAATTGGAAATGTGAAAAAGCTTGATAAGTGGGTGTCTTGTGAGCTGACCACACATCAAAAATATTATTATTTTAAAGTATTATCTTCTCTTATCCTGTGCAACAACTATGAACCATTTCTCAATCAGATTGTGACAAAAAGTGGATTTTATGCAACGACCAGCTCAGTGGCTGGATCAAGAAGAAGCTTCAAAGCACCTCCCAACGCCAAACTTGCACCAAAAAGAGGTCATGGTCACTGTCTGGTGGTCTGCTGCCCGTCTAATCCACTAAAGCTTTCTGAATCCCAGTGAAACCATTACATCTGAGAAGTATGCTCAGCAAATCGATGAGAGGCACCGAAAACTTCAAGGCACGCAGATGGCATTGATTAACAGAATAGGCCCAATTCTTCTCCATAACAACATCTCACCGCACTTCCCACAACCAACACTTCAAAAGTTGAACAAATTAGGCTACGAAATTTTGTGTCATCTGCCATATTCATCTGACCTCACGCCAACCAACGACCACTTCTTCAAGCATCTTGACAACTTTTTGAAGGGAAAATGTTTCCATAACCAGATGCTGCTGCTGCTGCTGCTAAGTAGCTGCAGTCGTGGCCGACTCGGTGCGACCCCATAGACGGAAGCCCACCAGGCTCCCCGGTCCCTGGGATTCTCCAGACAAGAATACTGGAGTGGGTTGCCATTTCCTTCTCCAATGCACGAAAGTGAAAAGTGAAAGTGAAGTCACTCAGTCATGTCCCACTCCCAGCGACCCCATGGACTGCAGCCTACCATGCTCCAGCCTCCATGGGATTTTCCAGGCAAGGGTACTGGAGTAGGGTGCCATTGCCCTCTCCGCCATAACCAGCAGGAGGCAGAAAATGCTTTCCAAGAGTTCATCAAATCCCAAAGCAAGGATTTTTATGCTACAGGAATAAACAAACTTATTTCTCATTGGTAAAAATGTGTTGACAGTAATGGTTTCTATTTTGATTAATAAAGATGTCTTTGAGCCTAGTTCTAATGACGTAAAATTCATGATCTAAAACTGCACCTATTTTATATAAATTTATTTATTTTTAACTGAAGGATAATTATTTTACAGTATTGTGTTAGTTTCTGTCGAACATCAACATGAATCAGTCATAGGTACATATATCCCCTCCCTCTTGGACCTCCCTCCCACCTTTCCCATCCCACCTTTCCCATCCCACCCCTCAAACTGGGGTTTGAGTTCTCTGAGTCATACAGCAAATTCCCACTGGCTACTATATCTATTTTACACATGGTAATGGATGTTTCCATGTTACTCTCTCCATACAACCCATCCTCTCCTTCCTTCCCCACCGCTCCATGTCTATAAGTCTATTCTCTAAGTCTGTGTCTCCACTGCTGGAAATAATTTAATCAGTACCATCTTTCTAGATTCCATTTATATGTATTAGTATACGATATCTGTTTTCCTCTTTCTGACTTACCTCACTCTGTATAATAAATTCTAGGTTCATCCACCTCATTAGAACTGACTCAAATGTAACTCTTTTTATCACTATGAGTAATAGTCCATTGTATATATGTACCACAGCTGCTTTATCCATTCATCTATCAATGGACATCTAGGTTGCCTCCATGTCCTAGCTATTGCAGGCAATGAACACTGGGGTACATGTGTCTTTTTCAACTTTGGTTTTCCCAGGGTATATGCCTAACAGTGGGATTACTGAGTCATATGGTAGTTTTATTCCTAGTTTTTTAAGGAATCTCCATACTGTCTTCCATTGTAGCTGTATCAATTTACATTCCTACCAACAGTGCAAGAGAGTTCCCTTTTCTCCACACCCTCTCCAGAATTATTGTTTGTAGACTTTTTGATGATAGCCATTCTGACCAGTGTGAAGTGATATCTCACTGTACTTTTGACTTGCATCTCTCTAATAACGAGCGATATAGAGCATCTTTTCCTGTGTTTATTAGCCATCTGTATGTCTTTGGAGGGAGAAAGAAATGGCAACCCACTCCAGTGTTCCTGCCTAGAGAATCCCATGGACAGAGGAGCCTGGTGGGCTGCTGTCCACAGGGTTGCACAGAGTCGGACACGACTGAAGCAACTTCGCATGCATGCGTTGGAGAAGGAAATGGCAACCCACTCCAGTATTCTTGCCTGGAGAATTCCAGGGACAGAGGACCCTGGTGGGCTGCCGACTATGGGGTAGCACAGAGTCAGACACAACTGAAGCGACTTAGGAGCAGCAGCAGCATGTCTTTGGAGAAATGTCTCTTTAGGTCTTTTTTCTACTTTTTGATTGGGTTGTGAAACCACAATTACTTTTTAACCATCCTAATAGAACTAAGAGTTCACATATCACAATAAAGATCAAAGATCCCACATGCAACAACTAAGACCCAGCGCAGCCAAAAAGGCAAACAAGTTAAAAAGAAAGAAAAAGAATGAACTACTGATATATGCAACAACTTGGTTGACTCTTAAGGGAATTGTGTTGAGAAAAAAAGTCCATCCTAAAAGACTGAAGGCAAAAGGAGAAGTGGGTAACAGAGGATGAGATGGTTAGATAGCATCAATGACTCAATGGACATAAATCTGAGCAAACTCCAGAAGATAGTGAAGGACAAGGAAGCTTGGCATGCTGCAGTTCATGGGGTCACAGTCAGACATGACTTACTGACTGAACAACAAAAATGTTATACAGGGCTTCCCTGGTGGTCCAGGAGTTAAGAATCCACCTTGCAATGTGAGGGACACCAGTTGGATTCTTGGTCCAGGAAGATCCCACATGCTGCAGAGCAACTAAGCCTGTGTGCCACAACTACTGAGCCAGCACTCTAGAACCCATATGCTGCAAGTACTGAAGCCTGAGCACCTAGAGCCTGTGCTCCAGAACAAGAGAAGCAGCCTCAGTGAGAAGTCCACACACAACAATGAAGAGTAGCCCCTGCTCACCACAACTAGAGAAAGCCTGCATGCAGCAATAAAGACCCTACCACAGCCAAACAATGAAATAAATAAATATATAAATCTTTTATTTTCTATATTATTCCATTTATAAAAATGCATGAAATGACAAAATTTTAGAAAACAAGCATATTGTGGTCAAGGGTTAGGGACAGGAGAGGGGATATGCAGGAAGGACACGGGTTTGGTTAGAAAAGGGGTTCCTGTGGTGTTGGAACGGTTTAATTTCTCGATTGTTGTGGATAATACAGGAACCTACACACTAATGATAAAATTGTAGTAGTTAACACACATACACGGAAACGCATAAATGAATATAAGTAAAATGGGGGAAATCTATCAGTGGGTTATACCAATGTCAGTATCAGGATTGTGTTATTAAAAGATAATTTGGAATTCCAGTTCAAGATGGTGATGTTGCAGAATCTTGAACTCGCTTCCTCCCACAAATCTACAGCTACATACAGAACAATTTCCTGCAGGGAAGAAAAAAAAATTATACATACACACACACATAACCCCACAGCTGAGCAAATCCTACACATCAGACAAACAAGAGAAATTTACTTCAAAGTAAATTCCACACCCTCATGTAGTGACCCACAATCAGGAAGGAACTCAAAGTCCCAATCTTCTCCTTGAAGAGTGAAGGGTTTGAACCCTGCATCTGGCAGCCCAACTTTTAACACGCACCTGAGAGATGATCCCCAATACATCTAACTTTGAAACCTGACAGCGCTTGCATTCTTGAAACCCACAAGGCTATAGTAAACTGAGAAACAGTTCTCAAAGGGCTCACACACACAGAAAACCACCAAGAGCCTAGCACAGAAGCCAACTGAAAAACACCCAAACTTTCTGTGAAAAAGGTTTATTTGCTTATCATAAAGAACTGGCCTGACGAGAAGGCATCTAACTTAATACACATCTAAGCACCTGCTGAAATATTATTCAGAGACAAAGGCTGGTAGGTGACATCTTTGCACTCTTCCTCTGATTTGCTCCAGCTTGTCAGTATCTCACAGGACAGAGCTTGTACCCTCATCTGATGCCTTAATTTCTGCAGTTGCCACCAGAAGACACCTCTAGATTGCCAAATTCTAGTGGTCAACAAGGCTTACGCTCAGAATCCCGCAGGACTGTAGCTATCTGCCTATTTTTTTTTAACATTTATTTGGCTGTGTCAGTTCTTAGTTATGGCACATGGGATCTTCATTGCAGCATATAGGATTTTTCGTTGTGGTGTGCAGGCTCTTCACTGAGACACACGGACTTCTCTCTAGTTGTAGCAGGGGCTTCTCTTGTTTTAACGCAGAGGCTCAATAGTTGTAGTACACAGGCTTAGTTGTCCTGCAGCATGAGATCTTGGTTCCCTAATCAAGGATCAAATCCATGTCCCCTACATTGGAAGGCAGATTCTTAACCACTGGACCACCAGGGAAGTCCCTATCTGCATAATTTAAAAGCAGCTGCCTAAGAGTCTGGCTTCGAATCAGCCTTTATCTAGGAGCAGAGTTCTTCCACTTTGGAATACTGACAGGTCTTGGCACATCTTAAACTACTGGGGGCCACTGAAAATAAAGTAGGCTGCTTGGACATTCACAAAGGTTTGAGAGACAACCAAGAGCTAAGGCAAAGTTGAATGATAAGATTCATCCCCTACACAGGGTCACTCTTTCAAAACTAAACAGTGGCTATTTCATCTAATGCAAAACCAACTAATGCGTATCTAACCAACACAGAGACAAGGAAAATGAAAAAACAGACAAATATGTTTCAAGTGAAAGAACAAGGTAACACCTCAAAAAAAGACCTTAATGAAACAGAGATAAGTGATTTAACCTGAAGAAACTACAAAAGAATGGTTATAAAGATATTCACCAAGCTCAAGAGAAAAATGGAGGGACAAAGTGAAAATCTCAAAACAGAGGCAGAAAATAAAAGGAAGCACCAAACAGAAGTCACAGAGCTGAAGAATACAATGACTGAAATGGAAAATATAATGTGAAGGTTCAACAGCAGACCAGATGAAGCAAGAAAAAAAAGGGTCACTGCACTTAAAGAGAGGGCACTGGAACTCACCCAATCACAACAGCAAACAGAAAAGAAAAAAAAAAAGAGTGAAAAAGAGTGAAGATAGCCTAGGAAACAAATGTTGTTGTTCACTTGTTGTGTTCAACTCTTTGAGAATCTATGGACTGCAGCATGACAGGCTTTCCTGTCCTTTACTATCTTCCAGAGTTTGCTCAAACTCACATCCATTGAGTCAATGATACCACCCAACCATCTCATCCAGTCACCCTCTTCTCCTGCCCTCAATCAGCATCAAAGTCTTTTCCAATGAGTAGGCTCTTCGCATCAAGTAGCAAAAATATTGGAGCTTCAATTTCAGCATCAGTCCTTCCAATGAATAGCCAGGATTAATTTCCTTTAGGATTGACTGGTTTGAGATCCTTGCTGTGGATATCAACAGTCTTCTCCAAGAGTCTTCTCAAGAGTCTTCTCCAGCACCACAATTCAAAAGCATCAGTTCTTCGGTGTTCAGCCTTCTTTATGGTCCAACTCTCACATCCATACATGACTACTAGAAAAACCAATGCTTTGACTAGACGGACTTTTGTCAGCAAAGTGATGTCTCTGCTTTTTAATACACTGGTCTAGATTTGTCACAGCTTTTCTTCTAAGGAGCAAGCGTCTTTTAATTTCGTGGCTGCAGTCACCGTCTGTAGTGTTTGGGGAGGCCAAGAAAATAAAATCTGTCATTGTTTCCACTTTTTCCCCATCTAATTGCAATGAAGTGATGGGACCAGATACCATGGTCTTAGTTTTTTGAATGCTGTTTTAAGCCAGCTTTTCACTCTCCTCTTTCACTCTCATCAAAAGGCTCTTTAGTTCCTCTCCACTTTCTGCCATTAGAGTAGTATTATCTGTGTATCTGAGGTTGTTGATATTTCTCCCAGCAATCTTGATTCCAGCTTGTGATTCATCCAGCCCAACATTTCGCATGGTGTACTCTGCATAGAGCTTAAATATTGGTGACAATATACAGTCTTGATGTACTCCTTTCTAAATTTTGAACCAGTCTGTTGTTCTATGTCCAGTTCTAATTGTTGCTTCTTGACCCGCATACAGGTTTCACAGGAGGCAGGAAGGTAGTCTGGTATTCCCATCTCTTTAAGAATTTTCCACAGTTTGTTGCGATCCACATAGTTAAAGGCTTTAGCATAGTCAACGAAGCAGATGTTTTTCTGGAATTCCCTTGCTTTCTCTATGATCCAGCTGGTACCCCTGGAAGTTCTCAGCTCCTGTACTGTTAAAGCCTAGCTTGAAGAATTTTGAGCATTACCTTGCTAGCATGTGAAATAAGCACAACTGTACAGCAGTTTGAACATATTTTGGCATTGCTTTCTTTGGGATTGGAATGAAAACTTTTCCAGGACTGTGGCCATTGCTTAGTTTTCCAAATTTGTTGGCATAAGGAGTGTAGCATTTTAACAGCATCATCTTTTAGGATTTGAAATAGCTGAGCTGGAATTCCATCACCTCCACTAGATCAGACAATCGGAGAAGGCACTGGCAACCCACTCCAGTACTCTTGCCTGGAAAATCCCATGGACAGAAGAGCCTGGTAGGCTGCAGTCCATGGGGTCGCTGGGAGTCAGACACGACTGAGAAACTTCACTTTCTCGCATTGGAGAAGGAAACGGCAACCCACTCCAGTATTCTTGCCTGGAGAATCGCAGGTATGGGGGAGCCTGGTGGGCTTCCATCTATGGGGTCGCACAGTGTCAGACATGACTGAAGTGACTTAGCAGCAGCAGCGGCAGCAGCTCAGACAAAACTAAGATGGCAATACTTCCCAAATTGACATACACAGTCAGTGCAATCCCTAATAAAATCCTAGTTGATTTTTTTGGTGAAAACTGACAAGTTGATCCTAAAATTGGCATGGAAATTCAAAATAATAATTGAAACAATCAAAACTATCTTGGGGGAAAAAAGGTGATGGACTAACACATCCTGATTTCAAAATCTAGTACAAAGGTACAGTAATCAAGACAGTGTGGCACTGGAGCTAAGAATGAATGCACAAATCAATGGAAAAGAACTGACAGTCTGGAAATACATGGTCATGTCTACAGTCAACTTATTTTCAACAAGAGTGCCAAGACCATTCAATAGGGAAAAGAATCATCTTTCTAATATATGGTGTTGGAAAAACTGTACAGCCAGATGCAAAAGAATGAAATTGATCCCTACCCTCACACCATACAAAAATTAACTTAAAACAGATCAAATACTTAAATGTAGGAGCTAGAATTATAAAACTCATAGAAGAAAACAGACAAATTTTTACAAGCTTGAATTCAATAATGGCTTCTTATATATGACATCAAAAGCACAAGCAACAAAAGAAAAACGAAACTGGACATCAAAAATCAAGAAATTGTGTGCTTCAAAGACACTTATCAAGAAAGCAAAAGGACAGTCCACAGAACTGGAGACAATTCTTACAAATCACATATATGTTAAAGAGTTGTACTTAAAATATATATACATATATATTCTTATAACTCAAAAATAAAACAGCAAATAACCCAATAAAAATCAGTCACAGAATCTGAGTACACATTTCTTTAATGATTATTTACAGACAGCAAATAAATGGGTGAAAAGATGCTCAATATGATTAGCCATTAGGGAAATGCAAATCAAAATCACAATGAGATATCACGAATGGGTGTATAATCAAAAAGATAAACAGTAACATGTCTAGGCGAGGATGTGGAGAAATTGAACCTGCATACATTACTAATAGATATGTAAAACAGAGAAGACTCTCTGGAAAACAGTCTAGCAGCTCCTCAAAATGTTGAAATTAGAGTTACCATGCAACTCAACAATTCCACTCCTACGTACACAGCCGAAAGGAATTACAATTTATGTCCACACAAAAACCTGTACATAAATATTCACAAAGCAGCATTACATGACAGCCCCAAAATGGAAACAACCCAAATATCCATCAACAGATGAAGGAATAAATAAAATGTATATCAGATCTATACAATGAAAAATTATCCAGCAATAAAAAGAAATGAAGCACTGATACATGCAACAACACAGATGAAGTTTGAAAACATTATGATCAGTAAAAAGAAGCCAGAAGGACCACATACTGTCTGATTCCATTCACATGAAATACCCATACTGGTAAATCTAAATAGACAGACAGTAGATCAGTGATTGCTTACAGCTCAGGGGGATTGGTACTGATGAATTAGGGGTGTGGAATTTCTCTTTAGGGTGAAGAAATGTTCTAAAATTGATTGCTGTGATGGTTATACAACTCTGTGAAAAATACTAAAAGCCACTGAATTGTACATTTTAGTGTGTAAATTTTATGGTATATGAATTATATCTCAATAAAGCTGTTTAAAAAAATTAAGCTATGGTGACCAAGTCAGAACACTAGTTACCTTTGGATTTAGTTACCTTTGGAGGGTACTAACTGGAAAGGGGCACAGGGTATCCTTTTGAGGTGTCAAAAGTGTTTCCTATCTTGATTTGGGTGGCAGTTACATGGATGTACATATTGAGCTATACAATTAAGACTGGTTCACTTCACTATATGCAAACAATACTTTTTTAATAATAAATACTTGTGAGTGAATGACTATTTTATTCAATCCTTATAAAAACCTAAGAAGTATATATAATTATTGTAAGGAAACTTAGTTTCAAAACACTAACCTGCCCAAAGTCACAAAGCAGGGACTTGTGCTTCTATCTCTTGACTCTAAATCCTGACTCCAATATTCCATGACTTAATCTTTGGATTTCTGATGTAAGGTATGACACATAAATATTAGATGAATTGGTGGTACTAGTGGTAAAGACTCCAGTACTCTTGCCTGGAAAATCCCATGGACAGAGGAGCCTGGAAGGCTGGAGTCCGTGGGGTCGCTGAGGGTCGGACACGACTTGAGAGACTTCACTTTCACTTTTCACTTTCATGCACTGGAGAAGGAAATGGCAACCCACTCCAGTATTCTTGCCTGGAGAATCCCAGGGACGGGGGAGCCTGGTAGGCTGCCGTCTATGGGGTCACACAGAGTTGGACACGACTGAAGTGACTTAGCAGTAGCAGCAGTGGTAAAGAACCTGCCTGCCAGTGCAGGAGATGTAAGAGACACGAGTTCTATCCCTGGGTCAGGAAGATCCGCTGGAGGAGGAAATAGGAACCCACTCCAGTATTCTTACCTGGAGAATCCCATGGACAGAAGAGCCCAGTGAGTTCTAGTCCATGGAATCGCCAAGAGACAGAACTGAAGTGACTTAGCATACTTTATGCTATATATTTAAATTATAATATATAATTCAATAAAATGTTTAAATTATATATATTTAACCTACTGAATGCTATATAAGAGCACAAAAGGCTAAATTACAGGTCAAAGGAAACTACTGCTATATGGAGAATAATAAGACTTGAGGTGATCCTTGAATCTAAGAGAACAGCTTGAACAAGACTTGGAAGTAGGGATAAGTATGGGGTCAGACAGGAGGAACCATAGTGCCCTAAGAAAATATCTTGTTAGATTTGAACATATTGGTTTCAATAAATGTAATGTACATTTAATTATTGAAACCAATATGTTCAAATCTGATAGCAATGGTGCTACACCATCAAATACATCTAATTTCTTAAAGATATGTAAAGAAACAAAAACTGTTCTCCTTAGCACAGAACCATCTACAGGCTCAAAGTGGGCTTTCAAAGAATCATAAGATAAGGAATCAATAAGCATTAAGTCAGAGGCACCCCACAGACAGATTCCAAAATTCCATTGCTTCATGACATTTAGCCACACTATTTCCATGGAAATTCTAAGAGTAAAAAAGGTATGTGCATGCGTGCTAAGTTGCTTCAGTTGTGTCCAACTCTTTACGACCCCATGGACTGTAACCTGCCAGACTCTTCTATCCATGGGATTCTCCATGCAAGAATACTGGAGTGGGTTGCCATTTCCTCCTCTAAGGGACCTTCCCCACCCAGGGATTGAACCCGTGTCTCCTGTGGCTCCTGAACTGCAGGCAGATTCTTTACCGCTAAGCCACCAGGGAAGTCCCTAAAGAAGTCACTGTTCAGCCAATTTAAACAAGCAATCTAACATAATTCAACTCCTATTTAAGTTGCCATCTTTCAAAATGAAAAAAAAAAAAAATCACTAAAATAATGGCTTATCTTCAACTACTTGAATAGAGTCTACAGAAGGAATTACCACTAAGTGTCTGCAAAGAAGGAACAGAGTCTAGATACCAACACTCTCTTCTCAATCATAACAGAAACAAAACGTCTCTAAAAGAATGCAAAGGCAGGAAAGGTGACCCAAAAATGAGACTCGTTATATTACAGTTGGTAGCGTCCTGGAAAATCTCCAATTTGTAAGATATTGTTTGTCATTTTTGTTCAACACATCCATCATCTTGATCTATGCGAAGAACAATCACTGACAAGAAAATTTTAAATCTTGACATTCTACCTACCAAACCTGTCAAAATTGCTCTGAAAGCCTGGAGGCATTGGAACCTTAACAGTCCTCTCTGATTGATTCTTACTTCTAAATAATCTACCATTCAAGAAATCTGGTACCAAGCTCTTCATCAACTGATCATATGAGCTTTACTGTTTCTCCAATTTTAAAAAAAGTAAATGCACACCTACACACACACACACACACACACACACACACACACACACACACACACACACACCCCGATGCTCTATATGCCTACACACACATGCTCTATTTCCCAGTTTATACTCAGCCTCAGTTTAAGACAAGTGTGTAAAAACAGAATCCAAACACAATGAGTAATAGTTATTTACTGGGTCCTTGGACACTATTTTAGGTACCTCAAATGCATTATAGAGGTTATTCCTCCCAAAAACTCTACGTGGTAGGTTTCATGATTTTAGAACACTTTTACCATGATTTTACAAGTTAGGAAACTCAAAATCAAACATCTGGTAATTTCTTAAATTCAAAATGGGAATGCTGATAATTGAAGCACAATGTATCTAATTTCAACTAAAAGGCACTGCCTCTGACAGGAAAAAATAAAGACAGTAGACTTTCACTTATTCATATTCAGTGACTATATACAAGAACACTGGAGTCAGGCTGGCTGGATTCAAAACCAGCTCAACCGCTTACACCATGTGTGTCTTTGATCCTCAGTTATCTAACACATAAGTTAAAGACGGTAAGAGTACCTACGTCATAAGACTGTCGTGAACGTTCAACAAATGTGTATGTGTAAAAGGCCTGAAACACTATCATCGTACAGAACGGAAACATACTACTTCTGTGGCATGGGGAAGTGGTACACGACGGTCAGGATTCCCAAGGAAAATCTTAATTTCTGGGCAAAATAACCTAGACCACTAACCAACAGAAAACAGTAGCCTGGAGGAGATAGGGAGCGTGAGGAGAACGGGGCTGGGGGACCCAGTCGACCTGACTCCGAGAGAGGTCCCGGCTGTGAGGCCCCCACGAAAGGAGGCGGCATAGACGGAGCCCCCTCCCTGGGTGCTCAGCGTGAGAAAGACGCCTTCGAGGGGTGAGCGGGGACCGGAGCCGGTCGCAGGAGACCCAGAAGGGCCGAAAGGGACCTGGGGAGAAGGAAGGCCGCACCCTCGGTTTGAGGGGAGCGGGCCCGGCAGTCAAGGGAGGAAGACCATTCGGGGTCCCCAGCGCCCCAACCGGCGTCGAGGCGCCCAGTATCCTGAGGGGCCATCCTCGGTGTCCTAACGGCCTACCCTGGCGTCCCGAAGGGCCGTCCTGTCAGCAGGCGCCCACCTTGGCGTCCGAAGAGACCCGCCTCAGCATCAAGAGGGTCCTAACCCCAAGTCAGAGACTCCGCTCGGGAGAAGAGTGGGCCGCGCCCCCACTGAGGGAGAAGAGGAGGCGGGAAGAAGGCGGCTGGAGGTGTGCCGAAGCGGCTGGTACTCACCGACGGTCGGCGCCGCGCGGATGAGCCCCTCCGCTCCGGTCCTGTCTGCCGCGAGCGGCCGCAGCTCGTCAGGAATCTGAGGCGGGCGAGAGCGCGCGAACCTGAAACACCGCGGGGTCGCGACGCGCTCTCGGGGCGGGCGCATGCGCGGGCGTCCAAGGACGGAACCAACCCGCACTGAGGGGGGAGGCTGCCACCAGGACATACCAACTGTGTGAGGTGGGGGGTCGCCATCAACCGGAGGCAGATTTCATCTCCATGAGTCGACTGGGCGCATCCCAGTGGTCTCGCAGTCTGTTCGTTTGCTTTATCATTTGCCAGTACTTTGAGGGAAACCAAAGAGTAGTAGTAACAGAGTCCGTGAAACCCTACCGTGAAACCTTGAAAGTCTTCTCTGCCACATCAAGCCTCGTCTGGCCCTGTTTTTGCGTGTAACTTAAGTTACACTGAAATTATCTGTTCATAAGATAATGAAAACAATCTACGGATGGTAAATGTTATTAAAGTCTGACCATTTCAGGAGAAGGGACTCTGGGAAGTGGAATGCAAGGTAGAAGCATAAAATAAGCCACCTGTGGTGAAATTTAAAACCTGCTTTTTTATGACCCAGCAATTTCATGTCTACAAGTGTGCAGAAGACGTGTTCATATTCAGGCCCGCTTCCTTGTGAAAAATACAAACAAAGGAAATGTACGATAAGATGTGAATGAATAAAACGATATGTTCTACAATAAAATATTACATTTAAGACTCATAAATGAGTACTATATATATCGACATTTGACAGCTCGTAAGAGTTGTTGAATAGTAATGTGTCAATAAATATGTTACTGACAATTTGGTCCTTGTCACCACACCAAATGAGATTGATGGGGACAAAGTTTTGAGGATAAAGGAAGAAGAAATGTATTGCTGCTGCTGCTGCTAAGTCACTTCAGTCGTGTCCGACTCTGTGACCCCATAGACGGCAGCCCACCAGGCTCCCCCGTCCCTGGGATTCTCCAGGCAAGAGTACTGGAGTGGGTTGCCATTGCCTTCTCCAGAAATGTATTGATTTGCCACCCAATGAGGAGGGTGGCAGACTAGAGTCTGGGAAACTATGACCTGCCTTCTAGGGAGAAAGCAGGTGTATTTAAAGAAAAGTCTTGAAGTTGGGGTTAAGGTAAGAGGAGCAAGCAGAGATGAGTATGTGTACACCATGACAATATGACTTGTGAACTTTCTGAAGATATGGTCCATATAACCCTAGCAAGTACTGAAGAGCCTGGCCAAAAATAAACACCCAAAACTTGTTGATTGAATTGAACTGGGAAATGGGGAGATCAGAAAAGCTTTCAGCATAGGGCCAGAAATGTCCTTTTGAAGCATCTTACCTCAGAGAAAAATGTTTATCAATTGTTGTTAACAGCCATCTTGCAAGCCTAAAGAGAGCCAGCCTATGGCGTGCAGCCTCTAAAATGGCCCCGGATCATCCTGCCTCCTGGCAATCACATTCTTATGGAATTCCTCCTTCCCTTTGAGTGTGAAAGTGAAAGTGAAGTCGCTCAGTCGTGTCCGACTCTTTGCGACCCCATGGACTGCAGCCCACCAGGCTCCTCCATCCACGGGATTTTCCAGGCAAGAGTACTGCAGTGGGTTGCCATTTCCTTCTCCAGGGGATCTTCCCGACCCAGGGATCGAACCCGGGTCTCCTGCATTGTAGGCAGACACTTTTACCGTCTGAGCCACCAGTGTGGGCTACATTTAATGACTCTCTTTCGAAAAACATATAATACGAGAGAAATGCTGGGATGTCATTTCCAAAATTAGGTTATAAAAAGACTCTAGTGGGCTTCCCTGGTGGCTCATCAGTAAAGAATCTACCTGCAGACACATTTTGATCCCTGATCAGGGAAGATCCCACATGCCGGGGAGCAACTAAGCCCACGACTACTTAGCCTGTGCTCTAGAGCCCGGGAGCCACAACTATTGAGCCTGCATGCTGCAACTACTAAAGCCCATGCACCTGGAGTCTGTGCTCTGCAATGAAAGAAGCCACACATCTATGAGAAGACTGCACACCACAAGGAAGAGTAGCCCCCACTCGTTGCAACTAGAGAGAGCCAGAGCAAAGCAACAAAGACCCAGCGCAGCCAAAAATAACATAAATAAATAAATAAATTTTTAAAGTATTTTCATAGGCCTGGGAGGATGGGTGGATACATAATAAGCCAAAAGTAGAGAATACTTCTGGAAAGGGAGCTAGAAGTCCAAAAATGTGTTCAGACAAAGAGAACCTTAATTTATCTGTATTATTCTCATTTTATTTTTACAACTACTCTATAATTTAAAAATAAATACACCATATATTTATAAAGTAAACAAAACAATCACTCAGTTCAGTTCAGTTGCTCAGTCATGCCTGAATCTTTGCAAACCCAGGCCTCCCTGTCCATCACCAACTCCCAGAGCCTACCCAAACTCATGTCCATTGAGTTGGTGATGTCATCCAACCATCTCATCCTCTGTCGTCCTCTTCTTCTCCTGCCCTCAATCTTTCCCAGCATCAGGGTCTTTTCAAATTAGTCAGCTCTTCGCATCAGATGGCCAAAGAATTGGAGTTTCAGCTTCACCATCAGTCCTTCCAATGAACACTCAGGACTGATCTCCTTTAGGATGGACTGGTTGAATCTCCTAGCAGTCCAAGGGACTCTCAGAGTCTTCTCTAACACCACAGTTCAAAAGCATCAATTCTTCGGTGCTCAGATTTCTTTATAAGCAATCACTAAGACCGTTTAATGATTGCTGCATTAGGGGATCTAATCTTTCTGTGTTGATCTTTTTTTTTCTAAAGTTTTTCTTGCCATTTATGCATAGAACTTCATGTCATTTTTAAAGTGTGTTATTTATTAACATTAGGAAAATCATTTGTTTACAACTCCTCATGTTCCACGTGAAAATACTACAGTTAGTGTAAAAAGCCTGGCCCCTCTCTACCTCTTTCCTCACACCTCCCAGAGTAGGACAGACTTATATGACTGATAGGTTTCAGAGAAGGAACCGCACTTGCTTTTCCCAGTCCTTTCCTCACTCTCCCTCAGATCCACCCACCTGCATGAAGCACATTTTTTCTGTTCGTCTCTGCTATAACTTTTCAGCACATTACACCATTCCTCACCTCTACCATACACACCAAGAAAAGCTGAGACTGTTTAGATGTACCCATAACATGGCAAGGGCTTCCCAGGTGGCACTAGTGGTAAAGAATCTGCCTGCAAATGCAGGAGAAGAGATGCAGGTTTGATCCCTGGGTCAGGAAGATCCCCTGAAGGAGGGCATGGCAACCCACTCCCGTATTCTTGCCTGGTGAATCCCATGAACAGGGGAGCCTGGCGGGTTGCAGTCCATAGGGTTGCACAAAGGGTCAGACATGACTGAAGCAACTTAGCACATGCACACACATGACATGGCAAGCCCATCCAATTCAGGATTGAAATATAAGCAAGCTCACTTGGTTAACACACTAATCTTTCAATCCATTCCAATCTTGGCCAAAGAACAGGAACGTTATTTATTGACCTCCTCAAACCACAATAATTAGGAAGCTGATAATTCTTTACTTTTCTTTAAAAAAAAATGTAGGGCTATATAATTATCTACTCCTATAAAACTATAGCAAAAGAGAACAGTACCAAAGCACATGTGCACAGCATCCAAGAAAATGCTAGAAGAGTCTCAAGTATATGCATACAGCACTTGGTTAGCCATGATGTAATCTTCTCTTTTTTCTTATCATTTCTTTTTTTCATTTTTTGGCCTCAGCATTTATTATACCATTGGGCTCTTTCAAATCTATATATTTATAGGGAATACACACCATTACATAGTGTTCTTGATTCCATTTAGAAATAAATTTTTCCTTCTCTTTTTTAAAGCTTCCATCTCAGTTTAACTGAAGAACAGCTTGAAATTGCAAGCAAGCTATTTTTTCGACCATTATAATTAACAAATACTCAAATATTTGAATCTGAAATTTTTTAGATATTATAAATCAGATTAAAGAAACATCTACCTTTAGTCATACAAAAATACATATACATAAGTTTATCCATTGGAGATTTTATTTTACTTTGGGGGGTTTTCTTTTGGCTGTGTCACATGGCTTGCAGCATCTTAATTCCCTGACCAGGGATTGAACCTGTGCCCCCTGCAATGGAAGCATTGAGTCCTAACCACTGGACTGCCAGGGAACTCCCTCGCTGGTGATTCTAAAATGCTGAAAATAAATGTTCAGTCATAGGAGAACGAAACATCCAGTTATAGGACTACTGGGACTTAGTATAGCCACTATGGAGAACAGCGTGAAAGTTCCTTAAAAAACTAAAATTAGAGCTACTATATGATCCACCAATCCTGCTCTTGGGCATATATCTAGAGAAAACCATAATTTGAAAATATAAAGCACCCCAATGTTCACTGCAGCACCATTTACAATAGCCAGGACAAGGAAGCAACCTAAATGTCCACCAACAGAGGGGTGAATAAGAAAGATGCGGTACATATATACAGTGGAATATTCCTTGGCCATAAAAAGTGAAATAATGCTGTTTGCAGCAGCATGTATGGACCTCGGGTGAAGTCAGACAGAGAAAGACATATCATATGATATTGCTTATATGTGGAATATTTTTAAAAAGAGTATAAATGAACTTATTTATAAAACAGAAATAGAGGTTTTCTATAGAGGTAGAAAACAAACTTACGGTCACCAGGGAGTAAGGGGAGAAGGGATAAATTAGGAGATTGGGATTGATACAAACTGCCTTGAAAAAGGGCTTCCCTGGTGGCTCAGATGGTAAAGCGTCTGCCTGCAATGCAGGAGACCTGGGTTCAATCCCTGGGTTGGGAAGATCCCCTGGAGAAGGAAATGGCAACCCACTCCAGTACTCTTGCCTGGAAAATTCCACGGACTGAGGAGCCTGGTAGGCTACAGTCCATGGGGGTCACAAAGAGTCGGACACGACTGAGTGACTTCACTTCACTTCACTTCACCTTGAAAAAACAGAAAGTCACCTAGGAAAAAGCCTAAAGTTAATTCTTATCATGTCCTTGAAACACACAGCTCACTCTACTTGAGACTTCAGACTTGGGCAAATTAGCAGAACTTAAAGCCAAGGAAAAAAAAAAAAGGCAAAGGGACATTTAAAATCTCAAACATGAGATTTCTGTCTGTCTGGATATGTAGGTCTTAGTGTGTGTCTTTGTCTTTTGATAATATTGCTACAATTAATTTGTAAATAAGCTAGAATTTAATTGGCTTAAAGAAAAGTAAGTGCTTACAAAACAAATAATTCTAAATACAAGATAAATTAAACTGAATGAATTTCAGGTTCACATGAACTGGGAAATATTCAATATTAAATTAATACCTGGTATCAATATTAATGTTTGTTTGTTAATCTAATTAATATGGACATATCTAAGAATCATCAACACTAAGTATAATACTTTTATTATGCCTAGATTTAATATAAACTAAATAAGATCTTATTATGTCTATTGCAAATTTGTCAACAAGGAAAGTCTTGATATGAAAAAACTTTTAAGGAAAAAAAAATGCAAATGAGATAAGAGCTTTAGGTGATTTATGTTTACTGATCTATAGAGTGCTGAAATAAAGGACAGTTCATGGTTGCTTAAGGAAAGTAAGACATGTGCTTTTATTAAAAAGGTATAAGGAGTGGAATTGCATTTTACTAAGGCAAAAGGAAGTAAGTCTGACTTACAGGTGGCTGTTCTCTGAATGGACAAATAAAGTGATAAATACAGAAAGTGAAAAAAAGGTTTATGGAAAGTAGACCCTGAAAAAAGAGTTTTGTGGATAGTACAAGTTTTCTTGAGATGTTGAACTGCCTTTGAAATCTTTTATTTCTGCTTTATTGACTATGCCAAAGCCTTTGACTGTGTGGATCACAATAAACTGTGGAAAATTCTGAAAGACATGGGAATGCCAGACCACCTGACCTGCCTCTTGAGAAACCTGTATGCAGGTCAGGAAGCAACAGTTAGAACCGGACATGGAACAACAGACTGGTTCCAAATAGGAAAAGGAGTACGTCAAGGCTATATATTGTCACCGTGCTTATTTAACTTCTATGCAGAATACATCACGAGAAACACTGGGCTGAAAGAAGCACAAACTGGAATCAAAATTGCCGGGAGAAATACCGATAACCTCAGATTAGCAGCAGCAGCAGATATGCAGATGACACCACCCTTATGGCAGAAAGTGAAGAAGAACTAAAGAGCCTCTTGATGAAAGTGAAAGAGGAGAGTGAAAAAGTTGGCTTAAAGCTCAACATTCAGAAAACGAAGATCATGGCATCCGGTCCCATCACTTCATCGCAAATAGATGGGGAAATGGTGGAAACAGTGTCAGACTTTATTTTGGGGGGCTCCAAAATCACTGCAGATGGTGACTGCAGCCATGAAATTAAAAGATGCTTACTCCTTGGAAGGAAAGTTATGACCAACCTAGACAGCATATTCAAAAGCAGAGACATTACTTTGCCAACAAAGTTCCATCTAGTCAAGGCTATGGTTTTTCCAGTGGCCATGTATGGATGTGAGAGTTAGACTGTGAAGAAAGCTGAGCACCTAAGAATTGATGCTTTTGAACTGTGGTGATGGAGAAGACTCATGAGAGTCCCTTGGACTGCAAGGAGATCCAACCAGTCCATCCGAAAGGAGATCAGTCCTGGGTGTTCATCGGAAGGACTGATGTTGAAGCTGAAACTCCAATACTTTGGCCACCTGACTCATTTGAAAAGACCCTGATGCTGGGAAAGATTGAAGGTAGGAGGAGAAGGGGATAACAGAAGATGAGATGGTTGGATGGCATCACCAACACAATGGACATGGGTGGACTCCGGGAGTTAGTGATGGACAGGGAGGCCTGGCATGCTGCGGTTCATGGGGTTGCAAAGAGTCAGACATGACTGAGCGACTGAACTGAACTGAACTGAACTGAACTGATTGTTACTTTGGCTAAGTGAATAACTATTGTTTCACAGTGACTATAAGCTGGTACCAAACTGGAATTTATTTGGTTTTCTCTTTTTATTAAGAGAACACAGTTTTTTTTGGAATGAATGTGACTTTTGATAACAGACTGTGTGAATTTCTTTGCCTTTGAAAGACTTATATTTGTTTTTAAAGTCTTTTGTTACTTTGATAAAACTTAATAAATATTATTTCATAATGATCTATGAAGATAAATTTCATTCTGCTTCTACAAAAAATTAACCCCTCATTGTCAGACTTTTACCATCTTGATGTCCTTGTAACATGGCAACAGCCTACTCGTAAATCAGGGAATTTAAAAAGGGTAAACAAAAGCTGTAATAAAACAGTCAGGGCTCTGGGAAATCCAAGACAGCCACTTGGCTTTCTGGCTTCCGGACAAACTTCATTTCTTATTTGATGGGTTAAAGCCTTTCCTGGCTGCAGGGTTAATGCCTTCACAAAGGAAAAAAAAGTTAAAAGTGCATCTTTCACTCAGAGTATACACTCTACCATCTCCAGTGATCAAGGCACCCACTTCATGGGACAATCATACAAGCCTTAACAAAAACTTCACAAACTTCTTAAAACTATCACTGTTATGATCAACCTCAATCATCAGGCAAGGACAATAGAATAAAGATTAATTACAAGGGATTAAATAAACTGCTACATATGATTAAAATTTTCATGAGTTTTTGTCTGATACATTACTGGCTTCTAATCTTCATTTTCAGATATAAAGAAGCTCTTCCCCTCAAGCTGCTGCTGCTGCTGCTGCTAAGTCGCTCCAGTCATGTCCGACTCTGTGCAGCCCCATAGATGGCAGCCCACCAGGCTCCACCGTCCCTGGGATTCTCCAGGCAAGAGTACTGGAGTGGGGTGCCATTGCCTTCTCCATTGTTAACCGCTCAGTTGTGTCCAACTCTTTGCTAACCTCTAGACTATAGCCTGCCAGGCTCCTCTGTCCACGGGATTCTCCAGGCAAGAATACTGGAGTAGGTTGCTATTCCCTTCTTCAGGGGATCTTCGCAACCTGGGAATTGAACCCAGGTCTCCTGCATTGTATGCAGGTTCTTTCCCTATGACCCTATGCAGCCAAATAAATAATCAAATATTTTTTTAAAAGGATAAGATAGGGGAATTATCTGGCAGTCTAGTGGTTAGGACTCCATGTTTCACTGCCAAGGGCCGGGGTTTGATCCCTAGTTGGGAAACTAAGATCCCCCAAGCCTCACGGAGCTGCCAAAATAAACAAAAATACATTATTTAATGGTTACAGTAGGAAATTTTATGTTCCGTGTATTTTACCACAATAAAAAAGTTGGAAGAAAAACAAAAATTCATTGTCTTTGCCTCTGAACATGCACACCTAATATATTCCTTATCTCTGTTAATGGGTTTCAGTCAGTCAGTCAGTCAGTCAGTTCAGTCGCTCAGTCGTGTCCGACTTTGCAACCCCATGAATCGCAGCACTCCAGGCCACCTTGTCCATCACCAACTCCCGGAGTTCACTCAGACTCACATCCATCGAGTCAGTGATGCCATCCAGCCATCTCATCCTCGGTCGTCCCCTTCTCCTCCTGCCCCCAATCCCTCCCACCATCAAAGTCTTTTCCAGTGAGTCAACTCTTCGCATGATGTGGCCAGAGTACTGGAGTTTCAGCTTTAGCATCATTCCTTCCAAAGAAATCCCAGGGTTGATCTCCTTCAGAATGGACTGGTTGGATCTCCTTGCAGTCCAAGGGACTCTCATGAGTCTTCTCCAACACCACAGTTCAAAAGCATCAATTCTTCGGCGCTCAGCCTTCTTCACAGTCCAACTCTCACATCCATACATGACCACTGGAAAAACCATAGCCTTGACTAGACGGACGTTAGTCAGCAAAGTAATGTCTCTGCTTTTGAATATGCTATCTAGGTTGGTCATAACTTTTCTTCCAAGGAGTAAGCGTCTTTTAATTTCATGGCTGCAATCACCATCTGCAGTGATTTTGGAGCCCAGAAAAATAAAGTCTGACACTGTTTACACTGTTTCCCCATCCATTTGCCATGAAGTGACGGGACCGGATGCCATGATCTTCGTTTTCTGAATGTTGAGCTTTAAGCCAACTTTTTCACTCTCCTCTTTCACTTTCATCAAGAGGCTTTTTCGTTCCTCCTCACTTTCTGCCATAAGGGTGGTGTCACCTGCATATCTGAGGTTATTGATATTTCTCCCAGCAAACTTGATTCCAGCTTGTGTTTCTTCCAGTCCAGCGTTTCTCATGATGTACTCTGCATAGAAGTTAAATAAGCAGGGTGACAATATACAGCCTTGACATAGTCCTTTTCCTATTTGGAACCAGTCTGTTGTTCCATGGCCAGTTCTAACTGTTGCTTCCTGACCTGCAGACAGATTTCTCAAGAGCCAGGTCAGGTGGTCTGGTATTCCCATCTCTTTCAGAATTTTCCACAGTTGATTGTGATCCACACAGTCAAAGGCTTTGGCATAGTCAATAAAGCAGAAATAGATGTTTTTCTGGAACTCTCTTGCTTTTCCATGATCCAGCGGATGTTGGCAATTTGATCTCTGGTTCCTCTGCCTTTTCTAAAACCAGCTTGAACATCAGAAAGTTCACTGTTCACGTACTGCTGAAGCCTGGCTTGGAGAATTTTGAGCATTACTTTACTAGCATGTGAGATGAGTGCAAAATTGTGTGGTAATTTGAGTATTCTTTGGCATTGCCTTTCTTTGGGATTGGAATGAAGGCTGACCTTTTCCAGTCCTGTGGCCACTGCTGAGTTTTCCAAATTTGCTGGCATATTGAGTGCAGCACTTTTACAGCATCATCTTTCAGGATTTGAAATAGCTCAACTGGAATGCCATCACCTCCACTAGCTTTGTTAATAGTGATGCTTTCTAAGGCCCACTTGACTTCACATTCCAGGATGTCTGGCTCTAGATGAGTGATCACATCATCGTGATTATCTGGGTCATGAAGATCCTTTTTGTACAGTTCTTCTGTGTATTCTTGCCACCTCTTCTTAGTATCTTCTGTTTCTGTTAGGTCCATACAATTTCTGTCCTTTATCGAGCCCATCTTTGTATGAAATGTTCCCATGGTATCTCTAATTTTCTTGAAGAGATCTCTAGTCTTTCCCATTCTGTTGTTTTCCTCTATTTCTTTGCATTGATCACTGAGGAAGGCTTTCTTATCCCTTCTTGCTATTCTTTGGAACTCTGCATTCAGATGCTTTTATCTTTCCTCTTCTCCTTTGCTTTTTGCTTCTCTTCTTTTCACAGCCTCCTCAGACAGCCATTTTGCTTTTTTGCATTTCTTTTCCATGGGGATGGTCTTGATCACTGTCTCCTGTACAATGTCATGAACCTCATTCCATAGTTCATCAGGCACTCTATCTATCAGATCTAGGCCCTTAAAGCTATTTCTCACTTCCACTGTATAATCATAAGGGATTTGATTTAGGTCATACCTGAGTGGTCTAGCGGTTTTCCCTACTTTCTTCAATTTGAGTCTGAATTTGGTAATAAGGAGTTCATGATCTGAGCCACAGTCAGCTCCTGGTCTTGTTTTTGTTGACTGTATAGAGCTTCTCCATCTTCGGCTGCAAAGAACATAATGAATCTGATTTCAGTGTTGACCATCGGGTGATGTCCATGCGTAGACTCTTCTCTTGTGTTGTTGGAAGAGGGTGTTTGCTATGACCAGTGCATTTTCTTGGCAAAACTCTATTAGTCTTTGCCCTGCTTCATTCTGCATTCCAAGGCCAAATTTGCCTGTTACTCCAAGTGTTTCTTGACTTCCTACTTTTGCATTCCAGTCCCCTTAATGAAAAGGACATCTTTTTTGGGTGTTAGTTCTAAAAGGTCTTGTAGGTCTTCATAGAACCGTTCAACTTCAGTTTCTTCAGTATTACTGGTTGGGGCATAGACTTGGATTACCGTGATACTGAATGGTTTGCCTTGGAGACAAACAGAGATCATTCTGTTATTTTTGAGATTGCATCCAAGTACTGCATTTCGGACTCTCTTGTTGACCATGATGGCTACTCCATTTCTTCTGAGGGATTCCTGCCCGCAGTAGTAGATATAATGGTCATCTGAGTTAAATTCACCCATTCCAGTCCATTTTAGTTCGCTGATTCCTAGAATGTCAACATTCACTCTTGCCATCTCTTGCCTTGATTCATGGACCTGACATTCTAGGTTCCTATGCAATATTGCTCTTTACAGCATCGGACCTTGCTTCTGTCACCAGTCACATTCACAGCTGAGTATTGTTTTGCTTTGGCTCCATCCCTTCATTCTTTCTAGAGTTATTTCTCCACTGATCTCCAGTAGCATATTGGGTACCTACTGACCTGGGGAGTTCCTCTTTCAGTATCCTATCATTTTGCCTTTTCATAGTGTTCATGGGGTTGTCAAGGTAAGAATACTGAAGTGGCTTGCCATTTCCTTCTCCAGTGGACCACATTCTGTCAGACTTCTCCACCATGACCCGCCCGTCTTGGGTTGCCCTGTGGGCATGGCTTAGTTTCATTGAGTTAGACAAGGCTGTGGTCCTAGTGTGATTAGATTGACTAGTTTTCTGTGAGTATGGTTTCAGTGTGTCTGCCTTCTGATGCCCTCTTGCATGGGGTATCTCTTCACGGCTGCTCCAGCAAAGCACAGCCGCTGCTCCTTACCTTGGATGAGGGGTATCTCCTCACCGCCACCTTTCCTGACCTTCAACTTGGGGTGGCTCCTCTTACATACCATCTATTGTGCATATTCCCTCAAGCTAGAAGCTTCTTGCACCACCCTCCTGGGCACATTCCATAGGTCATGGACTCCTGAATTCAGAAAGACACTTTGATCCACCCCCTCCTTTGCCTCTGCATTGGTTCGGGTCCCTCTCCTGTCATGTTGTTGTTCAGTCACTAAGTCATGTCCGACTCTTTGTGACCCCATGGACTGCAACATGTCAAGCTCCCCTGTCCTTCATCATCTCCTGAAGTTTGCTCAGATTCATGTCCATTTAGTCAGTGATGTTACCTAACCATCTCATTCTCTGTCACTCCTTTCTCCTTCTGCCCTTAAGGGTTTCCATTGATTTTCATTCTCTACAACACTTGGTACTAGCTGACTTCTTTATCTCTTTCCAACTCTTTGCTACCCCATGGACTGCAGTATGCCAGGCTTCTCTGTCCTTCACTATCTCTCAGAGTTTGCTCAAACTCATGTCCATTGAGTCAGCAATGTCATCCAACCTCTGTCGTCTCCTCCTTCTTTTGCCTTCAATCTTTCCCAGCATCAGGGTCTTTTCTAATGAGTCGGCTCTTTGCATCAGGTGGCCCAAGTATTGGGGCTTCAGCTTCAGGATCAGTCCTTAATGAATAGTCAGGGTTGATTTCTTTTAGGATTGACCAATTTGATCTCCTTGCTGTCCCAGAGACTCTCAAGAGTCTTCTCCAGCACCACAGTTCACACCACTAAAAGAGTAATCAAATAATAATCAAATATCTAAATAGTTAAATACTAAAGAAAATAAAGACTAAAAAGTGGAATGATAAAAATCATTGTTCAGGGCTTCCCTAGTGGCTCAAGAGTAAAGAATCTGCCTGCCAATGCAGGAGACACAGATTCGATCCCTGGTCCAGGAAAATTCCACATGCCTGGGGCAACTGGGCCAGTGTACCACAACTACTGAGCCCATGTGCCCTGGAGCTTGTGCTCTTCAACAAGAGAAGCCGCCGCAACGAGAAGCTCGTGCACTGCCGGGGTCCTCCTGGGCACATTCTGTGTGCCCTGCAACTAGAGTAGCTCCCACTCATTGCAACTAGAGAAAAGCCCAGGCAGCAGCGAAGACTCAGCACAGCCAAAAATAAATATATAAAAAAATTTTAAGTCATTGTTCAACACAAAAGGCCAAAAAAGAGAAAGAATGAAGGAACAAAGAACAGCTAGTACAAAATAAACAGCAAAATAGTAGAAATAAACACACTACATCATAACAAAATTAAATGAAAATGACATAAAAACTCTAAATAAAAAATAAAGATTATCTGACTGGATTTTAAAAATACAACTATATGCTATTTACAAGTGACACACTTTAAATATAAGCTCATCAAGGTTAAAAGAACACAAAAAAATACAAACAGAAGAAAGCTGGCTTAGCTAAATTATTATTGTGCAAAATAGACTTTAAGGTAAGTTCACACTGAGAAAAGTGTTTGTATAGCTGAAAATACAAGTTTCTAATTGCATCTTTAGAAATAAAATATACAAAACAAAAAATAACAGAACGAAAAAGTAGACAAACCCACAATCATTGTTGGAGACTCCAACACACACATGTCTCAGTAACTGACAGAACTAGTAAATTATGTAGGGATACAGAGGATCTGAACCTACTACACTGACATAATTGAATATTTATACAACACTATACCCATCAACTGCAAAATACATTCTTTTTAAATACAAAGGAAACGTTCACCAAAGAGACCAATATGCTGGCCCATAAAACAAATCTTAAGAGACTTCAAAAAACTGAAGTCTTACACATTATGTTCTCTGATCACAATAAATTAAATAATAAATTAACAAGAAATCAACAGAAGCCCCAAATATATGGAAATTAAGCAACTCATTTATACAAAGTTCAAGATCAGGCAAAACTAATCCACAGAAACAGAGTTGAAGATAATTTTGGGGGGTAAGATGAGACAGTGAGCATTCTGAGACTCTGAATGTTCTATATCTTAATATAGGCAGTGGTTATACAGGTGTATTTATATATAAAATTCATTCAAGATTTGTATTTATACACTTTAAGTACGTTGTATATAAAAATGTAAATTAGAGGGACTTCCCTGCTGGTTCAGTGGTTAGGAATCCACCTGCCAATGCAGGGGACACAGGTTGGATCCTTGATCTGAGAAGATTCCACATGCTGCAGGGCAACTAAGCACGTGAAACACAACTACTGAGCTTCTGTGCCACAGCTGCTAAAGCTTGCATGCCCTACAGCCTGTGCTCCTCAGCAGGAGAAGCCTCCGCCATGAGAAGTCCATACACCTCAACCAGAGGGTAGCCTCCACTTAAGGCAACTAGAGAAAGCCCGTGAAGAGCAGCAAAGACCCAATGCAAGCAAAAAGGAATTAATTAATTAATTTACAAGAAAATAAACCAATCGCTGCTAATTTTTTTTAATGTAAATTAGAGTAAAAGACACTGGGAATTCCCTGACAGTCCAATGGTTAGAACTCAGCATTCTGCAAGGGCCCAGGGTTCAATCCTTGATCAGGGAACTAAGATCCCACAAACTATATGGTGCAGCCAAAAAAAGAGCATATAAAGAAAAAAGACATTAAATTCCCTAGTACCTAAAAAATATCTAGTTCATGGTTGCATTCTGAGTCACTTCAGTTGTGTCTAACTCTTTGTGACCCCATGAACTGTGGCCCACCAGGTTCCTCTGGCCAAGGGATTCTCCAGGCAAGAATACTGGAGTGGGTTGCCATGCCCTCCTCCAGGGATATCTTCCCTACCCAAGGATCAAACCTGTATTTCTTTCTGTCTCCTGCATTGGCAAGCGGGCTCTTAACCCCTGGGAAGCCATCTAGTTCATGGAGGATGCTTAATAAATGTTTAATGAATTTTAAAAAGAGGGAGAAATAAAGAATAGAATGAAAAGGTCTAACATACTTTTAATATCATTTACACCAATTAGTTGGAAAGAGATAAAGAAGTCGGCTAGTACCAAGTGCTATAGAGAATGAAAATCAATGGAAACCCTTATATTTTGCTGATGAGAATATACATTGATTCAATCACTTTAGAAAGCAATTAGGTGTTAGCTTATAAAGTATATCATTCACATACTCTCAGTTCAGTTCAGTTTAGTTGCTCACCATGGCCGACTCTTTGTGACCCCATGAATCACAGCACGCCAGGCCTCCCTGTCCATCACCAACTCCCGGAGTTTACTCATGTCCATTGAGTCAGTGATGCCATCCAGCCATCTCATCCTCTGTCATCCCCTTCTCCTCCTGCCCCCAATCCCTCCCAGCATCAGGGTCTTTTCCAATGAGTCAACTCTTCGCATTAGGTGACCAAAGTTTCAGCTTTAGCATCAGTCCTTCCAATGAACACCCAGAACTGATCTCCTTTAGGATTGACTGGTTGGATCTCCTTGCAGTCCAAGGGACTCTCAAGAGTCTTCTCCAACACCACAGTTCAAAAGCATCAATTCTTCGGTGCTCAGCTTTCTTCACAGTCCAACTCTCACATCCATACATGACCACTGGAAAAACCATAGCCTTGACTAGATGGACCTTTGTTGGCAAAGTAATGTCTCTGCTTTTGAATATGCTGTCTAGGTTGGTCATAACTTTCCTTCCAAGGAGTAAGCATCTTTTAATTTCATGGCTGCAGTCACCATCTGCACTGATTTTGGAGCCCAAAAAAATAAAGTCTGACATTGTTTCCACTGTTTCCCCATCCATTTGCCATGAAGTGATGGGACCAGAGGACATGATCTTCGTTTTCTGAATGTTGAGCTTTAAGCCAACTTTTTCACTCTCCTCTTTCACTTTCATCAAGAAACTCTTTATTTCCTCTTCACTTTCTTCCATGAAGGTGGTGTCATCTGCATATCTGAGGTTACTGATGTCTCCCGGCAATCTTCATTCCAGCTTGTGTTTCTTCCAGCCCAGCGTTTCTCATGATGTACTCCACATAGAATTTAAATAAGCAGGGTGACAATATATAGCCTTGATGTACTCCTTTTCCTATTTGGAACCAGTCTGTTGTTCCATGGCCAGTTCTAACTGTTGCTTCCTGACCTGCATACAGGTTTCTCATGAGGCAGGTCAGGTGGTCTGGTATTCCCATCTCTTTCAGAATTTTCCACAGTTTATTGTGATCCACACAGTCAAAGGCTTTGGCATAGTCAATAAAGCAGAAATAGATGTTTTTCTGGAACGCTCTTGCTTTTTCCATGATCCAACGGATGCTGGCAATTTGATCTGTTTCCATGATCCAGCGGATGCTGGCAATTTGATCTCTGGTTCCTCTACCTTTTCTAAAACCAGCTTGAACATCAGGAAGTTCATGGTTCACGTTCTGCTGAAGCCTGGCTTGGAGAATTTTCAGCATTAGTTTACTAGCATGTGAGATGAGTGCAACTGTGTGGTAGTTAGAGCATTCTTTGGCATTGCCTTTCTTTGGGATTGGAATGAAGGCTGACCTTTTCTAGTCCTGTGGCCATTGCCGAGTTTTCCAAATTTGCTGGCATATTGAGTGCAGCACTTTCACAGCATCATCTTTCAGGATTTGAAATAGGTCAACTGGAATGCCATCACCCTCACTAGCTTTGTTTGTAATGATGCTTTCTAAGGCCCACTTGACTTCACATTCCAGGATGTCTGGCTCTAGGTGAGTGATCACACCTTCGTGATTATCTGGGTCATGAAGATCTTTTTAATATAGTTCTTCTGTGTATTCTTGCCACTTCTTCTTAATATCTTCTGCTTCTGTTAGGTCCATACCATTTCTGTCCTTTATTGTGCCCATCTTTGCATGAAATGTTCCCTTGATATCTCTAATTTTCTTGAAGAGATCTCTAGTCTTTCCCATTCTGTTCTTTTCCTCTATTTCTTTGCGTTGATTGCTGAGGAATGCTTTCTTATCTCTCCTTGCTATTCTTTTGAACTCTACATTCGAATGGGAATATCTTTCCTTTTCTCCTTTGCTTTTCGCTTCTCTTCTTTTCACAGCTATTTGTAAGGTCTCCCCAGACAGCCATTTTGCTTTTTTGCATTTCTTTTTCTTGGGGATGGTCTTGATCTCTGTCTCCTGTACAATGTCATGAACCTCTGCCCATAGTTCATCAGGCACTCTGTCTATTAGATCTAGTCCCTTAAATCTATTTCTCACTTCCACTATATAATCCTAAGGGGTTTGATTTAGGTCATACCTGAATGGTCTAGCAGTTTTTCCTACTTTCTTCAACTTAAGTCTAAATTTGGCAATAAGGAGTACATGATCTGAGCCACAGTCAGCTCCCAGTCTTGTTTTTGCTGACTATATAGAGCTTCTCCATCTTTGACTGCAAAGAATATAATCAGTCTGATTTTGGTGTTGACCATCTGATGATGTCCATGTGTAGAGTCTTCTACCACCTGACAATTCAGCTCCTAGGTGTGGATCCTAAGACGCTCCTGCCCAAGTGCCCCCAAGGATTAATTATACGAATGTTAGTAGTAGCTCTGCTGAAAGCAAAAACTGGAAACATCTCAAATGTCCATCAATAGCAGAACAGATAAAGCAATTATGGTATATCCACACAATAAAATATTGTCCCCAAGTGACTATGAATGAAACATAGTTGCTTGCAACAACATAGATATTAGAAATTTAATGTTCAATGAAAAAGGACAATCACGGTAAAAAATACAAACAGTATGATACCATGCTTATGAAGCTCAAATGCAAACAAAAAAATTAAATAATATGTTTTCTAAGCATATATGCAATTTGTTTAAAGCAAGGAAATTATAAATACAAAATTCAAAATAACAGTTAGGAGGAGGCGGGGAAACAAAATAACATCCTAGTTCAGATTGGATGGTGGCTTCATGAGTGTCCATTATATTTTCATTCTTTATAGTTTATATGTAATATTTTATATGTATTAAATATGATAACAAACTATTTGTAAATAAAGAAAAAGGCAGTAGAAAGTGTTATAGGAGCATGCAGAAAATGAGTTGTTTACTTCTTCCTGGAAGAGAGGAGACATTAAGGAGAATTTCATCTAGTAGGTGTGTCAGGAGTCCCCAGGTTCAGTGATTCACTAGAAGGCCTCAGAGGACTCAGTATATCACTGTACTCATAGCTATGATATATTATAGCCAAAAGACAAAAATAATCAGCAAAGGGAAAGGAGGCATGGGGAAAAGTCCAAGGAAACCAAGCATAAACATCCAAGAGTCCCTTCCCAGTAGAGTCACACAGGACATAATCAATTCCTCCAGCATGAAACTATAACCCCACTTGTGAGGTGCTGTCTACCAGAGAAACTTCCCTGAGCCTAGGAATCCATGGCTTTTATCAGAGGTTAGCTGTGTAGGCACTCTGCCAAGCATGTACGAAAATTTCAAACTCCCAAAAGGAAAGCTGGTGTTTAGCATAAACCATATTGCTAGCACAGTTTAGGCTCCATGATTCACTGATATATGTTAGGGTAGTTAGAAACCCTCCTAAAATCCAAATTCCCAGGTGCTAGCCAAAGGCCAACCTTGAAAGCAGGACTTTCAGAGAAAAACAGTCTCAGACTTGCTACATTCACTTTTTTCTGCATAGTTAGTAATACTGCGGCTGATATTTGAGGTAAAACTTCAAGAAACATGTAAAATGGATAAAGTAATGTGGTGAAAGGACATTAAAGCCAGTAGGAATAGTATATACAGAGGTAAATAGGTATGAAAAGATGCCCTATTTGGGTAACAAACCACAGTGGGGAAGTCCTTTCAATTTGGGTGGAGCACAAAGTACATAGGGTTAGAGTCAGACTTAAACTGAAGAAAGTAGGGAAAACCACTAGACCATTCGGGTATAACATAAATCAAATCCCTTAGGATTATACAGTAGAAGTGACAAATAGATTCAAGGGATTAGATCTGATAGACAGAGCGCCTGATGAACTATGGATGGAGGTTCGTGCATTGCACAGGAGACAGGGATCAAGACCACCCCCAAGAAAAAGAAATGCAAAAAAGCAAAATAGCTATCTGAGGAAGCCTTACGAATAGCTGTGAAAAGAAGAGAAGTGAAAAGCAAAGGAGAAAAGAAAAGATATACCCATTTGAATGCAGAGTTCCAAAGAATAGCATGGAGAGATAAGAAAGCCTTCCTCAGTGATCAGTGAAAAGAAATAGAGGAAAACAATAGAATAGAAAAGACTAGAGATTTCTTCAAGAACATTAGAGATACCAAGGGAATATTTCATGCAAAGATGGGCACAATAAATGACAGAAATGGTATGGACCTAACAGAAGAGGTGGCAAGAATACACAGAAGAACTATATTAAAAAGATCTTCATGACCCAGATAATCATGATGGTGTGATCACTCACCGAGAGCCAAACATCCTGGAATGCAAAGTCAAGTGGGCCACAGGGAGCATCACTACGAACAAAGCTGGTGGAGGTGATGGCATTCCAGTTGAGCTATTTCAAATCCTGAAAGATGATGCTGTAAAAGTGCTGCACTCAATATGCCAGCAAATTTGGAAAACTCAGCAATGGCCACAAGACTGGAAAAGGTCAGCCTTCATTCCAATCCCAAAGAAAGGCAATGCCAAAGAATGCTCAAACTACTGCACAATTGCACTCATCTCACACGCTAGTAAAGTAATGCTCAAAATTCTCCAAGCCAGGCTTCAACAGTATGTAAACCATGAAACTCCAGATGTTCAAGCTGGTTTTAGAAAAGGCAGAGGAACCAGAGATCAAATTGCCAACATCTGCTGGATCATGGAAAAAGCAAGAGAGTTCCAGAAAAACATCTATTTCTGCTTTATTGACTATGCCAAAGCCTTTGACTATGTGGATCACAATAAACTGTGGAAAATTCTGAAAGAGTTGGGAATACCAGACCACCTGACCTGCCTCTTGAGAAATGTGTATGCAGGTCAGGAAGCAACAGTTAGAACTGAACATGGAACAACAGACTGGTTCCAAATAGGAAAAGGAGTACGTCAAGGCTGTATATTGTCACCCTGCTTATTTAACTTCTATGCAGAGTGCATCATGAGAAACACTGGGCTGAATGAAGCACAAGCTGGAATCAAGATTGCCGGGAGAAATATCAATAACCTCAGATATGCAGGTGACACCACCCTTATGGCAGAAAGAGAAGAACTAAAGAGTTTCTTGATGAAAGTGAAAGAGGAGAGTGAAAAAGTTGGCTTAAAACTCAACAGTCAGAGCCACCTGGAAAGCTCCTTCACATATACAGACATACATACATATAGTTACAGATCTACAAATCATTGATGATGTACGTACACTGTGGTCATACAGATTCACAGGAGATTGGATACAGATCTGAAGGCATGATGGGACTCATATTTATGCATTTTTGGATTCAAGTCTATTAATGTTTGAATACAGACATACACAAGTAGGGGTTCTACTGTAATTCATGCCAGAATAAGACATTAGGTCTTTCTGACCAGCTCACTGAAAATGTGAATTGAATATAAGTAAGAAAAGCAAAAGGCAAAATTTTATATACTCCATGGAGATGATTGTAGACTTCCCTGGTGGCTCAGACGATAAAGCATCTGCCTACAATGCGGGAGACCTGGGTTAGATCCCTGGGTGGGGAAGATCCTCTGAAGAAGGAAATGGCAACACACTCCAGTACTCTTGCCTGGAAAATCCCATGGAAGGAGCCTGGTAGGCTATATTCCATGGGGTCACAAAGAGTCGGACACAACTGAGCGACTTAGATGATTGCAAATTTTTATTAAAATGTCAATCAGTGGACAAGGAAATGGCAACCCACTCCAGTATTCTTGCCTGGAGAATCCCACGGACGGAGGAGCCTGGTGGGCTATAGTCCATGGGGTCGCAAAGAGTCGGAAACAACTGAGTGACTTCACTTTCACTTTCATGTGAGTACCTGTGGCGGATTCATGTGGAGGTTTGACAGAAAGTAAAATTCTGTAAAGCAATTATTCTTCAATTAAAAAATAAATAAATAATTTTTTAATTAATAAAAAAGATTAAATGTCAATCAGTTTTTCTAAAAAAAAAACCTCAACAGTCAGAAAACTAAGATCATGGCATCCAGTCCCATCACTTCATGGGAAATGGAGAAACAGTGACAGACTTTATTTTGGGGGGCTCCAAAATCACTGCAGATGGTGACCACAGGCATGAAATTAAAAGACGCTTGCTTCTTGGAAGAAAAGCTATAACCAACCTAGACAGAATATTAAAAAGCAGAGACATTACTTTGCCAACAAAGGTCCATCTAGTCAAAGCTATGGTTTTTCCAGTAGTCTTGTATGGATGTGAGAGTTGGACTATAAAGAAAGCTGAGCACCAAAGAATTGATGCATTTAAACTGTCATGTTGGAGAAGACTCTTGAGAGTCTCTTGGACTTCAAGAAGATCCAACCAGTCCACCCTAAAGAAATCAGTCCTGAATATTCACTGGAAGGACTGATGCTGAGGCTAAAGCTCCAATACTTAGGCTACCTGATGCAAAGAACTGACTTATTGGAAAAGACCCTCCCTGATGCTGGGAAAGATTGAAGACATGAGGAGAAGGGGATGACAGCAGATGAGATGGTTGGATGGCATCACCAACTTAATGGACATGAGTTTGAGTATGTTCCAGGTGTTGGTAATGGACAGGGAGGCCTGGTATGCTGCAGTCCATGGGTTCGCAAACAGTTGGATACAACTGAGTGACTGAACTGAACAAGGTGCTTGGCAAAATACCAGAAGAAGGAAGTGGAGAGGGAAAGAGTCAGACTATAATGGACCTCTTACACCACAGTGGGACATTTTAACTGTCCTGAAAGCAATGGGGAGTCGAAAGTTTTGTCAGTGAGGAGGTATAGTACAATGCCTGGCTGAAACAGACTGTTTATGTCCTTACAAAATTATGACGTTGAAATCCTAATATCTCTGTTATGGTACTTGAAGGTGGGCCCTTTGGGAGGTGAATAGGTGATGAGGGTGGTACCCTTATTAATGAGATTAGTGCCCTTATAAAAGAGATCCTAGAGAGCTCCCTCACCCTGTCTGCCATGTGAGGACAGACCATCTATGAACCAGGAAGAAGGCCCCCACCTGACACCAGCTCTGCCAGCACTTCAGTCTTGGACATTCCAGCCTCCAGAACTATAAGAAATAAATGTTGGTCATTTAAGCTGCTCAATCTATCGTAGTTTGTTATAACAGCCCAAATGGACTGAGACGCTGGCACATAATGTAGTAGGCTCTAAATAAAGCCTCTGATTTGATGTGACTAAAACTACTATGCCAGTTCAAGATCCATACTGATTTCTTGGAAATCCTTTGGCAGAGATGACAGAACTTCATTGATCATTTTAAGCCCTTCTAGATTTCATTAGATACATTAACTAGACTATATCTCTCTGACCCACAATCAAATGTACAGACTATTAACTGAAACTGGTTCTCAGAATTTTAGGATCTAAAACTGGCTCTAGAAAAGCAGGATTGAAGTGATGTAGGCTTTACCGAGATGGAAACTAGAGTGTAGTAACAATTTGTTAAATTACAGGAAAATGTGGGTCTTGGAATAAACCAGTAACAACTACCCTGTATTATGTGCCAGGCAATGTGCTAGGTAGTTTAAGATTATTTTCGTTAATCTTCACAACCACCATTTAAAATCCTTATCATTTTTTCATTTACAAATGAAGAAGCCAATTTACAAATGTGAAACAATTTACCTAAAATCACATAAGTCATGGGAGCAGAATGGAGCAGTTGACGTCAAGCTGAGAACCTCACAGCTTTAAATGACTGCCTGTTTGTTTTTTCCCTCAGAGATTATTGAGGTTAATCCCCAGCCGCTTGCCTCAGATGTCATCTAGGTCTGAAACATCATGACCATCCACTGCCCCTCATGTGGCTCTGACTATCCACCTCTTCTTCCCCAAGGGTGACTTGGTAGAGCTAAAAATGGTTAGAATCCCTAGACTGCCATGAGGGTGATGAGAAGCAGCAGTCTTATCTGTTTACTCTAACTTGCCATACAGACATGCTCATTTTCTAAGTGGGCTATGACACTGAAAAAGTTGAGCAGCTCTGCTTGAAACCTAATCTTCCTCCTTTCAAAATCCTCTGGAAATCCCAATCTGGAATCAGCAAACTCCACTATACCCTCAATCTGTCATTTGAAAGCCACTGAATTAAAATTTGGCATCTGCTGAAGACACTGCTTCCCTGAAGACACTAATAAAAATGACCCAGCCTGAGAAATAGACTAGGATTGTAGCAAAGATCATTCCCAGAGTGTGGTTTTTCCACCATTTCCCTCAGGAATACCCATGCTGTTTTTTAGATTAATTTTTCAGGTTTGCAATAACACTTGTTCATATCCTGTTTAAAAAAAAATAAAAACTAATCTATGGCCACTTCTAACAGCTAGAAATGTGTTTGCCTCATATAGGGTAACGCAGAAACCATCATGATCCCCACAACTGTGGCTTCATTATTTCACTCTATCCACACTAGACATGTTTTTTTTTTTTTTCTTTTTCTGTTTTATTTTATTGATGCTTTGACGTCTTGGGCCTTGTAGACCAGAATGGAACTGTCCCTCTCAGGGTTCGCTAATATATAGAGATAGAAAACAACTTGCCTTCAATCACACTGTTTTGTGCACACCAACCAATCCAAACCAATATGCCTAACCACTTCCTTTATGGACTCTCATGCACCAAACCAATATTCTCACTGCCCTAAATCACCCAGGCCAGGTACCAGAAAACTAGGGATCACCCATATCGCCCAGAGCCCTGTTAAGATTATTCAAACTGGGACTTTCCTGGTGGTCCAGTGGTTAAGAATCCACCTGCCAATGCAGGAGACATGGGTTCAATTCCTGGTGGGAAAGGATCACACGTGCCACAGGGCAACTAAGCCCGTGTGCTACAGCTACTGAGCTCATGCACCATAACTACTGAAGCCTGTGTGCCCTGAGAGCCCGTGCTCTGCCACAAGAGAAGCCACCACAATGAGAAGGCCACACACCACAAGTAAAGAGTAGCCCCCGATCACTGCAGCTAG
This sequence comes from Budorcas taxicolor, assembly GCF_023091745.1. Classification (NCBI taxonomy): domain Eukaryota; kingdom Metazoa; phylum Chordata; class Mammalia; order Artiodactyla; family Bovidae; genus Budorcas; species Budorcas taxicolor. The sequence goes on from NC_068916.1 coordinate 38,422,892, forward strand.
AGGAAGCCCACACACAATTAAGACCCAGCACAGCCAAAAATAAAAATAAATAAATATTTTAAAATAACAACATTCTAAAAAAAAAAAAGAAAGAAATTATTCCAAAGTAGCCAACTCAATCTCTTTCCTTGCCTCACCCATTCCTTCTTGTGGAAACCATAATAAAGTCTCTGGGCAAAGCTTTCTCCTCACACCTTCTGCCTCCTGGCCAACTTTTGGGCTTAGGTCCCTGCATGTGCCTCTTGGGAACTCTGCATAATAAAACTTTCAATGGCATTGAACCCCTGTGTCCTAACTCAGTCACCTCTATAAATTAAGTACTGGGCACAATCAAAACATTTGTCACTTCCATTATAGCAGTTAACATATATTCTCAGATATTATGTATATAGTAGATACTTTCATCTCCAGAGTCTAATCTCCCTCAGGACAGAAACCATATTTTACTAAAAAGCTCTGTAGTGTGGGTTTACATGCCCAAGAATGCACACAATCAGTGTTTATCCAACTGATTTGCTGAACTGTGGTCAATTCCTATCCCTTGGCAAAGCCATTTCCTTGCAATTGTTCTTCTCCTATAGCAACAGTACACCGTAGGATATGCAGAGAAGTGGTTCTCATTTTCCACAGGAAAGAAATAAAAAAGCCAGCCCCACAAACACAAGGCATTACCTAGACTGCTGGGTCCCAATAAGGAGTCCAGGCCTAGACCAATATTAGAGGCATTTACACCGAGACAAAGCAGAAAACTGGGAACATGGCTGTTCAGCTACTCCGTGCTGTGGCTCAGGACTCTGGTTGGTAACGACACAGGAGACAAATCGTGACAGCACTCATTGGAGAATAAATGGAAATTATTCTGAGTATCTAATTGGATTGACAGTGAGGAACTGGGGATTGTTTTTCGAAAACCTAAAGCATCTTAACTATCCCATTCTCAAGATTTGTTCCATTGTGTTTTTTAAATTACATATGCTTGAGTTCTGGGACTTAAACAGAGTTGTATTTGTAACTGAATAATTCAGATCCCCTGGAGATGGAGATGGCAAACCACTCTAGCATTCTTGCCTGGAAAATCCCATGGACAGAGGAGCCTGGTGGGCTACAGTCCACAGGGTTGCAGAGTCAGACATGACTAAAGTGACTTAGCAAGCAGCAAAACGCAAAGATAAGTATCTAGAAATCCTCTTTAAGATAAATAAGTAGCATATAGTCATTGGTTTTTAGGTCATCTGGTATTGGCAAAAAGCCATGGATTTGCAGTTTGAGGACTGATATGTTCAAGTACAAGAGTGACTAGGTTCTGTCACTAATAAGCTGTGTGACTCTGATAAAGCCTTTACCTCTCTGCCTTTATTGAAAAATAAGAATCTATCATAAGAGAACCACCCTGACGATTAAATGTTAAAGGTGTTTCATCTGCTTCCGGGTCAGAGCCATGGCAGTGGCAAATTCAAGCCTCGTCAATCCCATGGTATTCTTTGATGACAGCATTGGCGGCCAGGAAGTTGGCCACATGAAGACTGAGCTCTTTGCAGACATTGTGCTTAAGACTGCAGAGAATTTTAGGCAGTTCTGCACAGAATTCAGAAAAGATGGGGTTCCAATAGGCTACAAAGGGAGCACCTTCCACAGGGTCATAAAAGATTTCATGATTCAGGGTGGAGGTTTTGTTAATGGAGATGGTACTTGAGTCACCAGTATCTACTGGGGGCCATTCGCAGATGAAAATGTTAAGCTTAGACACTTAGCTCCAGGCCTGCTTTCCGTGACAAACAGCGGTCCCAATACAACTGGCTGCCAGTTTTTCATCACCTGCTGTTAGTATGATTGGCTAGATAGGAAGCTCATGGTATTTGGAAAAAATCATTGATGGACTTTTGGTGATGGGAAAGATTGAGAATGTTCCCACAGGCTCCAACAATAAGACCAAGCTGCCTGTAGTGATCTCACAGTGTGGGGAGATTTAGTCCAGAGGGAGACTGAATCTCAGACCCTCTACCTCTGCCACTGCCTCTTCCCTTGTTCAATGTGATGCTCTTAAGTAAGATAACTTGGATTGGCCCCTGTGCTGGCTTCCCTGCTGGCTGCTGCCCCATTTGATCAAGAGAACTTGGAAGCATCACAGATTCAGAACCCAAAATTTTGTGTTTAAGCCAACTGTAAATAAAGTCATTTTATTTTAATGTTAAAGGTGGTTCATAAACTATAAAGCACTGCACAAACATCAGTCATCTCTTGCACTGGAAGCTCCAGCGCCTGGCATGAGACCTGACACAGAGCTAGAATTCCAAATTCACAGAGCTAAATGAGTAACTGATGAGTTGTGTGATCTCAGGCAACAAAAATCTCTTCTCCTCTACTTCCTCCTCCTCCTCCTCCTTTGATATCACTGTCACCCTTGTTCACTGGACTACAGTCATACTGTCCATTTTCTTGTCCTCCTAAACAGTAAGCTTACTCCTGCCTCAGGGCCTTTGTACCTACTGTTTCCTCTGCCTGAATCACTCTTCCCCAGCTCTTTGCACGGCCATTCCATTCTCCTCAGTCAGGTCTTAAGCCAACTGTCATTTCTTCGGAGGCTTTCTCTTACCACCCTAATGTTCCTCTCCTATCATTCACACAATATATATTCCTGTTTTATTTTCTCTACCTGTTGACCTATATACTCTCCTTCACTAGAATAAAAAACACTCTACTAGAGATTCCTTGTCTGTCTTTTTTTAATAATTTATTTGTTTGGCTGTACCAGGTCTTAGTTGTGGCACATGGGATATTAGATATTCATTGCAACATGGTGGTTCTTTCGCTGCAGCATGTGGGATCTAGTTCCCTGACCAGGAATTGAACCTGAGCCCCCTGCATTAGGAGTGCAGTCTTAACCACTGAACCACCAGGGAAGTCCCTCCTGTGTCTGTCTTGTTCACCACTGTATTCCAATGCCCCAAAACATGTAGCTCATAGAAAACTCTCAACAAACATTTGAATCAATAAGACTGAAATAACTTTATATCAAAAGTTTCATTTATTCAACAAATATTTTGTATGCACCTAGGAGGATTCAGGCTTTATTTCAAAGTGCTGGAGATTCAGCTGAGAACCAAACAGACAAAATTCCTGCTTTCTTGGGGCTTGACTTCTAGTGGGGAAACAAACAACAAATAAGATAAAAAGTGAAGTACATGCTGTATCTGATAGTAAGTTTTAAGGAGAAAAAATAAAGAGAGCAGGAAAGGAGGGTATGAAGTGTATGTGGAGGGCACACAGAAATGAGACTGAGCCATGAGATGTGTGGGGGAAGTGCATTCCAGAACAGGGTGAGTGGGACAGGAATGAAGGGGTTGGAGGCTAACACAGGAATGAAGGGGTTGGAGGTGATGAGGTCAGGAAGGTTAAGAAAATTCATATTGTATAGTGCCCTATCGACTAAACCAAGCACTTTGACTTTTACCAAAGAACGATGAAAAGGTTTTGAAGAATTTAAGCATGGGGTGTCATGATATGGTTCGCTTTAAGAGGATCGCTGGGGCTGCTGTTTTGGGAATACCTGAAAGGTAAGTGAAGGGACCAGTAAGGACATTACAAATACCATAGCAAGAGATCGGGGCTCCGAAAGACTAGGGAACGAGCAGGTGTGGGGTTGGAAGGTTACATTTTGACAGTTACTTTGGAGTGGAGGTTAGGGAGAGTTCTGGCCTAGGCGTCAGCACCTGGAACTCAAATAGTACCTAATATAAAATTAATCGAGTCCCAGCTCTACCACTTACTAGTAGCGAACTCGTGAGTAAATCATTTCTAGGTTCTGAGCCTCTGTTGCCCTACTAGTGAAATGAAAAGGATATTCCCATATAACAGGGCCTTCATGAGAACAAAATGAGAAGTGTCAAAGTTGGCCATGAGCAAGGTGAGAACCCTGAGCCAAGGACCGCACGGCCCTGCCCCAGAGGAAGGGGCTGCCGTGGAACAACCGACTTTAGAATCCACCGCACGAGCTCCGCAGCGACAAGAAAGAAGCGCGCGTGCCAAAGTCGCAAAGGAGCCTGCGGTGCCCAAACCTCGCGAGATTTCCTGGGCGGGCAAAGTCATCTTCCCAGCCACATCTCGCGAGATCAAGATTCATGAGCGGCTATCGGCCGGTTAGGGCTTGCGGGGAAGATGGAGTATCCTGCATTGGGCACGGTGGAGAACGCGGACAGCGGCGGAGCCAGGTCGTACAACAATTCGGAGGAGCGGGAGGGCCGGGAACCGGATGGGCTGCGCTTCGACCGCGAGAGGGCGCGCCGCCTCTGGGAAGCAGTGTCCGGGTCGCAACCAGTGGGGAGGGAGGAAGGTGAGTCCGGGGGCTTCAGAAGCTGGAAGCCCCTCGCCTGCCTGCTAGTTTCGCAGGGAGTGGCGGAAGCGCGGGGCGGGGACGTGGACCGGCCCCCAGGTCTACGGTCACACCCCCTGGCGCTCGGCCCGCCCATCTGCGCGAGGAGCCAGGGGACTCCCTGACTCGTGCACCACGCTATGGCCCGGGCGCCGTGGGCCAGCTCCCCTGAAAAATCCAGGCTGCGGCACCCCAAGAATCGCGCGCAGATGGTCAATGGCCTTCTCACGCTCTGGCCGTGGGCTTCTTTCCCCCGCCTTAGTCACCTACCAGAGCTCACCTCTTCCTGAATTCGAGGACTGGAATCTCTAGGCTTGCCGTCTAGGCCATCTCAGAGACCCCCCAGAACCTTCCTTGCCAGCCTCGTAGCCCCTTCACCGTCCCAGTTTCCAGGTTCACCCATCCCTAGTGTCTTTTGCCTCCCTTCTTTCATGCCCCGCACTTCCGAGGGCTGTAGAAGGCCGCCTCCTTACCTCAGTGTACCTTCTGGACTTGCTGACTGAGTCCTGGCTTACCTCTGCTTTTTGGTGTCTCTTCTCTTGTCTCCACCGGCTGGGTCCTTTTTCTAATATGGGGGCCAGGAGCCTGAGAACCTGGCCAGGGCATTCTTTGGCTCCAGCTTCTTGTTTGTATCCCACGCTTGACCCAAAGTTGAGAATGGAATACATAAGGCCACCTAGAAGGGCATTTCTGAGCTTCCCAGCTTGCTCTGCACTTGACCTGGCCCTGGATAAGATAGGCATAGAAAGAGGAGAATAGAAAGAGCTGCTGTGACCCTGTTTTGTGACCCACTTCACAGTTCTTAGCAGAGCTACCTGCTTAACTCTAACCCAGAAGTACACAAACTGGGCTTTTGTGCTAATCCTGTCAGGTAATCTGCGGAGAAATCAGATTTCTCTAAAGATTTGTTTGCTTGCTGAGGAGACTAAACTTGGAAGTTAATATATTGCTTGTGAACTGACTGCCATGGGATAAAATGAAGTTTTTGACCACATCCAAGGAAGATATGTTTAAATTTGGGGTGGTACACACGACAGACCTATACCCTATATATACTTTACCAGTAAAACTAGTCTTGAGTGACTCTTAAATTAATATGAGGCTCCTATCTCCCTCATTCTTATACTTCAAACTTGTTTGGCACAGAGTTACACTTTTCCTTTCATTAATTTGACAAATACTGTCTTCCCAGGATTGGCTGGAAATCAAAGCTGCAGAGATGAAAATACTGTCCTTGCCCTGGAGGGGCTTGTGGTCTGGTCCAGGAAGCAGACGCCAAGACAGTTGCAGTATAATGTAGTGGGTGCAGTAAAGAGGAAAGTCTAAAAGTTGGGGTACACAAAGAGGAAGTGACCTTTGTCCTCAGGGGACAGAGCAGGCATGCTCTGGACCTTGAAGCAGAGAACACAGCAGCTGTGCTCTGGAAAGTGAGCTGTTTATGTGTGTGTGAGTGCACACAATCACTTAAAGACTGATTCATTTCTCTGATCTCACTTTGTCCAGTGATTTGTTTGAGGTCTAGATAGATACCTATAACACCAAGTCCTACTCACCTTGGGTTTTTTATTTTCTCTTAGTTATAATTTTTGTTTTCTCATTGAGGTGTAATTTACACACCATAAAATTCACCCATTATAACTGTACAATTCAATGATTTATAGTAAAAGTATAGAGTTGTATAACCCTAGGCCAACTTAGAATATTTCCATCACTCCAATTAGTTTCTTTGTGCTTTTTTTTTTTTTTTCCGGCTGTGCCAAGTCTTAGTTGCAGTATGTGGGATCTAGTTCTCTGACCAGGGATCAAATTCAGGGCACCTGCATTGGGAGTGTGGAGTCTTAGCCACTGAACCACCAGGGAAGTCCCTCTTTTGTGTTCTTTTACATTAAATCCCCACTCTCACCTCCTGCCCTTGGCAACCACTAATCTGTTTTCTGTCTCTATAAATTTGCCCTCTCTGAACTTTTCACATAAATGGAAATATAATACATAGTCTTTTGCATTTTGTTTCTCTCACTCAGCGTGTTTTTGAGGTTTAGCCTCAAAATTAATTAATACTTTATTCCTTTTTATTGTTAAATAAAATTCCATTGTATGATTCTTGCTTTTTTATCCTCTAATGATCTCTGCCTTTCAAGTGGGCTGTTTAAACTATTGACATTTAATTTAGTTGTTGATATGGTTAGATTTGCTGTCCCTCCTTCATGACCTTGTGAAAATCAGCCCTCTGTTTCACATTCTAGATCGCTCAGCCTCTGCCCCATACATCTTCTGATTATCTACAATATAGATACAAAATAAATCCTACCAATTAGGTGCTTTCTCATAAGATTTGGAAGGTAGAAATGTGGTGAAAATCACATTCCTAAGACTATTGGTACTATCAAGAAAAATTGTAAAACTATACAGTCTTCTCACATCAGGGTTCCAGCATCCATTCTCCAGCTTCATAGGTTAAGAGGCCTGTTCCGTGACATGGAGCTTCTTACTTCAGCAAGACTGCAGTGGAGGCCTCAGAGACTAGCTCACATGTTGGGACAGTAATGCATGCATTGTTCCAGAGACATTTCCAGAAGGCTCAGCCTAGTACCTCAGTCTTTCCAATATTTTCTAAGCACCTAATTGCTTGTATCAAACCTGTCCCCTGTGGTAATTGGTAGATGGATTAGAGTTGTATCTGAGCAACAGAGATGCACATTCAGGCCACCTTCCCAGAATTCTGATAACTCATGTAGGTCTTTTTCCCCTCTGCTTCCTCCAGCCTATGAACTCGCAGATTTTTGTAAGTCAGAAATTCAGGAAAGGGTTGACTGGACAGTTCTGACTCAAGGTCCCTTTTGCAATTGCAATCAGATGGTAGCTAGAGCTGAAACAATAGTGGATGGAACTTCTGGAGGCTGACTAGGTGTCTTTTTTTTTCATGTAGTCTCAGGGTCTCTCCATGTGATTTCATGATGGAATAGTTAGGGCTTCCTCCAAGCTTGGAAGGAAGCTGCTTATGTAGTGGCTTAAGACTTGAAGAACAGTGCTCGCTTCGGCAGCATATATACTAAAATTGGAATAATACAGAGAAGATTAGCATGGCCCCTGCGCAAGGATGACCCACAAATTCATGAAGCATTCCATATTAAAAAAAAAAAAAAAAGACTTGAGCAAATATTCCCAATTTGGTTCATTTTTACAATATGTCTTCCACATGTCTATATGTTGCTTAGTGGTCAGGCAGTGATTCAGTAACACCTGGAGTCAGTAAGGCCTCAGTCCTCTGCAGTTGGATCTGTGGGTATGTAGGAAAGGGCATTCAAAGTTCAGGCCATTTTAAAGTCAGCCCTAACTTTTACTTTCTGTCAGGCTCTTTTGCATCACTTATGTTCATGTGAACAACCAGAGTTGGCCAGGAGTATTTAGCTACCTTAGGCCCTCTTAGGTCCCCACTGCCACCCAGGCTCAGCCACAGACATTACTAACCTCAGGTTATAGTAAAGCCTTTGGCTTTTTCTGCTCACCTGCCTCTGAGACCATCATTTCCACCGACATTATCAAAAGATCAGGGCATTGCGCACCACTCCAACTCAAGCACTTTCCTCTTTCATGGGGAAGCTGCTGGTTCTCACATCCTGCCTCTTCCTGGTAGAACCTCTGCTCTGACTGAGTGTGGGAGGTGATGAGAACAGTCCCAGACCCCTGCTGTTCTCATCCAGAGTTCAGCAGTTGTACAAGCATGACGGCTTCCCGGGTTGTGAAGTGCCTTTGATCAGTTTCCAGAGTACTGAAGGGATTGTCTCTGTCAACTTTGTCCAGTTTTACAGTGGCTGTGGGTGAGGAAGATCTCCTCTACTACAGCTGCAAGCTCTACCTTATACTCATTTTATGTTCAACTTCACTTTCTCTGCTTGACCTCTAAATTTGGAGGGTCCAGGACTCAAAATCCCAGGGGCTTCCCTGGGATTGGTAAAGAATCCAGTCCACTCAGTGGTAAAGAATCCGCCTGCCAGTGCCAAAGACACTAGTTCCATCCCTGATCCAGGAAGATTCCACATGCTGCAGAGCAGCTGTGCCTGTGTGGCACAAGTAATGAGCTTGTGCTCTAGAGCCCGAGAACCACAACTACTGAGCCCATAAGATGCAGCTACTGAAGCCTGTGCACCCTAGAGCCTGTGCTCTGCAACAGAAGCCACTGCAATGAGAAGCCCACACCCTCCACACCTGGAGAAAAAACCCGCACAGCAACAAAGACCCAGCACAGTCAAAATAAATAAACAAACATTAATCCCAAGAACTCTTTCCTTTTCCATCTACATTAGGCATCCTCTTCTAGTCCACCGCTTTAAACAGGATAAATACACTGATGATTTTCAATTTGTATCTCCAGCTCTGACCTTTCCCTTGAACTCCAGGCTTGCATCTCAAGGTGACTCCTTGATATCTCTACCCATGTGTATGATAGAACACTCATGTTTAATATAGTTGAAGGAAAAGTCTTGATTTCCCCTCCAACACTGTCTTCCTCCACTTCTCATCTACTTGTTACTCAAATTCAAAACCTAGGAATTAACCCTGACTCCTCTCCTACTTCACCCCCTCCATCCAGTCAGAGAAATTGGATGTCAGATCTACTTCCAGAACATAATTCCAAACCCATCCACTTTTCCTCATCTCCACTGACAACCTACCTGGTCCAGATTTCTGTTATCTGCTGCCTAAAAGACTGCAGCAGCCTCCTCCCTGCTCTCCCTGCTTCCGTTCCTATTCCCATACAGTCTGCTGACACAATGAACAGACTAATCTTTTCAAAATGTAAGCCATATCTTGTCACCTCTCATTGCACTAAGAATAAAATCCATAGTTCAGACCATGATTTATGAGGCCTGTACTGAGTTGGCATTATCTGGTAGGCCTCAAGCTGTCTCTCCCAACTTTATTTCCTACCAGTATTCACTCATTCACCATGCTGTATCCACAGTGTCCTTCTCTTCATTTCTTGCATATGTCAGACTTATTCCTGCCTCAGAAACTTGATTAATTTATTTTATTGAAGTATAATTGATTTACAATATTGTATAAATTTCTGCTGTACAGCAAAGTAATATTTTTTCATATTATTTTTCATTATGGTTTATCATAGGATAGTAAATATAGTTCCCAGTGCTATACAGTAGGACCTTTTTGTTTAATTCATTCGACATACAGTGGTTTGCATCTCCTAATCCCAAACTCCCAATACATCCCTCTCCCACTCCCTCCCCTTGGTAATGCCAAGTCTGTTCTCTATGTCCGTGAATCTGTCTGTTTCATAGATAGGTTCATTTGTGTCATATTTTGAGATTCTGCATGTAAGTGATATATGGTATTTCTCTTTATCTGTCTGACTTCACTTAGTATAATAATCTCTAGGTGCATCCATATTGCTGCATATGACATTATTTCATTCTTTTTTTATGGCTGAGTAATGCAGAGTTCCAAAGAATAGCAAGAAGAGATAAGAAAGCCTTTCTCAGCAATCAATGCAAAGAAATAGAGGAAAACAACAATGGGAAAGACTAGAGATCTCTTCAAGAAAATTAGAGACACCAAGGGAATACTTCATGCAAAGATGGGCTCGATAAAGGACAGAAATAGTATGGACCTAACAGAAGCAGAAGATATTAAGAAGAGGTGGCAAGAATACATGGAAGAACTATACAAAAAAGATCTTCACTAGATTATCTTCAAGATAATCATGATGGTGTGATCACTCACCTAGAGCCAGACATCCTGGAATGTGAAGTCAAGTGGGCCTTAGAAAGCATCACTACGAGCAAAGCTAGTGGAGGTGATGGCATTCCAGTAGAGCTATTTCAAATCCTGAAAGATGATGCTGTAAAAGTGCTGCACTCAGTATGCCAGCAAATTTGGAAAACTCAGCAGTGGCCACAGGCCTGGAAAAGGTCAGCCTTCATTCCAATCCCAAAGAAAGGCAATGCCAAAGAATGCTCAAACTACCACACAGTTGCACTCATCTCACACGCTAGTAAAGTACTGCTCAAAATTCTCCAAGCCAGGCTTCAGCAACACATGAACCGTGAACTTCCTGATGTTCAAGCTGGTTTTAGAAAAGGCAGAGGAACCAGAGATCAAATTGCCAACATCTGCTGGATCATCAAAAAAGCAAGAGAGTTCCAGAAAAACATCTATTTCTGCTTTATTGACTATGCCAAAGCCTTTGACTGTGTGGATCACAATCAACTGTGGAAAATTCTGAAAGAGATGGGAATACCAGACCACCTGACCTGGCTCTTGAGAAATGTGTATGCAAGTCAGGAAGCAACAGTTAGAACTGGCCATGGAACAACAGACTGGTTCCAAATAGGAAAAGGAGTACGTCAAGGCTGTATATTGTCACCCTGCTTATTTAACTTCTATGCAGAGTACATCATGAGAAACGCTGGGCTGGAGGAAGCACAAGCTGGAATCAAGATTGCCGGGAGACATATCAATAACCTCAGATATGCAGATGACACCACCTTCATGGAAGAAAGTGAAGAGAAACTAAAAGCCTCTTGATGAAAGTGAAAGAGGAGAGTGAAAAAGTTGGCTTAAAGCTCAACATTCAGAAAACGAAGATCATGGCATCCGGTCCCATCACTTCATCGCAAATAGATGGGGAAACAGTGTAAACAGTGTCAGACTTTATTTTTCTGGGCTCCAAAATCACTGCAGATGGTGAGTGCAGCCATGAAATTAAAAGATGCTTACTCCTTGGAAGGAAAGTTATGACCAACCTAGATAGTATATTCAAAAGCAGAGACATTACTTTGCTGACTAAGGTCCGTCTAGTCAAGGCTGTGGTTTTTCCAGTGGTCATGTGTGGATGTGAGAGTTCGACTGTGAAGAAGGCTGAGCACCAAAGAATTGATGCTTTTGAACTGTGGTGTTGGAGAAGACTCATGAGAGTCCCTTGGACTGCAAGGAGATCCAACCAGTCCATTCTGAAGGAGATCAACCCTGGGATTTCTTTGGAAGGAATGATGCTAAAGCTGAAACTCCAGTACTTTGGCCACCTCATGTGAAGAGTTGACTCATTGGAAAAGACTTTGATGGTGGGAGGGATTGCGGGCAGGAGGAGAAGGGAACGACCCAGGATGAGATGGCTGGATGGCATCACTGACTCGATGGACATGAGTCTGAGTGAACTCCGGGAGTTGGTGACGGACAGGGAGGCCTGGAGTGCTGCAATTCATGGGGTCACAAAGATTCGGACACGACTGAGCCACTGAACTGAACTGAATACTCTATTGTGTATAGGTATCACATCTTCTTTATCTGTTCATCTATTGATAGACATTTAGATTGTTTCCATGTCTTGGCTATTGTGAACAGTGCTACTATGAACATAGAGGTACATGTATCTTTTTGAATTGTAGTTTTGTCTGGATATATACCCAGGAGTGGGATTGCTGGATCATATGGCAACTCTATTTTTTCAGTTTTTAAAGGAACCTCCATGGTGTTTTCCGTAGTGACTGTACCAATTTACGTTCCCACCAGCAGTGTAACAGAGTCCCCTTTTCTCCACACCCTCTTCAGCATGTGTTATTTGTAGACTTTTTAATGATGACCATTCTGGGTCACACATTTTATTAGATTTTGGGGATACAAAGTCATAAATGACATGATCCTTACCCTGTTTAGTCTCTGGGAATCAGATTCTAAATATTCTTGAGAGGGAACCCCATCTTCTTTAACAAAATAATCCAACATCTCCAGGCAAGGAGAGGATGACTGGACCCTGGGTAACATTTTCCCCTTGTGGGCTTTGCATTCTGAGGAGCCTCTCACCCTCCCTTTAAAAAGCTCTCAGGGGCTTCCCTGGTGGCTTAGTGGTAAAGAATCCACCTGCCAGTGCAGGAGACACGGGTTCAATCCCTGATCCAGGAAGATCCCACATGCCACACAGCAACTGAGCCCATGTGCCGCAACTGCTGAGCCCATGTGCTGCAACTACTGAGCCTGTGCTCTAGAGTCTGGGAGCACAACTGCCGAGCCCATGCACCCTAGAGCCTGTGCTCTGCAACAAGAGAAGCCACTGCAATAAGAAGCCTCACACCGCGACAAGTAGCCCCTGCTTGCTGTGACTAGAGAAAGCCCGCACAGAGCAGCGAAGACCCAGCACAGCCAAAGATAAATAAAAATTTAAAAGCTCTGGCCCAGATCTATTCACACATCCACTTCCTTTTGTTTCTCTGAGGATGGCTGAGGCAGCCAAAGTCTTTCAGAAAAATTTACCGAACAGTGTAGGAGAAAAACGGGGAAATAAACAAGGGACTCCAAGGAGCAGAAATATAGCCAGGCAACACCCCTTCTTCCCAAAAGGGCTGTTATAAATAAGCTTTAGTTCTTGTGGGAGAAGAACCTTAAAACTTCCCCACCCAAAAATTCCCTCCAGGAAATATTGTCCACTTTTTGATCCAGAGTAGAAGATAAAAAACATGGATTTGCCATCTCATCATGGTTTTCTAGACTTATCCCTGCCTCAGATTATCAATGTCATGATGATAGAAATGTCTGGAGTGAGATTTTACTCCCTCCTCAAAAAGTAAGGTCTTGTTTTCCAGGTGCAACAATTAAGTACAGGTTAATACTGTGGTTTCCTACAGTGTGGAACTTACATGACATAGTAATTTTAGATATTTCAAAATCAGATCAAGAACAGTAAGAGAATTATTTCCTTTTCAAGTCTTTCAGTCCTTCCAGTTCTATCCGAGAAGATGTCTCAGTTGGTTGCTACCATGTCTTAACACCTCTCCTCACAGTTGCCACTGTCTTAATGTTCCTTTTAGGAAGCTCTGCAAGCTTCTCGCACCAGTATCTAACTAGAATTGTTTCTTTTTTAATGTATTCATTTGTATTGGTTTCTACTTAAGTTTGTAATTTAAAGACTTATTTCTAAAAGAATTTAGTAAAGAAAGTTAGCCTACATAAAATTATAAAGTAAGTTATAGGTTTGGTGGCTCAAGAATATAGCCTGAGTCATGAAAGCCCTTAGGGAAGGGGTGGCAGATTTAATGGTATGGCATTCCATTATTCAGTGCCTGCATTTGAGGCAGCGTTCAAAGACAGTGCTGTTGAGGCAGGTTTTTAACTCACAGCGCTTTTATTTTTCTCTCTGTAGTGGAACACATGATCCAGAAGAACCAGTGTCTCTTCACCAACACCCAGTGTAAGGTTTGCTGCGCCTTGCTCATTTCTGAGTCCCAGAAGCTGGCACACTATCAGGTATGCCCTTGTACCTTAGTACTTTCTAGACCCAATGCCAAGCCCCCTCTTCTCTCTGTCTTGCACAGTGAATTCCTTCTTAGCCACCCAGATGTTGCCTTCATGCATGTTGGCTTAATTTTTGACTGAGTCTTAATTTGACTGATTGTCTTAACTTGACTGATTTACTTAATTTTTCTGAGTCTCATTTCTCCATCCAAATCAAGATCATTATACTTATATGTTCCCTTACAGCTCAGTGTACTAGAAAGTCTATGCTTTGGCTTTAAATAAACCTGTAGTTGAATCACAACTCTGCTGCTCATCTTGGTCAAGAAACCTCATTATCTTAAGCCTCAGTTTCCTCATCTATAAGATTGAGATGATGATAATTTTCTCATAAATTTTTATGATTAGATTGGACAGCATCTAAGTACCTTATACAAAATAGGAATTCAGTAAACCAGGTTTTTCCCCTACCCTCTCCTCCTCAAAAGTTTCTGTGAGGATGAACCACTGAAAATCTGGTAGATATTTTTGAGTGCCTTAGGTATAAAATGGCATTTGGGTATCTTTGATCTTTTTCCTGGGTTCTTACAGAGCAAAAAACATGCCAACAAAGTGAAGAGATACCTAGCAATCCATGGAATGGAGACACTAAAGGGGGAAATGAAGAGGCTAGACTCAGATCAGGTAATCCAGCTGCCATGTTGAGACCACTCGCTTCCTGATGAAGCCAGCAGGCAGGTTGGTGTGGTGGAAAGAGCGTGGGCTTTGAGTCAGACTGACTTGGCTTCAAATCCTAGCCCTTTGTGTAACTTGGGCAAGTCTTAATCGTTTCTAAGGCTTGATTTCTTCCTCTATAATAATGAGGATGCTAAAAAATAATAATAATGAGGATGCTAATATCAACTACCTTTCAGGATTTTTCCAAACAAAAATGAAAGAAGGTTTATTAAAGCACACAACACAGAGCCTGGCACATAGTAGGGGCTCAGTAAATGGAACCATTGTTATATATTACATTGAATGGTTTGTTAGAGTAGGACCAGTGTCCATGCCCTACTCAAGAAGAGAGAGAGGAAGGAAACTAGAATGCTTACGATCTTGAGATCCAGTGGAAAGAACTGAGTTTCTCACTTGAATATTGGGAATAAACAAGTGGAAGGAATACTCTTCCAAATTCTCGTTCTGATCAAGATGTAAACATGTTTGCTTTTGCCTTAGCAATACTGTGAGAATTATGCTGAAACAAACCCAACCCCTCAGGTGTACCATTATTTTTGTTCCATAGCAGGCTGTGCAAATATTATGGGATGATAAGTCAGCAGACTAGGGCCAAATACTAGCTCTAGAACTTACTGGTTGGGTGACCTTGGACAAGTCACTTAACCTGTCTGTAGAGATAATCGTTGCTACCTTGTAAGGGTATTGTGAAGTCAAATTACAATTCCTAGTGGATGTTCAGTGAGTTAGAGTTTACACTACAAACTGTGTCTCCCTATCACAGGGGCCACAGGTTTGGAAGGGCCTTGCTCATCCCTTCTCCACATTCACTGGACTAACCCCCTAGTTGCCCTCCTTATCATGTGGAATTCAGAAAGACAATATCAACTCTGTGGCCCTGGGCAAGTCACTTAACTTCTTTATATCTCTAATCCCTCAACTCTCGGGGTGGTCCAGTAGTTCAAATGAGATCACAGACTCCTCCCCATCCAACAAAGAATTATTCAGCCCCAAGTGTTAATAGTACCAAGGTTGAAAAATCCTATCTTAGATGAATATTTTATTCAGACAGCAGACCTGAAAGAGATCCTGGAAGCCCTTAATATAGGCTTGAAATACATTGTTTTCTAGCCTAGTCATAATCATCAAATAAAATACAATGGTCTGCTTGTTCAATAAACCCTGAACATCTGCTGTGTGCCAGTCTCCACCAGGGTGCTAAGGATAGGAAACATAAATGAGTCTAACGATCTTTGCCCAAACGTTGAACTTTAGTCAACAAGAAAGTCTCCTAAGCTACACCACTGTCAGTTTAGGGTGACACATGGTACGACAGAGGTCTATTTAATGTATTCCAGGAGTACAGAGGAAGAATAAAACTAATTCTTCCTGGAATAATCACATAAAGCAGGTTGATAATTCTTTACTGAGTAATTTTCTTGAGTAAAAGTCTCTCAGAAGAAGTGATATTTAATCTGGGCCTTGAAGGCTAAGCAGACACATGCCAGGCAGGAAAGAAAGGAGGATCATTCTAGGCAGTAGGAACAGCCCAAGTAAAACACAGAAGTAGCAGAGAACAAAACGGGGAATGGTGAGTAGAGCATGGGATGAAGTAAGAATCCAGAAAGGTAGGTTGGGGTCAGTGTGTGAAGAGGGCCTTGAAGGCCCATTCTCCTGTGGGCAGTGGGGAACCAGTGAAGATTTTCTGGCCGGGCAGTGGCGTGATCAGACCTGTGTTCTTTCTCCTAACCAGAAGAGCAGCAGAAGCAAAGACAAGAACCAGTGCTGCCCCATCTGTAACATGACCTTTTCCTCCCCTGTCGTGGCCCAGTCGCACTACCTGGGGAAGACCCACGCAAAGAACTTAAAGCTGAAGCAGCAATCCACTAAGGTGGAAGGTACTGGTTTTCCTGAGTGGTGCTATATCGGGACCCCTCCCGTCCTCAAGGCACCAATGCCAGGTGCTCCCAGAAATGCTCACTGGGGCCACAGACTTGAAGAGGTTGAACTGCTTTTGAGAGCCCTTAAAAATATCAGAGTAGACACAGCTTCATTGAAATGCAGCCTCAGAGTCCTACTCACCTAACCTTCCTTTCTTTGGTTATATCAGCCTTTCTCTGTAGAAGCTTCTTAGCCCTGAGCTTTTGTCCTGACAAATAATTATAACTCGGGAGTGCCCAAGTCCTCCAGGCTCTGCACACCAGGAGAGCATTCTGTCTCCTGCCTCTCTCACTTAGATTTTTCCCTCCTAGCATCCACCTGCCCTTATTACCATGTATTCCAAGTTAAAAGTTAGATTCTTGTCTTTTTTGTGTGCTCAGGTTATGCCCTGTTCACTTTAATCCTCAAAGCTGCCTGTTCTCCTCAAGACGAGGACTTGCCTTTCAAAGCTGAAGACTTCAGCACTGCCAGTACTGCCCAACAGTGTTTGCAGCTGCCGTGAATCCATTCCCAGGGCAGTGACTTCTAAAATAACCCCCTTTACCTTGTCACCACTGGGGCTCAGCCTTCATTTTCATCTCATTAACTACTGACTTTTTAGGATTTTACATCTCTGCTAACTGCAGTTAGTCAAGACTGAAGGTTCTTTGATCTTTATTTCACTTTTTTCTCAGTAAGTTTTCTTCTCTATTTTGGACAAAGAGGTAGACTATAATATCTGTAATACTTGTCCTTTTTTGAATTGCTGTATTATGAAAATAAGACAATCATGTTCTAGAAGACTTTGAAGAATAAGATAAAAAAAAAATCACTCATAATTATACTGTCTTACCACACCCAAATCTAGTATTTTAGCAATGAAACAACAGATGAAGTCATGGATACCCAAGTTTAAATCCTGGCACTGCTATTTACCATCTGTATGACTGACCTTCTTCATGCCTGAGTTTTCTCACCTATAACATGTTGATAATATCATCTACTTCATAGGTTATGAGGATGAAATAATGTATATGAGGGCCCTGAGACATAATAGATGTTCAGTAAATGACATTTTGGGATTTTTTGTTTTGTTTTGGGGCCATGCTGCACGGCTTGCAGGTCCTTCGTTTCCCAAGTAGAGACTGAAACTGGGCCCCAGCAGTGAGAGCACCAAGTCCTAACCACTGGACTGCCGGAGAGTACCCAGCAGATCCTATTGTCGATATTAACAGCACAATTAAGATTGTGCGTGGAATCCCCACATAAAATGCAATGGTTGATCAGGCGTTCACCACCCGGAGCATGTCATTGGCCTTGTTTCCGATTTGTTCATCTTTAAGTTGTACTAGCAGTAGTTGCTTTTTTGTGAAGTCACTGTTGGTACCATTTATGGTACCAAAGAGATTAAACATGAAGCCAAAGGAAACTAGCTTAAGAACAGAACTTTGTAAGATCATTTATCTTTAGATTTATATGAACTTGTCTTTCCATAAATGGGAAAATTCTCTGGAATATTCCTGGTCCAAAGATTCCATATTGAAGAGTTTATTTTTCATATTTACTTTTGGCCCTTGCCGCATAACAGATATGTTTTTATATAATTATAATCATAGTTCATGTACCATTTGTATCCTGTGTTAACTTTTAATTTTGTAGTTAGAGCACATTTCCATGTTATTACATGAGTTTATAACTATATTTCTGAAAGTAAACATTTCTCTAATGTAAAAGTAATACAAGCATATTGTAGAAAGTATGGAAAATATAGATAAATGGAAAGAAAAATACCCATAATTTTACCATTCAAAGACAACCACTGTCAACATTTTGGAGAACTATTTCTCCTATAATCTTTTGTTATGTGTATGTGTGTATATGTGTGTCTATATTTGTTTTATGTGTGTCTAGATTATGTATATAAATGTAAAATACTTTAACCCTGTTGTTTTTATAAAAACAGTGTATACTCCTCATTGTTACTTCTAGTTCAAACAATGCAAAAGGTATAAAGAGAAGAGTAAATACCACTCAAATCCTACCACCAAGAGAGAAACACTGTTAATATGTTGGCAGCATTTCAAAATACCAGTACACACATATAGATTGCACATCTGTCTTTTAGTAATGATATGATCATATTGTGTGTATAATTTTCTTTTATACTCTTTTCACTAATAGAACATTTGTATTTCTCCATATTATTAAAAAGTTTTTCATAAACATTTTTAATGACAATATCCCATTGCACCACATTCATTTAACCATCCTCTAATGATGAATATTTACGTGTTCTCCCTCTCCTTTTTTGGAATTTATAAATAACACTACAGTGAACAGTCCTGTAGAATTCTCTTTCTATATTTCAAGTTGTTTCCTGAAAGAAGACTCCCATAGCTCTCATTTTTATTGGATGTCCATTAAATGGTTCCTCCAACTTTAATTAACCATTCACCTCTAATGTTTCTCTTTAGTATCTTTTAAAGAATGACCTTTATGTTTTAATGATTATGATTATCTCTTCTGATATCAAAAATCTACATTCACTGTAGAAAAGGTGGAAAATACTGAAAATTATCCTTTTACTCAATGCCTTTGGTCTTTCTCTACACATTACCAGTTGTTTTACAGAACTGAGGACAAAAGAAATAGTTTGCTATATAACCTGCTTTTTTTTTCCCACTCAACACCACGTACTGAATATTTTCTCATAGTATTGAATATTCTGTAACATGTACATTACTTTTTCAGTGACTTGTTGAAATAATGACTACGGAAAATTAATAGCCAGGAGAATTAAGAGTCTCTGTACTGGAAAACCATGTAGGAAAAGCCAGCAACTTTCTTCTGGCTTGTTGAAAATCCTCAAAACTTCCCCCATTAAAGTGGAAGGGATGAAAGAGCATCTGTGTGTGAGTGCTGCTGAACCTCACCTCTCCTCCACTGTTGGTGGGGGTTCTAGGCCACATTCTTAAAGCAGTGGTTTCTGGATTGATACCATTCCAGCCACATGGGCTCATTAGTGAGCCATGGCATCAATTTTTAAAGCAGCAGTGCAGCCTATAGTCAGGACATTTGTTGGCCCACAGGAGGTTTACACATATGCCCGTACCAGGCTCTGATTAACTGAATTCACAGACTCGAGCCAGGGATGCTTTCTATAGGTAAACACATGGGCTATAGCCTTCTTGTCTCCCTGCCACACTCTGGCAGCCTGGCATAGCAAAGAGGGCATGGTCTTTAGGGTCACACAGACCTGGATTCACTCATTAACTGAGTGATCTTTGGTAAGTCATTTCACCCATCTGAGCCTTGGTTTTTCTCTGTATCGTGGCAAGATGATACCTACCGCAGAGCATAATTCAGAAGACCAGAAGAGAAAATATGTAAACAAAGCTGGTAACTGTCAGTGTCATTCTCCTCTCCCCACTCAGCCTAGAAGGCAGTGCAGCTCAAAAGACCCCCTTAGTGTGGCGCCTTTTCTAAATGACCCTCTAGACCCTCAGGCTGTGCATCTGTGCATTGGCTTCCAGATCTATAACTGGGGTACTTGAAGGATGGGAATAAAACACTAACATTTCTTGTCCTATGTGCTGTGACATTCTGGGGAGTTCTGAGGGATGAAAAGACTGCAAGCATGTACATCTCACATCTATTGTAATTTGGCAGATGGGTAGCAGAAGTGCAGAACCTCCTTGGAATATGAGAAAATAGGGATTCACGTGCCTAAAGTAGTTTAAGCTGCCAAACAAAGGAGCCGGTCTTTGGGTTCCCCCATATCTTCTCAATTAGAGAAGATTTTCACTGTGATTCACACAGGCAGTGCCCCATATGCAAGTGTGATTGACTAGTGACCCAGCCTTTCTTTGCATTCAGCATACATGAAAGCCTGGCACCTTCTGGGTTTTTTCATTGTTTCTGTTTGAACTTTCTCACCACAGCTCTGTCGAAACGCCTTACAAACCCTTTCCTTATGGCCTCCACCTTAGCCTTGCACCAGAATAGAGAGATGATAGATCCAGACAAGTTCTGCACCCTCTGCCACGCGACTTTCAATGACCCTGTCATGGCTCAGCAACATTATGTGGGCAAGAAACACAGGAAACAGGAGACCAAACTCAAACTTATGGCACACTACGGACGGCTGGCCGACCCTGCTGTCACTGACTCAGGTAAGTGGCCTAGCTCACACCCAGAGCTGGATCAGGGCTTGACTGCTAGAGCTCCCTGGACCATCAAGGGTATGCCTTTCCTCTTTAGGTCTTCTGAAGCAAGCATTGCAAATTTAAATGCTTGCAAAAACTAGATGGGAAATTTTGGTAAGTGAAAAAGCCAGAAAGGGATGTAGTCAGCTGAAGAGTACATGCCTCTCCTAGGCAGTGTTAAACATTTGTTAACCATATCTTTCAGTTTTTTGAAAGACTCTGGAAGCCAGATTTACAGCTGACCCTCTTTTGCTCTAGTCCCTGCCCCTGCTTTACCTGGTCCTGCCTGGCCATTCCCTCACTGTCTCTTTTTTATTGGCAGGATTCAGGCACTGCAGTGTTTCAGGCCGCTTATCTTAACTCGTATCCATTCTTTTATCTCAAGCCAAAGCCTTCTCCTTATATTCACCCTCCTCCATTTGTCTAACATTTAATCCTAGAACTGTATCCTAGATATTTTTTTCTTGCTTAAATCATCTGATTTCTTTACAGATCAACTAAATTCTTTCATGAAAACCTAGGTGGGGGGAAAGGGTTCACATCCCACTTTGATATTAATGTATACAGCATAATTTGATCCCCACAGGATTCCTATAAAATAGTTGTGATTTTCCCAATTTACAAGTAAAGAAGATGAAACTCAGAGTGACATGCTAAGGTCATACAGCTGATATGACCTGATGTTAATAAATGACAGCATCAGTCGGGGTCTCTAGCTCTGTCTGATTCTTAAACTTATACTCCTTCCCCCTGCCTCCAGCTTTGAGTGTACTCGGCTGGAGGCGCTCCAAGTACAGGGTGTCAGCAGAAATATTGAACTGACTTTGACCCGCTTCTTACTTACAGAGGTGGGGTGTTGACCTGGGATGTGCAAGCAGGGACTTCCACTGACAGGACTTCTGCCTTCCCAAACAATTTAGGTTGTTAGCAGCTTGGCTTTTTTTCCCTGCTGGCTTCAGTCCACCCTTGTTCATTCATTCTTTCAGACAGTCATCCTGCACTTACCAATAGCTGCCATAGTCCAGGGCTTAGGCTAGATGCGCTCACATGTAATTACCTGATTTAATCCTCACAGCAACTCTGTTGTACACATTTGATTATTCCCATTTTACAAATGAAGACATTAGCATCAGAAAGATGAAATGGTTTGTTCTGGATCCCATGCTAGACTGTGGCAGCCAACATTGAAATCCAGGTAAGGTTCTGTGTTAGGTCCACAGAATAGTTTCCATGGGGCTTCTGGCATGTATCATGACACGTATGAGTCAAATGTGAGATGACCCAGAGTGTTCAAATGTCTCCCACAAGGATGAGATGTAGCATCTACCAAGCAGATTAAACAAGACTTGTAGTTTGCTTTGTACTCCAGGCCCACATTTCTCTCATTTATTCAAGAATGCCAAACTAAGCCCTGCATATCATTCAGGTAGCCAAATCCTTTCAGTTGCTGGAGCTCTCAGCATCCCTTCTGGGTCACTGGAGCCCTCTTTTTCTGTACCCCTGTCACCTTCTCTCCCTTCCTTAGGGCCTTGCCTCCTGCAGGTCAGGTCTACTTTCTCTGCCCCATCTGATCCCCTAGTTTCTTCAACCTCTGTACATGGGACAGGCTTTCAAGTCTGTTCGTTTCATACAAAGTCAAGAAATGTTTGTTGAGCTCTTTCCTAATATACGCCAGGCATTGTGTATATAACATATATTAATTACATGTCCATGTTCTTATGGAGCTTAGAGTCTAGCAGAGTAGACAGGCATTGAGCAATTAACTACAAGTGTGGCAAGCTTTAGAAAAAGAAACAAATGTTACGCTATGAAGATAACTTAAGATGGAGGAGCAAAGATCAAAGGCTCCCAGAAGCGAAAGGGATAGTGTGGGGCAACATGATGCTGGGGAGATGAGCAGGTGTCCAATCATGGCACTGTAGGTCATGTTTGAGATTTGAGCCTTTGTCCTAAGAGCATTGGGAAGCCATTCACATCCTCAGCATTATTAATTAGAGCATTCTAGTTACAAAGTGGAGAATAGTTTAGAATGAGGAGGAAGGGTAGTGGAGAGACACCAACAGTGAAGCTGTTGCAATAATTCATAGTGGAGAATATGGGAGCTTGGACTAAGGTAGCATTGGTAGAGATAGACAGGAGTAAATGGATTCAGGAGGTAGGTAAGAAGTAGAATTGGCCATCCAATGTGGGAGCTGAAGGAAAGTGAGCAGTCAAGGTTTAGCCTTAAGCCACAAGGTGAATAACCAGGTTTTGGCAGCCTGAGTTTGATACCCATGAGATACCCAAGTAGGAATGCTCAAGAGGCAGTTGGATACATAGGTGTGGACCTATAAGAAAGGTCTCGGTTAGAGATACCACCATTTTGGTGGTTAGAAACTGCTAAATATTGGTAGTTTCATATGTTTGAAGCTAATAAGTGGTACTTGAAATCAGGGAAATGAATGAGATCCCTTAGAGAATTTGGAGAGAAAGGAGTGAAGGGCCTAAGATTGAGCCCTCTGAAAATTCTGATGTGCTATAAACATGGGTGAACCTTGAGGATGTTATGCACAGTGAAATAAATCAGTCACAGAAAGAAAATTCCTATATGATTTCAGTTGTATGAAATATCTAGAGTAGTCAAACTCATAGAAACAGAAAGTAGAATGTGGTGGCCAGGGATTAGGAGAAGGGAGTAATGGAGAGTTTAATGGGTATAGATTGGCAGTTTCACAAAAATGACAAAAGTTCTGCACGGTAATGTGAAAATGCTTGACATGATGAAAACACGAATTTCTCTGACCCAGAACTGTCCTTTAACATTAAGTGAATTGGACACTTAAAATAGATTAGATGGTAAACTTTCTGTTATTTGTATTTTACCACAATTTAAAATAGTAAAAAAAAGAAAGACAACCAAGATTGAAACCTCTGAAACTGGCAATAGTAAATGGTGAAGGTCAAACAAGAGACAGCAAAACAAACTGAGAAGGAACCACCAGCGGAGAAAAATCAAGAGTGTGGCATGCTGAGAGCAAGGGCAGGAGACTGAAGGAGGAAGGAGTCACCCACGCTGCCAAGTGCTGTGGGGAAGCCCAGTACAAAAAGGCTGCATAAGCATCCATGTTGTCCGTTAAGTTTAGACACAGGGAAGCCTCCACTGGCCTCAGAAAGAGCATGTGTGCGTGTAGTGGGGAGAGGTTGCAGAATAATTGAGAGACAAGGAAATGGAGAAGCTGTTGTAAACAGGGCTTTCAAAGTCTTGGCAGTAAAAGGGAGGAGATGCTTTTCCAAATAAATCAGATGTTTTAAAATGAGCTCTAGTGACTTATTCTTCATAAGATCACAGGGGGAAACCAGAATATCAAACATGTAAAATGAAAACCAGATAAAAATGGATGAGTGTGGGTACTGAACAAAGCTGTTTTTTATAAGTACCAATGAATTCTTCACTTACCCCAAGTGACGTTTTGAATCTAGCTTACAGATTAGTATACTCTGCACTGAGATGTACTTAGCATAGAAGAGTCCAGAGACCTGTGGTTCAGAGGAAAGGATGGGGGCTTCACAGACCAGAGGGCAAATCCAGCTCTGACCCCAGGTCACTTAACCTCCCTGAGCTTGCTTCGTGCTCTGATAAATGGAGAAAACCATCTACCTATCTTCCAGCATTGTTATAAGAATCCAAGGGCGTAAGTATCCAAAATTTTGTCATGGTGCTTGGTGTTTAATAGATGATGAGTGAGCTGTTGTAATCTGGGCATCAGTGACTCTTAACCATTGGTGGTTGTTACCCCACACCAGCCCCAGGTTCTACCCTGGACCTTGCAGGGATGGTGGTTCTGCTAGTCCATTGTGAGTCTTTTGCCTGTTTGTGTTGAACCATGAATTCTGGCCTTCAGAGTCTAAAAAAGACCTGAATTCTGATTGTAATAATTTTCCCCTTAAATGCTTTAAAAGGATATGTCTTCCAGAAAATACCTGAAGATACAAGAGAAACAAAGGTAGCTGGGAACATTGGCTTGCTTATTGAATTAAAGGAGATTGTTGGTGTTCCCAGCTGCCATGGAAGGCTGGTTAAAAGATACTCTCCATTTTTTTGCCAGCATCACTCATGGAATCTATAAGAGTGAAATAAAAATAAGCCAAAACCTCATATTTACTGGACACTTAACTATGTGTCAGTTACTTGTATTTGAATGATTACAATAACCTTATAAGGTTGATACTAATATTAACTGCATTTTATAGGTATGGAACCTAAATCTCAGGGAAGCCCCACTTTTACACATCTCAGAGAGATTAAGTACCTAGCGTGTGGTCCTACAGGTAAGAAATGATGGAGCTGGGATTTGAACCTAGGTGATCTCACTTCAGAGCTGTGAGGTTTTAGGATGGCAGATGACTCAAAAGGTGTGTCAGAGGGGTCTTGAAGCCGTGTGTACAGTGGCCTGCCTTGTGCAGCTGGCACCAGGCATGCTGGGTAAGTAGAGCCTCATAGTCAGCCACTCCTGTTTGCCATTCACTAACTCTGTGTTCATGGACATGTGACCATGCCTTATTTTCTTCCTCTGTAAGAGGATGGTTTTCATGGGATCCTTATGAGCATCAATCAAAATAATATAAAGTGCATGACTATATCAGGCACTTAGTAAATAATAACTGCTTTTTATTGTAAGTACTATGGGTATGGTATAATTGGTTTATAGTTGAGAAAAGCTGAGGATCAGAAAAGCAAAGGGATTTAGCCAAGGTCATGTGAATGCAGAGCCAGGAGTCCAGCCCCATTTCTTGGCTCCCGACCCATGCTCTCTCTGCTAGACCATGTGAAGAAAGGCCACTTTGTCATTGGAGCAGCCCTGTTAGTGAGAAAGGGTATCTGTGAGCCCCACAGTAGAGAGACAGATTAATTTTCCCTATAGGCCGCCTCGTTAATTACTGTTATTGCAAGCGCAAGGAGAGGCCTGCCTTCCCAGAGATCTCTCATCTAAGGGCACAGTCCAGGTAGAAAAGACAGTTACACCAAATGTCACCTCTTTGTTCTATCAATCATTTATTTCCTCAGCAGACAGCTACTCTGGACCAGGCTCCATGCTGGGACAAAGGGTACAGGGCAGGGGGGGACAAGGAGTTTCCCAGCTCCAGGGAACACACAGGCATACATGTGCCCCTGATCGTTGAGTCATTGAGGCCTCTGGGATTCTTACCAGGGCCTAACCTCACTCCACTCGTCCATCTTCAGAAGGGCATTTGCACATGCTGTCAAAAGCACAAAGTCCCCAGGCCCCTTCTTATTGGATTACTGAGCATCTTGACATTTACGTGTGTTTCAGCCGGGAAGGGCTACCCCTGCAAGACATGCAAGATAGTGCTGAACTCCATAGAACAGTACCAAGCTCATGTCAGCGGCTTCAAACACAAGAACCAGTAAGTAAGCACACTCGAAATTCATGGGTCTGCGGCAGGAGCTCAGGGCTTCGGAATCAGAACAAAGCCAGGTATTCCTTGGCTAGAAAGGAATCCTGGCAGTCTTTTCTTTTTAGTTAGCGAAACCTTGGTCAGTCAACAGAAGTATCCCCTATGTGAGTTCTCCTGTCAGCTTCTCCCCAGCCTTTAGACCTGTTGGGCTGAAGGTTTTAGTAGAAAAACAGAAATGATTCTCTTAGTGGTCGCCTAAATTTTTTGGCAACATGTTAGCAGTCTAACTGGGGACACTCGTCAACCCCAACCCACCACTGGCTTGAAGACCAGAACTGCCGTTAGTTCTGTGGCAAGAGCTTCCTCTACAGGTTATTACCAAATATGACCCAGGTTCTTTCATTGATCAAATACTGAACACCTCTGAGTGGTAGCCCAGACAGACCCAGTCTGACAGACTCAGTTCCTGCTCTGATAACCTAACATTCTGATGGGATGAGACAGAAACAATGACCATGCAAACCACCAATAATTACAAATGGTGATAAGTGCTTTAAAGGGAAGAGACTAATAGAGTTGTCTGTCTGTAATAATCTTGAAAATGATTCACATTCTTTGGTTGAGCTCCTGGTCTGTTGCAGGCCATATGCCAAGCAGATTCTCTCAGGTAATCCTCACAATAGTCCTGGGAGAAAAGGGTTATTATTCTGATTTACAAACACAGGTGACCACCACTCAGAGTGGTGTTATGAGGCAGAGCTACAATTCACACTGAGGCTTGGCAGCCTCACAGCATGTTCCTCCAGGGCAGTGCTGACCAGGGGGTTGTGGTGCCGTGTGATACGAACAGGCCAGGTCCGTCTGGGAGGGCTCAGATGGTTCAGTCCCTGCTTCTCAGGAGGGTAGTGTGGACGGTGTGCCACAACATAACCTTGGGAGATAGGAATTATCCCTGTTCTACAGATGAGGAAACAGTTTCAGGCAGATCTGCTGAGATGACTGCTTTGACTTTGGTGATTGGTTCTGGACTGCTTACAGAGCCAAGTGAATTAAAGGTGGTAGAAGGGCAGAGTGTTAGGCTCAAAACGTTCTTGGTCCTCTCTGCTCTGCCTGAAGTCTCCTCTCCCACACTGTGGCTTTATTGATAGATACATCTTTAACTGGGAGAACTCGTGAGGTTCCCCTTAGATAGGATTTGAGACAAGCCCTCACACCTTGGCTTGCATCTCACTTTCAGCATTGCAGCTTGGCTGGTGGCAATTTTGGCAAACAACTCAGAACCAGTCAGAACCCTAGCGTGGGGCTACCCAGACTTGAAAATGCTAGTGTTGTTTATTATTTCCTTCTTACACTTTCCAGCTGTGTGACCTTAGGTGAGTCAATAAACCTCTTTGAGCCTCCAATTTCTTCTCTATAAGATTATGCTACAAAAACAAAACAAAACAAAGATTATAGTATAATTTGTTGAACACGTAATTGAATCTCATTTAATTTGCAACAGCATCTCTGAATTAGGACTCCCCCCACCCTTTACAACCCAAGGAAACCTAATATCAGATAGATTAAGTAACTTGCTGTAGATCTCATGGTTACTTGGAGTTAGACCCAGTATTCAAACCTCTTGACTCCAAAGCCCATTCATTTTGCTCTGCTGTTTCCAAATGGATCTCTTCTTCCTCACCATATGGGATGAAGTAAGTGTTAGAGATAATATATGTCAAGTCCTAGTCCTGATAAGAGGAGCTATTAGAGATAAGCTTTCATTCACTCACCAGCGATTTATTGTTCACCTATTATGTGTCAAACCCTGTTTTGAGCACCAGGGCTATGTTAGGAACCAAGACCAATACTTTTCTCTGATCCATTTGATCCCCCTCTGATGGTAGAAAGAGATCCTAAACAAATCCAAAACAAATCAGACAGTATCAGGTGATACTAGTGAGGTCATGACTGGAGAGCCACTTGATTCCATGTGCTGGGAAGAATGGTCTTTCTGTCCCATCCAGGTCATGTAGAGCCCCATAGGCAGAAAAAGTGGTTCAGTATAGAGGAAATGCATGGGCTTCAGTCCTGAATCTACCACACTTTAAATCAGCTTACTGTGGGCAGGTCACTTATACTTTCTGAACTTTAGTTTCCTTGTATATAAAATGGGGGTGCTGCTGGTCCCCCCGCCTTGCAAAATAAGCCTGAGAATGAAACAGGATGCTGAAAGCAGAACACCCAGCCTTGTGCCTGGCATGCGGTGGTTCTCAGTAAGGAGAGCTGCCTGGCTTGGTACTCCACACCCTGAAAGAGCTGTACTGTCTTTAGAATAGGCTACCTGGGATACCATCACCACCACCACAAACTAATCATATGCCTTTGTTCCCTCTCAAATTACAGGTCACCAAAAACAGTGGCATCACCTCTGGGCCAGATTCCCATGCAAAGGCAACCCATTCAGAAAGACTCAACCACCTTGGAAAACTAGAGGTGTTTCTGTCCAGCAACCCAGGTTGAACTAGCCATGAGCCAGCTTCCTGTTACTATGGTCAGCCCTTGGCTCCGTCTTCCTCCTTTCTTACTCCTGGAGAATACACAGGCCTGAGGCAGGAGTAGACCATAGAGAGCCTCGGATTGGCCCAGGCAAATCTACTCCCCCTCCTCCCCTTTGGAATTGGCCCTGTAGGTCAGGGTAAGAGAAGCAGAGATGTTGACAGGACTTGGGATTTCCCAGGGTGGTAATTTGGAGGATGGCCTTTCCCCTTCGTCAGCCCCTCTGGGCCGTATGTCATGAGACCCCAGGCCTATCTTTCTACTAGAGGTCACTTATAGACCACTCCCTGCAGCTAAAGAACAGAGGTCTCCCTAAGCTCTAGGCATCTCCAGTGAAACCCAGAAATTTCACTCCAGGCCTAGGCCTAGGTAGGAAAGGGCAGATGGAAGTGGCTGCCACATGGAGGCTTGGAGTTCATGTGACACTTCCCGCCCCACAGAGAGTGTGAGCTTTCCTGAGCCTGGTATCCGATGCTGGCCAGTTGTCCAGATTTCTGCCCACTGTGAAGTCTCCTCCTGGAGCAGTGACACAGTCCTGGCAGAGCACTGGTATCCCGCTTTCCCCTTCTCCACAGTTCCTGAATGGTGCTAAGGACCTGCAGCAACTGGGGACAAGCTAGAGCCGAAGGAGGCCTCAGTGCCCAGTGGGATCACAGAACATGCCAACAGAGGCCTTTCCCCTCCTCCATCAGAGGTGCTCTGGCACAGGGTCATGTGGGAAGGTCCCCACGTAAAAATTTCCTGGATGGCTCTCTCCCTTTAAAGGGAAACTGCCCTCACGCCAGCCAGCTCCGAGGCTGACCGCTGTCCTTTGGCCCTACTGGTCCTCTTGTTCCCCTTGCGCAGCAGACCGTCTGCCCAGGCTGCTGTGGTGCTAGTCCTCCCCCGTCGTCCACTAGGAGATTCTGGAGACCAAGGAGCAAGATGGACCCTTAAGAGAATAGAAAAGAGAGCTGGTGTAAGCTTCTGCAGTGACGAAACAGCTATGTCCCCGACCCCAAATGTAGATTTCTACAACACTGCTGTGCTTTATGGCCTGGGACTTCACTGGGAGTGGACTTTACCTCATAGCTTTCAAACAGGAATTCCATGGAGGGTCACCCTCTGAGGGGCCTGCTCACTGGGTCAGAGAAGTCCACAGCTGCTCTTGTGGGCTCCTCCCTGCACTCCCTGTCCCTTCGCCTGTAAATGCCTTCGTGTATTATGTGTGTGCGTGCGTGTGTGTGCGTGTGTGCGTGCGCTTATGCTCTATCTTTTGGTCACTGAAGCATCTAAATAAAGAATTTCTCCCATGAGCCAGACTGCAACTCAACAGATCTGGGATTTGAATCATCTAGTATGTGTATCTTTACCCTTTGCCCTAGCGCTGCTCAAACTTCCAGCACCCTAAGTAGTGATTTTAGGAGCGGGGACAGAAACAGATATCCAAATTGCTTGGCAGCTCTGTAGAAGTCCTACAGAGTCCAGGTGCCCTAAATTCAATACAAGCTTATCTGCTCATCTACCTCCCCCTATCCTGGAGGGCCTCACAGATGTCTTTAGAAGGTTTAAGCTGGGAATCTACTTTGTTTGAGATGATCGTGTGGCTACTGTGTGAGAAGGAATTCAGGGGAGCAGGAAAGGAGATGTACAGGGAGGCCAAAATGGGAACAGTGTCCAATTTGACTCTCTCCAGGCTAACTCCTTCAGGGCAGAGACCTAGCATCATTCATCTCCATTCCTCTGATGGACAGAGTTGTTTGTCGTGCAGTGTTTGTTGAATGAAAGAATGAATGAATGAGGATGCATAAGAAGAGATGGGCTTTTCCTGCTCAGCTAATACATAGCAGTAGGCTGGTTCCATGGGACTTGTGATTCTTGGAAAAATCTTTTCCATGACCCAGAAATGAGCTGGGAAAGGAGTGCATGTGATGACTTCAGCAGCCTTCTTTGCTTCAGACAGCCAGATCTGAGGAGGGTGCCCAGGCGGCCTGAACTCCTGTTCTTCACTCAGCATTCTTATTCTTGGGAACCTGCTCTTTACCAACTGGGAAAGGCCCTACACAGCTCTCAGCTTCCAAAGCCTAGACTGCCTTAGCAGTTTCCCCAGAGTCCTTCTATCCTGACCAAGATGTCATGATCAGCCCCACCTACCAGGCAAGGAAGCAAAGGGCAGAGAGATGAGTGAGCTGCCAGAGTATGAATCCTTGACCTGCAGGATCTCTTAGTCAGGATTCAAGAGTCCTACCAGCTGTGTGCTCAGCCCTGTTGGCCTAGGGATGCAGGAATGAATATTCTCTTAGAGCCCTTGGGTAGCTCATACAGTCAAAGATCATTATGGTGATGGAGGGTTATACAGGATGCTCTGGGAATGCACAAAGATGCTGGCCCCAACTTAGCCAAGGGTATGAAAACACTGAAGAAAATGGGAAACTAGCATTTGATCTCTATAACAACCTTTCGAGCTAGGAGATGATACTCCATTTTATAGAAAAAGAACAAGGTTCAAAAAGGTATAGTGATTTGCCTAAGGTCTCACTGCTAAGAGCAAAATGGAGCATAAAATCTGGTTCTCTAGATTCCTTGTCTTTACAAACAAGGACCAGAGTACTTTCCCCATGACCCCTGGGCCTGCCTCACTCATCTGGCAGGGCCACAGTCTCACAGCAGCAGCACCATCAAAATGAGATTGGACAAGGCTCTATGGTTACTTTATATTCCAAGCCCCCTTCCCCTCTCGTAATTTTACCCAAGATTCCTGGTGTATTAGACTCTAGTTGTAAGTAACAACCTTAAAGTGATCATCTAAAAAAGGAAATTTACTGAGTCTCCGAATGAAACAACCTTGTACAGGGATGGCTAGATTCAGGTTCTGACACAGTCATCTCACTCTGGTTTGCTCTGTGTGGCCTCTTTCTCTGGGCAGACTTTCTCCAGAAGGTGAGACAGCCTCTGGCAGCTTCAGGTTTATATCCTAATAGATTGGTAACTGCAATGGAAAGAACATCTTTTTCTTGGTACCAGTAAAAAATGCTGGGATTGACTCATTAGCTCATCTGGATCTGTTTCCATCCCTAAACCAGTCGCTGCAGCTAGGGGAAATGGTCCTCTGGGCACCTGGAAAGGAGTGAGTCCCACCTACAACACACTGACTGAAAGCGGGGGAGAGGTGCTTGCATCAAAAAGAAGAAAGTGCAGAGTTCCCTCCATCCCAGGGGAGAATAGTGGATGTGGAGGGCACAAATAACTGTTGTCAGCCATATTCAAAGATTATCTTTACTTGATCACTGCTTTTCTAATGTTTTGAGATACAGCATACATTCAATAATGTGAGCCAAATTTTTTAGAGTACAATTTAATAAGGGTGATGTATCCATATGGTCAGTCAGCCTCCAGATCAATATAGAAAACACCAGTCCCCGGAGGCTGGCCTTGTTTCCCTTCCTAGTCAGTATCCCACAGAAGCAAACACTATCTTGACCTGCCTTACCATAGATTCATTTTGCTTGCCCTTCAGTTTTATAAAAAGGGACTTGTCCATGCATCCACTTGTGTTCAATATTATGTCTGTGAGATTCACCCATATTATTGTGTGTATCAGAAGTTCATTAAAAAAAATTTATTTCATGCTGAATAGTAGTCCATTATATGAATATACCATAGTTTACCCATTCTACTATTATAAATAAAGCCACTATAAGAAATTTCTATGTGCCATTTGGTGTGCATACATTCAGGAATAGAGTTGCTGCATCGTAGGATAGGTGCATGTTTAGCTGGACTAGACAACGCCAAATGCTTTCCAAAGTGGTTCTACCAACTTACATCCCCACCTGCAGTGTAGAGTTCCTGCTCCACATCCTTGTCAGCACTTAGTATTGTTCATCTTTCTAATTTTGACCATTCTGGTGGCACCCAGGAATTTGGACCCAAGAGTCTTATCTTTTCATCAATGATCCTTTTACTCTGAGCATCCCTGAAATCAGGTTTGAATTTGTGTAGCCTGGAATATTCTCCAGTGTGGCCCAGGACCTACACTACACAACACAGCAGATAAACATTTTATGCTGAATGAGGGAACCCCTGCCCATGCCCATGACTCCACTGGGCAAGGAAGCTCTCATGGAAAAAGAGGCATCAGCCCTGGAGAGGCAGCCTAGTGAAGCAGCAAAGAACTCGGGCTCTGGGACTTCCTGGAGGTCCCGTGGTTAAGACTTCGCTTCCACTGCAGGGGGCACGGGTTTGATCCCTGGTTAGGTAAGATCCTGCGTGCCACATAACGTGGCCAAGGGGAAACAAAGAAACAAAAGTACCTATTGAGAGCTCAGGCTCCAGAATGGGTAAAATGTTAGTACTCACTTACCTTATAGGGTTATTTAAAGAATATGTATGTGTGCTAAGTCACTTCAGTCATTTATGACTCTTTGTGAGCCTATGGATTGTAGCCTGCCAGGCTCCTCTGTACATGGGGTTCTCCAGGCAAGTATAATACTGGAGTGGGTTTTCATTCCCTTTTCCAGGGGATCTTTCCAACCCAGGTATTGAACCTGAGTCTCGAGTCTCCAGCATTGGCAGGCAGGTTCTTTACTACAAGTGCCACCCGGAAAGCCCAAAAGAATAGATACGTATGAAAAAATTACAGTGACTGACACATGATAGATGCTATGTGAATGATGACTACTGTTTCTATCATTGGCCAGAATCAAGCTCTGGGTCTCTCTGGGGAAGGAAGTCTATAGGCAGATGGCATCTGGCTCAGCCCCCTGTATTAAGACTCAGTGATTTATGAAATGTCAGAAACCTGTTTCAATCTGATTGAGGAAGGAAAAAGAGGCAACATGCTGGCCAAAGATGATTCTCCCCTGGGCTCTAGCAAGAAGTCATCTTCCACTGATCTGGAACCTCAGCCTATCACTGCATCCCAAGCCCTACAGCCAATGACATCTGAAGAGATAAAATGGAATCGAGGTAAAGCTCTTAGAACTGATTGCGCCAACCACTCAATGCAGACACAAGACTGTGTTATGTGCCAGGAGCTATATGATCCTGGACCCCTGGGTATTGGTCTGAACCCTGCCACCAGCTTCATGTAACCTGAGGCCTTAATATTTTCTTGTGAAGTAGAAATTAGAAGAAATCAGAGTTCTCAGCCAGAGTTCTGAAGAGGTAGTGACAGGCAGGGATTCTTCCAAGAAATAGGAAAAAAGAAAGCCCTTCCCTCACAACAGCCCCTGTCCAATGAGCTGTTCCAACCCCTAACCAAGCCTTCTGATGGGCAGCCAATAGTGTCAAATAGGAAAAACAACTCCCTCTCAACATCTGTCCACCTAATGACCTGACCTACTCTGCCTTGTGTCAAGCCCACATTACAGACAGGGCAGACACAGCCCTACTTTAGCACTCCCAAGCTTGCTGTTCTCCACAAATGCTGCTTCCATCCATCCAGGAGCTTCAAAACTGGGAAGAAATCTTACAGTTCTGTGAAGAGTTCAACTCTGTAGTGCAATGACCCCATTGGCCACTAGGTGGAGAAAGCTCCTTTCTTTGCTGGACAAAGTAGACCAGTCTCAGGACCTTCAGTTCAGTTCAGTTCAGTTCAGTCACTTAGTCGTGTCCGACTCTGCGACCCCATGAATCGCAGCATGCCAGGCCTCCCTGTCCATCACCAACTCCCGGAGTTCACTCAGACTCACATCCATCGAGTCGGTGATGCCATCCAGCCATGTCATCCTCGGTCGTCCCCTTCTCCTCCTGCCCCCAATCCCTCCCAGCATCAGGGTCTTTTCCAATGAGTCAACTCTTCGCATGAGGTGGCCAAAGTACTGGAGTTTCAGCTTTAACATCATTCCTTCCAAAGAACACCCAGGACTGATCTCCTTCCTTGCAGTCCAAGGGACTCTCAGGAGTCTTCTCCAACACCACAATTCAAAAGCATCAATTCTTTGGCGCTCAGCTTTCTTCACAGTCTAACTCACATCCATACATGACCACTGGAAAAACCATAGCCTTGACTAGATGGACCTTTGTTGGCAAGGTAATGTCTCTGCTTTTTAATATGCCATCTAGGTTGGTCATAACTTTTCTTCCAAGGAGTAAGCGTCTTTTAATTTCATGGCTGCACTCACCATCTGCAGTGATTTTGGAGCCCAGAAAAATAAAGTCTGACACTGTTTCCACTGTTTCCCCATCTATTTGCCATGAAGTGATGGGACCAGATGCCATGATCTTCGTTTTCTGAATGTTGAGCTTTAAGCCAACTTTTTCACTCTCCTCTTTCACTTTCATCAAGAAACTCTTTATTTCCTCTTCACTTTCTTCCATGAAGGTGGTGTCATCTGCATATCTGAGGTTATTGATATTTCTCCCAGCAATCTTGATTCCAGCTTGTGCTTCTTCCAGCCCAGCGTTTCTCGTGATGTATTCTGCATAGAAGTTAAATAAGCAGGGTGACAATATACAGCCTTGATGTACTCCTTTTCCTATTTGGAACCAGTCTGTTGTTCTGTTTGATTTAATGCCAAAGAGAAGAGAATGACTTTCTCTGAGCCCCTGTATTTGATATTTCACTTAGCCCTCGAGACAATTTGAAAAGGTTAATTTTAACAGGAGAAATACAGAGGCAAACTCTTGCAAAGCTTACACAACTAAGACATAGTGTGCAGAGATATGACCCGCATGATTCCAAGTTCTAGCACACCTTACCAGGTGTTCCCTGGGGGATAACTCTAAGGGCTCTAGTTTAGTCACTTGCCTGGGAGTACACCTGATGTCTAGCCTGCTCATCAGCCTTTCTTTTTTAAGCTCTCTTCACTTGCGTGATGTCTCTGCTCCATTCTTTAGACCCTGTGGTTCTGAGAGAGTGACCCCGCCCACTCCCTGGTTCCAGGGGTGAAGCTGTGACCTAAACATGGGCAATCAGAATCGTAAGTCTGGAGCTGTTAGTAGCCATCTTTGCCGACATATAAGGACAGTCTGCCTGATAATTAAGCCAACACAGGCTTCCCTGGTGGCTCAGATGGTAAAGCGTCTGCCTGCAATACGGGAGACCCAGGTTCAATCCCTGGGCCAGGAAGTTACCCTGGAGAAGGAGATGGCAACACACTCCAGTACTCTTGCCTGGAAAATTCCATGGAGGGAGGAGCCTGGTAGGCTACAGTCCATGGGGTTGCCAAGAATCAGACACGACTGAGCAACTTCACTTTCAGAGGAAAACAGAGCTGAGAGATAAGAAGAGACTGATTTCTAATGAGCACCTGGATCCAACCATGCCTGAAGCTAATACTTTCAGGACTTTTTAGTTATGAATCAGTAGATTCCTTTTCCCTTAAGTCAGTTTAAGTTGACTTTCTATCACTTCAACCAAGAGTGCCGCCTAATACATTTCTACTCATCCTGAGAAGATCACTGACCCTCAAGGCTGAGTTGCCTGCCTTTCTTTGCTCCCAGATGCCCTGTGCCTCCTCTAGTATTACTATTAATATTCTCTGTTATGGTCAACTGACCTGGTGGCTCAGACAGTAAAGAAACTGCCTGCAATGCTCAGAGATCCATGCTCAATCCCTGGATTGGGAAGATTCCCTAGAAAAGAGGATTACAACCCACGGCTCAGATGGTAAAGCATCTGTCTACAATGAGGGAGACCTGGGTTCGATCCCTGGGTTGGGAAGATTCTCTGGAGAAGGAAATGGCAACCCACTCCAGTACTCTTGCCTAGAAAATCCCATGGATGGAGGAGCCTGGTGTCCATGGGGTCGCAAAGAATTGGACACAACTGAGCGACTTCACTTTCACTTTCCAGTATTCTTGCCTGGAGAATCCCATGGCCAGAGGAGCCTGGCAGGCTACAGTCCATGGGGTGGCAAAGAGCTGGACACGACTGAGTGACTAACACTTTCATTTAAACTAGAAACTCTTTGAGGTCAGGAACTGGACCTTATTCATTACCCTTAGTCCCCGGTGCTTCACATAGGACTGTGATTATCTTAATAATTGCTTTGTGATGAGTAAATTAATGGGTAAGTGAATATGGTCTGGTAGGGACCATTGCTGGGATTTTACACGAAGACTTCTTGAAGGAGCAGAGCCTCTAGTGATTATCAAGGTCAAAGGAGCCAGGTTGCTGGGTGGGAAGAGAGTGAAAGAGTAGATTGTTTCAATAATGGCCTCTCAGGATTTTTGGCCTCCTAGGTCTGAGCTCTTTTGCAAAGTGACTTTGTCATTCTAGGCATCAAGATGCATGAGTGCATGCTAAGCTGCTTCAGTTGTGTCCAACTCTTTGTGAGCCAATGGACTGTCGCCCAGCAGGCTTCTCTGTCCATGGGATTCTCCAGGCAAAAATACTGAGTGGGTTACCATCTCCTCCTCTAGGGGATCTTCCTGACCCAGGGATCGAACTTGAGTCTCTTATATCTCCTGCATTCGCAGGCAGGTTCTTTACCATTAGTGCTACCTGGAAAACCCAGGCATCAAGGTAAGAAGTCCATTTCACAATCCCTTGAATCTAGACTGACCTCGAGACTTGCTTTGCTCAGAGAATGTAGGAATGTGACGTTGTGCAACATTCAAGGCTAGGGCATAGGTCTTGAAGCTTCCACTCCCACCATGTTGAAAAGAAGTCTGGACTAGACCACATGGAGACAGAAGCCAGTAGCCAGTTCCATATGCATGGAGGAGAACATCTTTGACTTCAATAGAATCACAAGGAATAATAATGTTTTAAATCACTATGTTTAGGGATGATTCATTGCACAGTAAAGGATCACAGAATCACCAAGTACAGTATCTATCCCTTGTTTTGGCTTCCTTGTATCTATTTACCCTTCTTCCTATAATAGGATTTTCCTGGAAAAGCCCCACCCTCAGCTCCTGTGGTCTGGGTGGGTCCAACTCTACCCTCCTGGCTTCTGCTAGAAGCTTTGGGAAGGTCTTGAGCCCAGAGTTGTTGGTAACCTTCTTTGTTACTTCTTGGGGAGCATCTGCTGGAGAAAGGAGCCCTTGGTGATCCAGCTGTTCCTGGAGACTGTCTGCCCCTGAACTTTAAAAGGCAAAGGCCAATCAATCCACTATTTTGTATAAGCCGATTCAGTTCAGCCGCTCAGTCATGTCTGACTCTCTGCAATCCCATGGACTGCAGCGTGCCAGGCTTCCCTCTCCGTCACCAACTCCCAGAGCTTACACAAACTCATATTCACTGAGTTGGTGATGCCATCCAACCATCTCATCCTCTGTCCTCCCCTTCTCCTCCCACCTTCAATCTTAAAACTGATTAGAGTTGGGAAATCTGTTACTTGCACCTGAGGGGCAGGAAGTTGGCTAGGAGCTGAGCAGTTGCTGGCAGAGGGCTCTTAGGGTAGGAGAGAGCTCCCTGGAGCATGTGGGACAGTGAATTTATTTTTCCTCAGGGCCTCCTGTATGCTAGGATCCTGGAATGAAACACGGTCTCTGTCCCAGAGGACCCAGTGGGTACAAGTTGCTCATTACAATTGTGATAAAGTGCTGGGAAGGAAAACAACTGCAGCTAGAGCATATAACTGGGGGACTGAGCCCAGGCCAGGGGAGGGGCAGGAAGGGTCTCCCTGAGGAAGTGAGCTTCAAGCTAAGACTGGGAGGTTGGATAGGAACTAGGCTGGGGTGATGGGTAACAGGTGCAGGGGAGGGGAAGGGGATATTCCAGGCAGAGGGAACAGTGTGTGCCAAGGCCTTGAGGCAAGCAGATGCTTGTCATCTTGAAGGAGGGAAAATATGTCACCATGTAAGGGGAGAGACTAGCAGGGCCAAGTCCCTCGGGGTGAATCAAGATTTTCAGCAGAAGGCAGCAGAAATAAATTCCAGCTAGCTCAAATTCAAGAAACTACTAAGAGTGCTAAAGAGCTGGGCTTGAGGTATATAACCCCTATCACATCACAAAACGGGCACAGAAAGGACACCACTGTCCTCGCCTATGCTAAGCTCTGGATGCTGCTGCCTGGGCCAGTAGCCCAGCCAGTCCTGACGCTGTGCCCATGACCTCAGTCTTGTCACCACAGCTCCCACCAGAGAAAACTGCTCCTGGGCCTCCCCAGCCCAACTTGTGGGCATCACTGGCTCTCTGGAGGAGATGGTGTGAACTGGAAGAGCCTGGGCCTTAGCTGGAAGAGAAACCTGGAGAGCAGCTAACATTTTTGGCAGAAAATGGGGGCACTTCCCAACCTTAGAAAAGGGTTCAGACAACAAACACCACAGTAGGATCTGGTCTTATAGTGGTTTTATTATAATCTTATAGTGGTCTTAAATGGCCATGCATGTTTTAAACTATTCCTCTCTTCAGGAAGTCAAGTTTTAATTTCCTCTCCCCCACCCCACCCCCTACCTTGACTGGCCTCTACAGAGTGATTCAGTTCTGACAACTAGAATCATGTAGAAATGACCGAGTATGATTCTCGAGTAAATCATAAAAGACATGCAGTCAGTCTTTCTTGGATCACCAGCTATGAAGGAAACCAGCTAACATGTCCTGAGGACACTCAAGCAGCCCGGTGGGAAGGCTTGTGTGGAGAGACGTGAAGGGCTCCTGTCAACAGCCAGCCAAATGTTTGTTATTTTAAGCCATTAAGTTTGGGGGTAATTTGTTATACAGTCATAGATAACTAATACAGGTCTTTATTCTAAAAGCAATGGGAAGCCACTGAATGGTTTTAAACAAATGGAAGCAGAGACATGATGAATTTGCTGACATGTGGACAGATGAACAGTATGGTCTAAGAGCCAACAGAGGGTGGTGGGGACACAAAGGAGGGAGGAATAATTTCTCCTGGGGAAGATATTTATTAAGAGCCTTTTATGTATAAAGAGTTTGGGGGAAAACAAAAGTCAAATTAACTTAAGGAAAAAAGTATTTGGCTCACATAAATGGAAGGTTCGAAGAGGTAATGGCTGCAGGCATGGCTGGATCCAAGTACGCTCAATCTCTTGGCCCTCTTGTTTCCTGTGTTGGCTTCACTCACAGGCAGATTTACTCAAGCAGCTCTAGACTTCCATATTCATGCCTCAGAAACCTCGGAGAGTGTTAGCTTCCCATTAGTTCCAATAAAAGGCCGAGACAGCCTCTCACTGGCCCAGCTAGAGCCGTATGCTCATCCCTAAACTGGTCATAATAGGCTGAAGGTGGAATATCTTCATTGTCCAGGTGAAGGGACACATGCCCACCACAGGACCAGGGGGAAGTGTTGGCTCTACCCAAACCTCGCATGAATTCAGAGTATGAGGGCCAGGACCTCAGAGAAGATGGTCCTGTTTCCACAGAGAGGGAAAGGATTTAAAAGTCCAGATCAGGGTGGTCAGAAAGGGTCTCAGAGAAGATGGAATGCTTGAAAGGAATCCAGAAACCCAAATGGCAGGCATCTGGTGGGATAACTGGAGGGAGAGAGGGAAGGAGGGACAGGAAGGAAGGATAATCCCAACATGAAGAACAGCAAGTGCAAAGGCATCAGATGTGAAAAATCAAGTCTGTTCAGTAGGGAGTTCAGTGCAGCTGGAAATCAGAGAGGGGAAATTGGACAAGAGAGGGCAGTAGACACCAGTCTGGAAGGGTCCTGAGTGCTAGGCTAAAGAGCTGGGGATACCAGTGGGTGGTAGGGAGAGAGTAGTTGAAGCTGAGGAGTGACTGGGTTAGGTTTGTGTTTTAAGCAAGTCACCGCAGGGCCAATGAGACTGGTGATACAGAGACTGTATCACCATTAGGCATTTGCCCAATACTCAGCCACCCCTTCTTTTTAATGGATCCAGGTTTTGTTAGGGAAGACAATGTGTCCACCAGAATTAATATATGTACTTCCCAGCCTCCTTTGCAGCTAGCCATGGCCATGTGTCACAGTTTGGTCAAAGAAATAAAATCAGAAGTTGCTGGGTACATATTCAGCTCTTTGTGGCTTCTTCCTTCTTCCTGCCTGAACACAGATGTGATGGCAGGAGTTGAAGCTACTATTTTGCAACAATGAGGTAAAAGTCTAGCAACCAGAAGAAACCACAATCCTGATGACTTCAAGATGACCTTCACCTACCTCCAGACTTGGGGCTAAGGGAGGCCTGAGGCTGGCAAACCACAAAAGCCCCGAGACACTTCTGGTCCTAATATGCCAGGACGCGGGCTAACAGTATCTGAGACCAGGCCTGAGGGGACCAAGAATGCTGCTGAGACTCTGGGAGGTAGCAGGATTGACCCAGAGAGACCCTCATATCCCTCGTAGTCCATTCTTATCCATCATTCTAGGTTCAGGGGCCTCCCTGAGAACTCTCCCAGACTACCAACATCAGCACCAGGCTCCCTGCCTCTGCTACCAAGGTCCTGGGCAGACTGTAATTCCTGGCTTTGTTGTCCCCAGAGTAGAAACTGGATGTAGATGTGCCCAATGGGTGGCTTATGAGGAGATATGAGGACTGGAGGAGAGAAGACCCTCATAGTCCCTCCCTTCTGGTCTCAGGAGTATATTTCCCATACCTTGGACCAGGTCCTACCTAGGCCCATAGTTGTGAGTATTAGTATTGGCTATTCTTTCCTGAACATGAGCTGTGTGCATCATATTTTAGACACATCATTATCACATTGAGCCCTCACAGAAGAGTTGTTCCCATTTTATGGAAAATGAAACTGAGGCTTAACTTAAGTGACTTATCTAAGGTCACAAAGCTTTCAGCATTCAAATAACTTATCTGTCTGACTCTAACACTCAGCCTTTCACCACTCAATAGCTGTCAGTGTCACCTCCATTTTGCAAGCCAAGCCAGACCTCCCCAGAGCCTATGGGAGAAACCAGAAGAGAAAAGGTCTGGGAAAAAATGGTAAAGTGATACTAACTGTCAATTCTGAGTAGCAACTGCTAATCTATTACCCTGGGTACTTTTTCCTTATTCTAAAACTTCTTCAAAATGAAAATTGTTTTAAAAGAAAAAATGAAGGAAAGAAGAGCAGAAAGCACAAGACTGGGTCAGAGGATGGGGCCAGGCCTGTGCTGGAGTGGGGCCTGGGCAGGGGCTTACGGCAGCCCTTCTGCACAAGAGCCCCAGTGTTCCCCAGGCCCGGCTGCCATCCAAGAACAACATGGTCGGCACCAGGCAATGTCTACCCCCCTCCCCCTAACTCTGCTCCCAGGCAGGTGGGGGGTGGGGCCTGGCCTCAGGAGTCCCTCTTGGCCCAGCCTTGCAATCCAGGATCCCAGAGCCTGCCAACCCCTGCCTTGGGCCTGGCACTTCATAGGTAGCCCATCAATCCTGGCCAAATGGGCAGAGAGAGCAATGCCCAGCCCCAGCTCCCATACATACTCACCTTAGGTGAATCGCCACTTTTCCAGGCCACAGAGAGAGAGAAATGCAGACAGACAGTGGGCTGATGTATTAGCACCAACCATCCCAGCTCTGTAGACAGTCACCCTGAGCTCTCCCTCCCCTTTTTGGCCCAAGGGAGTAGGGTTCACGGCTCACTTCCATTCAAGTTCACTTGCTATGTGACTTTGGACAAGTCATTCTGTCTGCCTGAGTGCCTGCTCTGTCACCAGCAAAAGGGAGCTAAGGACTCCTCCCCCATTTGGCTGGAGGGAAGGATCAAAGGATATAATGGATGGATAATACCTTAGCCTAGCCCGGTGCCTGGCATACAGTGGAAACTCAGTCAACATGAGGAATTCTTCTTCTCGACTTCCTGTTCTGGTAAAACCCATTCTCCCAACTCATTCAATTCCTCCAACACCCCTGAGGCAAAGGAAGTAGGGTGAACCCATTCTGGGGCTAAAGAAATTGAGGCTGAAACAACTAAAGACAAAATCACAGAATGGCAGGCTCCTGAGCCACTGTTAGGAGTCGGGTGTGTGTGTGTGTGTTTGTCCATGCATGTTTGACCATCTTTGAGAAAGGTTACAGATGTGACTGGTGAAAGATTGTTAGCAACAGAGCAAGACCGTGAAGGGAAGACAGGCTTGGGTGCCTCTCCCAGACTCCCCCCGCATGTCTCCTTCTGTGCTCTGTGTACTTATCTATCTTTCCCTATTACTGTGTCAGCAGCTTTAACCCCAGGACTTAGGACAGTATATGCTACATAATGAACCTTCCATACATGCTTGGTGAATGAGTGAATGAATGAGAGACCTTGTGAGAGAGTGTCAAACTCTGCACAGGCTCAGCGTGAGAAGCTGTGAGTGTGGGAGGAGGGCTGGACGCACGTGTGCCGAGGCAGGGAGTGGGGGTGGGTTGTTAGGCTGAAGGGCTTGGGCATCTCGGGGGACACGGAGGTTGCACAACCTGGACTATGAAAGCCTTATTCTGCTTTTGGCTCAGGTAAACCGGGAAAGTGCCTGGAAGTTGAATGAAAGCTATGTGGGGTCCAACTCCTGCTGGCAGCTCACCCCACTGCCC
Source organism: Budorcas taxicolor (assembly GCF_023091745.1). NCBI lineage: Eukaryota > Metazoa > Chordata > Mammalia > Artiodactyla > Bovidae > Budorcas > Budorcas taxicolor. The sequence continues at coordinate 38,465,642 of NC_068916.1, forward strand.
CCCCACTAACCACATTCACGGAGGAGCCAGCAGAGGACCAGCAGTGGGGAGCTGAATCCGGGAGGTCTGAGGCCCTCTCTGGGCAGGAGGTTCCCATTTGCTTCGGAACCTCATCTTTCCAGGGTGCTCCAAGCGGAAGGACCCTCATGGGGGAATCAGGACAAACAGTTTTTAAAAGCTAACCAACTATTTTCTGGGAACTCTGCTCAATATTCTGTAATAACCTGAATGGAAAAAGAATTTGAAAAAAGAAAATACTGTACACATATAACTGAATCACTTTGGTATACACCTGAAACTAACACAACATTGTTAATCAACTATGTTCCAATTTAAAATAAATAAAATATTTTTTTTAAAAAGATAACCAACTATTTTCTGATTTGTCTTTGGGAAGAGACCCTTCTTTTGTTTGAGAGGGAAAAGGGAAAAATCACTTTGATGGCCTTTTAGGACTTCCCTGGTGGCTCAGATGGTAAAACATCTGCCTACAATGCAGGAGACCTGGGATCAATTCCTGGGTCGGGAAGATCCCCTGGAGAAGGAAACGGCACCCCACTCCAGTACTCTTGCCTGGAAAATCCTATGGACAGAGGAGCCTGGTAGGCTACAGTCCATGAGGTCACAGAGTCGGATATGACTGAGCAACTTCACTTTCTTTCACTTTAGTTATGCAAAGGAAAAGCCTCTAGTTCTTTGGGAGTCAGGGTGGAGAAAGCTGGACTCCTCTGCATAACAAAGAGAAAGGAAGCTACTTCTCAAGGGCAGGGTCTCCACCAGCCTGGGGGCTGACTGGGAGGCGAGACTGAGCCTCCACTACAGGGGTTCCTTTCTCCTGCAGAAATCTTAAGAGGAGCACAGGGCTTGGACTTAAGGTGAAGACTGGATAGAAATCAAAGGTCAGCAGACCAATGACACCATATTTTCAAGAGAAGTGCTCCCAGTTGAGGCAGACCTGAGCCAGAAGGGACATGGTGGATCTATTCAGAGTCCACCTATTGTGTACCAGGCAACTGAGATATAATGGTATGGCCTATGGGCCGTTCCTGCCTTCTATTTACAGAATTAGCTGTTATATTTTTTGAACATGTAGTGAGGGAATAACAAGTCCTAAATAATCACAGCTTACATGATAAAGCTAGTGCTATATGTCAGTCAGCATTCTGAAGGCTTGGGTTCAGCGGTAAAGAATTTGCGCACAATGCAGGAGATGCAGGAGACACAGGTTCAATCCCTGAGCCTGGAAGATCCCCTGGAAGAGGGTGTGGTAATCCACTCCAATATCCCCTTGGACAGGGCAACCTGGCGGGCTGTGGTCACAAACCACTAGTTTGTCCTCTTTATCTGTGAGTCTGTTTCATTTTGTTATATTCACTAGATTGTTTTACCTTTTAGATTCCACATATAAGTAATATCATACATTATTTGTCTGTTTCTCTCTGACTTATTTCACTTAATACCCTCCACGTCCATTCATGTTGTTGCAAATGGCAAAGTTTTATCCTTTTATGGCTGAGTAGTATTCCATTATATATATAGTAGTATTCCATTGTATATTCATATATATATATATATATATATAAAATATCTTCTTCATTCATTTATCTGTTGATGGATACTTAGGTTGCTTCCATATCTTGGCAACTGTAAATAATGCTGCTATGAACATTGGGGTGCATGTATTTTTTCAAATTAATGTTTTCTTTTTTTTCCATATATACTCAGGAAGGGAATTGCTGGGTCACATGGTGGTTCTTTTTTTCATTTTTTGAGAAACCACCATACTGTTTTCCACAAGGACCCCACGAATTTATATTCCTACTGTTGTGTATGAGAAGAACATGTCTACTTTTTGCGACCACTTCTTGAGAATGATACTATCATACCTGGTTTACTGATGAGAAAATGTAGACACAGGGATGGAGTAACTTGGTAAGGCCATGTGTCATGGTGCTACATTTGAGTTCTGCAGTCTGTGCTCTAAATCACTTCACTACCTGCTTCTTTCCCATGCTCACAGGAGAAAAGACATGGAAGAACCTGGCAAGTTCAGAGGGCTTTTCTGGGGACGTGAGCTGAGATGTAAAGAATACGCCTGCCAATAGGAGGCATGGTTTGATCTCTGGATTGGGAAGATACCCTGGAAAAGGAAATGGCAACCCACTCCAGTATTCTTACCCGGGAATTTGCATGGACAGAGGAGCCTGGTAGGCTTCAGTCCATGCAGTCGCAGAGTCACACATGACTTTTTGCTTGGTTTATTCAGTTGCTAAATTGTGTCCGACTCTTTGGGACTCCATGGACTGCAGCACACCAGGCTTTCCCATCTTTCACCACCTCCCGGAGCTTGCTCAAACTCATGTCCAGAGTCAGTGATGCCATCCAACCATCTCATCCTCTGTTGTCCCCTTCTCCTCCTGCCTTCTATCTTTCCCAGCATCAGGGTCTTTTCCAATGAGTTGGAATCAAGTGGCCAATGTATTAAAGCTTTAGCTTCAGCATCAGTCCTTCCAATGAATATTCAGGACTGATTTCCTTTAGGATTGACTGGTTTGATCTCTTTGCAGTCCAAGGGACTCTCAAGAGTCTTCTCCAGCACCACAGTTTGAAAGCATCAGTTCTTTGACATTCAACCTTCTTTACGGTCAAACTCACATTCATACATGACTACTGGAAAAACTATAGCTTGACTATATGGACCTTTGTAGAAAAACTAATGTCTCTGCTTTTTAATACTCTGTCTGGATTTGTCATAGCTTTTCTTCCAAGGAGGAAGCGTCTTTTAATTTCATGGCTGCAGTCACCATCCGCAATGATTTTAGAGCCCAAGAAAGTAAAGTCTGTCATTGTTTCCATTGTTTCCCCATCTATATGTCATGAAGTGATGGGACCAGATACTGTGATCTTCGTTTTATGAATGTTGAGTTTTAAGCCAAGTTTGTGACTTAATGACTAAACAGCAAATCAGACCTAGAGCAGAAAGATTGTTTCAGAAAGTGGTACCATTTGTGCACAGTCCAGAGGTAGGGTGGGAGCAGGGAAGAAGTAAGGAAGGCTTCCTCTGGAGGTGTGGGCGGGGCCAGGTCAGGCCAATAATCTCTACAGAAAGCTATTGAAAAGTTTTAAACAGATGGTTGTGGTTGATTCCCTGGTGGCTCAGACGGTAAAGTGTCTACCCACAATGCGGGAGACCCTAGTTCGATCCCTGGGTCGGGAAGACCCCCTGGAGAAGGAACTGGCAACCCACTCCAGTACTCTTGCCTAGAAAATTCCATGGATTGAGGAGCCTGGTGGGCTACAGTCCATGGGGTCGCAAAGACTCGGACACGACTGAGCAATTTCACTTTCACTTTAAAGATTGTGCAGAGAAGGATGAAGGTTAGGGCAGAGACTATGATGATTGTACAGAAGACAGAGGAGCCAGGCTAAGCCAAGTTCTGCGCAGGTGGCAGGTCTGAACTGCTGAGTCTTGTTCCCTGAGGTGTAAGAACCAAGGGACGGAGCGATGGTCAAGAACTTGGAAGCCTAGCCCAGGTGTGGCAAAGGGGCGGACTCTGAAGGGGTGTGCCAGCCAGCATTGGGCCGACCCTTAGGCTACCAGGCGCAGTTGAGTTCGAGGAGTAGTCTCCAGGTAAGCGAGACGCTGTACCACCCACCAGCTGTCAGGAGCTGGTCCCGGCCGGGCGGGACCCGAGATGGGCGGGGCGCTGGGCCGTTCCCCGCCAACCCGCTGTTAGGACAGAGTTGGTCCAGGATGGGCGGAGCCCCAAGTAGGTGAAACCCGAGGTGGGCGGGGCGCTGGGCTACCCGTGGCCACGCCGCTGTCTCGGGTGCATTCCTGGCTCTGCGGCCGGGGGCTGCGCAACTGCCGAGCAGTCTTCTGTCTTCGCTGGGCGCGGGGGTCGGGGCTGGTGGGAGCTGAGAACGAGGCCGCGGAGGACCCAGGTAAGTCGGGACCTTGTGCCAGTAGCGGGACCACGGAGGTTCGAGGTGAGCCGGGACCCCGTGCAGGCCCGTGCTGCTCTCGCAGCCGCCAGGGGGCGAGCGGCAGCGGGGCTCCGAGAGCTGACCCCTCCCAGCACTAGGGACCTGGGCGTCTGCTCGGCGTGGGGGTGAAGGGGAAGGTAAATCAGTAACCCGCAGCGCACACAGGGCCTTTTGTCCCGCTCCGTCCAAAGAGCACCCTGGCCGCGGAGCTGGTTACTCATTGCCCACCGGGGCGGGGGCGGGCAGACTGTCCCTGCAGCTCCTTTCGAGACCCACCGACTGGCACTGCTCCCCAGGGTGGCCCGATAGGGGCGGAGGAAAGGCGCGCTGGTCCCTTGGCTGCTGGACGGTCTGTTCGCCCCGAATAGAGAGATGAGGAAGCTGAGGCTCCGAGAAGTGCAGTCACTTGCCCAGGCTCTCCCAGGGCTTGATTGCGGGAGGCTGGAGAACCCAGAACTACCTGATGTCAGAGTCAGACCCTTCGACCCCAGGTGCAGGGCAGTCTGTCCCGTCAGCCGCGCGGGTGACCCGACTAAGTGAGGTCAGGGTAGCCCCGGAGTGGGAATAGAATCCCTGGGCCTCCCACTCCATTCCCAACCCAGAGAGCTACATCCTTGAAGAGCAGAGCAGGGTGAGGGGATGTCACAGGGGAGGGCAATGGAAAACGAAGGTGGGCACAGACAGAGAACAGATTGTGGCATCTGAGCCAGGTAGAGAAGTGGGATCACAGAGGTATGGGCAAGAGAGAAGACATGCCCAGTTCTGAAAGCCGATGACTTCTCAGTGCTGCAGAAGCAGACTGTGTGGCCAGTGAGAATGACTGGGGCAAGGAGGGAGGCCTTGGATGCTGGATAAACAGTGTGGACTGGATGCTGCTGCACAGAGGCAGCCATTGTGGGCTTGTAAGCTGGTGGGTGTTGAGCAGGGGGGACATGACAGGCTCATAAATTTCTAAAACTCTGCTGGAGAATCAAGAGAGATGTTTGCAAAGGCCCAAGCTAGAGATGCCTGTCACATGCTCTGGGTTCAGGCAGGGAAGGTGAGATGGGCTGGAGAGGGACTGGGCAAGTGATGCCCCAGCTGTGGGGGCAGCCCAGAGAAGAAACCGTTTGAAGGGGGGATTATTGCTTTGGCCAGGGCAAGCTAAGCGCCCCCTGCCTCAGAACTCAGGACAGGGGGACCAGTGGCTGAGGAGGAGTGCAGTGAGATACCTGAGTGAGGTGGATGCAGAGCCATCAGTGACACCTGCTACTCGGGCCCAGGTGATAGCCAGCAGGCCCCTGGGACTATACTAGCCACCCTCTTCCCCTGCCAGCTGAGGCTTAGGTCTGACGGTTCCTTTTGGTGGATGGAGACATCGTTGATGGTATTTGGAGGAGAGTACCTAGATGGGGTGGGCGTGTACATCACACCTGCTAGGAACAACACCAGAACTGGAGGTGACTGGCTTAGAGCAGACGCAGGATGACAGTCATGGAGAGGGGAAAGGGAAGAAAGCACTGCAGCGTTCTGTGCGCCTGGCCCTACATATGTTCTCTTTTATTCTCAAAGCAGTCCTGTAAGGACAGCAGCCCAGAGAGGGACAGTGACTTGCACTTGGTAAGAGTCAGGATTTGAAGTTGGTTCTGTCAGACACTAGAGTCTACCTGCTTTACAAGAGCTTGTGTCACCTCTGATGGAGTTGCAGGGGTACAAAAACCAGAAGTATCCCCAGAATGCAGTTCTGGCTCAGAATTTTTCCTGGCCATGGGATGTATGGCCTTGTTAGCAGTGAGCACCCTGCCACTGCAGGGCTTCTTGGGTGGCTCAGACGGTAAAGAATCCACCCACAGTGTGGAAGACCTGGGTTTGATCCCTGGGTCAGGAAGATCCCCTGGAGAAGGCAATGGCAACCCACTCCAGTATTCTTGCCTGGAGAATCCCCGTGGACTGAGGAGCCTGGCAGGCTACAGTCCATGGGGTCGCAAAGAGTCAAACATGACTGAGGGACTAAGCACACACCCACCCTGCCACTATAGGTCTCCGAAGCTGGTCATGGAACTGTAAGCAATGCTCTAAGGAGTGGGGGTCAGATCAGATAACATCCAAATGCTGAAGCTTGGCCTTGTATTATATTTCAGGGTTTTTTTTGTTTTTTTTTTTTTTGGCTCTTCAGCAATACATTTATTCAGCAAAAAATAAATTATGTGTGCTGAGAGGGAGAAGATGTGTCTCCATTCTCTGTTTCCCTCCAAGCAAAGAATTCCAAAACTGCCCTTTTTGTGAACTTGTGCCAAGGAAGGTCTCAGCAGGACCCAAGAAGGGCAGGAAGCCCAGCCCCCTTCCAGCCCCCCCCCCAACCCCGTGCCGACCTACCATGGGGAAGCCTTGAGCTCTAGTTAACGGCAGAGCTGGTTCTAGTCTTTGCTCTGACGCTGCCTGTTGGGCTTGGACAAGTCAGCCAGCCATTTCTTGTCTCAGTTTCCTCATCTGCAAAACAGGAGCAGAGAGGCAGCAAAGGTGTGGGTCTACTAGGAGTTCTTCGCCCTCTCTGTTTCAGGAAGGCAGTCATAGGAGGCCCAGCCTGGGTCCCTGAGAGCAGCAGGAAGGAGATGCGGCTGCTGTTGGTCCTACTGGGGGTCCTGCTGGGGGCACCTGGGGCTCCAGCTTTGTCCTTTGAGGCCTCTGAGGAAACGGAGCTGGGTATGGCCTCTAAGAAGGGAGAGGGTGGCCGGGGTGGGAAGAGTGGGCCTCAGGAGGGGGCAGCTGGCCGAGCAAGGCTGGAGAGGATCCTGGCCCAGGCCCTGAGGAGGTGACAGCAGGGCAGGACTCAGCCATGGAGACTTGGTGTCTGGCTCCCAGCAAGCGTCCACCTATCTGTGTGTCCCCAAGAGAGGACTGGCCTTGCAGGGTGCGGGGCCCCGAGCTGAGCCGCAGAGCTGGTGGTGAGCCCCTTGGCCGTAGGCGTGTGTGTATGTGCGCGTGTGTGTTCTGTGCACTGGGTGTGTGGGACTTGGGGGGCCCCACCAGCATGTGTGGTGTATGCACTGTGAGTGTGATGTGCCCCAGAAGTGTGGTGTGTGCCCTGTGCGTGGCACATATAGCATGTGCCTTGTGTGTGTGTGTCCCTTAGACAGTGGCATGTCCAGTCCAGCATGTCTGCTATGTGCCGTGTGTGTGTGCTATGCACCAGAGGGGTGGCGTTTGCCCTGCACATAGCCTCTGCAGCATGTGGTTGTGTGTCCGTGAAGGGGCAGCAGGTGTTTAGCATGTGTCGAGCGTGCTCATGTCTTGTGTGTGCAGCATGTTCTCTGTAGGCAGGGGGCTGCGGGGCTCACGGACCTCTGCCCTCGACCCACAGAGCCCTGCCTGGCCCCCAGCCCGGAGCAGCAAGAGCAGGAGTTGACGGTGGCCCTTGGGCAGCCTGTGCGGTTATGCTGTGGGCGGGCTGAGCGCAGTGGCCACTGGTACAAGGAGGGCAGTCGCCTGACACCTGCTGGCCGGGTACGAGGCTGGAGAGGCCGCTTGGAGATTGCCAGCTTCCTACCCGAGGATGCTGGCCAGTACCTCTGCCTGGCACGAGGCTCCTTGCTTCTGCACAACGTCAGCTTGGTTGTGGACGGTAAGGGGGACCAGCAGAGGATAAGGGGTGCCTGGGGAGAGATTCTCTGTCCTGGGCCTCAAACGCCTCCTTCTGTCCTGGACATAGACTCCATGACCTCCAGCAATGGCGACGAGGACCCCAAGATCCACAGGGGCCCCTTGAATGGGCACGTTTACCCCCAGCAAGGTCAGTGTGAGTCCTCAAAGACCCTGCCTTCCTGCTGGCCACTGAGAACAGATCTGTGTGTGAACAGGAGGTCTTCTAGTAGACACTGAATTCTCCCATCTCCTCCTCTTCAGCACCCTACTGGACGCACCCCCAGCGCATGGAGAAGAAACTGCATGCGGTGCCTGCCGGGAACACCGTCAAGTTCCGCTGTCCAGCTGCAGGCAACCCCATGCCCACCATCCGCTGGCTCAAGGATGGACAGGACTTCCACGGGGAGCACCGCATTGGAGGCATTCGGGTGAGTCTCCAGGTTCCCTCGTCGGTGCCCTCAAGTCAAACCCACAGCTCTTTTTCTAATGAAGAAGGCAGCCGAGGGCCCAAGAAGGGGCATTAGACCGTGGACATGGACAGCTCTGGGTCAAGTTCCCACTCTGCTACTCCCTGGCAAGTGACTTAACCTGCTGACCTTAGCAACTCCATGTGTACAGTGGGAAGGATCACTGACCAGCAGGTATCAGTGTTTTAGCGGCTCATTTTCATGATGAGACCACAACAGGGTCAGTTCCAAGCTATTGTCTCAGAGGAAGCTGAGACTCAGAAAGGGCAAAAACTGGTTCAAGGTGGCCCAGCTTGGAAGAAGTAGAGCTAAAACTCAAAAGACTCAAATCCACGGTTTGGATACTTTTGGGAGCCTTCTCCTTTGTCCCAAAGTCCCTACCCTTGGCATTGGTCTCCCGGGGCTTAGAGAGCTTGAGAAGACCCCTGTGGGCACGGTTCGGTGGCCTCTCATGGACGCTTGCCTGCTCCCCAGCTGCGCCACCAGCACTGGAGCCTGGTGATGGAAAGCGTGGTGCCCTCTGACCGTGGCACGTACACCTGCCTCGTGGAAAACTCTTTGGGCAGCATCCGCTATAGCTACCTGCTGGACGTGCTGGGTGAGTGGGTGGGCAGGCGGGTGAGGGGGCGTGGGGGTGGGAGCCCTGTCCCTGTCTTCAGGTGGGACCCAGCCTGACAAGCCCGATGGACTTAGGCTTAGGCGACTCACTCAAGCTACTCAAAGTGTTCAGGTGGGGCCGAGGGAAGCACAGGGAGTAACGTGGGCTTGGAGAAGCAGGGCCCAGCTGAGGTGGGGAAAGGGAAAGACATCCAGGCAGAGGACACAGGCTGAGCCAAGGCCCTAGGCATGAGGAATACAATGCTTCTGTGGAGAGGTATATGCCTGGGTTGTGGGATTTAAGCAGAGAGCCAGACCTGGAGGGTTTTTGAGTGCTTGGCCAAGAAATTCTTGTCCCCAAAGGCAACGGGGAGCCACGGAAGGTTTGAATGGTGTAAGGAGGGGATGAACAAGGTCTGAACTGAGTATCAGGAAGGTTCCTCCCTTGAGCTGGGGGGTAGGCGGGAGGCAGGTAGGCGCACTGATCAGGGCTGACAGCCTGGCCTGGCCTCTCCCCCAGAGCGGTCCCCGCACCGGCCCATCCTTCAGGCAGGGCTCCCAGCCAACACCACGGCTGTGGTGGGCAGTGACGTGGAACTGCTCTGCAAGGTGTACAGCGACGCCCAGCCCCACATCCAGTGGCTGAAGCACATCGTCATCAACGGCAGCAGCTTCGGGGCCGACGGCTTCCCCTATGTGCAAGTCTTAAAGGTCTAGTCCCTGCTGGCACCTGATTCCACCATCCTCCCACGGGGGTGGGGAGTCCCCACCTCGCTTCCTGGCCACAGCGGGACCCCAGGCCCTGCTGTGACCCCTGAGTGTATCCCCCATCCCCAGACAGCGGACATCAATAGCTCAGAGGTGGAGGTCTTGTACCTTCGGAATGTATCTGCTGAGGATGCAGGCGAGTACACCTGCCTGGCGGGCAACTCCATTGGCCTTTCCTACCAGTCGGCCTGGCTCACGGTGCTGCCAGGTGAGCTCCTGCTGTGGTCCAGCCATAGGCTGTGACCTGCTGGGTAGAGGGAGTCTTCCCTGGTCTGTGAGATATGGATCTGGGATGTGGCGTGTGGATTTGGGATTCTGCATACAGTAACCGTGTTATGCGTGTCCTCATATGACTGTCTGTGCGACTCTCTGGGACATGGGTGTGCAGTGCTGTGCTGTGCTTAGTCGCTCAGTCGTGTCCGACTCTTCGTGACCCATGGACTGCAGCCCATCAGGCTCCTCTCTCCAGGGGATTCTCCAGGCTAGAGTACTGGAGTAGGTTGCCATGCCCTCCTCCAGGGGACCTTCCCAACCCAGGGATCGAAGCCAGGTCTCCCACATTGCAAGTGGATTCTATATTGTCTAAGCCACCAAGGAAGTCTGTGGGTATGCAGGACGGGGTATCAGTGCAGTTTTACTGGTGTGTGTCTCTCTGTGTGAGGAGCTACAAGGGCTTCAGTGAGACGGGGTGGGGCCAGCCATCTGACTGCTGACTGACCAATCAGTTTCTGTCTGTGTGTCCCCCTGCGGGCAGAGGAGGATCTCACGTGGACAGCAACAGCACCCGAAGGCAGGTACACGGACATCATCCTGTACTCGTCAGGCTCTCTGGCTCTGATCGTGTTCCTGCTGCTGGTCGGGCTATATCGCAGGCAGACGCTCCTCACCCGACACCACCGACAGCCCGCCACCGTGCAGAAGTTATCTCGCTTCCCTCTGGCCCGACAGGTATCCAGCGTGCTGTCCCCCACCTCCGTGTTCCCATAGCAAAGGCTCAGGGCCTGCGTTCCCGCCCCAGCTCAGCTTCAGCAGACCGACCAAGTCTCTCACTTTGCAGTTCTCGCTGGAGTCAGGCTCCTCAGCCAAGTCAAGCTTGTCCCTGGTGCGGGGTGTCCGTCTCTCCTCCAGCGGCCCCCCCTTGCTCGCTGGCCTCGTGAGTCTCGACCTGCCTCTTGACCCGCTGTGGGAGTTCCCCCGGGACAGGTATGCCGTGCCGAGTGAGTGTGGGGATCAGACCCTGTGCAGGAGTGATGCCCAGTGGCTGAGGCCTTGTCTCTCTCATCTTTAGGCTGGTGCTGGGAAAGCCCCTGGGCGAGGGCTGCTTTGGGCAGGTGGTATGTGCAGAGGCCTTCGGCATGGACCCCACCCGGCCGGACCAAGCCAGCACCGTGGCCGTCAAGATGCTTAAGGGTAAGTGTGGCGGCTTGTGGGAGACCCTATGACCTGGAAAGTAACAGACAGGGCTCAGGGTGCTAGTGGCTGAGGACCAGGAAAGGCTGTCATTCCCCCCACTCCTTGGGCCCAAATGTGCCACCGACCCTGGCAAGTCATTTCTGAGCTTCAATTTCCCTCACAGGTCACATGGGATAAATAACAGTCCCCGCCTCCCAGCCTGAGGTTGGTGGAAAATGACACCTAAAATCTTCACTGCTGGGGTGATGGTGACCACAAGAGTTTAGGGTGATAGGTCTGCTACCCTGTGTCAGCTTTGACCTCAAATAACCTTATTAGCCTTGAAGGCCTCCACCTCAACCCCATGATTTCCCCCCAAGATTGCACCCTCAGTCTCCCCCAGGTCCTTCCCAGATCTCCCCCTGTGTCTACCACTCTTTCAGAGAACAGCCCAAGCAGCAGCCCCAGGAGGCTCAGGACACCCGGGCGGGACCCACCATCGAGGCCTCTCGCTGCTATTCCCCAGCCCCTTCTACAAAAGCAGCCCAAACCGTTGTTCCACTCCTGCCAGCCCCTCCTTTCTGCACAGCTGGGGCCACCTGGCACTTTCTGGGAGGCAAGGATTGAGAAATGTGCATTGTGAGGTCTGGCGGGGAGGGTATGTCATTGGCCCAGGGCCACAGGTCAGCCCCAGGGGCTCAGCCCCTGGTCCTTAGCCTTCTCAAGAGAAACTAGAGCAGCTTCTTCCTGGCCTCCCCTGGCTGCGCTCTACCAGCAGCTCCCTGAACTCCCAGGCCAGATAGACGCCAGGCCCTGGTCAGACAGACCTCAGGGCGCCAGCCCACTTCCCGCCCCCAGGAGCTCCCACCCCATTCGGGGACTAATGCCAAGTCCTCCAGACGGAGCTTCCTTCCTATTCAGAGCGCTTTCCCCTCCCTCCTTTTTCCTGGTTGCACTCACTGGCAGGCCTAGCACTTCTAGACCCTGATCTTGTCGCATCCTTGCAACTGTTATGAGAGTAGGGCATAATCCACCGTCCCATTTCATACAAGATGATCCTGAGGTTCAGAGAAGTTAAGAGACTCTTTCAAGGCCACACAGCCTAGCAGGGATTCAGGCCCAGACCTTCCTGGCATGGCATTTAGGGCTCCATGTCCTGTCCCCAACCCAAAGCCTCCCTTGTGTAATCACCCTGGCTGTCATCCTCACAGACAACGCCTCCGACAAGGACTTGGCAGACCTGGTCTCTGAGATGGAGGTGATGAAGCTGATTGGCCGACACAAGAACATTATCAACCTGCTGGGTGTCTGCACCCAGGAAGGTGGGAGCGGGGCGGGGTGAGGGGCGGGGATGGTGGGGGCATGGAGCGACAGCCTTGTCAGCTTCCCTGGCGCCCCTCTCCTCTGCAGGGCCCTTGTACGTGATTGTGGAGTGTGCTGCCAAGGGCAACCTGCGGGAGTTCCTGCGGGCCCGCCGCCCCCCAGGCCCTGACCTCAGCCCTGATGGGCCTCGGAGCAGCGAGGGGCCGCTCTCCTTCCCTGCCCTGGTCTCCTGCGCCTACCAGGTGGCCCGGGGCATGCAGTACCTTGAGTCCCGGAAGGTAATGACCCATCCCCGCACTTTCAGGCCTTGTGTTAAATGCCGCCAACCTCTCCCTCTCCTCTTTTTCCTTACTGTAAGTGTCCTTGAGTCCTTCTGTACTGCCTCATCTACACGCAGTTAACACTGCATCTTCCCATTCCTTCCTCTCCCACAGGCAGGAAGAGGTGGTGCGAGAGACAAGGTGTGGGCCCTGAAGTTAGTTGGCTTACATTTCCCCTCTCTCAACTTCCCCATCTGTAAAATGGGTGGATGATTCCCACTCGTCGGGTTGCTGTGAGGTCACCTGTGCCCAGTTCCCAGCCATGTGTCCTCAATGTAAGACCTCTGCCCCACCCCCAGTGCATCCACCGGGACCTGGCTGCCCGCAACGTGCTGGTGACCGAGGACAACGTGATGAAGATTGCAGACTTCGGGCTGGCCCGTGGCATCCACCACATTGATTACTACAAGAAAACTAGCAACGTAAGGGAGGCGGGGCCCAGCTGATTGGGGCCAGGCACTGGGACCCGTGGCCCTTGGCAGCAGTGTGCCCTCTTCCCTCCAGGGCCGTCTGCCTGTCAAGTGGATGGCACCAGAGGCCTTGTTTGACAGAGTCTACACACACCAGAGTGATGTGTGAGTCCTGGAAGCTGGGGCCCGGGATATAACTGCAGGCAACCTTTGTCCTTCTAAAGCCCTTGCCCTGGGTCTGAGTGGGACCAGACTCTAAAAGAAGTCCTTATTCCCACCCCCATGGTGGATCATAATTGTGGGGTCCGCTATCCTAGCCGCAAGGTTAGGGAGTGAAGCTGTACCCTGCTGAGCCTGGGTTCTGCCTCCATCCAGGTGGTCGTTTGGAATCCTACTGTGGGAGATCTTCACCCTCGGGGGCTCCCCATACCCTGGCATCCCCGTGGAGGAGCTGTTCTCGCTGCTACGAGAGGGGCATCGGATGGACCGGCCCCCACACTGCCCCCCAGAGCTGTGAGGCCTCACCCCACTCTCCCTCACTTTTCAGTCCTCATTCTCTGTCCTAACCCTGACTTCACGGTCCAGTCATACATAGTGGTCAGCTCTCACTCATGGTCACCGGCTGGAAGGCTTGGCAGGGTACTCTTTCGCTGAATGGCCTCACATCGCATCAAACCCTCCTGCCCCTTTGCCACACCCCCTCACCCAGGCCCTAGGCTCCTTCTGACCCGCCCCTGCTCCCCCCCCAGGTACGGGCTGATGCGCGAGTGCTGGCACGCAGCACCCTCTCAGAGGCCCACTTTCAAGCAACTGGTGGAGGCGCTGGACAAGGTCCTGCTGGCTGTCTCTGAGGAGGTACTGCGCCCCTATGGTCCCAAGACCATCCCCCATCCCCATGCCCACTGCCCTCTGGGCCTCATCCCACCTGACCACCAGGGCTGACCAACACTGTTCCCCACAGTACCTCGACCTCCGCCTAACCTTTGGACCCTACTCCCCTGCCGGCGGGGACGCCAGCAGCACCTGCTCCTCTAGCGACTCTGTCTTCAGCCACGACCCCCTACCACTGAGGCCCAGCTCCTTCTCCTTCCCTGGGGGGCAGACGTGAGCAGGGGCACAGGCTGTACGGGCAGGGTCAGCTGCAAGCCTTGGGCCTCCTGGCTCAACTGCAACCAGGTGGCGCTCGACCTTGGCAGCCCCAGGCCCTGACCTAAGGGTACTATCCCAGATCTCTGGTTATGTTTTGGGGAGGTCAGTCCTTGGTCCTGGGGTCCCTAGTCTTGAGACTTCCTTCTCTGGCCTCTGGATCTCAAGCCAGAGTTCAACCCCAATCTCAAGGCCCTGTTCTTTGGAGTCAAGGCCCCAGTGTTCTAATGGCTTGTTAAGGTTCTACTTGGACTTCTGGGCCTTGGCACTCAGTCCTTGTTCCAGGGCTTTGGTTGGACCTGGCTGCAGGGCTGTCTTTACACCTCCCCGCTTCCCCATACCAAGAGAGGTCTTAGACCTCTGAACCCCACTTCCCCAGGCCTCCCCTGCCTCCCTCTGCTGCTTGTCCCAGCATCTTGATGGAAGGAGCGCTCGTGCCCACCCCATCCCCACACCGCCCCGTGCTGGCTGAGAGGCTGGTAGCCTGCCAAAACACAGAAGCAAATGACCTTTTATAAATTATTTTTTTGAAATAAACTTCTGTGTGCCTGCCTGGTGTCTTCCCCACAGCGGATGGAGGGGGAACAGGGTGGAGAGATCCCTGAGCTGGGAGTTTTGCTGGGGATGACACAGACGGAGGGCTCCACGCCAGGCCCTGGGTTAATATCCACCTCCAGCTGCCTCAGGGTGGACCCAGGAGCCTTTGTGTCCCTCTGTCTTGGTTTGTCTGTCTCAGCAGCCTCGTCGGATATATGATAGTGTGAACGAGTGCTAACTGGCAGGTGAGTCCACACGGCACCATCCACTTGGCGGGACTCCTGTACCCTCTGCACATGTGTTATGTGCATACGTGCCCTGGGACTGTCCCCAAGGGAGCTGGCAGCACCCCGCCCCCATCTGCTCAGCATTAACCAAGCTGACCGTTAACACAGCATGAAAGCCTGAAACTCAGCTTCGAGGCTGCTGCCCGCTCCCACGCTCTGCCGCTCAGGGTGGGGGCTCTGCCCACCCCACCCCACCCTGGCCAGTCTCCCAGGCAGCAGCTGGTTGCCGCCTGGCTGGGCTGCAGCTGTCTCTGCCTGCCTGGTCCTCCCCTGGGGAGGCCGTCATGGCCCTGTTCTCAAACACCCTCTGGGGGAGGGTGGAGGGATCAGCTTCTCAGGGCTCTAAGCCTGGAACTTCTCCGGCTCCCTCCCAGCAGTCACTGCCGCTCTTCAGCCCCCCAGTCCACAGAAGAGGTACCTGACCCAGTGCCTGGCACTCTCTCTGGCCCTGCTTGGCCCTGCTGAAACAGGAGCTCCCATCCAGGACAGACCCTTGGTGGAAGCTCCTGGATTGCCCCCAGAACCTCTAGGGGGTGGTGGCTGAAAGTACAAACAGGGTCAGAAGGGGCTAGGAGCACGGATTTGGGACTAGGGCCATCCTGGAAGACGGAGCAGCAGCCACACTTCTCTTCCTGTTCCAGGTTTCCTCTTTGTCTCCTCTTCCTACTCCTCTTTGCCTCACTATGTCCCATCTTCCCCCACAAAACTGTACCTCCTCCAGGAGCCCCCATCTCAGAGAAGGCGCCAGAGAAAAACCCAGGGAGTCTTCCCTGACTGCTTCTTTCCCCTCAGGAGCCCTGTCCCCCAGTGGAATGAGACAACACTGGACTTGGAGCCAGGAAGTTCAGAGTTGCCACCTCCACTGTCCCATGGCACTGTCTCACTTACTAGATCATAACTCTTCACCCATATGAGTGGTGTACCCCTGCTTGCTTACCTCCAGGGCTTAGGGTTTAGGATGAAATGAGTCTCAGAGGAGCACATGCTTGGGGAAGGACGCCCTGCAGAATTCACGTGGATTATGCTGAGTGTTTCCCTAAGAATTGGTGAACTTGGCCTTTGCCACATCCCTGAGTCTCAGGGCTGTCTCAAAGGGTCTCCTTCCTGCCCGAGGTCTCCTCCATCCCCTCCCCTCCTATTCCCTTGCAGGTGGTTCCACAGACAGCTTCCAAAAGCAGCTCTTGGCTTACGTTCCTCCTGCATTCAGGAACCCCCTCTGGCTCCCAGGAGTCCTCCAAACTTTCTGACTGAGCCCCTATTCTCCCACTGAAGTTATTGGCTAGTGACTGTCCTTTATTAACCTAGTCAAACACAGATCCCTCAAAGCCCACCCAGGGAAGCAAAGGGCGGGGAGGCTAGAGCAGTGCGTAAAGACAAGGGAGTGGCAAAGGAGAACCCCCATTTTCCACTTTCCCACCGTGAGCCCACTGCTGTGCTAGGCCCAGCACAGCGGAGGGAGAGGCCCACCGCTGTCCCTCATCGCAGGCTTGCCGGATATTGAGACACTACAGACTGCACCCTGCCAGGCTCCTCTGTCCACAGGATTCTCCAGGCAAGAAAACTGGAGTGAGTTACAATGTTCTCCTCCAGGGGATCTTCCCAACCCAGGGATCCAAGCCAAGTCTCATGTCTCCTGCATTGGCAGACGGTTTTTTTTTTTTTTTACCACTAGAGCCACCTGGGAGGCCCAGATAAAGATTGGTTTTCCCAGTTTAATGGTAGAGAAACCGAGGATATGATGGACCCCAGGGTCATAAGGATTAGGGTCTAAGGAAGGAGCTCAGTTGATCCCCCACACCAGGTTCCCAGCAGGTCCTGTGTACATGGGAGACTCATCAGAGTGATGGGGGCAGCTGCTGCCTGGTAGGTCCTGGGGTCCCAGAGGGGTTCAGCTGCCCCTCCCTGTGCCCCCTCCCTGCTAGCCTCTCTGGCAGGCACGTGCTTACTGGGCCTTTCCACATTCCTCACGTCCCATGTCAGAATGAGACAGATGCTACTAATTCCCCCATGCAAGCTTTGCTGCTCCATCCCCCCTCCCCCAAACTCGCTCTGGGCATCGTGGCAGCATCTGGAGCTGACACCCTTGGTCTGCCTGGGTTCCAAGCAGCTTCTGAGCTAGTGCCCACCCACCTCCCCCACCCAACCGCAAGAGCCTGTCCGAAAAGCACTGGGTCACCTCCGGACTCTGCCACTTGCTGGCTGCTTGGGTCAGCCAAAGGTTCTGGTAGGAGCAACAGACAGACGGCCACTCAGATCTCAGAAGCCAGAGCCAAGAGGCAGGAGGCTGCTGGGAGGGAATCAGTGCCTCGGAGGGAGGGGTAAGCTGGCCCTGGTAAGGGGGTTGGGAGGGTGTTGAACTATGACTGAAGTTACCCTCTCTGAGCCTGAAACACAGGAGTGACAACATGCCTTGGAGAGTGGTAGGAAACGCTCGGTCAAAAATGGCTGTTGTTACATGGATTAGGAGGGAATGGCCCCCAGGTCTGGGTTGCCATGATCTCATGCCTTCTTTATGGCATCCCTTCCCTGGAAGGCATGCTTGTCCCCATTGCTCAGATGAGGACACTGAGGCTCAGAACGAGGAAGTGACTGGCCTGAAGTTGTTAGTCACTTAGTCGTGTCTGACTCTTCTGCGACCCCATGGACTGCAGCCCGCCTGGCTCTATCCATGGAATTCTCCAGGCAAGAATACTGGAGTGGGTTGCCATTTCCTCCTTCTCCCAAGATCGCATGGGGGCAGTGAGAGAATCAGTACTCGGGAACGGGTGCCTTTCCCACTGCAGGGATCGTTCTGAGGGCCAGGAGAGGCTCTGGATTTCTATGAAGCAGAAATGGAATGTCCACACACACAAATGGATGGTCATTCATGACACCTAAGCACAGAGGTGCTGGGCCCAGCACTTTGAGCTCCAGCCCTGTGACCTTCATCTCTGCCACCTCTGGGCCTCACATGGGCTATTGCTTCTTCTCCCCCACTTAACTGGCCAAGCCCCTCATGCCCTTTAGATCTCACTTAAACCTCATTTTGGGGGGCAGCCTCCCCAAGGCCTCCTTCCAAGTTGCACCCCACTTCATCCTCTCATTGCTATAGAGCAGGATGCTCACAAGAATCTCCTTTCCCCAAAGTGTGATCCCCAGGAAGCAAGCACTGCCTTGGTAGATTTTTAACCAGTAGTTCTAAAATTTTAGCATATATCAGAATTACCTGAAAAGTTTAGATTGCTGGGTCCTACCCCAGAATTTTGTATCTAGTAGGTCTGAGTATTCTTGCCTGGAGAATTCCCATGGACAGAGGAGCCTGGCAGGCTACAGTCCGCGGGGTCACAAAAAGTGAGACCTGACCGAGTGACTAAGCACACACACATACACACACACACACAGAGGTTTGAGGTAAAGCCTGGAAATCTGCATTTCTAACAAGTTCCCAGGGGATGCTGCTGGTCTGAGGCCACACTTTGAGAACCACATTTTAAAGAGGCATCCTGTGTTCATGGTTTAAATAACTGAAACAAAAACTTGAATGGCACGAAAGGGTTTCCATGAAAAACTACCCCCTTGTCCCCACCCTCTTTGCTCCCACAAAAACTGCCCCCATTTTCTAAGCCTTCTTGCATTGCTCCCCCCATGTTCATGTAGCCCTTGATCCAGGGTAGCAGTTACTGTCCTTGCCCCTCAACTCCCATCCAGGGCAGCACCAGGCAGAATGGAGGGACAGGTGGAGGAGACTCACCCCCCAGAACATACACTCAGGTGTGTACCACCACCGACTGCCCCTTCCCACACTCTAGGACCCTAACTGGGAGCCCCCCTCCCATCCCTCCACCTGCTGTTGGATTTAGCCTAATCCCAGAGTATGAGTGTGAGGCAGCTGCAGTTCTCTCTGCAGGGAGAGGGCCCCCCTCCAGAGGAAATCTCCTTTTATTCTCTTGCTACCGAAATCTGACCTTCATCAGCACCTGGGCCCCTAGGCTGGGGCCTGTCCCCAAGAAGTGGCTGAGGAGATGGCGTGAAATCGCCAACAGCTGAACTCACCCAGCATTTTCCCGCATCCTCTCCTACTCAGTTGCCACTCACATTCCACAGCGCCCGTCCCTTCTGGGCCTCTGGTGCCAGCCTCTACTTCTGCTGCTGCTGCTTGGGCCCCAGCCTGACCTGGCCCTACTGATCACACCCACTGGCCCTGTGGCGTATGGCTGTGGGCGCCTCCCAACTCTCAACCTCCAGACCACTCTTGTTCCCTTCAGGGAGTGGTTTGGCGTCACCTCCTGCAAGAAGCCCACACTGATCTCACAGCACAGCCTAGGCATTCCACCTCTATGGACAACTGAAATAACCCATTTATGGCCCTCTCTGTCTCACTCAGGACAGGATCCTCATGGCCTCCCTCTTGAAGTGCAGAGCAGGCCCACAAAGGTTTGTGAAATGACCGAATGACCTGGTAAGGACGATGATGAGGCTCCTGGTCAGGGAGGTATAGGCCCTTTCCTTTCACAGCGGAGGACCCTTGGAAACCAGGTTCCAGGAGAGGAGGGTTGGCTCGGAAGACTGAGACAGCCAGACCCATATTGGACAGCACAGCTCTACAACCTTGCCAACGGGCTGGCCCTCAGATTCTGGGGGAAGGAGGTTATTATAATTGCTGGGGGACTTACTGCATGTGCTAAGGACGGCTTCACCCACACAACTGGGCTTCTGCCTAGATGACCGTGGCCCCTTCCAAGTCACTGCTAATAACAGACATGGACTATAGCCTGCCAGGCTCTTCTGTCCATGGAACTCTCCAGGCAAGAATACTGGAGTGGGTAGTCACTTCCTTCTCCAGGGGATCTTCCTGAGATTGAACCTGGGTCTCCTGCTTTGCAGGCAGATTCTTTACCATCTGAGCTACCAGGGAACCTCTGAAGCAGACAGGCTAGAGATAAATGATGGATGGCATAGAATTCTCTAAAGCAGCACTGGCAAGAGGACCTCTTGCAATGATGGAAATTATCTGTTTTGTCCAATACAGTAGCCACTGGCCATATACATGGCTACTGAGCACTTGAAACGTGGCTCATGCGACTAACAGATTATTTTAGTTCATTTAAATACAAGTTTAAAGAGCTGTGCATTGACAAGACAGTTTCAGAGCCTTCATAAAGGGGCTCTTAAGTGTCCTGACGGGGAATTCGCTCCACCTGACAACGCTGAGGGGAAAATTTGAAATGAAGTGATGCGCCCCTGTCCCCGGGAGGCACTTACTGCAGTTGTGGGGATGGGCACTTGTGAAGGGTGGGCAGGCAGTCACTATGGCTGCTTCCGGGGAGAGGAACTCGGTGGATGGGGCCACGGAGGGAGAGGACCTTTGTTTCTTTTGATTTTTAAACTTGATACGTGCATTGTTATTTACCAAAATTGAAATTAAAAAATATATATATAAGGGCAGCAGATGTATCAATACTATTCTTATATTTACTATGTTTACTTAATATTGTGTAATAAAATTTTGCATATAAAAAAAAAGAAAAGAGGGAATTCCCTAGCTGTCCAGTGGGCCGGACCCTGTACTTTCACTGCCGTGGTTCAGTTCAGTTCAGTCACTCAGTCATGTCCAACTCTGTGATCCCATGGACTGCAGCACGCCAGGCTTCTCTGTCCAACCCCAACTCCTGGAGCTTGCTCAAATTCATGTCCATGGAGTCGGTGATGCCATCCAACCATCTTGTCCTTTGTTCTCCCCTTCTCCTCCTGCCTTTAGTCTCTCCCAGCATCAGGGTCTTTTCAAATGAGTCAATTCTTCGCATCAGGTGGCCCAAGTATTGGAGCTTCAGCTTCAGCACCAGTCCTTCCATGTTCAAGCCCCAGTTGGGGAACTAACACCCTGCAAGTCATGCAGCACGGCCACAAATAATAATAATAATTCATTAAAAGAAAAGAAAAAATACTAGAGACGAAAAGTATCCCCTCTGAGTATACATCAGCTTCCACAGCGGCCTGGCACAAAGCTCAGGCTGTCCCAGGAGCCAGCTGCAGAGCTTCCTGGGGCCAGCACCCTCCTATATAGCCCCTCTGTCCTCCTGTTGCTTCACATGCCAGCCCAGGATGAACCCAGTCCCATCAGACAAAGCCTGAACTGACCCCTGCCCACTCCCCAAACTCCCTGCACACCCCTCCTTCATCAAGCCTCTAGACCCAGTTACCTTCTTTCTGTTTCTCTGCCACCCCAACTTCATGAGAACTTCAGGGATTTTGACTTGCAGGTCTCTGCAGGGAATACTAGCCCCCAATGCTTCTGGGTTAGAACAAAGGTCATCTCCTAACAGTGGCCTCTCCTGACCACTCTGGCCAAAGTCCCCCCTCCGTTATTCCATATTTTAGCCCCTTGTTTGTTTTCTTTTATCATTATCTTATTTGCTCACTCTTTACTGACTGCCACCTCCCTAGAAGGCAAGCTCTGAGAAGCCAAGGGACCATTCTGTTCACAGTTGTACTTGTCAACAACCGGATCTGGGGGCCTTGTGGATAAGTGCTCCCTAGATATTCACGGAATGAATATGTGTTGAATGAATTTCCCAGATTCAAACTTCAAATTCCAGATTGTCAAGCTAGGAGCTAAGACAGTCTCCTCAGAATACACACATAGCCTCCTGAGGGGCTCACAATGATGAGCCCCATAGTGTCCACCAAGGGATGGTCAACCCTCCTCCCCTCTCTGAGTGGGGCTGAGAACCCCGAGAAGGCTCAGGACCATCACTACCCTTACCACACCTAGGCTCAGGGTGTCTGCCTGTAAGCCAGTCAGCCTGTGTCAGGACAGCATGAGGCATCCAAGGGGGGGCCTGCAAATCCACAAGAAAAAGACACTTCAAAACACTACAGGGACTTCCCTGCCAGTCCAGTGGTTAAGACTCCACACTTTGACTGCAGGGGGCACAGGTTCAATCCCGGATTGGAGAATCAAGATTCTGCATGCTGCAAAGTGCAGCCAAAAATTAACCACAACAGCAAAATCCACTAAAGAGAGAGTATGATGAGGTGATTAAAAAGGAAACCAGAGGTCAGCAAGCTTATGAAGAGACCCTGAAACTCAAGAATAATGCAAGAGATGCTCTCAAGAGATGTCGCTTATCACACTGCCAAAAGTTAGTGAGCTGGAGAATGCCAGGTGTCAGCAGGGACAGGGAGTGGGAGTGGGAGGGTACCCACCTGGACTGTGGGTGCAGCTATCCCAGAGAGCTGCCTGGGAGCTTTTAACTAATTAGATAAATGCATGCCCTATGATCTAGCAATTTGGCCTGAATGTATCCCACCCCCTCTTCCCAAACCCTCACACATAGGGGCCCACATGGGGAAGCTTGGAGGAGGGGTTGGAGGCAGTTGGGAGTCCATCCTGGGAGGTGGATGGACCACATGTGCAGGGGACCCAGTGGATGCACAGCCATGTGGAAGGACCTCAGAAGCCTAGTGCTGAGTAGAAAGGGTAAGAAATGAAATGGGCTCTAAAGCATAAAGCCATTTGCACAAAAGAAATGATGATGACACAGGGAACACACATGTTATAAGTACACACACAAAACCATTAGCACTGATGCCCGAGGGACAGGCTGATAAGAGGAGAATGAGGCTCAAAGGGAACTGAAAACTAAACAAAGGAATAAAGCCCAGGAGCTGTGTGCACCCCGGGCAGGGTTCAGTGATGCTTTCCGGAGGAGGTGACCTGGGGGCCCAAGCTGAAGAAGAAATCGGACAGACGAGGACAGGAAGGCACAGTAAATCAACAAATGTTTACTGAGCACCTACTGTATACCAGGTGCCACTCTAGTCGGTAGTTATACCCTACCCTAAAGAGCTGGAAATCTAGAGGCGAGGACAGTCATTAAATAAACACCCAGGGAAACACTGACTATAATTAACATAGACTCTGAAGGTCAGTAGACTGCAGCTGTGAGTGTCTACACTGGGGACTGATCCTGATCTGACGCAGGGAAGAGCTCCATGAGGAAGTGATATTTGGTAGAAGGAGGACAGCGCTTGGCCTTGTGATGAGTGGGAGGAAAAGTATTCCAGGCAGAGGGAATAGTCTCACAGTAGTCCGGAGGCAGGCAGGAGTGGGGAGAATCAGAGCTGCTCCAGTAGAGAGGCCACATACAGAGTGAGGGAGAACGTGGTACCAGGTGGGGCCACACCATAGAGGGCTTTGCAGGCTTCGGATTTCATTCCCAGAGGAATGAAGAGATCAGAGAGTGCGGAGCTGCTAATACAGAGGTGGGGAGGTGGGTGAGGGGCCACTACAGTGTCTGAGTAGAGCTGGAAACTGGGACAGCACCTCCAAAACACACATGGAGCCTCCCAGGGTGATGGACGTAATGAGCATTAATGCATCTAAGGAGGGACCATCTTCTCACCAGGGACCAACACCATCCTTCAGAGCCGCATTGCAGGCTCCTATGGTAGCCAGGCGATGGACAGAAGTAGAAATCAAGGGATGTCTTTAGAATGAGCCTGTTAATGCAGGCTGGAAGGAAACGAAGGTGGTTCTTGACAATGGCTAAGAACTGGGTGAACAGGTGGGGTCCTTGTGACTGTTTCAGGGGACTGAGGAGGGGCTGCATAGAGGAGGGCGGGGAACACAATGGTGAATGAAAATCTAGGGACTTCCCTGGTGGTCCAGCGACTAAGACTCCATGCTCCCAATGCAGGGGGCCCAGGTTCAGTCCCTGGTCAGGGAACTATATCCCACATGCCACAACTAAGATCGAAGATCCTGCATGCTGCAACTAAGAACCAGCACAGTCAAATAAATATTTTTTTTTAAAAAAAAGATTTGAGTCAGACTGACATACTGTGCTTGACCCTGAAAAAAATCAAAAGGGAGCCAGTACAGCCCAACTCCCCTTGTCCTGTGCCTTGCATCCCAACCACTCCTTGGGCCCATGGCCCCCTTTCCTCTCCTCACTCCTTTCCTTTCTGGGTTTTTGTCCTATAATTACACCCTGGGAGGGGCCTCCAGCACAGGGAGCGGAGTAGAGGGGATACGCTGGGGTGATGGTGCCACCTCCTGGAGGCCACAAGTAGTGTAGCATCCTGCTTCAGCCTCGCGTTGGGTGGGGATGGGGCCTTGGGCTGTATCCATAGAGCTTTCATGTTGGTGATGGTCAGGTCATTCTTGGAGGACTGTTCAGGCCTGGGTACTCCATTTGTCAATGAGGTGCTGACATGCCCTCTCCACCCTACCCAAGGGAACCACTGTAGCTGCCCCTGATAAAAACCCTCCCACTGCCCTCGGGACTGGGGCCAAGCTGTTTGGCATAGCAACTATGGATTTGGCCCTGGCCTTAGGGATGCTTCATTCCTATTAGTCTCCATCCCTACCTGTCCCCCACCCCACCCTGCCACACATGCACCTCCATCCCTTTGCACAGGTTGTTCTTTTTTCCTGGAACCAGTTTTCTCTTCCCCTCCAACCAGTTTTCCCAAACACTCTTGCAGGTTCCAAATTCTCCATTCCAGGGCTTCCCTGGTGGCTCAGTGGTAAAGAATCCCCCAGCCAACGCACGAGACACGAGTTCGATGCCTGATCCGGGAGGATCCCACATGTTTGGAGCAACTAAGCCCCCTGTGTGCCACAACTACTGAGCCTGTGCTCTAGAGCCCAGGAACCACAACTACTAAAGCCCACACACCCCAGAGCCCATGCTCCACAATGAGAGAAGCCACTGCAATGAGAAGCCCGCACACAGAAACTAGAAACTAAGCCCTCATTTGTGGCAACTAGACAAAAGCCCCCACAGAAACGAAGCCCCAGCACAGCCAAAAATAAATAGAACAATAATTTTTAAAAAATTCTCAAGAAGCTTCATAGTTTTAAAATACAAACAAAAATTCTCCACTCCCTTCCCCACCCCCCAGCCCTTCCAGCACCTCCACATCAATTAGGCGAAGAGAGGAGGGAAGAATGTGTCAGTCCATGGGAACAGCATGTGCAAAGGTCAAAGGTGGCTTCAAGAAGCTGGGAAGAGCCAGAGACCAGAGAATGCGACAGAGCTGACAGGGCTACAGCAACTGATCCATAGAGTCACAGGCTCTAGTGAGGGGCTGAAACCCCAGCGTGCAGTGAAAGACAAGCTTTTCAGTAGCAAAGGACATGATCAGAGGTGTGTCTGGAAAGGCTAACACAAGGCTGCCAAGTAGGAAGGGCACTGGAGAAGCTAGAGTGGGTGTGGGCAGAACAGGTGCCAGGACTTGCACAGGTAAGAGCTGATGGGAGCTTGGACACCTGAACCCCTACTTTCTGCAGGCTGGGTCCTGAGCCGGGGCTCCCAGTCATTGACGGCAGCTTCCTTGACAGGACCTTGACTTACCTCAGTGTGTTCCACACGAGCTCTGACTGCCAACTGTGATACCCTCCCCACTTTTCAGCCCTGGTGTCATGTCCCCAGATACTACCTGCCCCATGGAGTCAGCACCTGTGCCTTGTGGGAGCTGCCATCTCATTTTAGAGGAAGACAGGTTGCTTGGGCTCAAAGTTGGGAAGTCAGTAGTGAGCAACAGAGATAGAATTTGAACTGAGGTCTGCCTGCCTCCTCCACCACACCAGGTGTCACAGAAGTTGTAAGCAGGCTTCTGTCCCCTGATGGCAATGCGACTTCGGGTGGGTCACTTTACCTTTCTCTGCCTCAGTATCCTCGTCTACAAAATAGGGGCAACGGTAGCAACCAGCCCTGCAGGATTTGTGAACAGTATATGCACTAAAGTCCCATGAGGAGCCCAACACAGCACCAGACACATAGTAGGTGATCAATAAATGGTTGCTGTTCACGTGAACACTGTCCCAGGAACTTAACATGTTCATTGGGAAAATGTACTTCGGTGTTGTGAATTAGGAGGAGGACAAAGTGAGCTCAGGAGGGATGGGAAGGAAGGAGAAAACAGCGAGCGTCTCGAGACAGGTCTGGAGCTAGGTGGCCCTAGGATTCAAGCACACGGCAGGTGTCAAGGATACTAGCCCTGAAAAGATTTGAATGACACAGTGAGGAACCACTGAAAGTTCTATAGCTAGAGAAGGCACATCCAGAACCCTGCACCTAGGGGTGGAATGATTTCTCCTCCACAGGTGACGGCACTGACACTGGAGGCCAGAGGGAGCCCAGACAGCAGAACACTGGCAGCAAGGAGCCAAGTTCTCAGGTTTCAGCAAACCCAAGTCTAGGGCTTCCCTGGTGGCTCAGTGGTTAGGAATCCGCCTTGTAATGCAGGGAACATCAGTTCAAACCCTGGACTTGGAAAATCCCACATGCTGCAAGGCAACTAAGCCCCTGTGCCTCAACTGGTGAGCTCATGCACCCTGGAGTCCATGCCCCACAACAGAAGAAATTACCACAGTGAGAAGCTCATGCACCGTGAATAGAGAGTATCCCTCGCTCACTGCAACTAGAGAAAGCCAAGGTGCAGCAATGAAGACCCAGTACAGCTAAATAAATAAATATTGTAAAAGAAAAGAAAACCCAAGTCTAGGTAGCCCTTTTCAGGCCAAAGAACCTCCCTTATATAATTTTCCATCTTGTCACACGGTGGCGATAGTGTGCCACCAGGAAAATCCTCTTTACCTGTCTTTCAGCCAAAACAATAGCCAAGTACCAAGACTTGTCAGCTTCCTCAAAGGCTCTAGGGAGAATCCTTACAAATCTCTATGACGTAGAGTCTCTTCATATCTCTACCTTGCAGGTGGAAATGTGGGCTCACAGAAGTCCAGGAGGACCCATAAGATAATCCAACCAGGATTTGAACCCTGGTCTCTCTGTCTCCCAGTCTGCCTGCAACAGCTTCCTGTCCTTCCAGCTCCTGGCTGTCTCTTCTGCCCCATCACTGGGCAGTGCTACCTTTGTGGAGCAGACAGATTAGACAGGGAGTAGAATATTATACAGGACAAGAAGGACTTTCACTTCTGCTTTTTCTCTCGTTTACCTCCCTTATGCAGCTTTTGCATTGAAGGTGAGGTGATGAGACAGTTCCCATCCCTGGGGTAGAGAGAAGCTGGGCTGAAGGATGAGGCAACTAATTTTGAGCACCTTCTCTGTGCCAGGCATTATGCCAACCAACATTCATTCCTACATTAATTCAGGACACAGTAATGAAGCACCCACTGTTGGCTGGTCACAGGTGACACAGTACTTCCAAGCTTTTGGCACACAGCAATAAACACTTATATATTTATTTTATATGTAAAGAAAGAAAGAAAATGAAGTCGCTCAGTCCTGCCCGACTCTTTGTGACCCTGTGGACTGTAGCCTGCCAGGCTCCTCTGTCCATGGGATTCTCCAGGCAAGAATACTGGAGTGGGTTGCCATTTCCTTCTCCAGGGGATCTTCCCGACATAGGGATCAACCCTAGGTCTCCCGGATGGCAGGCAGACTCTTTACCGTCTGAGCCACCAGGGAAGCTTTATATGTAGAGATACGTTTTAAAATATTCATACTGTAAATGAGCCCTCAGCTTAAAAAATATTTATTGACTAAAACACCTACTTTCAGCCTTAGGTACCCGTGACACATGCAGGTATGAAGTCTGGAACTCTGGAACAAATCTAAGCTAGAGATTGAGGCTCAGAAATTACCGGCATTTAGGACATGCCAGTGACCAGACGGGATTCCTCAGGAAATCTGGGTAAACGATCAGCAAGGTGGACCTTGTTTGCCAAACAGGAAGGAAGGGAGGCATACCCATGACAGGATGGCGCAGAGAAGGGCTTGATAAAGAGGTAGGAAGGGACCAGACTAGAGCGGGAGCTTCTGGAAACCTTGTTAGTTCCCAAGGGTCAAGAGTCAAATGCTGCAAAGCGGAGCAGCAAAGATTATGAAATACGACCGGTTCTAGCCGGAGCAGGACTGCTAGTGACCTGAAGCCAGACTAAAGTGGAATGAGAAAGGGAGGCCAGAGCCAGAGGAGGGGAGAAGAGAGAGAGCCTCGCTGTAGACGCATGGAGATCTTTCTCTTACCAAGAGGAAAGACTACATAGCTTGCGGGCTGCCGAGAAAGAGCGAGAAAGACAGGAAGGCTTGGAGCTCCAGGGATGCGAAAGGAGAAAGATGCACAAAAGAGGGCGGAAGCATTAGGGCGGGACCCAGAGCCCAAGAGGAAGGCCAGCCCAGCCCAGTCTTCTTTTCTATCTCAAAACGATGGGGCAGGGCGCAATCTCTGGCTGGATTTGCGGCATGCCGGACATTACTAGATACTGCCGGCCCTTTCCGAGCGCGCCCCACTGCGTAAGATCACCTTTCCCCAGGCTACACCACCCTCTGCTTCCGAGGGCAGAGCGGATCGCGCGGCCCACGGTCTGGCCGCTGCTGATTGGCCCACGGGAGCCACCTGACCGAGCCGGCCAATCGGAGGCTCTCTCCCAAGGAATGGGGCCCCACGTGTGGGCCCTGGTGCAAGGCTGAGCTGCTGTGAGGCCCGGCGGCCATACGGACAGCGAGGTTAGAACAGTTCTCAGCCCCTGAGGAACTCAAGAGGAGGCCCGGCCTCCCCCAACCCCGCCGGATTCCTGCCTATCCGGCGACTACAACCCCCAAACCCTTTTGCTAAATTTCCTCTCTTGGCAGCTTCTGTGACTCAACTGAGGTGTGTTCTTCCTTGTCCCTCTGCCTTGACTGGTCCAAAGTGGTGATTTGGAGGAAGACAGACCTAAGTTCCAGTCATCGTGTGACCAATGGCAACTGTTTAACATTGTTGAGCTTCATCTGTAAAACGGGACTCCTAATACCTACTGTGGTGTTTTTGTGAGGATTGTAAAGCCCAGCGCCTGGTATATGGTGAGCTCCCCCAAAACATTGATTATATATATTTTTTACTATTGTCTATATTTCTACCTATCAGGAATTCACAATCCTCATTATACAGGGTCTTGTGTTAAGCTATTTTTTATTCCTGTCCTCTTACTAGAATGTAAACTGTCCACGGGAATGTGCCTGTATGCCTTTTTAGTCTTCCAACTCCATGGTCTCTTCACTTGGTCTGACAAGGGTAAATTTAACTTATAAACAGTAGCAGGACAGAGTATACAAAATCAAGGAATTTATAGCACGGAGACTCTCAGCAGTTAGGTGGGGCTATTTATAATGCAACATTAATGTACTAGGGAAAAAAAAGTCTTAGAAGACTACCAGGTACCAGCTCTGTGAGCTCAGGCAGATCTTGACCTCTCTGAGCCTCATGAGAACAATAATCATGACTGTAACAACTGCAGGACTAACCAGCTGCTAGATACTATGTGAAGCTCTTATTAGTTGTCCACAACCCCACTTGACAGAGAGGACACACAGGCACAGAGAGGTTCTGTAACTTGCCTGAGATCACACAGCTATTAAGTGGTAGAGTTGGGGGTTCAAACAAGGTCTTTGGGGTCTGAGTCTACACCCATAACTGCACTGTGTGCTACCTCTCAGGCACCAGCACAGGCAGTTGGCACACAGTACGAAACTATGGAGAGGGCTGGGCTAATAGGGCAAAGTCTTCTCATCTGTGAACCAACGGAGGTCAGTGTAGCTGAAGGGCAGAGAGGGAGGGGAACAAGGTAGATGACGAGCCTGGACTTGCAGGCAGGTCCACATCTTTAAGATGTCTAGGCCACAGGGAGGAGCTGAGGTCAGCATGGTAGAAGCATATGACTAGGTGTTCCAAGGGCGTTTTTTTGGGGGGGCCCACACTGCGAGGCTTGTGGGATCTTAGTTCCCCAACCGGAGATCAAACCCTCACCCCTTGCATTGGAAACACGGAGTCTTAACCACTAGACCACCAGGGAAGTCCCTTCACAGGCATTTCTGACCCTTTTGTTGCCACAGATGTGGGATGCAGAAGGCAGCAGCGGTCTTTCTTCTACTATGGTTTAGCATCAGTCCTTGCCAAGATTGGAGATCCAGGGCCTATCATAGCCCTAGGTCCCCTGGCTGTCCCCCAGGGTCCCCTCCCTGGGCAGGACTAGAGATGTCACCACTTTGCCCCCTCCCCCAACCCACTTCCTCCTTTCTGGTCTCATAATTGTCGTAGGCTCATTAATATGACTAATTAGGTAGGCCTAAAGTCAGTTGCATTCTCCTATCCTCCCACTGTGTAAACCCTGAGATGCCTCATTATTTAAAGCCTCTGCAAGTCTCCCTGGGGCTTATTATGAACTCTAGACACATCAACTGACTCTCCAGGCAAGGGGCCCAGAATTCGGGGGAGCAGGGCAGGGCTCCTGTTGACCATTGAGCCTCAGTTGTTCATTTCATTGGTCCTGTCTTATCACTGACTTCTCTGGAAACTCCCTGGCAGTCTCCTCATACTCCCTGGGTTTTCTCACCTCCTGTCCTGCCCCTATCAAAGGCTTCTGGTCCCACCTCCTCTGTGATGACTCTTGAGGTATTCTCTCTCACCTGCTTCTTCCTCTAGGTCTTCATACCAAATGTATTTCCAGCCACTAACATGACATGTGCTCCTGATGTCCTTCAGGCTCTCCAAACCTAACATGCCTGAACACCAACACCTGCCTTACTTCAAAGCATTCTTGTAAAAACATTAACCCAAGTGTAATCAAGCCTCTGCCCTTATATCCAGTTTACAGGAAACACAGGGGGGATATGAACAGGTAATGAAGAAGCATCAGCCGAATGTAGAACATGGGGCCAGATAACTGGCCCAATCCCTGCAAAAGTCAATATTTCAGAAAAACAGGAGGTGGAGCATTCAAGGTTGTAAGAAACTTAAGAGCTGCAAGGACAAATGCAATATATGAAATTTGATTCAATTAATTCAGAAAAATCATCTATCAGAAACGTTTGGTAGAAATTTGAATATGGAAAGAACTTTAGATATTAGGGAATTATAGGTGGTACTGTGATTATATAGGAGAACGCCCTCATACATTGGAGAAGTTTGCAGAGTCTTTAGGTGAGAAGTATCACAATGTCTGTAACTCACTTTGAAATTGTACAGAAAAAAAATATCTTTATCTCTGGGACTTCCCTGAGCATCCAGTGGTTAAGACTTAGCGCTTCCACTGCAGGGGGAATTTAATCCAGCATGTTGCATGTAGGGGAAAAAAAAATCTTTATCTCTGAAGCAAATATAACAAAATTTTAACAGATACTCTAGGTGTATTGATTATATCTTTTTGTTTTGTATGTTTGAAAAATGTCACAATAAAATGTATATTTGAAAAATTAACATAGGGAGAAAAAGATGATGGTGCCCAGCTTCCTAATGCTGTTGCACAAGCCTATGGGCCGCAGGACCTT
Organism: Budorcas taxicolor; assembly: GCF_023091745.1. Taxonomy (NCBI): domain Eukaryota; kingdom Metazoa; phylum Chordata; class Mammalia; order Artiodactyla; family Bovidae; genus Budorcas; species Budorcas taxicolor. The sequence goes on from NC_068916.1 coordinate 38,496,750, forward strand.
CAGTGTAGAAGCCTTCAGAGGACATGTTTCTGCTGCGGACACACTCCAAGCAGCGATGGTATCTGCGTTCCTAGCCTCTATGATACATCTTTAAGCTCTGTACATCTGCACTGATGTGAACCCCAAGGCAGCAGTGTGTACCCTGGAGAGAGCACACTGTAACAAAGTCCATATTCAACCAATTATTACAGATTTGGTTCCAAGCTTGCTACCAAGATTGAATGAAAAAGTTGATCTTCTGGTGTTTACTCCAAGGAGTCCCGGGATTGATAGAGGCAGCTTGGGCTGGTGGCAGAAACGGCAGTGAAGTGATGGACAGGTGCTTACCATTGGCCCCAGATCACCTTTTACCAAGAGGATTGTTCTATTTGGTTACCATTAAAGAAAACAATCCATAAGAAATTTTGAAAATAATGAAAACCAAAGGTTTACAAGGCATCACTGCACTTTCCAATTAAGCAGGCTGGGAAATCCTGTCAGTCCGCAAGTTCACCAAGTCCTAATCTACAGTGTGTGCTACTTAAAGCCAAATGCATTTGGCATATTTTGAAACTGAAGTCATCTCTTAGTAAGTAAAATTGTCAGAAATTTGTCATCCAGAAAAAGGCAGACAAGTAAGAGTATTTCCTTTTACCCAAGAATCAGGCCTATAGAAATATTTGCACCAATGCAAGTAAGTGTGTGTATGTATGTATGTGTGTATATATATATATATATATATATATATATATATGCAATTTGAATTTTACATATTATATATATATGAAGAGACTATATAATGACAAAGTTATACTTAATTATATGTGAAGAGGATATTCATTTCAGCATTACTTGTAATGGCAAAACAATGAAGTTAAGTGTCCATCAGCAAAGGAATTGGTAAAATAAATTACAGTATATTCATGTTACTGAATATGAGTGACATGTCCAACCATTAAACATGAGTCAGGTCGGTATATACTGAACCAGAAGGGGTTCGTGGTGTACTATTGAGAAGTGAAAACAAGCAAGTTACAAAACAGTGTTAACCTATATATATATATTTTGAAAAACTAACAAAGAAGGTTTGTGTGTATGTGTATATGAGAAATTCTCAAAAGGTCCATAACAGGTGGGAATAGAGGAGTTTTAAATTTTTTGTGTTGACATTTGTACAATGATAATGTATTCTATAATTAAACAAATTCTTTTTATTAAAAAAAAAACTGACATATATTTACCCCCCTTGTCCCAGCTGTATTCCTTATGTCTGGCATCTTAGTGGCTGATGCAGCCATCTCTCTAGCCTGGAAGTCTGGACCCTCGCTCTGGCTCTTCATACTCCGTCATGCTCCCATACAGTCTCCATGTCCTGCCCTTTCTACTTTCTGAAGCCATTCTTAGTCCATTTTTTTTTAATATTGAGGTATACCTGATATATAACATGTGTTAGTTTCAAGTATACAATGTAATAATTCAATATTTGTACATGTTATGAAATGATCACTACGTCAGCCTAGTTAATATCCATCACCATATACAATTACAAAAATTTTTTTTCTTGGATGAGGATTTTAAAATCTACTCTCTCAGCAACTTTCAAATATGCAAAACAGTGTTATTAACTATAGTCATCATGCTATATATAACATCCTCCAGATTTAGTCCATCCTTTATCCCCATTTTCCTGCCATTGCTCTGGTAAAGACCATAGCTACCTTTTGACTCATGGTCCCAGCATCTTCCCAGGTATCTCTGCCTTCCCACTCATCTTCCACATAGTCCCAAGTTCATGTTTTTCGATGTTGTATCTGATTGTGGCACTCCCCATGCCAGTGGAATTAAATTCCAGGCCTCAGAGCTCTTCATAGTCTGCTCCTGATGACTTCTTAAAATTCTCTCTCCCTTTCAGCCACTCAACCAGATCCCTTTACATTTCCTTCATACTCTTCAGAAATATCTTCTGAAAAGAAAAGAAAAAAAAAAGATACAAAAGTATCTTCTAAGAACTGAGGCTTAAAACAAAAGTAACTAGAAAGCTATAAATTCAATCTGAGACACTGTTAAAAAACAGAAAAATCTAATTCTTAAAAGCATGTTTGAAGGCCTTGCTGTTAAAAAAAAAATCCATCCTATTAAACTGAGGTATTTAATTGAGAAAAACCTAATTTATGAGCTTCATCAAATGGGAAAGTATCCACATAAGAGAATGGGTATCAGTGGTTTGAAGGATAATCCTGGGGACAATAATGGACCCCTTTTTAATTTTTTAAAATATTTGTTTATTCATGTATTTCTTTTTGGCTGCACTGGGTCTTTGTTCCGGCATGCAGGCTTTCTATAGGTGCAAGTGGAGGCTACTCTTATTGCAGTGTACAGGCTTCTCATTGAGGCGACTTTTGTTGGGGAGCATGGGCTCTAGGGCCTGTGTGCTTCAGTAGTTGAGGCTCCTGGCTCTAGAGTGTGGGCTCAGAGTTGTAGCACTTGGGCTTAGTTGCCCTGAGGCATGTGAGATCCTCCTGAACCAGGGATCAAACTTGTGTCCCCTGCATTGTCAGGCAGATTCTTAACCACTAGACCACCAAGGAAGTTCCATGGAGCACCCTTAAGAAAGGCCATGTCACAAATGATCTGATAACACAAAGAAGGATAATTGAACAAATTAACATGAACATCAACAATTCTGAACCAAAAAAAGTGATTCAGGAGTCTACATTCAAATGTAAAGAAGTTTTAAAAATACCTTAATTAATTTATAGCACTTTTATTTTTCTGTTTATGAATGCATAAAAATGATATGTGAGTTTTTAAAACTATGAGTAAATCTAAAGGAGCTCCTTATGTAAGTTTAAAATTAAGAATATAAGGAATTAAGAAAAAAATCTTCAAGATCTCCCGAAGATTCAAGAATATTACAAATCTACAGACGGAAATATGTAGCCAACAAGTCCAGAGATCAGCCAAACTCACTGAGGGAGGCAGGGTTCATTTAATTCACTTCCACTCAAACTGGCCTCACGGCTTGCCCTTGCTCCTACCCCAACCATGTTGGCCTGTGATCTGCCTCAGGTCACTTTAGCCTTGAGAAGTCTCCCACAGGAGGTAACACTCCACACTAACCAATGTGTGCCCAGCGGTGGCTTGTATGTAGGGTTTAGGAAATGTTGCCTGAGGTCAGGGACCCTGTGCTATGGCTTCTCCTCTGCTTCAGCCAGCCTGAGCCCCAAGGCCTTGACTTCACATGCATCACCCCTTGACCTTTTATCTGGTAGACATTTCCCCCTAGAACCCTGGAGGGGATCCAATCATGAGTGAAGAGTGCCCACTTGTTAGGTCCAAGCCTGGGCTCTGGCCCCAAGGTCACTCAGCTGTCCTCTGCTTCCTTGAGCCTGCAAGCCCCTCCCTTCCCTCTCACTTCCTATCTCTGGAGAACACAGAGGTACTGGGTGGGACCTCTCTCAGTTTCCTTCCCTTCTCACTTAAAACATAGCTGAGGCCCCTTGCCTTTCCCTGCATGTCTCAAATATTAAGGGGTTTCTCATCTGCCCTCTGGGGCACCCATCCCGCTATGGCCCCATTCAAACACCCTGTACCTCCTTGCACCTCCTTGACCTCTCATTATTATTGTACCCTTAACTTCCCCCTCCCAATTGACTTCTTCCCAAAACATTGTACTTATTCAGTGTTATTCATTCAATAAGACATTTAATAAGTTTCATTTGATTTACTCATTCAATCCACAAATATCTGTCAAGCATCTACTCTGCACCAAGGCACTGGCAACACAGCAGTGAATGAGTCCTAACTTCTTGGTATGTCTATTCTAGACAATGAGAAAGAGGGAGGTATGGGACCAAAAAAAAAAAAAAAACCATCAGGCAATTTAGACTATAATTTATAAGGGTGGGAGGGATAGATTGGGAGTTTGAGATTGACATGTACACACTGCTATAGTTAAAATAACATGCTTTTCCATAAAAAAAGAAAAAGAAAAGATTTGTACTACTGGCATAAAGATAGATCTATTGAGTCGGTGATAGTGAGGTGGATGAACCTAGAGCCTGTTACACAGAGTGAAATAAATCGGAAATAGAAAAACAAATATCATATATTAACACATATATATGGAATCTAGAAAAATGGTACTGATTGACCTGTTTGCAGGGAAGGAATGGAGATGCACATGTAGAGAAGGGACTTGTGGACACGGGGGGAAGGAGAAGGTAGACGAACGGAGAAAGCGTTGATATGTATACACTATTGTGTAAAATAGACAGCTGGTGGGAAGTTGCTATATATAAACAGGGAGCCCAGCCTGGTGCTCTGTGATGACCTAGAAGGGTGAGGGGAAGGAGGGAATATATGCATAAGTATGGATGATTCAAGTTACTGTATGGCAGAAACCAATATAACATTGTAAAGCAATTTACCTCCAATTAAAATTAAATTTTATAAAAGATCTATTGGTCAATGGAATAGATTGAGAATTCAAGAAGAAACCCAGGCTTCTATGGTCAACTGATTTTTTCTTTTTCTTTCTTTTAAATTAATTGTTTAATTAATTTGTTAAAATTAATTTAATTAATTAAAATTTTTGGCCACATTGTGCTGCATGTGGGATCTTAGTTCCCCAACCAAGGATTGAACCCACACCTTTGCATTGGAAACATGGAGCCTTAAGCACTGCACCACCAGGGAAGCCCCTGATTTTTTGGCAAGGGTGTCAAGACCATTATCAAAGAGGAAAAGTCAGTCTGTTTAAAAAAATGCTATTGGAACAACTAGTTATCCACATGCAAAAGAATGAAGTTGGATCCCTACCTCACACTATAGTAAATTAACTCAAAAGTCCTAAATGTAAGGGCTAAAATTATTTCATGGGATTAAACAATGGTTTCTAAAATATTACAAAAAACACAGCAACAAAAGAAATAAACAGATAAATTGGACTTCATCAAAATTAAAAGCCTTTGTATTTCAAAGGATACTATCAAGAAAGTGAAAACAAGTCACAGAATGGGATAAAATATTCATAAATCTTATATCCAAAAATGACTTGTATCCAGAATACATAGAGGATCCTTATAACTCGACAACAAAAAAAGATATTACCCAATTTAAAAAATGTGCAAAGAATCTGGATAGACATGTCTTGAAAGAAGATACACAAATGGTCAAAAAGCACAAGAAAATGAGCTCAACATCACTAGTTGTTCGGGAAATGCACACTCAAACCACAAAGGGATACCATTTTGTACCCACTGAGATAATTATACTCAAAAAGGCAGATAATAAAACATATTGGTGAACGTATGGAGAAATTGGAACCCTCACACATTGCTGGTGGAAGTGTAAAATGGTACAGCCACTTTGGTAACATTCTTCAAAGAGTTCCTGATAATTCCTCGAAAGGTTAAACATGGAGTTACCATATGACCAACAATTCCACAATTCCACTCCTAAGTATATATGATAAATGAATTCACATGTCCATGCAAAATTTTATCCATGAATGTTCACAGCAACATTGTTCATCATAGCCCCAAAGTGAAAGCATCATTGGAAAACAAAACAGCAACTGATAAATGAAATGTGGTATATGTATATAATGGAGTATTATTCAGCCATAGAAAGGAATGTAGTACTGCTACAAACAACAACATGGATGAGTCTGGAATACATCATGCTCAGTGAAAGAAACCAGACATAAAAGACCATGTACTGTTTGATTCCATTTATATGACATGTCCCAAACAGGCAAGTCCACAGAGATAGGGAGTAGATGAGTGGTTGTTAGGGCCTAGGGGAAGGGAGGAAGTAGGGTGTGAGTACAAAGTTTCTCTTTAAGTGATGAAAGTGCTCTGGGATTAGATAATGGTGATGGCTGCACAACTTTATGAGTGTATTAGAAACCACTGGGGAATTCCCTGGCAGTGGTTAGGACTCTGTGCTTCCACTGCAGGGGATCCAGTTTGATTCCTGGTCAGGGAACTAAGATCCCACAAACTTCGAGGTGCAGCCAAAAACAATTGTTTTAAATTAATTTAGAAAAAGAGATCACTGGATTGCACATTTTACTTTTTAATTTATGTATTATTTTATATATTTTTCTATTTTTTGGCTGTACCACATGGCTTGTAGGATCTTAGTTCCCTGACCAGGGATTGAACCTAGGCCCCCTGCAGTGGAAGACCAGAGGTCTAACCATTGGACCACTACGGAATTCCTGGATTGTACATTTTAGAAGGGCAGATGTTATGGTATGTGAAGTATATCTCAATAAAAAGAAAATAAAGACATAAGTAGGGAAAAATCAGATAATTTCAGGGAATGGTAATTGCTGTAAGTTACCTCAAGAGGAAGAGGTAACAGAGTGACCTGGTGTCAATTGGAAGTCCTCAAGTTGAGGGAGGAGCCAGGGAAGCCTGTCTGTAGAGAGACTCTTGAACTCATAGACAGAAAGTGTCCTGGCAGAGGTGGGAATGGAATCTTCCAGATGCAGGAACACAGATCCTGAGGTGGAATAGTTTACTCAAGACGGAGTCCCTTCTGCCTTTAGAAAGTCTTCCCTCCTAGCCTCCAACATCCTCCTGTTCTACATGGCCACCTGTTTTCCATGGTTTTTGCCTAAGGTCTTTACCTGAGGGCTGTGAAGATTTTCCAGATTATTTGGAGCATAGCTGTTTTTCCAACCGTGGTTTTTGCCTAAGGTTGTCACCCGGGCATGTGAAGACTTTCCAGATTTTTCCGAGCTTATTTGGAGTGACGGATCCAAATTTCCAGACCTTTAACTTCCATTTGAACTCCTTGATCTGCCTCAGAAAACACCTCTCTTCAGTCCCTTCAGGCTTCCCGCTCATGAGAGACGCGCCACATCCCAGCCAGATGAATCTCTGTGGGCCAAGCATTCCAAAGAGAGGGTGCTGGAGAGCCTTCAAAGCTTCCTAAGGACTTACTTCATCCAGTAAACTCAGGGCAGGGCTTTAGTCTTGTCTGTCAGTCCTAGAATTAGAACCCAGCAAGGGCATGGTTGTCATGGGGATGCATATTATAACATGCTGGTTTTAATTGAGAATGGAGTCAAATCTTTTCTGATTGAAAATCAGTGTGAGTGCTTGCTTCAGCAGCATGTATACTAAAATTGGAATGCTACAATTAGCATTAGAAGATTAGCATGGCCTTAGTGGAAGGATGATACGCAAATTCATAGAGCACTCCATATTCTTATATTAAAAAAGTCAGTCTCAGTTGGCTGAGGCATTTGATGATGGGGCCCGGTTTTGCCATTTTAGACACATGAAACATTTTCTATAAATTGATAGAGCTGTATCTATAGCCCCAGGGCTTTATGATGTATTTAAAGCACATATATAGTATGAGTGAGTGAGTGTTGCTCAGTAGTGTCCAGCTCTTTGTGAACCTATGGACTGTCTTATCCTACTGGGCTCCTCTGTCCATGGAATTTTTTTCAGGCAAGACCACTGCAGTGGATTGCCCTTTCCTTCTCCAGGGGATCTTCCTGAACCAGGGATCGAAATCGTGTCTCCTGCAGCTCCTGCATTGCAGGAGAATTCTTTACTGGTGAGTCATTAAGTGACTGCTGCTGCTGCTAAGTCGCTTCAGTCGTGTCCAACTCTGTGCGACCCCATAGATGGCAGCCCACCAGGTTCCCCCGTCCGTGTGATTCTCCAGGCAAGAACACTGGAGTGGGTTGCCATTTCCTTCTCCAGTGCATGAAAGTGAAAAGTGAAAGTGAAGTCGCTCAGTCGTGTCCGACTCTGTGCGACCCCATGGACTGCAGCCCACCTGGCTCCTCCATCCATGGGATTTTCCAGGCAAGAGTACTGGAGTGGGGTGCCATTGCCTTCTCCCATTAAGTGACTACTGGGTGTAAACTCTGAGCCTTAGACCACTTGCCAGAACAAGACACTGCTTCTTTCTCAGCCTCTGTTTTCATATGTAAAATAGGACAATATCCTCTTTTTGCAGGGAGATGATGGGTGGGTGGGTGTAAAATGGTGACCCTTAGGCAGGCAGAAGGTACTGTGCTCTCCTGGCCACCAGCTGCAAACCTCCTCCTTCCTCTGACTTCATCCCCCTCCCCCCTCCCAGAGCCCTGCATTCTTCCACATCCCCCTTTCTCACCTGGGAATTAGTACCTTCAGAAGTGCTTGTCTGGAAGCTGAGGGTGATTCTGAAAAATCAAGTGCTCAGAGGAGAGGTTTGGAATGGAGGGAAGACTGACCTGTTGGGCTGGGGAGCCTGGTGGCATCTGAAGCAGGTGTCTCATGGGCAGCTACTCTGTGTGAGCCCTCCTGCCATGTCCTGCCTACATTGACATATTCAATCTGCCCAATGACCTCATTTGTGAGGCTCAGGAAAGGGAAAGATTTGCTGATAAGTGGCCCCACTCCAGTTTGAACCCACATCTGTCTGACTCTAGATACTATAGGCTCTCATACTTTCTGAAAGTCATCTGGCACAGAGGCCTGAGTGTTCCCCAAACATCCCTGAATCCTTTGAGGGATGGTTTGACATGACCAGGTGGTCCATGTGAAAGTGAAAGTCGCTCAGTTGTGTCCCCCTGGACTGTAGCCCACCAGGCTCCTCTGTCTATGGGGTTCTCCAGGCAAGAATACTGGAGTGGGTTGCCATACCTTCCTCCAGAGATCTTCCCAACCCAGGGATCAAACCCAGGTCTCCCATGTTGCAGGCCGATTCTTTACCATCTGAGCCACGAGCCATAATTCTTCTGTCGTTTGAAGACACAGACTTAGAAAAGAGGTGATCATTAGAAAGCGTTTCCTGGGCACACTTACTCTGATCTTCATAGTCCTGGGCTTGGTCACTGGTGGTCATAAGGGGCTCACCAACTGGCTTGGACTAATATGTAAAGCCAATAGTTACTATAAGGGCTCATACAAGGGAAGAAAAATGACTGCCTACAAGGGAGGAAACAGGAAAGGCTTCCAGGAGGAGAAATCTTCTAAACTGGGCTCTGAAGCAAGTTTGCATGACAGGGGAAAAGGCAGAGGAGTGGGCCTGAGTACAGGATGGATGGGACGTGGCCTGTCCTGGCATGGTGATATACTGGGCAGCCGGGAAATTGAGGAGGGCAGGAGGGCAGAGATTAGAGGCCACTACACTCAGGGCTTTCCAAAGAGAACATTTGAAAACAGAACACTTGAAGGTGAAAACTTGAATCCTTGGGGCTAAGGCTACAGGGTCAGGTTAGCTGACATAAACCTGGTATTTTGGGGAGGAAGGAAATTGCTGGAGGGCTGTATGGCTCCAAATGCCAAACCTTCCTCAATCTTAAGTGGAAGCCTGATCCAGTTCTGGAGAAACCACTCGGTGGGACAGAAAGTCTTAGACTCGTCACAAGGAGTGGTTGTAGTATTCACCAGCAGTGTTTGGGACTAATCACCACAGGCCTCCAAACCTCCCCACAAAGCCTGGCTATTTCATCAGAGAGCATATGCTGCTCTTGTCCAGCATGGCTGAAGAGCTTGAACTGGGAGTTGGGGTGGGAGCTCAGCTCTGAATAAGTCACACTTCCTCACTTCCTCCCTGGAAGATGGAGATAACGAGTGCCCATCTCAGGAGTAGATGAGAAGTGTCTTGCAGAGTAGCTGGCACAGAAGAGAAGCCACAACTGTTACTGTAACAAAACAGTCCTAGCATACCCCAAGGCAAAGGCCTTTTGTTTCTAGAGGAGGTATCCATTTCTTCTGGGCACTGCTGGCAGAATGAGCTTTCAGCTACACAGATGAGATTCTTAATCTGCTTCTTAACCTTCCATGGCTCCCTACTGCCTTTCCAGTTAAAAGCTGAATTCTTTAGCTTAAAAAAGAAAGTCCTGAATTGTCAGGTCCCTGTGGCTTTCCCCATCTCCGTCTGAGGCCTCTTAAGTGCACTCGTCACCTCTACCGCTCCCGCCTTGCACTAGCCTCTGACCACACTGAACTGTGGTCAGTCCCTCCAAAGCCCGGTTTCTGCTGGAATCTCTAACTTATCCCCTCCTTTCTAAGCTATTCCTGAATATCCTTCTGAGTTCCCTGTGAATGTTACTTCCATGGAAGGCCTTCCCTGACTGTCTCTGAGCCCTCCTCAGCTCCCCCAGCACCTCTGGCTTCTCTCTCAGTGTTCAGCTCTCTACCTTGTTACTACTTCTCTGCCTTTCCCACAAGACTCTGAGGGGGAACACAATGAGTATCTGCTGAATCAATGCATAGCCTTTTTTTCCTTCCTACTTACATAGCTTACAACCCCATGGACTATAGCCCACCAGGCTCCTCTGAGGGGAATTTTCCAGACAAAAATACTGGAGTGGGTTGCCATTTTCTACTCCAGGGGTTCTTCCTGACCCAGGGATCAAACCTGTGTCTCCTGCATTGGCAGGCGGATTCTTTACCACTGCACCACGTGGGAAGCTAATATCTGCTGAACTCATGAATGAAAGGGGAGGGCAGTTCTAAGAAAAAAGGAGTACACTGGCAGAATGTCTCTACAGGTATCTCTTTCAGCAGGTTACCAGTATTGGTAATTTACAGATGAAGAAACTGAGGCTAAGGTAATCTCTCTGCCCACCACTCAAATTGCAGAGTTCTTACGCACAAGGCACTGTACTGGGCCTTCTCACCTACTGTACCCAGAAGGTGTGTTTGCCAGGAGCAGAAGACGTGAAACGACAAGACTCTGAGACCTTGCAGAAAGGCTTAATCTCTCGGGCCTCATTTCTGCATAGGGCAGCTAAAGGTTTAAAGGAACTCATGCATGAGAGTGCTGATTCGATCCTTGGGTTGGGAAGATCCTCTGGAGGAGGGCAGTGCCCAGCATGGTGTCCAGTATACTGCATAGACTCAGCAAGTATTTACTGATTCTAATCTCTGTCTTAAGGATGGGAGGCACAGGCCCAGTTCCTTGTGCTGAGACGAGGAGGGCAGGCCACAGCCCTATCCTTTCTTCCCCTACTTCGGGAGCCAGTGTCCTTGTGAGAATATAGGGTCCTGTGGGTCCCCTCAACCAAATGCTGGCACCCAATAGGTGCTTAGCCTTCTGAATGGGAGTCACCAAAGGAAGCTGCTGTGGGTGAGACCTCTGTAGCCAAATTCTATTCTGAAGGCAGGAAGGGATCCTTGAGTCATTCCAGGAAAGTCCAGGAGGTTTTCTCTGGGATTCTAGTCTTTTCCCTAAGACCATCATCAGTAAGCTGTTCATCCCAGCTGCCTGTCCTCCTTTAGCTCCTACGCCTATTGTGTGTGGGGTAGTGGGAAAGAATCCACCTTCTAATGCAGGAGACGCACAGGGGACTTGGGTTCGAACCCTGGGTTGAGAAGATCCCCTGGAGGAGGAACTGGCAACCTACTCCAGTATTCTTGCCCGGAAAATAACCTATGGATAGAGGAGCCTGGCGGGCTACAGTCCATGCGGTTGCAAAGAGCTGGGCATAACTGAGCACTTAGGCACTAGACCTATTCCATGGGGCCTGTGAAGTTGGAGAGAGAGGTTCGTTTAGGTCAGTGATGTCTAGAAGTCAGCTCTGGAGGAAACATTGTCCTTGTCCCCCTTCACACCTTTGCACCTTTATTTAAGTGTTTTTTCCTAAGTCTGGAGGCTTCCTAAGGTAGGGATCTCATCCTTTGTTTCCCCAGCATCTAGCAAAACTGCCTGGAATACAAAAAAAAATGGTTGCTGAAAGAAGTAATGAAACATCTCAGCATTTATCAAGTATGTAGTCCGTATAGGCTCCAAACACCTTTCCTTGCCTTGCAAGAGCCTCGGAGCCACCCTGTGCTTTGGAAACCACAGGTGACGAAACTGAGGCTTGTGGCTTTTTAACTGAGTGGCTCAAGGCCAGTGAGTGGCACCTCACAGGCCCTCAGGATGGTCATGGGAGAATAAAGGGTTACAAGTAATCTGAATTGGGGCAGTTGATAGGAGGTAACTGTCAGTCAGAAATGACTAGTTCAAAAGATTAGGTGCGAAGAAGTCCCAGGTGGTGCTAGTGGTAAAGAACCCGCCTGCAAAGGCAGGAGACCTGAGAGCGCTGGTTCGATCCTTGGGTTGGGAAGATCCTCTGGAGGAGGGCAGCCTACTCCAGTAGTCTTGCCTGGAGAATCCCATGGACACAGGAGCTGGGCAGGTTACAATCCATACCGTGACATAAAATCGGACATGACTAAAACAACTTAGCATGCACGAAGGAAGAAGGAGCCAGTCAGAGCTCCCTATTGAATTGACTAGAAAGGATTAGCAGGAGTCACTCCTTAGCAGAACAAAGGGCGGGTCCTTGTAGGGCGGGACCCTGGAGTGTAGACCCAGCTCTTCTTCGACTCACTGCCAACCTGACTATGCACTTGGGAACAGTCAGGATACCTCATTCTCTTCAACAGGAGGCCGCCTGAGGTCACAGTGCTCCCCTCATCACACTGGTTCCAGGGGACACCTTCCTTCCAAGAGAGCCTGCTTGCTTTCTTGGCAGGGATGCATCCCAGCACTCAGATGTGGTAAGGACCTGTTGTCTATCTCCTTGGCTGGTCTGTGGGTCTTGGAGGGAAGGAAGCTACGGGCATCCTGAGCTCCAAGTCTACTGGGGTGAAGGCTGGGGAAGGCTGAAGGACGGAATTTAGGCTAGAGCAGCAAGCGAAAGCCAATACCGCGCAAGACAACGCCAAAAGTGCCTTTCTCCCAGGTGGGCTCGCTATTAACAGATAGAAGGATGGCGGGTAAACACTCCACTGAGGCAATAATTATGCACATTTACTAAGCCCTAGGAGGAATGGTAGTCACGTGGCTCTCGAGGGCGGCGCCCTCAGCTTTGAGATGGAGTTAACACTAATCACAGAAGGCTTTCTGGAGGAGGCGGAATTTTTTATGGCGGTCGTTTGTGATTTTTTCTGAACATCGAGGATGAACTTAGCACTCTAGGGACCAAATAGGTACCCAGGTGAGCTTTTTGTCGGGGAGCAAGCCGGGAGGGGGAGGGGGGGTCAGAGTTGGATCGGGTTAGGCGTAGGGCCTGGGGGACGTCGGCGTCGCGGGGTCATTATTTGGGTTTCCCCACCTGCCCTCGCGGTGTCTTTGGTGATTGGACGCAGTAGGCCAGTGCTGCGGGGCCCCGGGTACTGGGTGCAGGCCTCGAGGTGCCAGGCGCCCGAGGGCAGAGCGCCCCAGACCAGGAATTAGGCGAGCAGTCTTGGCGGGACCAGCTCAGCGGTCCGCCCTCCCACCGCTGTTCCGCCGGGGTCCCGATGCCCGGCCCGCAGGGGCGAGGCGCGCGCTCCCCGGGGAGCAGGGCTGCTGAGCAGGCGGCCTGCGCGGGGCGGAGGTGGCACGAGAGGGCCATCTGCCTGGGTGCAGAGAACTGCAGCGTCCGCGGAGCGAGGCTCGGCCCCTCCGGGCCCCCAGCCCGCGTCCACTGCCCCGCGCGCACACACCTACTGACGCCCGCCCGCGCCCCCGGCCCGAGTCCCAGTGCCAGGCCTAGACCCGGACTAGGCGCGGGAGGCGGTGCAGGGATTAGTGGACCCCTCCCCCAGCGCTCCCCTCGCCCCGCCCGGGGCTGCGAGGACCCCTGGGCCCGGGGGTGACGAGGGAGCTTCGTCCCGGCGGTGCCCGGGCTCGGGACTCGGCCTCACTGAGCGGGGGCCGCACCGCGGCAGGCCGAGGTGCGGGCGCGCTGTCAGATTGCTGCCCGGCTCGGGTGCGGGGGGTGGGCTCAGCGCGGGGGTCGCCTGGCCTCATACCCCCACGGAGGCCAAGGCTGGGCGGGCAGTGCCCGGGCGGGTAACCCGACCCGACCCGGCTCCCGGGAGCCGCTCACCCCGCACGGCCGGGCAGGGGGAGGAAAAGGAATGGAGGGAGGGGGAAGGGAAGGGATGGTGGGTGAGGGGCTGTGGGGACCGCAGGGCTGAGTCCCCGGCCTGTCTGCGCTGCTCTAGGGCGGCTGCCTTTGGCGCCTGGGACAAGCCAGCCCCCGGCCTCGCGGGCGTCGGGCCTGCGGCTGGAGGGAGCCCTGGGGCTGCACAGGCTTGGCTCGGGGAGGCAGACCCGAGCTGCTGCCTCCATTTTGTTTCCTGCTCTGCTTGGTCTGTGGTGGTGGTGATGTGGGCTTGGGGTGCGGCCCGGCAGGGGGTTCACCTGCGGCCGCGCCTGCTCGGGGTTTGAGGCCTCGAAGACCCCAGCCCAAGCCCCCAGGTGAGCCCCGCGGTAGGAGGGGGGTTGCCTTGGTCTCGAGCCCGAGCCGAACGGGCTGAAGGCAGGTGCCCAGTGGATAGGGAACCCGGGCTGTAACCTAAGATGGAGGCCGGGACTGACGCGGGCCCGAGCGGGGCTGGCGGGGCGGTCGGACAGGCCTCAGCCCAGCCAGGTGCCGCCGGGGCTGGGGCTCCAGACTGGTAGGGTTCTGGAAACGTGTGCAGCCCGGGGCCGGCGCAGCTCCCCGAGGTAGGTGAGGGGATCGGAATGCCACCCACGACGCCCGCAGGCCCCGACACTCCGGGGAGGCGCGCGAGGCCCCTGGGGAGCCCGCCTCAGGCCCCGCCCGGGCAGTCGGGCCGGCCCGTAGGCCCGGGCCGCGAGCGGGCGCGCAGGGGGAGGGGAGGGGGCGGCAGCGGCGGCTCCGCTGATTGGGTGGCGCGCTCGCGAGCCCGACTTCACCCGCCCTGAACCCCGAAGAGTGAGGCAAAGGAGCGCGCGCCTTGGGGGAAGGGGTGCGCGCGCACTCGGGGCCCCAGCCGCACGCGGGCCGGCGCGAGGCGCTCGGTCGCACGCGCCACCGCGGGGGCGCGCGCGGTGGGGGTGTGAGGAGGAGGCGGCGGCGGAATAGGCCGGGGCAGGTCGCGCTTGCTACCTTCTCTCCTGAAGAGAGACGCGGGGGGAGGGGGGTGCGGCGAGCGGCTCCACGCTCTCCCCACCGCTCCGCTCGCGCCCCAGTGTAATGAGGGTCACCCCCTCCCCCCAGCCGGCCCGGGAGGGGGCGCGGGGCACGGTAACTAGTGCGCTGGGGTGGGCGGCGGGCTGGCGCGAGCGGATGGGGGAGGCGGCCGGGCGGGGAAGATGGTGGTGGCCGTGAGGTGAGGGGCGCGGGGGAGGGCCGGGCGCGGCGCAGGGTTGGTGGCCCGCGGCGTTGCAGCCGCAGGCCCCCTCCCCCTCCATCACTACCAGCCGGGCTCAGGCCTAGCCGGCCGGGCCTCCGCGAACTTCCTCCCCGCGCGGCCCGTGCCCCGCCGGCCTCCCGCGCGCACCTCGGCCTCCGCCTCCCTTCAGGTAGCCGGCTGGGGGGCACGGGGCCGGCTGCCCTCCTGCAGCAAACTTTGCTTGGTGCTGAATATTGATGAGTGCGATCGGCTCGGCCAGGAGGTGCTACCGGCGCTGCGGGAAGGAACGCGGCCCGGGCAGGCGGCGGCGGCGTCGGCAGCAGCCATGTTTGTCAAGCTGTAGCAGCTGCTGCTGCTGCTGCCCTGACTCGGCTTCACCGACTGCCTCCGTTTCTCCCCCTGCCGCGTTCCGGCCTCTGGGCCTGGAGCTGTGGACCAAGCAGGCCTGCAATCAGAAAGGAGAACTTCGGGGTGCACCCGCTTCGCTGACTTGCTTGCGGCCTGAGCACGGCCACTGCAAAGGCTCGGGCGCCAGTTGGGGCGCAGGGTGCAGCGCTATTGTGACCGCTGCGCCCGAGCGAGCCAGGAAGGATGGGGGGGGTAACCTTTTTGTGCAGCGTCCCGGAGCCCGCCTCGAACCCTACAGCCCCCTGCTTTTGGGAGATCCGGCCGCTGGACTCCTAGCGGGGGAGGGGAAAGACAATCCTGTTTGAGATTTGGAAATTTCTACTGCCAACGGGATTTTAATTTTAGATCAGCCCAACTGCCCACCAGTCTGCAGGAAAAAGGGACGGGCTGTTTCCATGTGGCAAGATCTACCCGTCTCCGGGAAGATGGAGTTCGCGGAGGCTCAGCGAGGCTGTTTTTCCATCGTCAACTGGGGAACTTTTTCCACCCGTGGAAGTGCAGCAGAAAAGCATTGAGGCCACTAGGCCTTGAGAAGTGGCTGCCATTTTGAAGATAAGAGTCAAATGGCCCATTAACCCAGATTAATTGCCGTGTTTTTGGATTCCAGGTTGATGCTGGCCCAGGATGGATCAGACCTGTAAACTACCTAGAAGAAATTGTCTGCTGCCCTTTTCCAATCCAGTGAATTTAGATGCCCCTGAAGACAAGGACAGCCCTTTCGGTAATGGTCAATCCAATTTTTCTGAGCCACTTAATGGGTGTACTATGCAGTTATCGACTGCCAGTGGAACATCCCAAAATGCTTATGGACAAGATTCTCCATCTTGTTACATTCCACTGCGGAAACTACAGGATTTGGCCTCCATGATCAATGTAGAGTATTTAAATGGGTCTGCTGATGGATCAGAATCCTTTCAAGACCCTGAAAAAAGTGATTCAAGAGCTCAGTCGCCAGTTGTTTGCACTTCCTTGAATCCTGGTGGTCCAACAGCACTTGCTATGAAACAGGAACCCTCTTGTAATAACTCCCCTGAACTCCAGGTAAAAGTAACAAAGACTGTCAAGAATGGCTTTCTGCACTTTGAGAATTTTACTTGTGTGGACGATGCAGATGTAGATTCTGAAATGGACCCAGAACAGCCAGTCACAGAGGATGAGAGTATAGAGGAGATCTTTGAGGAAACTCAAACCAATGCCACCTGCAATTATGAGCCTAAATCAGAGAATGATGTAGACGTGGCCATGGGAGATGAACAAGACAGCACACCAGACAGTAGACACGGTGCAGGCAAACCGCCATTCTTGCCATTAGCTCCTCAGGCCGAAACGCAGAGAAATAAGCAAAGAAGTGACGTGGACGGCAGCCATGAAAGAGCAGCCCTTCTCCCAGCCCCCCTTTCACTAGGAGATACAAACGTTACTATAGAAGAGCAATTAAACTCAATAAATTTATCTTTTCAGGATGATCCAGACTCCAGTACCAGTACATTAGGAAACATGCTAGAATTACCTGGAACTTCATCATCATCTACTTCACAGGAATTGCCATTTGTAAGCAGTTTTTGGTACAACTTAAATAGATACATTAATGTATATATACAGGCAACTTAAAGGGAAACTATAAAAACCAGTTATAACTAATTGGTTTTTGATTGTTTACCAGTTCACAGATGAAAGCTTATTACTAATGATAAGCTCTTTGGGAAAATTTTACTTTGATCTAAAATTTTTTCTGTCTTATATGAGTTTGATTCTTTTCTGATTTTCCAAGTTAACTCTCCATTGAGGACTAGTTAAGAGTTAAGCTTTTAATGGCATTTGGTTGAGTTCAGAATTAAGTTTTCAAGATAGAGGTATACATTTGTTTAGCTTTTTTTCTAAAAGTGGCCTTGGCTTTGCCTTGGTTGTGTCATGAGTACAGAAATCAGTGAATTACCTGGAGTCCTATTTTTGCATAAGGCATGGGTTATATTTTTAGTTGATGGGATGACTTGCAGGTTGAAGTACATTTTGGGTTCACATTCAGGGTAGCTCAGATGAAAAGGCCTTTTTGGACATCAGTCAAAATTTAAATTAGGCTATTTTTTTCTGAGGTACGTGTTGTACAGCATCCTATGGTAACAGCCACCATGAGAGTACGCTCTTGAACCTTCTCTGCTCTTAAATTTTGAAGTGTAGTTATGTGTGTGGTATGGGTGTATGTGTATGGAAATGGGAAAAAATGTACTTTGAGTTACTCAGTAGTGCTACCTACTATTGTTAGATTGTGGTAAATGATACTTGCTTTTTGAAAATCTGGTCTTCACCCAGAATTTTTGACTGTCCCTAGTTAGCTAAATGACCAGTTGACTTCACTTACCCTGTTTCATCACTTTTAAAATCTGAACCAGCTTGATTGTTAAAAGATTCCTTTCAACTTTAAATATTTGATTCTGATTTTGTTTCTGCCCAGACACATTGTCATGGTCATCTGTTATGTCACCAGAGAGGATCCCAGTCCCTCCCAAGATGTCTCTGAAATACTCTGTAAAGATTTAGATAGAAGAAACTTTATGGTGTGTGGTGATAGTTTTGAGTGCCTTAAATGTTCATTTTACTATATAGCCCTGCAGTTCTTTAAAATTAAGAGTGAGAATGTGGGTGTGTCGCTTTTGTTTCTGTTGATTCATATCTTAAATATGCTTTAGTACTACTCCTTGATTTCTTAGTTTGGCAGTTGCAGATTTTAAAAATTTGTTTCGGTAGTTATTTTGAGTCTGTTTTGTCCTAGATACTTTTTAGGGTGGATAGGCTGTGTTGGCAGCCTATCAGCAGCAGCTCAGACAAATCCTTCCTTGTTACATTGAAATGTATTTTACATGTATATAGTTTTGTCTTTACATAAAAACTTAGATGGGAAGGTGGAGATACATGTTTCTCTAGAAGTTTATATAAAGTGTAAATCTATGTGGTTCTTATCAAAGAGGTGTCATTACTGGTTCTAAAATACTAGAGCCTTTAGAAAAAATGTTAAGCATCTAAAATGAGAGTTAAACTTGTATAAGTGCAGAAAAATTTTCTTCATGTAGAAAATAAAATTACTCAAAGACTATTGACTTGAAGAAACCAGTATCTGTTCTTTTTTTTGACCGTCCTGCATGTGGCTTATTGATCTTAGTTCCCCTGACCAGGGGCTGAACAGTAGTTCAGTCTTAGTTCCAGGCCACGGCGGTGAAGTCCTAACCACTGAACGCCAGGGAATTCGAATATTTATTCTTTTAAGTCTTTCTTACAGATTGTGTATAAATCTAAATTGCTTCATCCAAAATTGATTGCTTTCATTTTCGCCTTTGATATTTTCTGAGAATTTAAAGTGAAGTCTCAAAATGCAAATTTAGTTGAACAGTAAGCTTAAGCAAAGTATAATTAAAAGAAATTCTATATAGCTGCACACTTGATATATTCAGACTATTCACAGTGACTGGTTGATGCAGCAGGTGTGGAGAGCACTTACTCTATATTAGAGCCTGTGCTTAGGGCTAGAAATTTTAGAAAATCTTTTGCACATGCTATTGTTTGATACTGTGATAGAATAAGATTCTCCTGGCAAGAGTAACAAGTACTTATTAGGATTTTAAAACGAGTACTTTTTAGGATTTTAAACCCTCTGTCTGGAACTAGAGAATGACAACATAATTCAATGTTGTATTGCCAGTTGTTTTTGTACAACTAGCTATCAGCAGACTGTTTGCCTCCTGTCATAAAGGAGCAACCTCTTCAGTTCACCTTCATGCTTTTCGGTTACTTTTTCTGCATACAGTGATGTGAAATGGTTCTCACTAGTTAATAATCCTGACCTGGTGTTTTTGTATTTAATTGGGTTGATACTGTCTAATTTCTGCCAGTGTACATATATAGTATACAGTGCTTTGTATATTGTAGGTGCTTGGAAAAAATCTTCAAGGAAGGTTGGTTCCCAGAGCTCCAAGTTGTAACAGGCAATAACTTAGTTTTAAGTGCTTTGGTCTGTATTGTCTCACTGGGGCTTCATAGCCTTGCAGTAAAAAACAAATGTCATAAAAGGTCTAGATCTGCCTTAAAGGTACTTAAGATTATTGGGGATAAGACTGAAAACTATTGAAATCATAGAATTATTTGAGTACTCTTGGTTTTCTTTAGGGACTTTTGAAGGTCCCTGACACTCTTGCCTGGGCCTGAAGTGTCTCCTGGCTTTTTTACTAGGCTGATTGCAGCAATTGTTTGTTTGATGTTCTTCCTCATTTAGATATTTTATGGAGGTAAAATTGAGTTAATTTATGCTGTGGCAGTATTCATCAATTTTGGGAATCCTCAAAGTTCTTAGGATGTAGGCAGCCTCCAGAGTAGTCTAAAGTATATATTAGTGATTTTCTTTATCTGAAGAAGACCACTAAAAATGAACACAATTAAAATTGAGGACTAAAATTCCACAAGTAAATAGAGAGGAACAGGTTTATTTAGATTTTATATAGAAATGTAAAATTGAGAATTAAAAAAGACAGTTTTAAACCTTTATCAAAATTTTGATTATGATGGCAACTGTTTTTTTATCATAAGGCGAGAATCAAATAGGTTTTTATTTTGGCTGTGGTGCGTCTGCATTGCTGCACACTGGCATTCTGCAGTTAACGGCGAGCACGGGCTGCTTTTCGTGGCAGTGCTCAGGCTTCTCGTGGTGGTGGCCTCTCTCGCTGTGGAGCATGGGCTCCAGGCTCCCGGGCTCCAGTAGGTGCAGACCTCGGGCTCTGGAGTGCTGGCTCAGTAGTCTTGGCGCAGGGGCTTAGTTGCTCAGTGACTTGTGGAATCCTAGACCAGGGATCAAACCAGTGTCCCCTGAATTGCAAGGCAGATTCTTAACCACTGGACTACCAGAGAAGCCCTCAAGTAGGTTTTTAAAATTTTTGTCCAGCAAAATTGTACAATAGGTAGATGGCATACTTTGTTTTACTTCATTTTCTTACCATGATCATAAGGATAAATTTTTGTAAGTATTTAAGGACTTAGTCTTAACTAAGGTATTGTTTTAAAAAAATGTCCACTGTGCACAGTTTCAGGTGTATACCAAAGAAGAGAAAGTGGTTGAATTTCCATGTACTCCTCACCAAGCTTTAAGAATTCCTGATATTTTGCCAATCTTGTTTTATCCTCCATCCACGATGTCACTTCACTAACTTTTCTTAATCCTTTGATGTTCAGTATCTCTCTTTGAAGCTCTTGTCCTGTTCTCCTTGTCAGTTGTCACTTGTTTATTGGTTGACCTAGATCACCTTTTTCTTGCCTTTAATTGGAGTAGTTCTTTATTATTTGCATTGACTTTGAGAAACACAGCATCTTTGTGCCAGATTTGTTTGCAGTTTTACCTTGTAATTGATTTGCACTGTAATACTAGCTTGTGCTTCATTAGGTAGAGACAGACACTATATTGTATGTGGGATGGATGTTAAATAGAGACTTTTTGGGGAGCCATTTCAAAACAGACATCTCGATGTTGTGACAGTATACCCCTCTACAGTCTTGGACATGCAGAAAATATGAACCACCCTCTGTACTGAGTTCTGTGCTGTGGATGTTCAGGTGGTTAAGGAGATCAATGGAGAGGTGAATGAAACCTAGAGCGATCAAGGCTCCGGTAAAGAGTGGGACTTCAGTTCATTGACTGGGTTGGGTTTGGTTAGGTTTAGAAAGGTACTTTGGATAAAAAGAATTAAGTAAACTTAGTATTTTCACCACCCTAACTCCAGTACTCTTGCCTGGAAAATCCCATGGACGGAGGAGCCTGGTGGGCTACAGTCCATGGGGTCGCACTGAGTCGGACACAACTGAGTGACTTCACTTTCACTTTTCACTTCCATGCATTGGAGAAGGAAATGGCAACCCACTCCAGTGTTCTTGCCTGGAGAATCCCAGGGACGGGGCAGCCTGGTGGGCTGCCGTCTATGGGGTCGCATAAAGTCGGACACGACTGAAGTGACTTAGTAGCAGCAGCAGCAGCAGTATTTTCACAGGGTTGGATAGGATGAGTGACCTCAGGTAATGTGGATGGTTTAGTTGATCAGTTATGTCTGACTTTGTGACCCTGTGGACTGTAGCCCGCCAGGCTCCTCTGTCCATGGGATTTCTCAGGCAATAATCCTGGAGTGGATTGCCATTTCCTCTTCCAGGGGATCTTTCTGACCCAGGGATCAACTCATGTCTCCTGGATTATAGGCAGATTCTTGACCAGTGAGCCACCAGGGAAGCCTGTCCTTGTGAAATAGGGCCTTGAAATTCAGATTGGCATTTGATGTTGATGTGATAGAAACTGGGATCCAGTGAGGAATTTCAGCTGAGAAGTGACACGATGAAATCTGTGTTGGGGAAATTTTGGCTGGGAGAGAGTAGAGGCAATGTTAGGTTGTGGAGTCTTGTACTAGTAATTAAAAATTAGAATTGAGCAGAGTCAGTAGTAGAAAGGGGGTAAATAGAAAGTAGAAAGAGATTATTTCAGAGGAGAGAAAATTGGCAGCCCTTTTACGGTTGCCTGGACTGGGAATAAAGTTGGAGCCTGGATTTGAGGAATGAAAGAGATAAGTACAGATTTTGTTCAAGGCTTGTTGTGTTGGTGCCTGAGACAGAAATGGGGTTCTCTCTTCCCTTCTCATCATCTCAGCAATTCTCTGCTTCCTCCTTTCCTGTCTCCACACTTCTCAGCTTCTGCTCTTTCTCTGAATCTGTCCTTGCTGGAGTTGCTGGTTCTCTTCATTACTTTCTCCTTTCTGCTGGGATCTTTATTCTCAACCTTCACTGCATCACTTTTTCTTCCTAAAAACAGAATGACATCTGTCTATTCTAAAGAATCTTCCTCTATCCTCTAACCCCTGTGATTACTTTCCTGTTTCCTGGGGAATTTCTTGAGAGTTGTCTACTTTGTTTACCCCTCCTTAAAGCCCTGTGGATTGGCGTCGCTACTCCGTTGGAACTGTTCTTTTCAAAGTTACAAGTGGCACCTCCAGACTTATCCTACTAGATGTGCAGTGTTTTGACCACTCCTCCTTTAAACAGTCCTTTTTTGACTGCTTGTTCTCTTTTCTTCCTCTTTTCTGTCATTCTCTGCAGTCTTAATCTGCTTTTATTAATTCACTTCTCTGCTGTGTGAAAACTCTTGATCTGACTTCTGAGCTTCAGACCAAGAAACAAATTTCCAGCTGAGTTCCTCTTCCACCTGTAGCATACTTACCTACCTTTGACCATCTCTTTTTGCCAAACATGCTTTTCCTTCTGTCTTTTTAAAAAATAGTTTAAAAAAAATTATTTTCATTTGTTTGCCCATGCCAGATCTTAGTTGTAACATGAGGCATATTTGATCTTCGTTGCAGCATTCATGATCTTTTAATTGCAGCCTGTGGGGGTCTTTTAGTTGCAGCCTGCAAACTTGCTGCATGTGGGATCTAGTTCCTTGACCAGGGATCAAACCCAGGCTCCTTGCATTGGAATCAGGGAGTCTTAGCCACTGGACTGCTAGGGAAATCCCCTCCTGTCTTAATGATGGCATCATCCTCCAGTTCTTTTCAAGGTTGGAAACCTTGGAATCACTTGTTTATATGATCAAAATGAACTTGAGTGCCTTCTCGGTGCCAGGCACTGCTGGTATTGAAAGATACAGTCTGCTTTTAAGGAACTTTACCATGCAAGGAAGATTGGTGTAAACAATGACAGTACAGAATACCACATGGCCTGGTAGAAGTTATAGAGCAGTACTGTGGGAGTTTGGAAAAAGTCATGCCTGGAGTAATGTGGAAGAATTTCATAGAAGGTTATATATATTTAAGCAGAGACAAGCCAGTAAGTAAGGAGGAATAAGCACATGAAAGTGGCAAGAAATTCTTTGATGGGAATCTGAGAGGAGCAGGGTTGTCAGGAGATAAGTATAAATATAGGCCTTGTATTCCATGTTATAGGGTTGAATTTTTATGCTGTTTCCATTCTATTATGTTATCTTTATTACTGGTCTTCATATTGTTTTTCTTTCTAGTCTTTCTGGAGAGACAGAATTACCTATGACCTTCAAAATGAGAAATACGAGGTGAGGTCTCTGATGGGGCTTCCCTGGTAGCTCAGATGGTAAAGAATCTGCCTGCAATATGGGAGACCTGGGTTCGATTCCTGGAGGGAAGATCTGCTGGAGGTGGGCATGGCAATCCACTCTAGTGTTCTAGACTGGAAGGAACCCCATGGACAGAGAAGCCTGGTGAGCTACAGTCCATGGGTTTACAAAGTGTCAGGACTGAGTGACTGTAAGCACACAAACAAAACACAGGTCTCTGATGAAAGCTTTACCTTCAGTGCCCAACTCTTCTCCCCATCTGCCTAACAAATAAAGCCCAAATTCAGTGTCTTTGATGAGACCTCATCTTGACTTTCCCAAATCTCATGTGCTAAACCCAAGATATCCTGGCTGGCCTGAGTTCAGCCAACCTGAACTATTAGCGGTGCCTTGCTTCACAGTCCCCTGGCTTATGCCTTTCTCTTCCTGGTCTAATTTCAGCATTTAATATCTTAACAGTGTGTAGTGTGATGTTTTCTTTGTAGCAGACACTCAGTGTACTTATGGAGTAGAAGAATGAATGGTACTATTACAGAGATACAAGTTGGGAAGGGGAGTAAATTTTAGGTAGGAAGGTGATCAGATAGTGAGCTCTTATCCTCAATGTACCAAATTTCAAAACTTCAGAGATTTTTTTTTTTACTTCATTCCCTCATGCCATCAGTTTCTAAGGGCTTTGAATTTGTGCTCCTTATATCTCAAGCTTTCATTTTCCTATTCTTATGTATAAGCTCTTAAGGATATTAAGTCATAATAGTTTCATAGGACAGATTCCTTGAGATGCTGCCTGTTTAGTAGAAGTCCCTAATCTTTTTGAGCCCATTCCTCATTTCTAAATGGGGCAAATACTGTGCAGCCTTGCACATTTGAGAGGATGCAGCAAGATAATTTATCTGAAGCAGCTAGCACAGTGCTGTTTTTGAAGTAGGTGCTCAGTAAGTGATGCATGTTATTCTATGCCAAGAGCCAAATGCATATTTGGAAGAATTGTGAATTTTGAGAAACATATCTTTACAGTTTTGCTTTTTTCTGTTTATCCAAACTCTTCTTGCTTAATTGGTAAGATAAGGGCATTGGACTATTTGACAGTTTCAGTTTTCGTTTAATATCAGGAGAATTGGATCCATTTTTTGATTGGTAATCAGGAGAGTTTAATTTGGGCCAGAAGTTCAGTATCTTTCCCTACTCCAGCTGTGAAGTGGTATAATTTATTACATTGTTGCTCTTTGCTGGGTGTTCTTTGTCATGGATATAAATGTTTCATTTCCACCCCCTGGTTTGTAGGAGAGTTGACCTCTTTTTTGGTGGTGGACTTGATTTTCATTGAATGATCATTCTGAAACTTTGTTTAAATGATCTCAAATGAAGAAATTGCTAGGAATCTTTTTAGTTAGAAAAGTAACATAAATTCATGGTAAAAGTGAAAAATGGAATGTTAATGAAAAAGGATCTTTATTTCTGTCATCTTCATATGTTCCCTCTTTTTTTCCTTTTTTGGGTCAAACTGACTTGTGGGATCTTATTTCCCTAACCAGGGATTGAAGCTGGGCCCCCTGCTGTGAAAGCAGGGTCCTAACCATTGAACTGCCAGGGAATTCCCAATGCTCCCTCATTTTCACTCTTAATATTTTATTAGAATTTTCTTTGTGTTTGTAGACCTTTTTTTTTTTTTTTTTAATCTTTTGGTCACACAAGTGGCCTCATATACATATTATTGAATACTTTGTTTAATATATTAGGGACATGCATTCAACTGAACATGTAGGTAGATTTTTTTTAATTATTGAAACTTTTATTGAAATTAGTATAAGTGCACATGCAGTTAGTTGTAAGAAATAGTACAGAGATCTCGTGTGTTTTGCTTGATTTTGCAATGGTATGTTTTGTGAAAGCATCTAATACCACAACCAGATTATTGACATTGGTATAATCCACCAAACCTCAGATGACCCAGTTTTTGTTTTTCACATTCTTTTTTAAAGAAAATTCTTTATTTCTGTAAGGACATATTCCAGATGTCCCTGGTTTTACTTGTATTTGTTTGTGTGTACTGTGTTAAGTTCTTTGCATTTTTGTTACCTGTATGGATTTGTATACTCAGTATCACAGTTAAGATGTTTTAACAGTTTCAGTGCCACAGGGGTCTCTCCTGTGGCCCTTTTGTATCACATCCATCTTCTTCCTGGCAATTCCTCTTCCACCTTTTGTTTCTAAAATTTTGTCATTTAAAAAGTGCCCGTAAATGGAATCATGCAGTATATATATATATATATGTGTGTGTGTCTATAGCCTTGTATTGGGTGTTTTCACTTAAAATTACCTGGAGAGTCATCCAAGTTACTGAGTATATTGATATTTTATTTCTTTTTGTTACTAAGTAGAAGGCAGTGGCACCCACTCCAGTACTCTTGCCTGGACAATCCCATGGATGGAGGAATCTGGTGGGCTACAGTCCATCGGGTCGCGAAGAGTCAGACACGACTGAGCGACTCCACTTTCTCTTTTCACTTTCATGCATTGGAGAAGGAAATGGCAACCCACTCCAGTGTTCTTGCTTGGAAAAATCCCAGGGACGGCGGAGCCTGGTGGGCTGCCGTCTACGGGGTCGCACAGAGTTGGACACGACTAAAGCGACTTAGCAGCAGCAGCAGCATTCTATTACACACACACACACACACACACACACACACACACACACACACACCCCAGTTTGTTTAACCGTTCACCTGTTAAAGGACATCTGGGTTTATTCTAGCTTTTGGCTATTAGAAGTAAAAGTGCTGTGACCATTCATATATAGCTTTTGTGTGAACATAAGTTTTCATTTTTCTGGGAATAATGCCCAAGAGTACAATTGCTGAATCACATGTTACTGGCATGTTTGCTTTTATAAGAAACTGCCAAGCTGATTTCTAGAGTGACTGTACGATTTTACATTCTCACCAGTGGTGTATGAGAGATCCACTTTCTGTTCATCCTCACCATCATTGAGTGCTGTCACTATTTTTGTTTTAACCATTTTGATAGTTATGTAATAATACCTCATTCTGGTTTTAATTTGCATTTCCCTGGTAGCTAATGGTGTTGAACATCTTTTTGTGTGCTTATTTGCCATTTGTATATCCTCTTTGGTGAAATATACTCATGTTTTTTGTTCATTTTCTAATTAATTTGTTTGATTTTAATTGTTGAGTTTTGAGAGTTCTTTATGTATTCTAGATGCTCTACGTTCTTTATTATGCCTGTATACAAATCCTAATTTTTAACTATTACGTCTTTTAGATGACTTATTAAAGAAACTATATAATCATACATACAATCTTGTGGTTTCCCCTTAATAAATTGGAACAGATTTTAGTGTTTGTTACTGTTATTAGGTAAAATTACTTTATTTAAGTCCTCTAAAATTCACATGTCTAGTAAACTTACAGGAAATACCATAATACTATGTTTAAGATTGCTGGAAGGATAAAATCCATTTTGGAGGGTGAACTATTATATCTACACATTAAATTAAAAGTAATTACTGGTTATATGATATCCCCTCATATACCAAGAAGAATCTGAAGGTAATCTTTCTCTGTAAATTATGAGGGTATATTTCCCTTGTCATTTCTATAATTTCTCTTGAAGCAGTAATCGGAGCTGTTGAGGATCCCTGATGATGTCAGCAGTGTGCATTGTGGAAGTTCTGTCTATCCCCAGTAAAAATAATAGACATTAATGCCATGCTAATTGGTAATGAAATTTTATGTCCAAAGGCATCTCTTTAATGTTGCAG
Organism: Budorcas taxicolor; assembly: GCF_023091745.1. NCBI lineage: Eukaryota > Metazoa > Chordata > Mammalia > Artiodactyla > Bovidae > Budorcas > Budorcas taxicolor. Next base: position 38,524,120 of record NC_068916.1, read on the forward strand.
ATGGTTCAGTTGACAGTGTATCGACTCTATTTTTCTTATTAACATATGAAGAAAAAGCACTTCCACCATGCCATGATCTGTAAAGAATTGCAGAGCAGTGGTTGAGAGGTAACAAAGTGCTACATTTGAAATGCTTTTTTAATGTAGTAGAGTTTTGGGGCAGAAGTGTTACAGTGCCGGTTATTATACCACTGAAATTAGTTACTTGGTGGAGTAGATACTGGAGTTTTAAGTAAAGTCTTGATAGGTACCTTAATAATTTTATAGTAATGCCTGTGGAATTGTTCCTAAGGATAAACTGGTGATAGTGGAATTATCAGGTCAATGGGTTAATTTTCTTTGTCTCAGATGTGCCTACTTCTGAATGGTTTTCCAAAAGGATTGTACGATTTTACACAGTTCTCAGTAGTGTATGAGTCTGACGTTTTCCTCCCTTTGATAACAAAACAACTTTGATAGCATTGATTTTTTTTAAAGTTTTTTACATAATTAAATAGATGCATACTACTACTGAAAGATTGATTTAATTAATACAGTTTTATTGTTGAAAGTGATTTATGTTTGTATTTCTTCTGTGGCCTTTGCTGTCTGTATCCTTCACTGACTTATCTGGATTGTAGTGTTTTGTAGCTATTATCCTTTAATTTTATGGACATAAATATTTCCTCTCAATCTGTTTTTCATTTTAGTTAATAATTTTCTATAGTTGTAGAGCTGAAGTTTCATTTTTCATATAGCCAAATTGGTGTTTTGGAGTAATTTCTTTTACCGATTTGAAGCTTATTGTGCTTCTATAAATTCGCTAAACAAACTTTACATACTTGTAAAAATTTGAAGAAATCCTGTCTGCTACAGTCTTAATTGATTTAATAGAGATTTTATTTTACTATCTAGCATGATACAGATAATTTTTATTGTGTCTTTAGTATTCTTTTTGGAAACAAATTCTTTTAGCTACTTCCCTTTGTATTAGGGAAGCAAATTACCCTCAAATTACCTGCAAATTGCGTAGTCTAAAACAATAAACATTTCTGTCATATGAAGTTAGGAATAAGGGTGTGGCTTAGCTGGGTGGTTCTGCCTTTCTCTCATGAAATTACAAGCACGATGTCCTTCACTGCTGCAGTCATTTGAAGGCTGTTGTAGAATCCTTGTCCAAGATGATGCACTCATGGCTATTGGGAAAAATAAATAATATATGGCTGTTCACAGTAGGAGACCTCAGTTCCTTACCTTGTGGGCTTCTCCATAGGGCTGCTCACAGTGATTAGCAGCTTTCCCCAGAGTGAGTGGTTCAGAAGAGGAGAAGCTTAACAAGGAGATCCAAAGAAATATACAGTGTGGGAGGGGAATACCTTGAAATGTGGATCACTGGGGGCCACTAGGGCAACTAGTTACTAGCCCACCCAGTAAGAAATAAACAGTTTTAATTAAAGGAGAAAGCATAAGTATACATAGTAGTGATACTTAAAACTTTTAAGCTGATGGACCTTGGATTTTTGAATTAGGTATATGGTTGAAAAATATAGTATAGAAAGATAACTAATAAAGTACCCTAAAGTACTCTTCTACCTTGCCTGCTTAATTTCAGTTCTTATGGGCCTTCTTACCTTTTTGTATGATAAAGGTAGCAGATTATGCACACTTAATCTTTCTTTTTCACTTAATTTGTTGTCTAAATCTTTACATTTTTGAACAATATTTTCTCATTCTTTTATACACTTAGATAGTATTTTATTTTATGAATGTATGAACATTTTCATTCCACATACTCTTTTGCTGAAAGGGAACAACTGTGCACATAAGTCATTGTGAATGTATGCAAATAAATCTGTAGGGTAAATCTCCAGGACCGAATTCTGGGTCAAAGTTAAATGTTTATGATTTTGAAAATATTGCCAAATTGCCCACTAAAAGACTATATGTATTTACACTGTCAGCCAGCAGTATATGTATTTGCCTGTTTCAATGGGGATTCTTTATTTCATTTGTCATAGTATAAAATTTAGTATCTTAGCTTTTTTTTTTTTGCCACACTGTGTGGCTTGCAGGATCTCAGTTCCCCAACCAGGAATCGAACCTGGAGCCACCACAGTGCAAGCCTGGAATCTTAACCATTAGACTACGAGGGACCTCCCCATCCTAACCATTTTGAAGTGTACAGTTTGATAGTATTGTATATTTACATTTTGTGCACCCATTCTCCAAACTCCCGTTAAACAGCTGTGCACTTTCCCTTCCTGCCAACTCCTGTCAACTACCATTCTGCTTTCTGTTTGAGTTTGACTGATCTCGAAACGTCTTGTAAATGGAATTATACAGTGTTTATCTTTTTGTGATTACCTTATTTCACTTAGTGTAATGTCCTCAAGAATTTACCCATGTTGTAGGCTGTTAGAATTTTCCTCCTTTTTAAAGATATTCTGCAGTATACCACGTTTTCTTTATCCATTTATCAGTCGATGGCCACCTTTTGGCTATTGTGAATAATGCCGATATGAACATAGGTGTACAGATATGTCTTCTAGATTCACTAGGGTTCCTTTTTTTTTTTTGGTCATACCATGCAGCTTGTGGTCAGCTTAGTCCCCTGACCAGGAATTGAACCCACGCACTCAGCAATGAAAGCACATAGTCTTAACCACTGGACTGCCAGGGAATTCCTTATGGGGATTCTTTAAAGCTTTTTTTTTTTTTTTAATTTGACGCCACTGAGTCTTAGTTGTAGCACTTGGGATCTAGTTCCCTGACCAAGGTTTGAGCCCTGGCCCCCTTCATTGGGAGCACAGAGTAGAGTCTTAGCCACTGGACCACCAGCAAAGTCCTCCTGTGGGTATTCTTATGATACTTCTTATACCCAAGGGAGAAGAACAAGTAATAAACGTTTATTTGATACCTAAATGACCTATAATTTGGATAGTCTTTTTTTTTCCCCCCCCTCTTTCTCCCTCCCTCCCTCTCTTCCTTTCCTAAGGTATTTTTTGTTGTTTAAAGCATGGACCTGGAAAAATCAAACATCCTTTCAGTTCAGTTCAGTTGCTCAGTCGTGTCTGACTCTTTGTGACCCCATGAATCGCAGCACGCCTCCCTGTCCATCACCAACTCCCGGAGTTCACTCAGACTCATGTCATGGACCTGTAAAAATCAAACATCCTTTACTTTATGTATAATTTTTTTACACATTTAAATTCTGAGTATATGTCTTATAAATTAAAAAAGCATAGTAATTGCATTTAAAAAAATTAAGATAAAATTCACATATTGTAAAATTCACCTTTTTAAAGGATACAACTCAGTGTGGCTTTAGTGTATTTACAGAGTTGAGCACCAAAACCACTATCTAATTCCAGAACATTTTATCACCCAAAATGAAACCCATAGCCAGCAGTCACTCTTCATTTTCCCCTCTCCTAGTCCCTGTCAACCACTGACTTACTTTGTCTCTATGACAAAGTATTTTATCTTTTCTGGATATGAATTTCATGTAAGTGGAACTATACAATATTTGGCCTTTTGTGTCTGACTAGTTTCATTTAGCATGTTTTCAGATTTATCCATATTGTAGTATTACTGTAACTACTTAATTCTATTTTATTGCCAAATAATATTGCATTATATTGATAATCATTATTTGTTTACCCATTCATCATTTGATAGACATTTTGTTTGTTTTCACTTTTTTTGGCTGTTAGGCGTAATGCTGGGCTTCCCATGGGGGACTAGTGATAAAAAACCCGCCTGCCAGTGCAGGTATATATGTAAGAGACACAGGTTCGATCCCTGGGTCAAGAAGATCCCCTAGAGGAAGGCACAGCAACCCACTCATGTTTTTGCTTGGAGAATCCCATGGACAGAGGAACCTGGTAGGCTGTAGTCCATAGGGTCCCATCAGACACAACTGAAGCAACTTAGCATGCATGCAAGCACAATGCTGTTACAAACACTTGTGTATAGGTTTTTTAATGGATATATGTTTTCAGTTCTGTTGGGTATATTCCTGTGAGTGGTGTTGCTGGGTCACATGGTGACTGTTTAATATTTTGAGGAACTGACAGACTGTACCATTTTATCATCCTTTTAATGATGTATGAGAGTTGTAATTTCTTTATATCCTTGCCAACACTTGCTTTCTTTTTTTAAATTTTAGCCACCCTAGTGAGTGTTATGTGTTATCTCGTGAGTTTGATTTACATTTCCCTGATGACAGATGTTGAGACTCCTTTTATGTGCTTTTTGGCCATTTGCATAGCTACTTTGGAGAATCTGTGTTGTAAATTCTTTGTGTATTTTTTAAAGATAGGGATTTTTTTTATTGTTGTAGTTTCTTATATATTATGGATTAAGTTTCTTATCAGATATGATTTGCAAATATTTTTTCCCATTCTATGATTTTTTTTTCATTTTTTTGATGGTATCCTTGAAACACAGAGGTCTTTATTTTCTTAATTTGGCCATGCTGAGTAGCCAACCACGGATTAAATCAGGGCCCTTGGCAGTGAAAGCATGGAATCCTAACCCCTGGACTGCCAGGGAAATCCCAAAGGTTTGTAATCTTTTTTTAAAAAAAATATTTATTTACTTGGCTGCACTAGGTCTTAGTTGTGGCACTCGGAATCTTTAATCTTTGTAATAGCCTGTGGGATCTTTAGTTGTGGCATGTGAACTGTTAGTTGCTGCATGCAGGATCTAGTTCCTTGACTGGGGATCAAACCCAGGACCCCTGCAGTGGGAGACCATTGGACCAACAGGGAAGTCCACGCCACATAGGCGCGCACACACATACCTATATATATAAATATATAATTAATTAACTTATTTATTTGGCTGTGTCTAGTCGTAGTTGCTGTACAGATCTTAGTTGCTGATGAATGTTTGTTTCATCATGCAGGATCTTTCACTGGAGTGTATGGACTCCAGAGCACACAGGCTCAGTAGTTGTGGTGCGTAGTTAGTTCCCCCACCAGGGATCGAACCCGTCTCCCCTGCTTTGGCAGTTGGATTCTGTACCACTGGAACACCAGGGAAACCTCCTAGCTGCCTCCCGCCCTCCGCCTTTTTTTTGTTTTGTTTTGTTTTTTTTTTTTGTATCGGCTGTATTGGGTCTTCATTGTAGCACATGGGTAACTTAAGAGTTGTGGTGCTTGGACTTCTCTTATTGTGGAGCACTGGCGCTAGAGCTTTCAGGCTCAGTAGTTGTATCACACAGGCTTCTTGAGTTTCGCTTAGTTGCCCTGTAGCGTGTGGGATTTTAGTATCTTAGTTCCCTGAAAAGGGATCAAACCCTTGCCCCTCACATTGGAAGGCAGATTCTTAATCACTGGACCACGAGGGAAGTCCTTCCCTTCCTGCTTTAGTACGGTATATTACATTAATTGATTTTTCTGTGTGTTGAAGCAGCCTTGTGTTCCTAGGATAAATTTCACTTGTTCATGATATATAATATTTTTTATTTGTTGCTATATTTGGCTTCCCTGATGGCTCAGAGGTTCAAGCATCTGCCTGCAATGTGAGAGACCTGGGTTCGATCCCTGGTTCGGGAAGATCCTCTGGAGAAGGAAATGGCAACCCACTTCAGTATTCTTGCCTGGAGAATCCCATGGACAGAGGAGCCTGGCTGGCTGGCTACAGTCCACGGGGTCGCAAAGAGTCGGACACGACTGAGCGACTTCACTTTCACTTTATTTGGATTGTTAGGATTTTTGTATCTTTATGCATAAGGGATGCTAATCTGTAGTTTTCTTGCAATGTCTTTCTGATTTTGGTATCAGGATAATACTATTCTAATAGAATGAATTTCATTTTTTAATTTTTTTTTTCATTGTTTAATATTATTTTTTATAGTAAGAGTTACATTCTAAGTTTTCAGTTAAGAGTAATTTTACCGGGTACATTTTATTGTAACTTTGCATTTTGAAAATTGCTAACATTGAGACAATACATTCTTCATTCATTACTCAATAATTTTTTATGTGCCAGGAACGCATAAGATGGGAATATGGTGGAAGCTGAGGCAGGGCAACTGTGCTAGGCTGAGGGGAGAGTGATTTAGGATTCTAAGGATTGAAATAGCTGCTGCTTTGGGAGGATAAGAAGTTGAATAGGGCATGATTAGTTTGGGAAGATGGGGCAGGAAGGGATGGTATTGAAGGGAGAAGTTAGGGTCCAGGTCTTTCCCTAAGTTCTCCCATTTCTTTTGTTTGTTTGTTTAAATGATTGAAGTGATTTTTTATGTATTTATGGCTGTGTTTGCTCTCGTTGGCAGCACGCGGGCTTCTGTCTAGTTGTGTTGTGCAGGTTGAGTTGCCTTGCAGCGTGTGGATCTTAGTTCCCTGACCAGAGTCTGAACTCATGTCCCCTGCATTGGAAGGCAGATTCTTAACCACTGGACCACCAGGGAAATCCCCTATTGAAGTGATTTTTTTTTCTATTTGTATTTGAAATTTGTATCTATTGTTAACCTGTTTCTGTTACATTTTGATTGCTGCTCACCGGGAAAAAGCATAGATTAAATCCCATTAAAAGAAGTCATAAGAATCTTACGTTATTAGAAAGGCAGTTTATGATTGTAGAAAAAATGTGGGAGGACGCAGACCCTTAGAGTTATTTGGAAAGCTGTGTCTTGGTCTTAAGTGCTCAGTTATGTCAACCAAATAAAACATAACTCTCAAAAAACAGTTGTGGGCTTTGGAGTTGGACATGTCTCCATTTGAGACCAAGACTTGATTCTTTTGTTTCCCTTGGACAAATGACTTTTCACCCTTAGTTTCTTAGTCTATAAGCTGTTTTGAAAATTAACTCATAGAACATGGTGAGTATTTGCTGCTATTGTTAATTATCTAGTTAACATATATTGCCCTATGGTAGGCAGCTTAGGCTCGGTACTAAACACCTAACAAGTATTAGCTCATTTAAACCTCAGAACAATCCCACATAAGTTGCTGGGCACAAACGTTACTTCAGGTTCACACATTAAGAAATGGAACCCAGGTGACGGTGTTGGTGTTCCAGCTAAAGCCATCTGGCTTCAGAGCATTTTTTCTGCTCTCCTGCAAGGGTGCTGTTCATTACATAATGTATTTTTAGTAGACTCTTGTCTTGTTGGGAGTGGGAGATGAAAATGAGAGGTAGTAATTTGACAGTTTTTCTCAAGTTTACATGTCAATTTGGCCTGAAAACACGAATAGAAAGATATGTGTGTCATTAGCAAATTTGTCCTGTCCTGTACTTCAGAGTCAAATGTAACTTGTGTCCAGTATGAGGATTTATTTCTGTCTGAATTCTTGAGTTATTTCTGTGAATAAATAACCAAATAAATAACCACAGTTTAAGTGTAGCTATGTGGTAATAAAATGTTCTTTCAGTTTATCATAACCAGATGTGAATGTTCCATTTAAAAAATAGTTACCTTAGGAAGCTAGGACTTTTTTAAGATTTGAAATAAAATTTAAATTAGTTAAAATTTACCATTTAAACAACTTTAAACTGTATAATTCAGTGGCATTTTTTATATTTACATTATTGTATTAGCATTACTGCTAATTCCAGACCATTCTTATCACTCCAGAAGGAAAGTACTTAATCATTAGAACAATTACTCCTCTTTTCTTCAGTCCTTGGCAACCACTGGTCTTTTTTTCTTTATGAATATGCCTATTCTAGACATTTTATGAAATCAAAATATGTGGTCTTTTGTGTCTGGTCCCTTTTCCTTAATCATCATGTTTCAAGGTTTATCCATATTGTAACATGTGCCAACACTTTGTTCCTTTTTACGGCTGAATAATATTCCATGGTTTGAATATACCACATTTTGTTTATCATTCATCAGTTGATGGGCGTTTGAATTATTTCCGCTTTTCAGTTATAATGAATTATGCTGCTCTTAATAGTTGTGTACAGGCTTTTGATTGACTACCTGTTTTTAAATCTCAGATGTATACCCTCCAGTGGAATTTCTGGGTCATATGCTAATTTTGTTTAATCTTTTGTCCCCTTTTATTATTTTTCATTGAGGCATGATTGACATACAGAAAAGCTGTACATATTTAGTGTATTTATCTTAATGAATTTGAAGATAAGTATGCATCTGTGAAACTCACCATATATAATACCATACAATTAATTTAACCATAACATCTACTCAAGAAATTGTAAGTATATAATATAGTATTGTTTATTATATGCGCTATACAGTACATTTCAGTCTTGTTTGTCCTGCGTAAGGGGAACTATGTATCCTTTGATTCACATATCCCTGGTTCCCTCTCCTCCCAGTCCTGATAACCTTCCAACCCCTGATAAACCTCTGAAAATTACCCTTCACCTTTAGCTCCTATGAATTTGACTGTGTTGAATTCTGTATAAGTGGGATCATATAGAATTTGTTCTTCTGGGTCTGGCTTATTTCCCTCAGCATAATATCCTCCATGTTCATATAATATCTAGTGGTAAAATTTCCTTCTTAAGAAAATTCATAATACTCTATTGTACATATATATCACATTTTCTTTATGCTTATCTGTTGGACAATTGCTTCTGTGTCTTTGCTGTTGTACATAAAATGCTACAGTGGCATGGGTGTGCAGATATCTATTTGAGATCCTGATTTCAATTCTTTTGGGTATATATGGCAGAAGTTGGATTTCTGATCATATTTTAAATTTTTTGAGGAACCTTCACATAGATTTCCATGGTACCAATTTATATTCCCATGAACAGTATATACGGGTTCCCTTTTCTTTGTGTATTCTTGTCAACACTTGTGGAAGTTATTTCTGTGTTCTGGATGCTAGGTGTTTATCAGATGTTCAATTTGCAAATATTTGCTACCATTCCATGAGTGTTGCTGTTGCTAAGTCACTTCAGTCGTGTCTGACTCTGTGCAACCCCATAGTTGGCAGCCCACCAGGCTCCCCCGTCCCTGAGATTCTCCAGGCAAGAACACTGGAGTGGGTTGCCATTTCCTTCTCCAGTGCATGAAAGTGAAAAATGAAGGGGAAGTTACTCAGTCGTGTCCGACCCTCAGCGACCCCATGGACTGCAGCCTACCAGGCCTCTCCATCCATGGGATTTTCCAGGCAAGAGTACTGGAGTGGGGGGTGCCATTGCCTTCTCCGACCATGAGTGTTACCATTCTTAATAGTTGATAGTGCCCTCTTCTGCAGAGGGAACTTTAATCTTGATGCTGTTCAGCTTAATCTTTTTTCCCTTTTGTTGCTTGTGCTTTTGGTGTCCTTGCTATGACTCCATTGCCAAATCCTAGGTTGTAAAGATGTACTGCTGTGTTTTCTCTTAAAATTTTTATAGTTTTAGCTTCTATGTTTAGATCTTTGATACATTTGAATTAATTTTTGTGTATGGTGGGAGGTAAGGGTCTGACTTCATGTTTTAAATTACAAAAAAAATTGAATGGCTTTATTATATAATTACCACATAAATATATCCATTTAAAATATATAATTAGTAATTTTTAGTATATCCATTGAGTTACATGTCCATTACCACAATCTAACTGGAAGTTTTTTTAGAAAAATTATTTATTTGGCTGTATTGGGTCTTAGTTATGGCCTAAGAATCTTCATTGCGTCATGGAGATCATTCGTTGGATACACAGACTCTGTAGTTGTGGTGCTCAGGCTCAATTGGGGCATGCAGCCTTAGTTGCTCCAAGGCATATGGGATCTTAGTTTCTTGATCAGGCATCAAACCTGCATTGCAGGGTGTATTCTTTACCGCTGGACCACCGGGGAGAAGTCCCTGTAAGAATTTCTTTGTTATTCTATTAGCAATCAGCATTCTTAGCCTGAGGCAACCAGCAGTTTTATGTTCTTTCTTTATGGATTTTCCTATTCTGGACATTTCATATAAATAAAATCATATAATGTATGGTCTTTTATGATGAGTTCTTTAACTTAGTGTAATGATTTCAAGTTTATCCATGTCATAGCATGTATCAGTACCTCAGTTTTTTGTGTGTGGTTGAATAATATTCCATTGCATAGATATATATACCACATTTTGCTATCCATTCATCAGTTGATGGATCTTTGGTTTATTTCCAGTTTGGCTGTTGGAATGCTAATGTGAAGGTTCATGTAAAAGTTTTTGTGTGGATGCTTATGTTTTTTTTCCCTCTCTTGAGTATATACTGAGCTTGAATCTGCATTTAATGTTTTTAAAAATTTTTCAATTAAATGTCACAACTAAGAAAATTATTATTTATGAAAATTACAGCTGCTTCCTTGCATACTCCCAGTAGTCTCTCCCTACTTCTTATAAAAGTGGATGTAGATTAATATAGCATAAAATTAATTATTTTAAAGTTCATCTGTCATTGGCATTTAGTATAGATATTCACAGCATTGTAGAACTACTACCTCTATCTCGTTCGCATAGCATTTTCATCAGCTCAAATGATATGAAAGTCTCATGACCATTAAGGTCATTTCCTATACAGCTCTCATCCTAGCTCCCAGCAGTCTGTCTCTATGTATTCTGCTTATTGTGGATATTTTATATAAATGAAGTCACATATGTGTGACTTTTTTGTTTCTGGCTTCTTTTCCTTAGCATAATGTTTTCATAGTTTATCCATATTGCATGTACACCAGAACTTCATTCCTGTTTATGGCTGAAGAATCCTCTGCTGTATTTATCTACCACATTTTTTTCATTCTCCATTGATGGGCATTGGTTTCTTCCCACATTTTGGCTATTTTGCTTAATGCTGCTATAAACGTGTGTGTACTAGTCTCTTTGTGGACATAACTTTTCATTTATATTCACTATATACCTAGGAGTAGAATTTCTGGGCCATGTGGTCATTTTACATGTTAACTTCTTGAGGCACTGATAAACTTTCTTAGCGGTTGCACCATGTTTACATTTCCGCCAGCGCTGTACTCGAGTTCTTATTTGTTCATATTCTTGCCTATCCAGCGCTTTATTTTCCTTTTCTTTTTAATGTTAGGGCCATCCTAACGGGTGTGAAGTGGTATCTTATGTAGTATTGATTTGCTTTTCCTTGCTCACTAGTAATGTTAACCATCTTTTCATGTGCTTGTTGGCCATTTGTATACCTTCATTGTAGAAATATCTGTTCACATTCTTCGCCCATTTTAATATTAGGTTTACCTTTTTGTTGTTGAGTTTTAAGAGTTCTTTATATATAGAGGATATTAAGCTCTTACCAGTTATGAATTATAAATATTTTATCTCAGTTGGTAGGCTGTCTTCTCATATTCTTTTTAAAAAATTTTTTAATTTTTAATTGAAGGATACTTGCTTTACAATATTGTATTGCTTTCTGCCATACATCAGCCTGAATCAGACACAGGTATACATATGTCCCCTTCTTCTTGAACCTCTCTCCCACCTCATCCTACCCCTCTAGGTTGTTTTAGAACCCCATTTTGAGTTCCCCGAGTCATACAGCAAATTCCCATTAGCTATCTATTTTACATAGGGTTCTGTATGTGTTTCCATGAGAGTCTTTCCATTCATCCCGCTCTCTCCTTTCTCCCTCCACCTCTGTCTGTAAGTCTGTTTCTCTGTGTTTGTGTCTCCATTCCTGCCCTGCAAATAAGTTCATCAGGACCATCATTATAGATTCCATGTATATGCATTAATATATGATACATATTTTTCTGACTTACGTCATTCTGTATAATAGGCTCTAGGTTCATGCACCTCATGAGAACTGACTCAGATGCATTTCATCTTTCAAATGGACATCTAGGTTGCTTCCATGGCCTAGCTATTGTACATAGTGCTGCAGTGAACACTGAGGTACATGTGTCTTTTTCAGTTATATTCTTGATAATGTTATTTGACTGGCTACAGTTTTAATTTTTATGAAGTGTAATTTATCTTTTTTTGTTTCTTATCCTTTTGATATCAAATCTAAGAATCCTTTGCCCAGTTGGAGGTCTTGAAGACAACCCTTTGTTTTATATCAGTTCTTAAATAGGCTTCCTTGGTGGCTTAGTGGTAGAGAGTCTGCCTGCCAGTGCAGAAGGCAATGGCACCCCACTCCAGCACTCTTGCCTGGAAAATCCCATGAACGGAGGAGCCTGGTGGGCTGCAGTCCATGGGGTCGCTAAGAGTCAGACTCGACTGAGCGACTTCACTTTCTCTTTTCACTTTCATGCATTGGAGAAGGCAATGGCAACCCACTCCAGTGTTCTTGCCTGGAGAATCCCAGGGACGGGGTAGCCTGGTGGGCTGCTGTCTATGGGGTCGCACAGAGTCGGACACGACTGAAGCGATTTAGCAGCAGCAGCTTGTAACGTGGGTTTGATCTCTGGGTTGAGAAGATCCCCTGGAGAAGGAATTGGCAACCCATTCCAGTATTCTTGCCTAGAAAATCCCATGAACAGGGGAGCCTTGCAGGCTACAGTCCATGGGGTTGCAAAGATCAGACATGATTTAGCGTCTAAATAGCAACAGATAGTCCATGATCCACTTTGAGTTATTTTAGTATATGGAATAAGGAAGAAGTCCAACTTTATTCTTTTGAATGTGGTGATCAGGTTGTCGCAGGACCATTGGTGCATACAGAAGAGACTGTTCCCTCTCCATGTAATGGTGTTGGAGCCACTGTCAAGTCTACTGAAGATGTTTGTGAGAGTTTACTTCTGGACTCTAAATTTTATTCCTTTGATCTATATTTCTGCTCTTATGCTAGAATCATACTGTTTTGATTGCTTTAGTTTTGTAGTAAGTTTTGAATTCAGGATGGGTGAGTCCGCCTGTTTCTTTATCTTTTCCAATATTATTTCGGCTATTTTGTTTACTTGCAGTTCCAGGTGAATTAGAGAATAGACTTGTCCATTTCTCCAAAAATGTCCTTTGGAATTTTCATAGGGAGTGAATAGAATATGTGGATTACTTTGGAGAGTATTGCTATAGTAACAAAATTAAAAATTCTGATCAATGAACGTTGATGTCTTTTCATTTATTTAAGGTCGTCTTTAATTTCTTTTCAGCAGTCTTTTGTAGTTTTCAGTGTACAAGTCTTTCACTGTTATTCTTTGGATGCTATTGTAAAGTGAAATTTTTTCCAGTTTCTTGTTTTGAATGTTCATTGCCCCTGTATAGAAACAAAGGTAATAGTTGAGGTAATGTTATACCCTGCAACTTTGCTGAATTTATTAGCACTAGTATTCTGTGTGCCCGTATGTGTGTTTGTGTTGTGTGTGTGAATTATAAGGGATTTTCTGTGTATAGGATTATGTCATCTGCAAATAGAGATAGTTTTACTTCTGCCTTTCTAATTTAAATGCCCTTTTTTTCTTTCCTTGGTTTATTACTCTGGCCAGAACTTACAGTACACAATGTTAAAAGCAGTTGTGAAAATATTTTGGTCTTAATCTGATCTTAAGGGAAAAGCTTTTGGTCTTCATTTGCCATGGAATATGATGTTAACTGTGGGTTTCTCATAAATATCCTGAATTAAGTTAAGGAAATTCCCTTCTATTCTTAGTTTGTTCAGTTGTTTTTTTTTTTAAATCATGAAAGGGTGTTGGATTTTGTTAGATGGTTTTTCTGTGTACATATAATGGTAACTGTGTGTTCTTTTCTTTGCTCAGTTTTTCTCTTTTGGCCACTTTGGGCAGCTTATGGGATCTTAGTTCCCTGACCAGGGGTTGAACTTGGGACCTCAGCAGTGAAAACACTGAGTCCTAACCATTGAACTGCCAGGGAATTCTCTCCTTTGTTCTTTTTAACACGATGTGTTACATTGAATGTTTTAGGGTGGTTTCCCTTTTTTGTTGTTGTGGAAGTATTTATTATTTTTCCATAAGTGAGTATGCAATTTGGTGGTGTTAATTACATCCATATTGCTATGTAACCATCACTGTTAACTGGAGTGAAACCTTTCATCATCCCCAACATCTCTACCCTTTAAATAATAACTAATTGCTTTCTCTCTAGGCCCTGCTAACTTCAGTTTGTATAATTGATCCTGCTAGTCTTGGAGGATCTCTTGGGGAGGCAGGGGTGCGGGGAGTCATAAAAACTGGTGGCAGAAATATTGGGGAGTGCCCAGGCAATGGCACCCCACTCCAGTACTCTTGCCTGGAAAATCCCATGGATGGAGGAGCAGTCCATGGGGTCGCTAAGAGTCAGACACGACTGAGCGACTTCACTTTCACTCTTCACTTTCATGCATTGGAGAAGGAAATGGCAACCCACTCCAGTGTTCTTGCTTGGAGAATCCAGGGACGGGGCAGCCTGGTGGGCTGCCGTCTATGGGGTCGCACAGAGTTGGACACGACTGAAGTGACTTAGCAGCAGCAGCAGTAGCATCCCCCTGAACTCATATTGAAGGCAGACATATTGCTTGGGCAGTTAGTATTATTGTGTTAATTTCTACTGTACAACCAGGTGATTCAATTACATATACACATATTTATACATTGTTTTTCATATTCTTTTCCATTATGGTTTATTATGGGATATTGAATGTAGTTCCTTGTGCTGTACAATAGGACCTTGTTGTTTATCCATTCTCTATGTGATAGTTTGTGTCTGCTCGTCCCAAATTCCTGGTCCATGCTCCCTCTTCCCTCTGCAACCACAAGTCTGTTTCTGTCTTATGAGTCTGTTTCTCTTGCATAGGTAAGTTCATTTGCATCACATTTTAGATTCCACGTGTAGGTGACATCATATGGTATTTGTTGCTCTCGTTCCTATTTTACTTAGTGTGATAATATCTAGGTCTATCCATATTGCATTGTTTCTTTTTTTACAGCTATGTATCCTGCACCTTTGTCATTCTTCTATCAATGGACGTTTAGGTCATTTCCATGTGTTTGCTGTTGTAAATAGTGCTGCTATGAACCTAGGGGTGCATATATGTTTTCTAATTGAAGTTTTCTCTGGATATATGCCCAGAAGTGGAAATGCTGGATCATATGGCAACTCTATTTTTAGTTTTTTGAGAAATCGCCATACTGTTTAACATAGTGGCTGTACCAGTTTATATTCACAGCAGCAGTATATTCATAGCAGTATAAACCCTTGGAGGGTTTGCTTTTCTCCACACCCTTTCTAGCATTTGTTGTTTGTAGACGTTAATTTTGGCCATTCTGACTGATGTGAGGTGGTACCTCATTGTAGTTTTGATTTGCATTTCTCTGATAATTAGCAATGTTGAGTATCTTTTCATGTGCCTGTTGACCATTTGTATGTGTTTGGAAAAATGACTATTTAGGTCTTCAGCCCATTTTTTGATTAAGTTTTTTTTTGTTGTTGTTGTTATTGAGTTGTATGAACTACTTGTATATTTTGGAAATTAAGTCCTTGTCAGTCACATCATTTGCAAATATTTTCTCCCAGTTTGTGGGTTATCTTTTTGTCTTGTTTATGGTTTTCCTTGCTATACAAAAGCTTGTAAGTTTGGTTAGACCCCTTTTGTTTGTTTTTGCTTTTATTTTTATTGCTTTGGGAGACTGACCTAAGAAAACATTGATATGATTTATGTCAGAGAAAATGTTTTGCTTTTGTTTTCTTCCAAGAGTTTTATGGTGTCATGTCTTGTATTTAAGTCTTTAAGCTATTTTAAGTTTATTTTTGTGTATGGCATGAGAATGTTTTCTGACTTCATTGATTTGCATGGGGCTGTCCAACTTTTCCAACACCACTTGCTGGAAGAGACTCTTGTCTTTTCTCATTGTGTATTTTTGTCTCTTTGTTAAAGATTGATTGTAGGTATGTGGGTATAATTCTGGGCTCTCTGTTCTGTTCCATTAATCAGTATGTCTGTTTTTGTTCTAATACCATGCTGTTGATTAGCTTTATGGAGAAGGAAATAACAACCCACTCAAGTATTCTTGCCTGGGAAATTCCATGGACAGAAAAGCCTGGTGGGCTATAGTCCATGGGGTGACAGAAGAGTCGGACACGACTGAGCGATTTCACTTTATAGTATTATAATCTGAAGTCTGGGAGGGTAACGCCTCTTGCTTTGTTCTTTTTCCTCAGGATTGCTTTGGCATTTCTGGGTCTTTAATAGTTCCATATAAATTTTAAGATTATTCTATTTCCTTGAAAAACATCATGGGTAATTTGATAGGGAGCACATCAAATCTGTAGATACCTTTCGTGGTATGGCCATTTTAACAGTGTTCTTCCAGTCTAGTAGAATGGGATATCTTTCCATTTCTTTGAATTGTCTTCAGTTTTATTAATATTTTATAGTTTTCAGTTACCTCCTTGGTTAGATTTATTCCTAAGAATATTTTTGGATGCAATTTAAAAAGGGATTTTTTTTTTCTTACATTCCCTTTCTGATATTTCATTGATAGTGTAAAGAAATGCAGCTGACCTTTATGTGTTAATCTTATAGCCTGCTACCTTGCTGAATTCGTTTATTAGTTCTAGTAGTTTTTGTGTTGAGTCATGTTTTCTGTAATAGTATAGTATTATGTCATCTATATACAATGACAGTTTCACCTCTTCCCTTCCGATTTGCAAACTTTTCACTTCTTTGCCTTGTCTGATTGCTGTGGCTGGGACTTCCCACACTATGTTGAATACAAGTGTTAAGAGTCGACATCCTTGTCTTGTTCCAGATTTTCACAGGAAGACTTTTCAGTTTTTCTCTGTTGAGTATTGTCTTGGCTGTGGGTTTGGCATAAATGACTTTTATTTTGTTGATAAATAAAATGATTTATTATTTTATTATGTTGAGATATTAGGTTGGTGAAAAAGTAATTGCAGTTTTGAACCATGAATTTTAAATCATGAAAAGAAGTGAAAGTGAAGTCACTCAGTTGTGTCCAACTCTTTGTGACCCCATGGACTGTAGCCTTACCTAGCCTACCAGGCTCCTCCGTCCATGGAATTTTCCAGGCAAGAGTACTGGAGTGGGTTGCCATTTCCTTCTCCAATCATAACTAGGCTCAAACACATCTTTATTAATCAAACTAGGAACCATTACAGTCAACACATGTTTGCCAACAAGAAATAAGTTATTTTTTTATTTTTGGTGTTTGGGAGTGATTTTTATTCATACGTGAAGATTTCCAAGGGAGAAATTTTGCCTTACAGTTTACAACTTTTCATTTTTCTTTTACATTTTTTGGTGCAATTTTCAGAGTGAACTTACTGCTCCCCACTTTCTTAGCCCTTTTAAACAATTATTAGGTTTTATTTTTTTGAGCAGTTTTAGGTTTACAGAAAAATTGAGTGGAAAAGAGAAAGAATCCTCATGTACCTCATAAACTGTAAAATCCCACATAATGTACAATACAAAGAGTAAATTCTAGTATAAACTCTAATGTAACTATCTAATAATAATGCAGTATCGGTTCATCAGTTGGCATAGGAAATGGCAATCCACTCCAGTATTCTTGCCTGGAAAATTCCATGGGCAGAGGAGCCTGGTGGGCTCCAGTCCATGGAACAAAGAGTTGGGCAAGACTAAGCAACTGAGCACATAGACTCAACGGTTTGAACGTATGTGCTACATTAAGGTAAGATGTTAAGAGGAATACGTTTGTTTATTCCTGTAGCGTAAAAATTTGTGCTTTGGGATTCAGTGAACTCTTGGAAAGCGTTTTCTGCCACCTGATAGTTGTGGAAGCATTTTCCCTGCTAAAAGTTGTTGAGATACTTCAGGAAGTGGTAATCGATTGGCAAGAAGTCAGGTCAATATGGTGGGTGAGACAAAACTTCGTAACCCAATTCATTCAACTTTCAAAGTATTGATTATGTGATGTGCGGTCAGGTGTTTTTGTGGAGAAGAGTTGGGCCCACATTGTTGACCAGTGCCCACTGCATGAGTGTTAGTTTTCAGTGCATCTCAATTTGCTGAGCATACTTCTCAGATGTAATGTTTCGCCGGGATTTAGAAAGCTGTCGTGGTTCACACAGGCAGCAGACCACCAAGCAATGACCATGACCTTTTTTTGATGGAAGTTTTTGGCTTTGGGAAGGGCTTTGGAGCCTCTTCTCAGTCCAGCCACAAAGCTGGTCGTCTCCAAGTTGCATATAAAATCCACGTTTTGTTGTATGTTACAACCTGATTGAGAAATGAATGATTTGTTGTTGTTGCATACGATAAGAGAAGATGACATTTCAAAACGATGATTTTTTTAAAATTTTCAGTCAGCTCATGAGGCACTTATTTATTGAGGTTTTTCACCTTTCCAGTTTGCTTCAAATACTAAATGACTGTAGAATGGTCGACATTGAGTTCTTTGTCAACTTCTAGTGCAGTTGTAAGAGGATCAGCTTCGATGATCTTTCATCTAGTGTTGTCAACTCCCAGTGGCCAGCCACTGCCTCCTCATCTTGAGGGCTCTTGTCTCCTTTGCAAAACTTCTTGAACCACCAGTACATTGTATGTTGTTAGCAGTTCCTGGGCCAGATGCTGTTGATGTTGCAAGTTGTCTCAGCTGCTTTCCAGCCCATTTTAAACTCGAATAAGAAAATTGCTTGAATTTCATTTTGTCTAACATCGTTTCCCTAGTCTAAAATGAATAGCAAGTAATAAGTCATTAGCAAAAAAAATAAGGTGAGAAATGTACATTAAAGTGATATAAAACATAACCACATTTATTTGAGTCTATTCCAATATCAAACAGCAAAGTTCAGCAATACAAAATTGCAGTTACTTTTGCACCAACTTAATATGCCCTCTGTTCCTGGATGAATGAAAGTTGAGTTTTGTCAGATGCTTTCTCTGCATCTGTTGAAATGACGTTGAAATGGTTTTTGTTTTTTCTTTTGTTGATGTGATGTGTAACAGTTACTGATTGGTATATGTTGAACCATCCTTGTGACCCTGAGATGAATTCAGCTTCATCATGGCATATGATCTTTTTTTTTGTAGCCTTTTATTTTTTCTTTTAGTTTTTTTAAAATATATATTATTTTATCGAAGTATAGTTGACTTACAGTGTTTCAGGTGCACGACAGGGTGATTCAGTTATACACATATATTATTTTGGAAATTATTTTCTATTATAGCTTATTACAAGATACTACAATTCCCTGTGCTATACAGTAAGCCTTTGTTGCTTGTTGCATATCTGTTTTTTTTCCCCTCCAGTAGGATTTATTTAACAATCATATATAATTGGAAATATGGAAAATTACAGCAGAATAAAAACACAAGAATTGTAGCTTGTCATGTTAAAAATTAAATAAAGGAAATACTGCTTAAATAAAAAGGCCTATGAAATTGTTAGATATATGTTGGGTAGCTGAAGGTACAATGCTAAGCAAAACATTTAAGGTTCAGGAGTCAAATTTATCCATCCTTCTCTTCAGGATGGATTCAACACTACGTTCGCAAGAAGGGGTGGGCACCGCTATCCTCCCTTTGCTGCTGCTGCTGCTAAGTCGCTTCAGTTGTCTCCGACTCTGTGCGACCCTATAGACGGCAGCCCACCAGGCTCCCCCGTCCCTGGGATTCTCCAGGCAAGAACACTGGAATGGGTTGCCATTTCCTTCTCCAATGCATGAAAGTGAAAGTGAAGTTGCTCAGTCGTGTCCGACTCTTCGCGACCCCATGGACTGCAGCCTACCAGGCTCCTCCGTCCATGGGATTTTCCAGGCAAGAGTACTGGAGTGGGGTACCATCGCCTTCTCCGTGCATATCTGTTTTTTAAATTAGGAATTTAACATTCTATTCCTACTAAGTCAAACAAGTGGAATCAAAATGTCATAACTTTTTAGGCAAAAATTAAGTTTTCTAAAATTTTTATATTATACATTTTATTTATGTATATTATACAAAAGCTTTTCTACTGCGCTAATAAAGGCTTGAGAAAGAATATCAAAAAAAGAAAGAGATGGAGAAATTGGAAAATATAAACTAAATGAAATGGAAACACTGAGTATGAAATAGAGTGAAACAAACTAGATAAAGTAATAAAAGATCATCATATAGTCCAGTTTTTTTAATATAATAATTTATTTTGCTTTAATGGTTTCTATTACCTTATAAATGGCAAAAGTCTCAACAATATTAGAACAGGTAAAAGAAATGAGCTAAGCTGCTGTAAAGGATCATGAAGACTGTTTAAAGATCCAGACATCAGAAAATCTGATGTCACATCAATCCCCATCACTGAAATAATTTAAGCTGTAACAACGAAATGTAATGCCATGAACTACGTACACAAATGAGTCTTACTTTATAGTAGCCCTTTGTGTGTACTAAGTCCCTTCAGTCATGCCCGACTCTGTGCAACCCCAGGGATTGTAGCCTGTCAGCCTCTCTGTCCATGGGATTCACCCTACTTGTACATTAACTGGATGATAACCCACCAACCTTGCACTTCCAAGTAAAAGTGGTTAATAGGTTAGAGCTTCCCTGGTGGCTCAGATGGTAAAGAATCTGCCCACAATACAGGAGACCCAGGTTCAGTCCGTGGGCTGGGAAGATCCCCTGGAAAAGGAAATGGCAACCCACAGTCCAGTTGTTTTTAAACCTGACTGCCCATTAGAAACATATCTGGAGCTCTGGAGGGAATAAAGCAATACCTGGGCATTTGTGTTTTTCAAAAATTGGAAGATAATTCTGATATGCATCTGAATTTTAAAAAGTGATTACAGGTTTTTCTATTAAATGGTAGTTTTGGTGATAGAGAATTCTATAATTTTTCTTTTGACCAATCATGATACACTATGTGGGGTCTGTATTTCAGTTAGTAAAGAATCTCTGCAATGCAGGAAACCTGGGTTCAACCCCTGGATCAGGAAGATCCCATGGAGAAGGAAATGGCAACCCATTCCAGTATTCTTTTTTTTTTTTTTTTTTTTTTACAAATCCACACTTTTATTTATTTTCAAGAAGTTTAAATTCTCGAAGGGTACAGCATCACACGAATTCTGTGTCCAGTGGCCTTAGCAGGAAGGTTGCTTTGGAATTTCACACGAACCATGCCACTGTTTCCATGAGCTCGAGTGATCTTTCCCCAGATTACTCTGGTTTTGTTAGGTTTTCCACCAGGAGTTACTGTGTTGTTCTTTGCTTTGTACACATAAGCACCTCTCTTGCCTAAATAGAATTCAGTTTCATCTCGAGCATATACACCTTCAATTTTCAGGAGAGCAGTGTGTTCTCTTTGGTTCCATAGACCCCGTTTATAGCCAGCAAAAATTGCCTTGAACCACAGCCTTCCAGACATATTTGTCGTTTTAGAAGTCCCGTTCCCAGCAGGCCTTCACAGGGTCCAAGATGGCTGAAAGAGCCATTCCAGTATTCTTGCCTGGAAAATCCTCTGGACAGAGGAACCTGGTGGGCTCCAGTGCATGGGGTCACAAGAGTCATACAAGACACACACCAAACCAATCATAATACAATAGTATTAAGTGAGTAATAGTTACACGATCACAATAGTAAAAGATGTTCATCAGTTTTCTCAATCAGTAGCCAGATAAAAATAAAAGATAATTACAGTTGCAAGCCATAATGGGAACATTAACTTAACAACATAAAATAATTACATACAACTTGAGGGTGGGGGGTGGGGGAGTCAAGCAGATGTGATAAGTGGAAGTAAGTACATGCACACATTTTCATCTGCTCAGCCAGTCTTTTGATTGGTGCATTTAATCCATTTACATTTAAGTTAATTACTGATATGTATGATGTTACTGTTTTCTTAATTGTTTTGGGTTTATTTTCTGTAGGTCCTTCTCTTGTGTTTCCTGCCTAGAGAAGCTCTTTTAGTATTTGTTGTAAAGCTGGTTTGGTGGTGCTGAATTCTCTTAATTTTTGATTGTCTGGAAAGCTTTTGATTTTTCACATCAAATCTGAAGAAGAGTCTCGCTGGATAGAGGATTCTTGGTTTTATCTTTGTCTTTAATTTTTGTCAGTTCGATTACTATGTGTGTTCCTCCTTGGGTTTATCCTTCCTGGGACTCTGTGCTTCCTGGACTTCCTTCATTCACTGTTTCCTTTCCCATGTTAGGAAAGTTTTCAGCTCTTATCTCTTGAAATATTTTCTCAGGTCCTTTCTGTCTCTCTTCTCCTCCTGGGAACCCTATAATGCAAATGTTCATGCATTTAATGTTGTCCCAGAGGTTTCTTAGGTTGTCTTCATTTCTCTTCATTGTGTTTTCTATATTCTGTTCTGTGGCAGTGATTTCCACCCTTCTGTCCTCCAGATCATTTATCCATTCTCCTGCCTCAGTTATTCTGCCATGGATTCCTTCTAGTGTATTATTCATCTCTGTTTGTTTGTTCTTTAGTTCTTCTAGGTCTTCAGTAAGCATTTCTTCTCCATTGTTTTCCCAACATCCTGGATCATCATCACTATCTTTATTCTGAATTCTTCTTCTTGAAGGTTGGCTATCTCCAGTTAGTTGTTTTTTGGAGTTTTATCTTGTCCCTTCATCTGGGATGTAACTTTCTGTTTTTCATCGTGATTAGTTTTCTGTAGTCTAATTTTCTGTAAGAAAAAAAAAACATGGTTTTTCCTTTGGGACTGTGCTTATTCTTGCTTCTTCTGTCTGCCCTCTGATGGATAAGGCTAAGAGACTTGTGTAAGCTTCCTGATGGGAGGGATGGGTGACCGGAAAAACTCTGGTGCGAAGAACCTTACTCAGTAAAGCTTTAATACCATTATCTGCTGATGGGTGGGATTGCTGATGGGTAGTTGTTTGCCCTGAGGCAACTCAGCCCTAGGCTGTATGGTAGGATTAACTGGTGAACTCCAAGAGGGTTTATGGCAAGGGGGACCTTCCTGGCCTAATGCTGCCAGCGTCCCCGTCCCTGTGGTGAGCCCCTGCTGACCCACACTCCACAGGAGACGCTCCAGCACTAGCAGGTATTTTTGGTTCAGTCTCCTGTGGGGTCACTGCTCCTTTTCTCTGGGTCTTGGTGTGCAGAAGACCTTGTTGGTGTGCTCTAAGACCAGAGTCTCTGTTTCCCCCAGTCCTGTGGAAGTCCTATAATCAAATCCCACTGTCCTTCAAAGCCAGATTCCATGGGGGTTCCCAGTCCCTTTGTCGGATCCCTAGGTTGGGAAGTCTGATGTGAGGTTCAGAACCTTCACAGCAGTTGGATAACTTTGCTATTACTGTTCTCCCGTTTGTTCATCACCCATCCGGCGGGTATGGGATTTGATTTTATTGTGATGGTGCCCCTCCTACAATATCACTGTGGCATCATCTTTGTCTTTGGACAAGGGGTATCTTTTTTTGGTGGGTTCCAGCATCCTCCTGTCGAGGAGGAGCTGGTTGCAATTTTGCAATTTTGGTGTTTTCACAGGAGATGAGCGCATGTCCTTCTACTCTGCCATCTTGAATCGGAAGTCCATGGTGTATGATCTTTTCAAGGTGTTGTTAAATTCAGTTTGCTAGTATTTTACTGAGAATTGTGCATTAATATTCATCAAAGATATTGGCCTGTGCATTTCTTTTTTGGTAGTGTCTTTGTCTAGTTTTAGTATTAGGATTATGGTGGCCTCATAGAATGTCTGGGAGTTTTCCCTCTTAAGTCTTTTGGAAGAGGTTTGAGAAGAATTGGTATAAATTCTTTGTGTGTTTGGTAGAATTGAACTGTGAAAGCCATTTGATTCTGTACTGTTGTTTGTAGAGAGGTTTTAAAATGTTTTTAAAATTACTGATTCTATTTCACTTCTAGTGATTGGTCTGTTTAAATTATGTGTATCTTCTTGATTTGGTTTTGTGGGTTGTATGTTTCTAGAAACTTACAGGTTGTTGAATTTTTTTCAGAAATAATTGTTCATGGTGTTCTCTTATGACCTTTTGCATTTCTTCAGTATCAATTGTTGTTTTTCTTTTTTCATTTCTTATTTTATTTGTGTCCTCTCTTGGTGAGCCTGGCTAGAGGTTTGTCAACTTTGTTTACCCTTTCAAAGAACTAGGTATTGGCTTTATTGATTTCTTTCCCCGCTATTGTTTTAAAAATCTCTTTCATTTCCTACCTGATCTTTATTATCTCTTTTCTTTCTATTGACTTTTAGGTTTTATTTGTTGGTTCTTTGTTCTGATTCTTTTAGATGGAGCTTACGTTGTTTATTTGATATTTTTCTTGTTTTTGAGGAAGGCCTGTATTACTGTGAACTTCTCTCTTAAGAACTGCTTTTGCTACATCCCATAGTTGTGTTGCTGTGTTTTCATTTTCATTTATCTCAAAGTATTTTTTTAAAATTTCTCTTTGATTTCATTTTTGACCCATTAGTTTTGTAGGAACATGTTGGTTAGTCTCCATGTAATCTTTTTTTTTTCTTTTTCTGTGATTGATTTGTACTTTTTATGCCGTTATGGTCAGAGAAGATGCTTGAAATAATTTCTGTATTCTTAAATTTGTTGAGGCTTGTTTTGTGCTATAGAGAATGTTCAATATGTACTTGAAAAGAACGTGTATTCTGGTGGGTTTTTTTTTTTTTTTGGATGTAATTTCCTGAAAATACCAAGTAAGTCTAACTGTTACATTGTATCATTTAGGATCTCTGTTGTCCTATTGATTTTCTGTCCAGAAGATCCATCCATTGATATAAGTGGGGCATTAAAGTATCCTAATATTATATTCCCATCACTTTCTCTCTCTCTGTTACTATTTGTTTAACATGTTTGGGTGTTCCTGTATTGGAGGCATGCTGATGGGTGTAATACCCTCTCCTTGTGTTGATCCTTCTATCATTTTCTTTATGGCCTTTGTTGTATCTGATATGACTATCGCCACCCCTGCTTTGTTGTCATGCGTTCCATTTTTCCCACCCCTCTCTTTCAGTCTGTGTGTTTTCTTTGCCCTAAAGTGGGTCTCTCTCTCCCCTCTTTCTGGCTGCACTAGTGGCTTGTGGGACCTTAGTTTCCTGACCAGGGATCAAACTTGTGCCCATGGCAGAGTCCCAGCCACTGGACTGCTTTTCCCTACTCCATATCTTTTGATTGGAGCATTTAGTTCATTGACATTTAAAGTAATTATTGATAGATATGTTTTTATTGCCATCTTAATCTTTGTTTTACTTTTGAGTTCGTATTTCTTTTCTGTCCTTTCCTTTTTCCTTTTCTGGTTTGATGATTTTCTTTTGTTATGCTTGTGTTATCTTTTTGTTTTTTGTGAGTCTATTGTATGTTTTTGATTTGTGGTTTCAAGTATGTTAACCCATTACTATGATATTTCTTTGCTTTAGACTAATAAGTCATATAGGCTCAAACACATTCCTAAAAAAAAAAAATCTGTTTTTTGTTTTTTTTTTTACTCTCATCCACATTTTCTGATTTTGATGTCCTCTTTTACATCTTTGTGTTTATTCTTTTGCTGTTCTTTTTTGTTGTTGTTGTTCATGTTGGTTGTAACTTTCAGAAATTTTTATTTTTTCCTTTAATTTGTATACTGGCTTATTTAAGTGATTTACTTGAGAATTGTGATTTTCTCTTTATTATAGTTGCTTGGTTTTTTTTTTCCTTTTTTATTTAGAGAAGACTTCAATATTTCTTTTAGAATAGGTTTAGTATTGTATTCTTTCAGTTTTTGCTTGTGTGAGAAATTCTTTCTCTCTCCTTATATTCTAAATGATAATCTTGCTGGGTAGAGTATTCTAGGTTGCAAATTTCTCCCTATCCGTACCTTGATTGTATCTTGCCACTTCTGGCCTCTGCAGCATTTCTGTAGAGAATCAGCTGATAGCTTTACAGGGTTTCTCTTGCAGTTAACTTTTGTTTTCCTCTTGCTGCCTTGGAGAAGAATCCATACTCACTTTAACTTTTGTTATTTTAATTATAATATGTCTTGGTATAGGTCTGTTTTGGATTCAACTTTTTGGGGACCCGCTATGCTTCCTTACCTGGATTATCTGTTTCTTTCGTGAGGTTTGGGAAATGTTTAGCTATAATTTCTTCAAATACATTTTTGATTTGTTTCTTCTCTTTCTGGAATCCCTATTATGTGTAGATTGGCACACTATATTATATATATATATATCCCATACATGTACTATATGTATCCCATAGGTTTCTTGTATTGCTTTCAGTTTTCTTTTTTCCATTTGGCTTTCTGCCTGATATTCTGATTGGATAATTTCCATTATTCTGTCTTCCAGATCACATATTCATTCTTCTGTATTATTCAATCTGCTATTTATTGCCTATAGCTTGGGTTTTGTCTCAGCAAATGAGTTTCATAATTTTTCTTGGCTTCCCTTTCTAGTTTCTTTTTACAGTAGTCCACATTTCTATTGATAGCCTTTCTTAATTCCTTGATTATTTTCATTGCCTCCTTTTTGAACTTGGTGTCTGTTAAACTGAAGAGATTTGTTTCAGGGTTTGTTCTTTCTCTTGATCTTTTAATTGGTAGTGGTTACTTTGCTTTTCTATTTTACTTAGATTTCTTACTCTATGAGTTTAAGAAAAACAATTTTCTGCTGTGGTCTTTGAGGGGTCTTTTTATGTGGGAACATCCCTTGTAGTCTCCAAGGTTTAACATTTTTGGTGTGAGGGCTGTTTTTAGTATGGATGCCTGCTACCTCTTTCCTCAGTGTGTGCTGACTTTTATCCCCTTAATAAAGGGGACCAGAGCCTGCACTGGAAGCTGAGCGTGGCCACCTCTTTGCTCTGTGGTTGTCATAGCCCTGTTATGGGCAGAGTCTGCTCCTTAGTTGTAGGAGTGAAAGCGAAAGTCACTCAGTCGTGTCCGACTCTTTGCAACCACCTGGACTATATAGTCCATGGAATTCTCCAGGCCAGAATACTGGAGTGGGTAGCCTTTTCCTTCTCTGGGGGATCTTCCCAACCCAGGGATCAAATCCAGGTCTCCTGCATTGCAGGCAGATTCTTTACCATCTGAGCCACAGGAAGCCCAGGAATACTGAAGTGGGTAGCCTATCCCTTCTCCAGCAGATTTTCCCAACCCAGGAATTGACCGGGGTCTCCTGCATTGCAGGCGAATTCTTTACCAACTAAGCTATCAGGGAAGCCCATAGTTGTAGGAGTAGAAGCCCTCAGTTTCTGAGCTGTGGTGTGAGGTAGATGGGATTGGAGCATTCCCATCGGTAGAGGAGCCACTGAGTCCACTGCTGGAGCTGTCCACTGGGGAGTGTGCTTTGTGATGTCCCCTAAAACCTATTGTGTAAGCTCACAAAGTACACTGTTGCTGGCACTGTCCTCATCCCTGGTCAACTGTGGGAATGCTGGTTTTAGGCCCTGGTGTCCCTCAGGCACTGCATTTACAGAACTACCGGTGCGTATCCACCAGTTCAGATCCAATGAAGTCTGGTACCAGGACCAGATAATTACAGTGTGGGAACTATGGAAGCAGCTCAGACCCTGGCCCAGCCTCCATGTGCATACTCCCACACAGCCCACAACTTCTAAGGCCAGACCTGTCCCAGCCTTGGGGGCACCCATCATCTACTTGGATGTCCCACAGGTACTGAATATAAAAAGCTGGCAGCCTCACCCCTTTTCTTGTTTAATCTTTTGCTTGATTGTTGCAGACCTTTTTAGTTGTTCAAGATGGTTGTGTAGTTGTTTGTGGTAGTTTTTCTTTCTCCTGTTGAGTTATTATTTTTGTGGAGGGACTGGCCTTTAACGTTGCCTATTCCTTCTGATGTCAGTCTAGACACATTTGACTGTTAAAGCCTTTGTGCAAAGTATTTTGGGAGTTTATATTTTGTATTCATTGTTGGGCCTTATTTTTCTCTTTCTGGCAACACCTCACTTCATGTGGGATCCTAGTTCCCTGACCAGGGATCACACCTGTACTCCTTGCAGTGGAAGTGGGGAGTCTTACCCACTGGACCCCTGGAGAAGTCCCCAGACCTTGCTTTTATTAGGGAGAATCAAGTAAGAACGGGATCTGGTGAGGAAGTTAAACTGCTAGATAGTAGTTTAGGCTCTGTGTGTAATTTGTAATTAATATGAAAGGGTTTAATCATGTGCTATGTAGAGTTGACTTGTTAGTAGCCTTTTATAAACTACAGATAAATCTATCACCTGTGTTTGTAACAGCCCACCAGCCAAGAATAGTTTTTTTGTTTTTGAATGGGATCAAATCAAATCAAAAAGAAAATATTATGTAACATGTTAAAATGATACAAAATTAAAATTTCAGTAACCAAAAAGTTCTGTTGGAACATGGGTCTTTATGTGTTGTCTGTGGCTACTTTTGTGCTGTAATGGAAGAATTGAGTAGTTGGGAAAAAGATTGTATGAAATATTTACTATTTGGACATTAACAGAAGAAGTTATCATTCCCCTGTGTAGGTTATCCTGAGGACTATTTTAAATGGTCTTGTAAGGACCATACTTGTTTATAGATTCTGGTGTGTTATGTCAAAATATTGTTCATAAAGACATCTCATATTTTACGTTTTAATGAATTAAAACAGTAATTCATTAGTTAAATAACTATAAATACAACTTTTCTGGTTAATCGGAAGATGTTTCTAGGTAGTCTGATAGTCATATTGTTACTTGGTTAGCATTTCTTCCTACTCTCTTAATACTCTTCCTTGGTTTTCAGAAAGGTGGATAAAAAGTTCTGTGTTCCCATAATACTGTTGCAGCATTTTTCATATATGTTTTGCTTATTGTTCTGTCCTATATCCCCCCAGTAAACTTACAACTTCAAGCTTGGGATTGTGTTGTCTTTATTTTGTATCTTTGAGTCCTGCTACAGTTTCTCATAAGTAGGTAAGCAACAAATATTTTTAGGAGGAAAGAATGAATATTCTGTTAGAGAAATATCTAAGTCATTTCTCATTCTTGATCCTCAGAGAGGAACGAGATTAAACCTAGATGTATATTTTAGAGGTGTAAATTAAAATAAGTAGGGTTTTGCCAGAGACTGAATCAGTTGTCGGAAATTATTATACGTTCAAAGTACTACTGGTCAAAACTGTTACTATCTTTTAACTCACCAGAGTATAGATTGTACATATTTATTACTTCAGTGATTTTGTTTGGGGGCTGTGTCATCAACTATGTGATCACAAAAGACGAGGGTTAATTTTTCTGTGGTTAGTAGAAAGATAATTTGAATTGCATTTACGTTATTGGAAGTAATAAATAGTATTTAAAGTCTTATTCAGAGGTTATTCTTGGAAGGGCAAATAATGTTAAAGCTTTGTCTATGATATGTAGTATATTATTGAAACCACATGGAAAAGGATATTTTGTATGTCACTTAGAATAATAATACACAAGGTAAAATTCTAAAAATATCTCTAGAATGGCAAGTGATACATCCTGTCTGCATTTTACAATAAAGCTTATTTGTGATGTGAACATTCAAATTAGAAAATTCTACCTTTTCTTCATTTTAGTGTCTTCAAACAGTGTTTAGAAATTGAAGTGTTAAAAACTAAATTGTTCTTTTAGATTTTATGATTGTAAATTCTGAATACTGTCTACATACTGAAATGTTTAAAATAGGTTTTGTCATTACTTTTCCTGATTAGTACAGTATAAATCTAAAAGGATTGTGTTGGGAGAGTTTAAATAACTTAGAAAAATTAAAAAAAATTTTTTGGTTTTCAGAAATCCCCCTCTGGTGATATGCTCAGGTTTTTCTTTTAACTCTAGATCTTAGTTCAGAGTCCAAGCCCAGACTTTTTGCACAGAGCAAGATGGTAGATACCCAAACTTTGGGAATCGGTCAGAAATGAGCTCAGCAATTAATGATGTCCCATTGGAAATTTTCTGTTTTGGGTTTCTCAGTAGTAAATGGACGTTAATACCCCACCTATTAGCATTTTTTATGATTCCACTATATTACATGTAAAAGGTCTTGGCACATGGTTGAAGGTTTTCAGAAATGTTTTTTCCTCTAAACCTAAGATTCAAGTTGGTCCCAGTTTCTAAAGGGTCAAAGTTTTTCTTTAAGGATTCAAATACTGATCCACAAACATTGGGTTCTCAAACTATGTGGATCACCGATTAGCTCAGCATATTTACTTAACTTCAGTAGATTTAAGATCTGTGGGCTCTTCATCGTTTGAGTTGGTGTTTGATCCTGTTTGTTCACCAGAAACTTCAGATACATCATTTTCATAAATGCAACAGGTTTAGCATTGAGAATCTACATGGATAAACTGTGAAACTTGTTTTCTGGTTCCTTCCTGTTTGTATCAGGGTCCTCTTAGCACATACTGTAGCTTTCTTTTCTCAACAGCTCTTTGTATTTTTATTTCTTCTTCTGTGTGGGAATCAAACCATACACCACTGAAGGGGATTAGTTAAATTTCTGGGATATTCCAAGTAGACTACTGGCAGCCAAAGGAGAAAATGCCCATTGGCTGTGGTTTTTAAATGAATGTGACATTTTAGCAGGTACTTTGTACCTCTGTGCATGCAGCTGTTGTTTTCCCACTTACACGTAAGTAGGACTTAAAGCTGCAGGGGGTGAAATGAAAGATAGAAACTTTTACAATATCTCATTAAATTATTTTTTTTAATCTTTCATTTATTCATTCATTATTCAACAAATACTGAGCATTAACAATGTGCCAGACACTGTTTTAAGTACTGGGAATATAGTGACCCTCCTTTGAGTACTGTGGAGAAGGTTTTAAGTACTGGGAATATAGTGACCCTCCTTTGAGTACTGTGGAGAAGGCTAACATTAAACTGGATACTCCACAATACTTATGTAACTACAGTTAAACTGAGGATTAGGAAGAGAAGTAGGGAATTCCCTGGCAGTCCAGGGGTTCAGACTCTGCTATCACTCCCAGGAGCCTGGGTTTGATCCTTAATCCAGGAACTAAGATCCTACAAGCCATACTGTGCAACCCACCTCCCAGCACCACCCCCGCCCCCACAAAGAGATAAAGGGGGAGGGGGAGAGGAAAAGTATAGGGAACTTGGAGCTTGCATCCCAGGTGCTTAGTTAGGGAGTTTTCCCTAAGAATGTGGAGACTGGGAATCCAAAGATTAAGTAAGAGTTAACTGGGACATAAAAGGGATTGGGAGGATAGTGGTGAGAGTGGGAGAAATGAATTTTCTTTTTCTGTGAATGTGTTAGTATCTTTTCTCTTTTTAAATTTTTTATTGAAATATGGTTACACTGTTGTGTTAGTTTAATGTGTACAACAGAGTGACTCAGTTATACATGTGTTCCTTTTTTAGATACTTTTCCATTTTAGGTTATTACAACATGGTTCCATGTGCTGTACAACAGGTCCTTGTTGGTTATTTATTTTAGACATAGTAGTGTGTATATTTTAATTCCAAACTCCTAATTTATCTCCACTTCTCTTTCCCCTTTGATAACCATAAGTTTGTTTCTGTGTCTGTGAGTCTATTTCTGTTTTGTAAATAAGTTCATTTCTATCAGTTTTTTAGATCCCATATGTACATGGTATGATTTTTTTTTTGACTTCACTAGTAAGATAATCTCTGGGTCCTTTTGTGTTGCTGCAGATAGCATTATTCCATTCTTTTAAAAGGGGGAAAGGAACTAAAAGACCACTTTAGGCAGAGGAAGCAGCTTGAGTAAAGGCTAAAAGGAACTACAATAATTTAGTAATTGTGCAAAGTCTGTGAGCTTATGATTGAATCCTGGGCATCCTAAGGATCTGCCTTTCAGATTTCCTTTCTTTTTTAATTCAGAGATAGATTGTGTACTCACATTGACTATGGTGAGAGGAAACTCTTTATACCAATGCACAGATTTTCCTCTCTCTTATGATGCCTTCTAAATAAATTATTTGTTACAGTTAAGATTTTAGAGCCATTCTTTTTTGTTTCCTGCTTGAAAATGGCATTTTACAACCTTATATGCTGTAAAAGATTTAGAGTGAAAAATATTTAAATCAGCCAGTTTCTATCCCTGGTAAATCAGTTTATCAGTTCTTATGTGTTATCCTTTGAGATATTTTAAACATATGTAAGCAAATGTATATACTATTCATCCCATTTTGTTTTTGTTTTTAAATAATGGCGGCGCACACTATTACTTTTTTTAGTGTAAAATATTTTAATAACGGTTTTTTTTAGAATTTCTGTTTTATATTGGAGTACAGTTAGATTAACAATGTTGTGATTCAGCTCATTTAGACTATTGCAGAGTACTGAGCAGAGTTGCTTGTGCTATACAGTAACTCCTTGTTGGTTATCTATTTTCTTTTTTTTTTGGCCACATCACACAGCTTGTGGGATCTTAGTTCCCACACCAGGGATTGAACCCTGGGCCCTCCACAATGAGAGCACAGAGTCCTAATCACTGGACAGCCAGAGAGTTCCCTGTTTATTTTAAATATAATAGTGTTTACATGTGAATTCCAAAGTTCCATTTGGTCTGTCCCCAACCCAACCCCCATAACCATCAATTTGTTATGTAAGGCCCTGAGTCTGTTTTGTAAATAAGTTAATTTATGTCATTAAAAAAAATTTCCTCATATAATCAATATCATATGTTTGAAATGGAATCTCATCCAGAACGTCAGTATAGAACAGAAAAAAGATGGCGCTGCTTTAATTTGGGATGGAGAAAAGGCATATTTTCTTCTTCCTCTCTTGGGCAGACCCTGAGGGACTCTTCAAGATACACTCTCTGAGGAACACAATTGAAACTACTTTTTGGATGGAGTTTCAGCACAAGGATTTTGAGAAGTCCAGAGGGAGAGATCACCTAAACCAGTAAATGTAAAATGTGTTGTTACAGGGGGAAAAAATTGGTGTCACCTGTGGAGGAGGGCAAGGGGGAAGGAAGCCAGTCCACCTGTGTTTGGACTGTCTTGAAACTATTTCTGTTCTTTAGAATAGTCTATTAATAGATAATAAATGTTAATTAAACGTTCCTTTAGAGATACATACTGAAGTATCATGAAGGAAAATATATCTGGGGATTTGCTTCAAAATAATTAAGATAAGGAGGTTTATAGATCTTCACAGCTTGTACCAAAATTTCTTGCATTCTGGGCCTCTCTATTGTATGAGAGGGCTGGTGTTGTAGGGTGTTAAGACTGGAAAGACAGCATAGCCTTAGGGAAAAGACACTAGAATAGAAGGCCACATATTCTAGTCTTCTTGTTGTCTTGAGGAAATCACTTAGGTATGGCAAAAACATTGCCTTTTTTTTTTTTTTTTAAGGTACATGGGGACACAAAGTTAGATTGAGTAAAATTTGCCCTTTTTTTAAATTGCAGAAAGCTATACAAATTGTTTTACTGTGTTTTCTGAGGGCATCTTTGTTTTAAACTTGAGCTAACTTAAGTTTAGTACTATCCATTAGTGACTTGTCTCTTAACAGTATTGATTAATTTCTCTTAACAGTATTGATTAGTTTTGACTCAGTATTGATTAATTTTGACTCAGATAAAGATGGAAAAGGCAATGGCACCCCACTCCAGTAGTCTTGCCTGGGAAATCCCACGGACAGAGGAGCCTGGTAGGCTGCAGTCCATGGGGTCGCTAAGAGTCAGACATGACTGAACAACTTCAGTTTTCACTTTCATGCATTGGAGAAGGAAATGGCAACCCACTCCAGTGTTCTTGCCTGGAGAATCCCAGGGACGGGGGAGTCTGGTAGGCTGCTGTCTATGGGGTCGCACAGAGTCGGACACGACTGAAGCGACTTAGCAGCAGCAGCAGCAGATAAAGAAGTACAGTAAGGAGAACAGATGTCTTTTTTGAAGAGACTGAGGCATCTTCTGTTAGTTGAATTATGATGTAAAGGTGTTGTGAGGAACGTTACCTGGTGAGAGTTTATGAGCAGAATCCCCTTATTGAATGAGAGATTAAGGTCACTAATTGTGTTGAGGTTGAGTATAGTTACGGATACTAAAGGCTGATGGTTTTATTTGTTTTTCTGTGTTGTGATCTGGTGAAAAGAGCATGGGCGATTGAACAGAGCACAGACGTGGCTCTGTTTGGCATTTGACCAGCTCACTTCCCATTTCTGAGCCTCAGATTCTACACCTAAAACAGATAGTAATTAATATCTGCCTCATTGTCACTATGAGGTTTAAAATAGAATATACATTTTCATAGAATGTACATTTTCATTTTCTCCTACTTGGAGTATCAGAAAAACACTTCCTTTTTCTTGTGTGACTTTACATTGGAATTGTATAGTAAGTTACCTCTTGCTGGTGTCAGAATACCTGTTTTAAAAAATTTTTCTTAACTGTTCTCCCCCACCAAAACAAACTCACTCAGGCCTATAATTACAGTAAAATACTAGCTAGCTATATGATTTGTTTTCAACCTTGGCTGTTCATCAGAATCACCTATGAATCTAAAAACAACTAGATGCCAAAAACCTCACTTTGTATGTATTGAATCAGTCTCTCCAGGCCTGTGGGTGGGTATGAGGGTCTGGCTAGGATTGAGAACCATTGGTCTGCATCTTCTGAAGCAGAAGCAAATCCATAAAAGGCATAGACTAAAGCAAAAGTCAGAGGGAAAATAAGCCCCAGGTCATACACAATAGTTACATGGTATAATGATGAATGGGAATCGTGGGGACATAATAGCTTCTCAAACAGTGAAAGAAAAATTTGTGGACAGAAAGACTGTGCAAAATGAAGTTGATTTATGTTGTAATGTTTTGGCACTAAGTTTTCTATTGTAGCAAAAATGCTTCTGGTCAGTGATATGAAATTCTCCAGATTAAGAGTTCAAGGATATCTCCAAACTAATGTTTAAATCATTCAGTTCCAATATAATTTACAGGCATAATGGCATACAGCATTTTCTCTTCTTGCATCAGGCCAGAGAGTATAGCTCTCCTCTCTTGTTCTAGCCTTTTGGGGTTGTAGAGGGCTGCACCCTTTCAGGCCTGTCTTCTGCGCTGTTATCGAACCTGTTTTATTGTGGGTTTGAGAGTTTTTATGGCATAAAGCCAAAGGTCTAGGCTAAGCAGGAATGCCTTGGCCTGCATGTTTCTGTTCTACCTCTTGAGCAGGCTGCCCTTTGTGAGCAGCTTCATGCTACATCCAGGCGGGGCTTCCAGCCTTAGTTACCGTGTGGTCTTCAATACACCTGTTTCCATGACTAACCTAGCAGCTGCTATGCTTTCCAGCTTTCAGTGGACCAATTCCCTGCTTTTCTGCTGTCCTTTTCCAAGACTTCAGTGATTCTCTTTGATCTATTGTCAATGACTTTCTTTTTGATCTGTTGTTTCTGATATTTAGCCAAGAAACAAGAGGTCATTTCTTACTCAGTAACAAGTTGTACACAATAATCTTTAATCTTTTGCCTCAGCTTGCTGTAGGTTAAAATTGTAATGCTGCCAGAAATCGTTTATCTAACTACTCTTTGCTAGATTTTTTCTTCTTTTGCTACCTGGGTTCCAGATCCCCTTTTTTTCTCAGTGAAAGTTAATAGACCTAGCTCTGACTCCCCTCTGCAATGTAGAGAGGGTTAGTGGGAGGACACTTAAGGACTTAAGGACTCCAGTTCACTCCTTTGTTCTGTGATTGGTATGGTGAAGTAGGGGTCAGACGATGCTGACTTCTAATCCCCACCTTTTGTTAAAGCTCTCTACACTGCTGACAAGGTCACTCTCTGTTTCTCTTTCCTGGTCTGCTGTAAATATGGGATAATAAAAACTGTGCTGCCTACCTCACCTGGTTGTTTTTGAGATTCATATGATAAAATGGATGTTAAAAGAGCTTGGACAACTAGAATATACACGAACACTTATTTGACTATGTAGCTGTGAGTAAGGTGGGAGTAAAGCAGATGCTTTAAGTAGTATTTTACTTTCTATTCTAGAGTTGAACATTGCCTTTGCAGTTCTGGGTTGATACTGGGAAAGGAAATCACAATTCTCATAAGGTAGAAGAATTGTAATCACTGACTAAAAATAGCTATCATTTATTTTTGATTTCTCGTACTGGATTAAAAATAGTATTAGAGTTCTTCAGCCTCCTACAAAATTGGAGGCATTATTATCCTACTTTCACAGGCAAACAAACTGCCAGCTAAGAGAGGTAAAGTAACTCTTCAGAGTCTCACACGTGGTTTAAGAGCATAGCAGGAATTAAGCCCATACATTTCTGTTACGCTGACTGGCAGTGTATTTAATTCCTCATTTAATTATAAGCAAATGTATATGAAGGATTAAGACTTTAAATTTAGTCACTGTAAGTTCAGTTCAGTAGCTCAGTCGTGTCCAACTCTTTGTGACCCCATGAACCGCAGCACGTCAGGCCTCCTTGTCCATCACCAACTCCTGGAGTTCACCCAAACCCATGTCCATTGAGTTGGTGATGCCATCCAACCATCTCATCCTCTGTCGTCCCTTTCTCCTCCTGCCCTCAATCTTTCCCAGCATCAGGGTCTTTTCCAATGAGTCAGCTCTTTGCATCAGGTGGCCAAAGTATTAGTGAATTACAAATGCACAGAATAGTATAGCTATTTATCTTGTTACCCTACTTAATCTCATAGTCATGGACAGAATCATTTGGTCCCTCTGTCTTTCACAGTCTCTTTGGGAATAGTTTATCCCTCAGAGAGGACACTCATTTTTAATAAGTTCTAGAAAGTGAAAGTCGCTCAGTCATGTTTGACTCTTTGCGACCAAATGGACTACACAGTCCATGAAATTCTCCAGGCCAGAATACTGGAGTGGGTAGCCTTTCCCTTCTCCAGGGGATCTTCCCAACCCAGGGGTCAAACCCAGGTCTCCCACATTGCAGGGAGATTCTTTACCAGCTGAACTACCGGGGAATCTTAATATAATAGCATCAGAATTGTGTTACTATTTAAATATTTAAATAATTGAAGTAATACCTTTGCAAAGAAACACAGTGAATAATATTATAGCAGCTGCTTTTGAGTTGTAATTATGTGTTAGGCCCTTTATAACTTGGTAAGTTTGACTTCAGAGTCAGTGCTTTTTAAATTAATTAATTAATTTTGGCTGTCTGGGTCTTCCTCGCTACATAGGCTTCTCTCTAGATTCGGAGAGTTGGGGTGCTCCTTAGTTGTGCTGCTCGGACTGCTCACTGTGATGGCTTCTCTTGTTGTGAAGCACAGGCCCCAGAGTGCATGGGCTTCAGTAGTTGCAGCATGTGGGCTCTAGAGCACAGGCTCAGTAGTTGTGGTACATGGGCTTCATTGCCCCATGGCATGTGGAAGCTTCTCACATCACGGATCGAACCCGTCTCCTGCATTGGCAGACGTATTCTTTACCACCGAGCCACCAGGGAAGCCCCAGAAAATTTCTGTATAGCATTCAGATGTATTTGTTCTTCGTTAGTCGCTCATTCATGTCTCCACTCTTTGCAACCCCATGGACTGCAGCATGCCAGGCTTCCTTGTCCTTCACCACCTCCCAGAGTTTGCTCAAACTCATGTCCATTGAGTCAATGATGCCATCCAGCCATCTCATCCTGTGTCGTCCCTTTCTCCTCTTGCCCTCAGTCTTTCACAACATCAGGGTCTTTTCCAGTGAGTCGGCTCTTTGCAGCACGTGGAAGTATTACAGCTTCAGCATCAGTCCTTCCAGTGACTATTCAGGGTTGATTTCCTTTAGAGTCAAACATACAGATGCTGTGTAATTAGCCAGGTGCCTGTCCAACATCTATCTGAATTATTTCCATTTCTTTCATCATTTAAAAAGTGATGAGACTAAGTTACATTTAAAGTACTGCTTTTCTAAACTATGCCACATTCTCTCACATTGTTTCTTAGTTGTTTGTTTTTTGTTTGTTTTTTTTTTAGACTGAAACGTAGTTGGCATTTCTGAGATTTTAGCCACTGCCCTTTGTGGTGGAAGAAAATGCTCTTTGAAAATCAGAAATGTGTTGACAGCTACAGAACAGCTTCAGTGGCTTTGCTTGCCCGAATAAACTTTTGAAAGTTAGTTGATTTTTTTGAGGGGGCTATGCTGTGCAGCTAGTGGGATCTTATAAGTTCCCCAGCCAATAATTGAACCTGGGCCCTGGCAGTGACAGTGCCGAGTCCTAACTACTGTTCAGTTCAGTTCAGTCGCTCAGTTGTGTCCGACTCTTTGCGACCCCAAGAATCGAAGCACGCCAGGCCTCCCTGTCCATCACCAACTCAAAGTTCACCCAAACTCATGTGCATTGAGTCGGTGATGCCACCCAGCCATCTCATCCTCTGTCGTCCCTTTCTCCTCCTGTCCCCTATCCCTCCCAGCATCAGGGTCTTTTCCAATGAGTCAACTCTTCGCATGAAGTGGCCAAAGTATTGGAGTTTCAGCCTCAGCCTCAGTCCTTCCAGTGAACACCCAGGACTGGTTGGATCTCCTTGCAGTCCAAGGGACTCTCAAGAGTCTTCTCCAACACCACAGTTCAAAAGCATCAGTTCTTTAGTACTCAGCTTTCTTCATAGTCCAACTCTCACATCCATACATGACCACTGGAAAAACCATAGCCTTGACTAGACGGACCTTTGTTGGCAAAGTAATAGCTCTGATTTTTAATATGCTATCTATGTTGGTCATAACTTCTCTTGCAAGGAGTAAGCGTCTTTTAATTTCATGGCTGCAATCACTATCTGCAGTGATTTTAGAGCCAAAAAAAACAAAGTCTGACACTGTTTCCACTGTTTCCCCATCTATTTCCTATGAAGTGATGGGACCAGATGCCATGATCTTCGTTTTCTGAATGTTGAGCTTTAAGCCAACTTTTCACTCTCCTCTTTCACTTTCATCAAGAGGCTTTTCTGCGAGGAATTCCCTAAAGTTATTGAGTTGGCCAAAGAGTTCCTATGGTTTTAAAGTAAAAATAAAAGACACATTTTCACCAAGAATTATTGAACAACACATTTACTGTTTTGTTCCACTTCATTCTGACATTTTTCAGGCAACTTTATAATTGTACCTTCCCAAACTTTTTATCTTTTTGAGCAAAGAACTGTACCAGGTACCTTTTACAGTCTTCCAGAGAATTGAAATTTTTTCCATTAGGAGAATTTTGTAAAGACTGAAATAAATGGAAATCCAAAGGTGCTTTGTCAGGTGAATACAATGGATGAATCAGAACTTACCAGCTAAGCTGTAACAGTTTTTGTCTGGTTATCAAAGAAACATGCAATGTGGTTTTGCTTTTATCCTGATGGAAGATAACGTGGTTTCTGTTGACTAGTTCTGGTCGTTTTTTGTCGAGCACTACTTTCAGTTGGTCCAGTTGGGAGTAGTACCTGTTGGAATTAATTGGTTTTCCAGAAGCAGCTCATAATAGAGGATCCCCTTTCAATAGCACTGTATACACAACATCACCTTCTTTGGATGAAGACTGGTCTTTGGTGTGGTTGGTGGGGGTTCATTTTGCTTGTTCTATGATCTTTTCTGTTCCACACTATTATATAGTATCCACTTTTCATCATGTCAGCTGTCTCCTGCGGGGTCTAATGTTGACAGTTCTCTGTATCTTGATTTGATTGCTGTCCTCTTCAACTGGTCTGCTTGACTGTGGAGTATTGCCCAGTGAGAAGTCTCCAGTGCAAAACTTCGAAAACCATTTTTTACACATTGGATCAGTCACATCACCTTCTCCACATACTGCACAAATCTTTGTTTGCATCTCAGTTGCATTTTTACCTTTCTTTAAATAATAAGACATAACGTGCCAAAGGTGTTGCTTTTTTCTTTCCATCTTCAATATTAAAATGGCTACGCAAAATTCACCAATCTTGAAGTTTTTTTTTAACGCACGGTGATGTGACAGCTGTCACAGTGCAGTGTGACAGAACTGTTTTGAATGAAGTTAAAGACAACTAAGCACTACTAGAGCCATTTTATGGGAAAAACCGAATGAACCTTTTGGCCAACCCAGTAGCTGTTCTAGATTGGGGAATATTTGGATTTCTAAAATGGTTAGGGGGATACGATATATATTTAAATAGTGTGGAAAATTTATTTGTAAAATGTAAAATCTTATGTAAAGAAGATTTTGGTTTATCTTCAGCAAACAGATTGGTGCAGTGTTTAAAGCATTTTTATTGGAGTCAGATTTGAATCCCTGTATTGATATTTTAATAATAGTTTTGTGAACCTGGGTAAATAAATTAATTTCTGCCTCAGTTTTTGCATGCATGATATGGAGAAAAACACCCTCGTACCCTGTTCTTGGAAGCTACTGTGACATCAGAAGTAATTAAGTGTTCAGCAAAGTGTCTGATTTTTTATTGTGCCTAAATGTACCTGGCTAGATTGTTATATTTAGTACAGTTATTTTCCTTAGCAGTTACTCGATATGTGATGTGGTTGGGATGCACTTTAACCCTCTTAAAGTACATCTCTAGTCACAGTGTGCAGGCTTCTCTTGTTGGGGAGCATGGGCTCTGGAGCTTGCAGACTCAGCTGTGGCATGCAGGTTTACTTGTCCCGAGGCATGTGGGACTTTAGTTCCCCAACCTGGGCTCAAACCTGTGCCCTCTGCAGTGGAAGTGGGAAGTGGGGAGTCTTACCCACTGGCCCTCCAGGGGAGTCCCATGGCGTTTTATACTTGTCCAAGACCAAATCCCAGATTTTATTTCCTCAGACCTGCTTTTTCTGTAGTCTTCTCCATTTTAATAAATGGGAACTCCATCTTTGTAGTATTTAAGGCATAAAGGAGTGATCCTTGAGTTCTCTGGTTTAGCATACACATCCAGTCTGTCAGCAAGCCCCCTGCCATCCCAGCTAGGTTCACATAACTGTTACATCACAAGCCCCTTTCAAAGCAAAAGATGGGGGAGGGGTGTGATTAGTTGCAAACTTCTTGGTGCTAGATCTTTTATTCCTGAGGTCAGGTGATGGTCAGGTAACAGCATTTCTATAAATCTCTACCAAATGAATGTTAGTCTCTGTCTTTACAAGAAAGGGCAAGGTGCCAAGGCACTGCTTTTACTCTCCAAGGTCTCAGTTCAGTTCAGTTCAGTTGTGTCCGACTCTTTGTTACCCCATGGACTGCAGCACACCAGGTGTCCCTGTCCATCACCAGCTCCCAGAGCCTACTCAAACTCATGTCCATTGAGTTGGTGATGCCATCCAACCATCTCATCCTGTCTCGTCCCCTTCTCCTCCTGCCTTCAGTCTTTCCCAGCATCAGGGTCTTTTCCAGTGAGTCAGTTTTTCGCATCAGGTGGCCAAAGTATTGGAGCTTCAGCTTCAACATCGGTCCTTCCAATGAATGTTCAGGACTATTTCCAGTCCTGACTAAGACGAGGCAGAACTCAGTTGGCAGCTCCTTCAGGGCCAGGTTCCCACATCTTACCCAGCTGTCATCACTGAGGGAGCCAGGCACCCAACCCAAATAGCCCTCAGTATCCTCAGGCCACCCAAATCGGGGAGACCAGGTCTCACTGACTGCAGCCCAGACAAATGACCACTGCTAGTAGGTCGCAGAGACAGGGATTGGGGGAGAGGTTCACAGCTTCCTCAAAGCCTGGGCCAAGGCTAGTGGAGGGCCTTAGTAAGGACTCTGAAGCCCTGCAGAACATAGTACCTGCTGGCCAAAGGCTCAGTGAGCTGGAGGCCCTTTAAGACAAGGCCTGAATCTGCCTCTTACCTCACACTCTGCCTGATGACCACCACACACCACTGACCCTTGGCTGAATCATTTCCTTAATGGTTCCTCATTGATAGTTACTTGTGGGCAGGGCCCTGCTGACCAATAGCTGAGCAAGACAACTAAGAGTCTGTTGGTGATGGTTGCTTGTGGGGGCGGCCCACTGAGGCACTGACCAATGGCTGAGCAAGACCTGTTGCCTAGTAATAGGGTGCAGAATAATAAGGCAGAGCACTGGCTGCCTGATAAGGGCTGTGCTCATACTGCTCTGTTAACAACGTCTCTTGTGGAGCATGGGCTCTTGTGGAGCATGGGCTCAGTAGTTGTGGTGCACAGGCTTAGTTGTCACTTGGCATGTGGAATCTTCCCAGGTCAGGGATCAAACCTGTGTCCTTTAAATGAGCAGGTGGATTCCTAACCACTGGACCACAGGAAGTCCCCCAGTGGTATTTCTTATCGGGCAGATTTGCTAAGGAAGTCCCTTGAAATTTGGGGCTCCCCCAGTGGCTCAATCTTGAAAGAATCTGCCTGCAATGCAGTAGAGTCAGGTGACAGGGGTTCTGTCTCTGGGTCGGAAAAATCCCTTGGAGGAGAAAGTGGCAACTCATTCTGGTATTGTTGCTGGGAAAATTCAGTAGACAGAGGGAGCCTCTTGGGCTACAGCTCGTGGGGTCACAAAGAATTGGACTTGACTGAATGACTGAACAACAATAATAATATGCTTAAGTGTTCCTTCAGTAATAAAGAATATCATGTTAGTTAGGAATTAACCAGACAGTAACTATTGAATACCCACTGTTTGCCAACGCTGCTAGGGCTAAGCGTTGGACACAGATAGTGTGAGAAGTCTCCTTTTCGTTAAGGTGACTATAGTCTCTGAAGTCTACTATCTGTAGACTTTAGCTTTGCTATTATCATGTTACAATGAAATCATATTGGAAAGTGTTTTATAAACCACCCAACTTATAGAAATGTAAGATTATTTTTATTTTATTTACTCAAAAAGTTGGCATGTTAAAGGAGCAATAGTGTGAGTTTTATGTAACCTGTCACCTTAGGTGTCCTACTTGTAAAATACTGAAACTGCCTACTTTTAGCATAATAATAGAAGAATTGGTAGGAAAAAGTTGAAATTCCAAAGGAAAATTCAGATAGCCCTGTATAATGTAATTCTTTAGAATAATACTTAAAATTTGGTATTTTGTAATTTTTTTTTTTACTTGTTTTTGGATTGTGCCCTGAGTCATGCGGGATTTTAGTTTTCAGGGATTGAACCATTGCCCCTTGCAGTGGAAACACAGAATTTTAACCGCTGGACCTCCAGGGAAGTCCCAAAGCTTGGTATTTTACTAAACATATTTTTTTCTCCTTTTGGAATTGATAAAAACAGTTGTTGTTTAGTTGCTAAATCTTGTCCGACTTTTTGCAGCCCCTTGGACTCTAGCCCATCAGGCTCCTCTGTCCATGGGATTTCCCAGTCAA
Source organism: Budorcas taxicolor (assembly GCF_023091745.1). NCBI lineage: Eukaryota > Metazoa > Chordata > Mammalia > Artiodactyla > Bovidae > Budorcas > Budorcas taxicolor. The sequence goes on from NC_068916.1 coordinate 38,567,001, forward strand.
GAATACTGGTTCCACTGTTTTCCCATCTATTTGCCATGAAGTGATGGGACCAGATGCCATGATCTTCGTTTTCTGAATGTGGAGGTTTAAGCCAACTTTTTCACTCACCTCTTTCACTTTCATTAAGAGGCTTTTTCGTTCCTCTTCACTTTCTGCCATAAGGGTGGTGTCACCTGCATATCTGAGGTGATTGATATTTCTCCCGGCAATCTTGATTCCAGCTTGTCCTTCTTTCAGCCCAGTGTTTCTCATGATGTACTCTGCATATAAGTTAAATAAGCAGGGTGACAATATATAGGCTTGACGTACTCCTTTTCCTATTTGGAACCAGTCTGTTGTTGTTCCATGTCCAGTTCTAACTGTTGCTTCCTGACCTGCATATAGGTTTCTCAAGAGGCAGGTCAGGTGTTCTGGTATTCCCATGTCTTTCAGAATTTTCCACAGTTTATTGTGATCCACACAGTCAAAGGCTTTGGCATCTTAGAAAACCATTATAGGTCTGGTTTGGACCTCTTGATGAAAATTCACTTTCTTGATGGAAAGTGAAAGTTTTGGAGTTAAGAAGTTCAGTAGTTGTTGGTAAGGGGTGGTTCCTTCTGAGGGCCATGAGAATCTGTCCTATGCCTTTCTTAATGTCTGGTGGCCTCTGTCGAACCTTGGTTTGTAGAAAGCATTCTCCCTGTGCCTTCACATCACTTCCTTATGTGTTTCTGTCTCTGTGTCCGAATTTTCCTTTTATATAAGGATATAGTTGTATTTTAGGTTGTTGTTTAGCCACTAAAGTTGTGTCCAATTCTTTGAGAATCCCTATGGCCTGCTAGGTTCCTTGTCCATGAGATTTCTCAGGGAAGAATACTGGAGTGGGTTGCCATTTCCTTCTTCAGGGGATCTTCCCGACCCAGGGATCAAACCCATGACTGCTGCTCAGTAGATGAATTATTTACCGTTGAGCCACTTGTGAAAGCACCAGTATATTTCATCTGATTGGACATAGCTGTTCTGAAATATGCCTGTCCTCCAGTCTAAGCTTAGATGACACTTCTTCACTCTAGTCTTTGCTGCTATTCTCCAGGAATTTTGGAGTTAGGAATTCATGTTTGTGTTTCTTGTTTTGCTTTGTATGTAGGTTTTTAGTTGAATAATGGGCTTTTACAAGGAGTTGTTCCAGAGTCTTTCTCTCTGAGGTGGTATTTTTAAGCTCTTCTGAGGAGTCATATCCCGCCCCCCGCCCCCCCCCTTAATTTTCCTTTGTCCTTATTTTCTCTATTTTCATGCTTGGAAGCCTATTTGGTCTGAAATTCTTGCCCGTTTCTAATTTTTTTATATATTGAGGTCACTTATAGGGATTTCCCTGGCAGTCCAGTGGTTCAGAATCTGCCTTCCAATTCAGGGGAATCATGTGCCATCCCAGTCTGGGAACTAAGATCCCATATTTCTTGAGGGGCAAAGATGTGCTGTGACGAAGATATTGCAGCTAACCCAAAATAACTAAAAACAATTTTTTAAAAAAACACTAGTATTTGGATGTTGTTGTTCATTACTAATATGTATTTGTATAGGCATTTTTTCCCTGTAGGTTTTCATATTTTTTTTTCCTTGGTTGTCCTGGTAAATGAATTAAATAGTAAGGAGAAAATTAATGTTTCAAGTTTATGAAAATCTTCACCCATGATACTTTTAGTTTAATGAAACTATTTTGTGTTTCTCAGTGAGTTTTTTTTCATCATTGTAGTTCAGGCATAGTTTCTAAATAGTTGGTATAACTTATGTAAGGCTGTGTATTACACTTTCAGTATCCCTTAACTTCATCTGCACTTTGCATATTTCATTGTTTTCTGCATAATTTGTTTAATAGGCTTCTTGTTGGTTGTTAACTTTTTTAAAAAAATTGAAGTACATTTGATTTACAGTATTGCGTTAGTTTCTGGCGTAAAGCAAAGTGATTCAGTTATACACATTCTGCTCTCAGATTCTTTTCCATTTCTGTTTGTTACAATGTATTGTATATAGTTCCCTTTGGTTTATACTGGGACCTTGTTTTTCTACGTTACATGTAGTAGTGTTATTTGCTAATTCCAAATTCTGTAATTTATCAACCCCTCTTTTCCCCTTTAGTAACCATAAATTCATACTCTGTTAAGTCTGATTCTGTTTTGTAAATAAGTTCATTTGTAACATTTTAGATTCCATATATAAGTGGTATCATATGTTGTTTGTCTTTCTTGGTCCAGTTTACTTCACTTAGTGATACTCTCTAGTTCTATCCATGTTGCAGCAAAGAGCATTACTTCATCCTTTTTATGACTGAGTAGAAATTCTATTGTGCTTCCGTGATGTCTCAGATGGTAAAGAATCTGCCGATCTGCCTGCAATTTGGGAGACTTGGCTTCAGTCCCTGCGTTGGGAAGATTCCCTGGAGAAGGGAATAGCTACCCACTCAAGCATTCTTGCCTGGGAAATCCCATGGACAGAAGAGCCTGACGAGCTACCGTCCATGGGGTCGCAACATAGCTGAGTGACTAACACTTTCACTTTCAGAATTCCATTGTACATGAATACTGCATCTTTATCCATTCATCTGTTGATGGACATTTAGGTTGCTTTCATGTCTTGGCTATTGTAAGTAGTGCTGCTGTGAACAGTGCGCTGCATATATCTTTCCAGTTGGAATTTTCTCTGGATAATGCCCAAGAGGTGGATCATTGGATCATATGGCAGCTCTACTGTTAGTTTTTGAGAAACCTCCGTAGTGTTTTCCAGTTTTCGCTTTTCTCCACACCTCTCCAGCATTTATTATTTGTAGATTTTTTTTTTCAATGATGGCCATTCTGATCAGTATTAGATGGTGCCTTGTTATAGCTTTGATTTGCATTCCTCTAATAACTAGCAGTGTTGAGCATTTTTTCATGTGCCTGTTGGCCTGCTGTATATCTTCTTTGGAGAAATATCTGTTTAGATCTTCCGTCTTCCTTTTGAACATTAATTTGGCTGTGTGGGATCTTAGTTGTGGTATGTGGGATCTTTAGTGGCAGCATATGGGATTTGTGAGCAGGGGCTGCTCTTCATTATGATGCATGGGTTTCTCGTGGTGGCTTCTCTTATGGAGCATAGGCTCTTGGTGTGCAAGCTTCAGTAGTCATGGCGTGTGGGCTTTATGAGTTGTGGTACTCTGTACTCTGGCTCAGTAGTTGGGGCTCGCAGGCTTAGTTGCTTCACGGCATGTGGAATCTTCCTGGCCTAGAGAGATCGAGCCCATGTCCCCTGCATTCACAGGTGGGTTCTTAACCATGGGACCAGCAGGAAAGACCAGATTTGTTTTTCTGTCCCATCTTGGTATCGTGGTTTTAAAGTTTTGTAGCCATTGCTACCTTTGATGTAATTTTTTTTTCCTGATAACTTTCAGAATGATAATAGGCAAAAATGGCGCCTTTGCATCGTACTTTTCAAAAAGTTTTTTTAAAGAAATTGTAGCTTCTGTCTCTGTTCCTAGTAACTGTATATACATGAAGAACTAATGCACTGTTTTTTAAAAATTTATTAAGCACCTACTATCTGACAGACACACTAGGCTTTAGTGTTATTTTTAACTATTTTACTTTCGGCTGTGCTGGGTTTTGATTGCTGTGCAGACTCTAGTTGTGGTGAACAGGAACTACTCTGTAGTTGGAGTATGTGGGCTTCTCATTGTGGTAGCTTCTCTTGCTGCAAAACCCAGGCTTGATGAGTGGGCTTCAGTAGTTGTGACACATGTGGGCTCAGTAGTCACGGCTCCTGAGCTCTAGAGCACAGGCTCAGTAGTTGTGGTGCACAGGCTTCAGTTGTTCCTTCTCCTGCGGGATCTTCCTGGACCAAGCATTGAATGCATATCTGTCTCCTGCCTTGGCAGGTGGATTCTTTGCCACTGAGCCACCAGGGATGCCTGAGACTATTTTTAGTAAGCATATTCTGTGAGAATTAACTCTCTGAATGCAATCTTAAAGGTGAATGGTAACTTACGAATCATGGAATTGAGCCCAGTACTTTGGTATCCTTGAGCTCCAGATATTACTGATCATTATTTTATTTGAATGATTTCACTCATTTTATCCACAAATATTTCATTTTAAAAAATTCCTATTTATTTATTTGGTTGTGCTGAGTCTTAGTTGCAGCATCTGGACTCTTAGTTGTAGCACGTGAGATCTAGTTCCCTGACCAGCGGTCAGACTCAGGCCCCTTGCATTGAGAGTGAGAGTCTTTGTTATTGGAACACCAGGGAAGTCCCTATTCAGCATATTCTTTATTGAACACTTAATATGTTCCAGGTGGGTACTTCTGTAGGCAGTAAGCAGGGACAATCAGGTCTGAAATAGGAACTCATCAAGCCTCTTTTGAGACTTGGAATTTATGGAAAGTCATAATGTTTGTATGCCTCCTTGGAGTAAATGTACAGATCCTTTGTCCAAGGACCTTAGGTGCTATTTTTAGCTACCTAGAAACAGTTTGGCATATGTGACACTCCTTTGTGTGGTTTATCAGGTGGGAAGCTCAGTCCTAGTAAACACAAAGTCATCTTTCTCTCAGGGCAGGAGAACTGTACTGTTGATGGGATGTTAAAGACGTTGTTGTTGTTCATTCACTAAGTCGTGTCTGACTTTGTGACCCCATGAACTGTAGCACTCCAGGCATCCCTGTGTTTCACTATGTCCCGGAGTTTGCTCAGACTCATGTGCATTGAGTCAGTGATGCCATCCAACCATCTTATCCTTTTTCTCTCCCTTCTCCTCCTGACTCATTGGAAAAGACCTTGATGCTGGGAAAGATTAAGGGCTTTTCCAGTGAGTCGGCTCTTTGCATCAGGTGGCCGAAGTATTCGAGCTACAGCATCTGTCCTTCCAGTTTATATTCAAGGTTGATTTCCTTTAGAGTTGATTGGTTTGATCTCTTTGCAGTCCACAGGACTCAAGAGTCTTCTCAAGCACCACAGTTTGAAAGCATTGATTTTTTTTTTTTTTTTGGTGCTCAGCCTTCCTTATGGTCCAACTCTCATATCTGTACATGACTACTGGAAACACCATAGCTTTGACTATACAGACTTTTGTTGGCAAAGTGATGTCTCTGCTTTTTTAATATGTTGTCTAGGTTTGTCATAGCTTTTCTTCCAAGCCACAAGCATCTTTTAATTTCATGGCTGCAGTCACCATCCACGGTGATTTTGGAGCTCAAGAAACTAAAATCTGTCACTGTTTCCATCTTTTTCCCATTTATTTGCCATGAAGTGATAGGACCTGATACCATGATCTTCTTTGAATGTTGAGTTTTAAGCCAATTTTTTCACTCTTTCTCCTTCATCAAGAGCCTTTTTAAGTTCCTCTTTGCTTTCTGCCATTAAAATGATGTCATCTGCATATCTGATGTTGATATTTTTCCTGGCAATCTTGATTGTGCACTTTGCATGTAAGTTAAATAAGCAGGGTGACATTATGCAGTCTTGACATACTCCTGTTGTTCCATTTCCAGTTCTAACTATTGTTTCTTGACCTGCATACATACGTATTTCACAGGAGGCAGGTAAGGTGGTCTGGTATTCCCATCTCTTTAAGAATTCTCCAGTTTGGGCTTTCTCTAATTGCAGTGAGCGGGAGCAGCTCTTCCTTTGCTTTGCATAGGCTTCTCATCGCAGTGGCATCTCTTGCTGCAGAACACAGGCTGTAGGCATGTGAGTTTCAGTAGTTGTGGTACTCAGGCTCAGTAGTTCTCTTACATGGGCTTAGTTGCTCCTTGGCTTGTGGGATTTTCCTGGACTGAGGATTGAACCCATATGCCCTGCGTTGACTGGAGAATTCTTAACCACTGGTCCTTTATTGTTAATTAATTAACAGAAATGTCTATGTTTGAGAAGAATGGAGAGTATCACCTGCCCAAGGGACCACAGTATCCTCCCCACCCTCCAGTTTTATTGAGATGTAGTTGGCATGTAACATTGTAATGGGATCAGAGTCTCTTGATATTGTTAAAATTTTTCTTGGGCTCCCTGCTTCCACCCTATGTTGTATTGTGATCCAAGCACTAAGGCAAAGATATCTTTTCCTTGGGATGATTCTGTTTCTCTGTTACTCAGTTTTTAGTTTTTTAGAATTTAAAATATTTACTTTCCTAGAATGCAGGTAGATTGCTTATGTCAAGCAAATATAAATTGAGAGCTACTACCAACTGGAATATGTTATAAACAGTTAAGACAAAATAATTTAGTTCTACTTATTTTGTAATTGTTGTTAAGGTGGAGTGTTTTCATCTAGTATTCATTAGGTCGTGTTATCTCAGAAGGCGTGTGGGAAGGTGATGTTTTGTTTTGAAAAGTGTTGATTTTTATTGATGCTCCATGTTTTGTCTGTCTAAAGTGTCAACCCAAGAAAAAGGCTACGCCACTGAAGTATGAAGTTGGAGATCTCATCTGGGCAAAATTCAAGAGACGCCCATGGTGGCCCTGCAGGATTTGTTCTGATCCGTTGATTAATACGCACTCAAAAATGAAAGGTAAAACTTGCAGCTGATTATATGTAATAAAATATAGTGTGGAATTATAAACTTGCAGTTGCCTTTAGTAACAATTTATATTTACTTTTGATCATTTCATTAGTGCATAGTTATATATTTTAACCTCTTTTGGATTTCTTTTAAAAAGGTTTGTTTTATGTTACTCTATGATTTTAAGAATTCTCATTTAGTCTATCTGTAGATGCCAGAAAAATGTTAGGCTTTACTGTGTAAAGTTTATATTATTCAGAATCGTTTTTCAGTATATTTATGTTTTTCTGCTTCAGTCTTCAGATTTGTGTCATTTGTTAGTTTTAAAGCTGAAATAATTACAAAGAATACTTATAAATTATGTTGAATTTCAAAATCTTGATTTAAAATATTTTCTTCAGTTACTATTGTTTGTTACTTGATTATTCTGTTTGTATCTTAATGTCTTAACTTCTCCCTGTTTCCTATTAAGATATTCTGTGATTTTATTGTAGTTTTAATGTATGTATTTTAGTTTTTGAGTGAGTTACTAACACATATGGGGCTTCCCTGGTTGCTCAGCTGGTAAAGAATCAGCCTGCAATGCGGGAGACTTGGGTTTGCTCCCTGGGCTGGGAAGAGTCCTTGGAAAAGGGAACGGCTACCCACTCCAGTATTCTGGATGGAGAGTTCCATGGGCTATATAGTCCATGAGGTCGCAAACAGTCAGACACAACTGAGAGACTTTCACTTGCACTTTTTTCACTAACATATGCACAAGGTTTAAAAAAAAAAATCTCTGATCTGTCCCATTCTTTACCTCTTTTGAGAGAGTAGTCAGTTGTTATTAATGTTTCTTTCTAAACTTGCTTTATGTAAATGCAACTATGTATTCTCATCTCCCTACCCTCCTTTTATTTAACATAAAAGTAGCATATTGTAGGTATAGTTTTTTCACCTGTTTGACTTCTTGGAGATTATAACCATTCCCCTGTTGATGGATGTTTAGGTTGTTTTTAATCTTGGGTTGAAAATATTATACATATACATACACACATATTTGTGTGCATACAAAACAGTATTATAAACAATAACTGCATTTAATGTCTATTTATCTGTAGGATGATTTACCACAAGTGGTATGCTGGATTTTATTTTATATTTTGAATACTAGTATTGAAGTACCCAAAGACCTTTATAGCTCATTGTTTAAAGAAAATGATACCTAACTTTGTGACCTGCTTGGACATTTAAGTTCTTCTGTAGAAAATTCTTTTAGTCCCTCTGCCCTTCCTATGCCTGTGACATTGCTGGTTTCTTACTCATTATGGTGTCCTTCACATGCACTAGTTGGGTCGATGCCATTTGTTCAACAAGTAATCAGTATGTTCTAGAAGTACTGTGCCTAGGTATTGGGATCTAGTCATTGGCAACGCATTTTGCTTGCCCTTATGTATAATTAGAGTCCAGTTGAAAAGAGAAGGCACCAGCAAATAGACGAAATGACTAATTACTTAACAGAGAGGTGTGTTCAAGGAAAAATACTGATGATGTGAAGTGATGTTGGTGATGATGTGAAGGTACCTAACCTGAACTTTTGGAGCAGGGGTAGTCAGGGCCAGTGGTGCTGTAAAGTCATGTTTGATCTGAGATGTGATAGGTCAAGTAGAAATTAACTAGGGGAAAAGAAGCTTCCAAGCACAGAAAGTGGTATATGTTCTGCTCCTGTGAGGGCTGCAGCCCCTAGAGTTATGGAACGTGGTACAACATGAGGCTGGAGAAATAGGTGTGATTCAGATCATGTAGCATTTTGTAGACTTCATTAATATTTTGTATTTTTTCCTAAGAATAGTACCATTAACATGCTGTGAGCAGAGGGAGATGTGATCTGATCTATATATTTTCAAGTTCACTGAGTGCAGTGTGGAAAATGATTTGAAGGGGGCACAGATAAATCGGAGGAGATAATTAAATGGGTTTTCACAGTGATTATGTCAAGATTATAGTGGTGAAGAGGAAATGAAGACTACTTAGGAAGTAAAATGTGTATGATTTGTTAGTGGATGGATAATGGGAAGTGAGGGAGAATGAAGACTAAGGTTTCTATATCTCAGGATGGTCCCCAAGTTTTTAGCTACACCAGCATCTAAAAATGTTGCCATTTACTGAGAGCACTAGAACATCTACAACTTGGAGGTGACATCTTCTTGTTGATATTATTTGAAGCCATGAGGAAAGCATGGATGAGTTGGCCTTGGGAGAAGATAATATGGTGAGGAAAAAAGGTGGCTCTGAGGAAGGCAACATTTTGAGGTCTCTGTGGAGGAGATTGAGTGTGCAAAAGAGATGGGAAAAAAAAAATCAGATAAAAGGGAAACACCAGGAGCATATGGTATTGACGACTAGATTTGTCTTATAAAGCAAGTGTGGTCAGTTAGGTTGAACGGTGCCTAGAGATCAGATAAAAAGTCCATTAGGTATAAAGAGCTGGAGATCACTGGTAATCTTTTTTTGATGGTACAATTGTGACTGAAGTGTGTGTGTGTGTGTGTATGTGTGTGTTGGTAAGGAAAAGGATTCTTAGTATTCTATGTATTTATTATTGGTAGTCAGTCTCTCCTAGTTTCTGTCCTCTCTCCGTATGAACTGATGCATCAGTAATTTGTTATTTTTCATCATCTTGAGGAGATACCACCAGGAACTTTTTCTGTCCCTTCAGTCGACATGAGTTACCTTCTGTACCTGGTGAAGCGTTATCATCTTTCTTGGAGATTGCCTTCAACACTCTTGTGTCAAATTTCATCTCTTCCTTGTTTCTGATTTGCTTACTATTATATAAAATACATGGTAAGCCCGTAAGTAGTTTCCTGTAAAGGAAGCACAGAGGTAAAATTTTTTGAGACCTTTGAGATCTGGACATATTTCTATTCTTTTCCTGTACTTGTTTGGTAGTTGAGCTGTATAAAATACTAGGCTGGAAATAATTTTTGCTCACAATTCTTTGAAGGCATTGCTCCATTGTCTTTTAGCTTCCAGAGTTTTCTATTAAATCTGAGATTGTTTTGATTTATGATCTGTTGTATATGATTTTTGTCCTTTACTCTGAAAGCTTGTCCTTTACTTTAGAAAGCTTGTATCTGTTCTGATAGTTCATAGACTATACCTTGCTGTAGGTACTTAGTAGGCCTCCTTTGATCTACAAGGTTAGTTTTCTTAAGTTCTGGAACATTTTCTTGAATTTTTTCATTGATTGTTTCCTTCCCTTTGTTTTCCTGTAAGTCTTATTCACATGTTGACTTTTCTGCATTGAACTAATTTTTTTTTGGTTGAATTTTTGTTGTTTTGCTCTACTTCACGGGGTAGAGCACACATGAGTGTGTTGATGTAGTTGGTTCTTGGATTTGCTCACTTTTTGTTTTTTTAAAAGAAATTTCCTTTTTTAAAATTAATTAATTGGTGTGCTGTGTCTTTGTTGCTGTGCATGGGCTTTCTTTAGTTTTGAGTGGGTGTGTCTCATTTCTGTGGCTTCTCTTGTTGCAGAGCATGGGTTCTAGGGCACACTGGCTTTAGAGACAGGTTTAGTTGCTCCGTGGCCTGTGGAATCTTCCCAGACCAGAGATTGAACCTGTGTCCCTTTCACTGGCAGGCAGATTCTTAACCATTGGACTACCAGGGAAGTCCATGCTCTCTGTTGATTGATAGATTTTAGTATCTGTTACGTAAGTTAACATAATCCTTATCCAGGTGTTTCCCAGCTTCCGAAGCTGTGTAACATACCTGCATGCTAATAATTTATTCACCTGTTCCCTCTTATTCTCCTGTCCTTAATGAGCCTATCCTTGAACATCTCTTTATTATAGTGTTAGTGGAGATTAGGAGATGGAGTGAATTTAGAAGTGCTTACTCAATTCTTCATCTTGACCTGGAAATACTCTCACTTCATCTTGAATAGACTTTCAGCCAGTCTTGTTTTTATGTTTTTCTATATTTTATGCTTTTCTGTGCTTCCACTTCTGGAGTTCCCGTTGCAAAGCAATCTAGGGGTGAATCAGATTACTTAGCTTTTCTCAAGGCTGACCTGTCATTCATTTTGTTTAACTCTTGTCACCATCTGACTTTCAGTGTTGCCAAATTTTTATTGTTGTTTCTTTTCCTGTATTTTGTCTTTTGTATCTTAAAAAAAAATTGTCTTTGGAGGATAATTGCTTTACAATGTCGTGTTAGTTCCTGCTATACAGTAATGTGAATCAACTATAACTATACATACATCCCCTCCCTCTTGAGCCTCCCCCACCACCACCACCCCCGTTTGCTTTTATACAAATTGCTCTTTGTTGTTCAGTTGCTAAGTCATGTCTGACTCTTTCCTACCCCATGAACAGCAGCATGCCAGGCTTCCCTGTCCTTCACCATCTCCCAGAGTTTGTCTCCCAGAGCTCAAACTCATGTCCATTGAGTCTGTGATGCCATCCAACCATCTCGTCCTCTATCCCCCCTTCTCCTCCTGCCTTCAATCTTTCCCAGCATCAGGGTCTTTTCTAGTGAGCCAGCTCTTTGCGTCAGGTGACATCAAGTATTGGAGCTTGAGCATCAGTCCTTTCAGTGAGTATTCAGGGTTGATTTCCTTTAGGATTGACTTGTTTGATCTCCCTGCAGTTCAAGAGACTCTGAAGAGTCTTTTCCAGTACCACAGTTTGAAAGCAGCAATTCTTTGATTCTCATCTCTCTGCATCCTTTCTACCAATTGTTACCTGAGTGGTTTGTTTTGTTTTTTAAGTAAAACAATGTACATATATAATGGAATTTTATCATTTCATCCATTTTTAAGTTTATAGTTTGGTGGCATTAAGTCCATTCACATTTTTGTGAAATTATTTGTACTGTCCATCTCTAGCACTTTTTCATATTCTTGAACTAAAACTCTGTACTAATTTAACAAAACTTTCAGTCCCTAATTAATACTATTCTACTTTTTCTTATGAATTTGACTGTTTTAGGTACTTCATATAAGTGGAATCATGCAGTGCTTGTCCCTTTGTGTCTGGCTTATTTAACATAATGTCTTTAAGGTTCATCCATGTTGTTATTGTGTTATTCATTTGTAAGGCTCAGTGATTTTCATTTATATATATATGCCTCATTTTGTTCATCTTTACATCCTTCAGTGGATATGAGGGTTTTCTCATTTTGGTTATTGTGAATAATGCTTCTGTGAACATTGGTGTTCAGCGGTCTTCCCTACCTGACTTTTTATTAATATCTAGTCCTTTTCATTTGTTTTCTTAAGCAAATCTTTCGAATTTTGTTTCTCCCACTGCAGCCACCTTAGTTTATGTCTAGTCATCTTGAGTATACACTAGTGGTAATTTCTGGTCTCCTGTGTCTCCTTTTTGTTTCCTGTCAAATGTAATATTCATTGGTCAAGGAGATTTATCTTTCTAAGGTACAGAACTGAACCTGTAGTTCCACAGTTTAAATGGAGTTCAGTGCTAATGGGATAATGGTCAGACTCTTAACATGGCATCCAGGCTCTTCAGCTAATCTCCCTTTCCTTCAGCTGTTTGATTTAGTGTTCTGAACTATTTATTGTTCCTAGCTGCTTCATTTGTTCTGTTCGTTTATGTCTTTGAGGGTTCTTGGCCCCCTTATAGGAATTCTTCCCTCAATTCTCTCCCTTTAAAATTTTCTACTTAGGTGTCCCATTTGTCTTCCAATTAATGATTTTCACTTAAAAAAAAATACATTAACAACCTAAGTGTCCATCAGTAGATGAACAGATAAAGAAAATGTGGTATGTATACACAGTTGAATATTATTCAGCCATTCCAAAGAAAGCACCCTTTCCATTTGTGACAGCATGAAAGTACCTGGCAGGCATTATATTAAGTAAAGTATGTCAGAGAAATATAAATACCGTATGAACTGCCTTATATGTGGAATCTATAAAAACCAAAATCCAGAAAACAAAACCAAGTTCATAGATCCTGAGAATAGATTGCTTGCTGTCAGAGGCTTGGGGGTGGGGTGGGTCAGGAATGGCAAAATGGGTGAAAAGGGGGTCAAAGTAATAGTTATAAAAGAAATAAGTCTCACGGATGTAATATACAGCATGGCAGCTGTAGTTGATGATGCATTGTATATTTGAAATTCACTAAGAGAGATCTTAAAAGTCTTATCACAAGAAAAAAAAATTTTGTAAGTATGTATGGCGATGGATTGATATAAATATCAAGTCATTATGTTGTATACCTGAAACTAATATACCTTAATGTTAAAAAATGCCATTGCCAATACATGCCATTAAATGATAAATTTGAGTGTATGCAATGCACTCATGAACCAGTGTTCATGTTAACATCAATTAGCATGCGGTTTTCCCATAATCTCTTTATACTGTGTATCTTGTACCTGTCAGGCAGTGAATTCTCTCCACTGTCTGTAATAGTGACTGTTTCTGCCTCTCTGTATGGTGTTCTCTGTATATTGCTCTCTTGTAGTGAGTGCTTTCAGTTCTCTGTATGCTGGCACATCATAAATGTTTGTAGTAATTGAGTTTACTTGTTTTGGGGAGGATGACTTACTTTTCAAATTGACTTTAAGAATCTGTATGTGTGTGTATGTGTACATTTAATCTTCCTTTATAGGTGGTTTCTGTTGAAGTGTTTCCTAGGTAGAGACTAAAGAGTTTAGCGTGGTTTTTTTTTTAACAGAACTTGTTTTTAAAATGTACAGTAAAACAAAATTTAACCAGGTTGTAATTCATTGTGAGTTAAAGTGAATTTTTATATAAAACAATTTCCTTTTTTTTTTAATAGAGACAAATCATTTTACCTGTGTAGCCCTGGCTGTATTTCTTTGTGACCTTCTTTTTTTTTTTACTGGTATGAAAAATGATAAGAAAATAAGTGTATAGAAGTACACATTATGTAAATTAGATTGTAATCTTTTCTGGATGAGATTTGTATTGATTTTTGATAATTACGTATAACTTTGGACAGCCAAGAAACTGTAGAATAACTGGATTGTTTTTTCCCCTGGCTGTTTTAAATTTATTATTCATTTATTTATTAAGTTATTTATTTATTTAATAATAGTTGTTATTTAGTTTTTTATTTCCTTTTCTTTATTTTTAAAAAATTTCTGTAGTTTGAATTATCAAGTCCCACTTTCTCTGCAAATCCAGTGTTTCATTCTGAATTTGTTCTCTCTGAAGTTGTTGAATTTATTATTGTCTATAAAATGGAGGTTATACCACTTATGTTTTAGAGGTCATTGTGAAGAATACATGAAAAGCAGCTTGTCCAGAGTAGCTGGGCCATACGTGTTAGCACATCATATGTGGAGTAATGTTGAAACATTTGTTCCTCCTTATACTTTAGCATAATATTTTATAAGTTTGTTTAGTGGTTCTTGGTAATTGTCATTTTTACAGTACTGCAACTTATTATATGGCCTTTGTGATTTCTGATAATGAGGGTATAAAACTTCTAGTTTGGAATAGATAGCATATCACCAGAGCAAAACATTATATTGTTGCATTAACATCTTAACCATTTTCTTGTCATATAAATTGAAATTTTACTTTCTATCTAACCTACCTTAAAGTTTCTTTTTCTGTAGGTTTTTTAGCTTGTTGTTTTTTATGTTACTTTTAAGTGACAAGAAGGTTCTTTGCAGCTGTGGTGTTGCTGTTCTCTTGATGATGAGTAGTCTTTTTTCTTTTTTAAGTAATGACATTGTGGTTTTTGTTTTTATCTAGTTTCTAACCGCAGGCCCTATCGTCAGTACTACGTGGAGGCTTTTGGAGATCCTTCTGAAAGAGCCTGGGTGGCTGGAAAAGCAATCGTTATGTTCGAAGGCAGACATCAGTTTGAAGAGCTACCTGTTCTTAGGAGAAGAGGGAAGCAGAAAGAGAAGGGATATAGGCATAAGGTATTTCTCTTTCTTTTTTAAAGCGTCTCAGATTATCTTCTTAGGGTTAGGGAGGGAGGAATCCCCAGCCTTTCTGGGACCAGTCTTATGGAACATAATTTTTCCACAAACCAAGGTGGAGGGTATGGTTTGGGGATGACTCTTACAAGGAGCACGCAGTTCACAGTAGGGTTCTCACTCCTACGAGAATCTAATGCCACCGCTGATCGATGGGAGGCAGAGCTCAGGTGGTCTATGTTAGCCATGGGGACTGACTCACCTGTCGCTCACTTTCTGCTGTGTGGCCCAGGACCTAACAGGTCGTGGACCAGCATCAGTCTGGGGGTTGGGGACCCCTGGTTTGTGGGATCAGCCAAAGGAAGAAATATTACAATTTTTGAAATATAAGTTGGTGAGAAAATTGTCAGAAAGGTTTTTTTTTTTTGCAGGATAAGGTAGGGCTAACCTTGCAAATATTTCTACTCAATGTTTTGAGAAGTGATACTTTTGTCATGTCACTTACATGTGATAGTACAAAATGGCACAACCAGTCACGTTTGGGTCTATCTAATTTAAGCAGAAAACGACCATCAAAATGAAACGTTCTTCTCCCTCTCTAATTATTTCTCTTAAAAATGACAAATATAACGCTTTGAACATTCTTGTTTTGTTTGTCATTTTGGTTTTCATGTGTGATTATCAATGCTTAAGATTATAGTTTCAAACCTCGTAACGTTTTAATAAAGAACATGATGTTTTTGTTTCATTTGCTTGATGTTGTGTTTTAGCTAATTCTTTTGATAACACCTTTATAGTCCATTCTAAAAGGGGAAATTAGATTTGTGTTTCCTACTTTTAGGCTATTCTATAAAAATTATAATTTGGATAATTTTGAGTCAGTATGCAGTCTCTGCTATTTCCAACTGGAGTTTCTTCGTCTCTAAAACTAAGATAATAATATGTACCTTGTTGAACTCTTGTGAGGATTAGCAGTAAGTACTTTGTGTGTCACAGTATTCATGCTTTGAAACAACTAACATGTGCTACTATTAGGATACAGGAGGCTAACTGCATCCTTTCTAATACTTTGGGTAGTTGGTGGTAGGGAGATACCAAAGTTTTTGTGTCAAGCCTTTAAATATGTGTATTAAACAAGCCCCCTTTCAAAAGAGTTTGCTTGGGCTTTCAGGTTCTGAAAAATTGATTTACTGTAACCATAGTTAGACAATTAATGGCTTTGTGCTTACGTCTAAAGTAAATCAGATGATCTGTATATTGCTTTATAAGAAGAGGCTACCTGTGTAGTGGCCTGAATTGTTACATGGTCAGCAGAACATCTCTTTCATAAGTATTAAAGTATTTGTGGACACTAAATGATAGAACCTTGGCTAACATCTCTTGTATGAAGCCAGGGAGGGAAATAAGAGTCTCAAAAATTAGATGTATTTCACAGAGCCTTGATGTCCTTGTGCTATGCTGCTGCTGCTGCTAAGTCGCTTCAGTCGTGTCCAACTCTGTGCGACCCCATAGACGGCAGCCCACCAGGCTCCTCTGTCCCTGGGATTCTCCAGGCAAGAAAACTGGAGTGGGTTGCCATTTCCTTCTCCACCTTATGCTATGAGGATTCAAGAAAAGAGCATATGTAACTTGTTAAACTATCCAGGGTGTATTGGTGTCTCTGCACTACATGATTAAGCCGAGGACACTGTTTGATTATAATCCAGATTGTATGTAGAACGTATAGAAAATTCTAGATTAGTCAAGGGCCTGGTGATAACCTGAGTTTCAAATTTCAGGTCTTTTAGGGAAGATCTGACTTAACTCATTTCCAGTCCAAGTTTTTCCACATTTATCTTCTTTAGCCTTTTGTTTTCTCTTTTATGCAACTGAGCAAATGCTTGGCCTTCATAATTCGGGAAGAAAATCTTTATGATTGACAGAATAAGTAGGAGTCATCTGGTTATTCCTTGACATAGTAATATAATGTTGATTAATAATGTAATGTCGTAGTCTAATTTATGGTCCACTTTTTGTGCTTTTACTGGCAAGGAGAGTGGAGGGTTTCCAGGATCAGTCTTCCTCCAGTGATAGATCTTAATGATAGAAGAAGAGTTGCAGAATCCCCATTAGCTAAGGTCTGACTGGGCTGTGGGAGGTAACCGCCTGACAGTCCCATAAAAGAGCCTCAAAGAAATATAATAAGGCTTGAAAAGCTTCTGATTTGAGAGGTGCTCAGTGATCATCTCCCTGTTTCCTCTTCTGTTTCTTAGATGAGTAATAATCTTTTTTTCTTTACATTTAAGGTTCCTCAGAAGATTTTGAGTAAATGGGAAGCCAGTGTTGGTCTCGCTGAGCAGTATGATATTCCCAAAGGGTCGAAGAACCGAAAGTGTGTCACCAGTTCAATCAAGTTGGACAGCGAGGAGGATATGCCATTTGAGGACTGTACAAATGATCCTGAGTCAGAACATGACCTGTTGCTTAATGGCTGCTTGAAATCTCTGGCTTTTGACTCTGAACATTCTGCAGATGAGAAGGAAAAACCCTGTGCTAAGTCTCGAGCCAGAAAGAGCTCTGATAATCCAAAAAGGACTAGTGTGAAAAAGGGCCATATGCAATTTGAAACACATAAGGAAGAACGGAGGGGAAAGATTCCAGAAAACCTTGGCTTAAACTTTATTTCTGGGGATGTGTCTGATAAGCAGGCCTCGAATGAACTTTCCCGGATAGCGAACAGCCTCACAGGGCCCGGCACTGCCCCAGGAAGTTTCCTGTTTTCTTCTTGTGCAAAAAACACTGCAAAGAAAGAATTTGAGACTTCAAATTGTGACTCTTTACTGGGCTTGTCTGAGGGTGCCTTGATCTCTAAACGTTCTGGGGAGAAGAAGAAATTCCAGCGAGGTCTGGTGTGTAGTTCGAAAGTACAGCTCTGCTATATTGGAGCAGGTGATGAGGAAAAACGAAGTGATTCCATTAGTATTTGTACCACTTCTGATGATGGAAGCAGTGATCTGGATCCTGTAGATCATAGTTCAGAGTCTGATAACAGTGTCCTTGAAATTACAGATGCTTTTGATAGATCAGAGAACCTGTTACCTGTGCAGAAAAATGAAAAGGTAAAGTATTCTAGGTATCCTGCCGCAAACACTAAGGTAAAAGCAAAGCAGAAGTCTCTGATTACTAACTCACATACGGACCACCTAATGAATTGTACCAAGACAGCAGAGCCTGGAACTGAGACGTCTCAGATTAATCTCTCTGATCTTAAAGTGTCAAGTCTTGTCCGAAAACCCCAACCAGATTTTAGAAACGATGGATTTTCTCCAAAATTCAGCACATCATCAAGCATTTCCAGTGAGAACTCAATAATAAAAGGTGGGGCTAAAAATCAAGCTCTGTTACATTCAAAAAGCAAACAGCCCAAAATTCGAAGTATCAAGTGCAAACATAAAGAACACCCGGTTGTAGCAGAACCTCCAGTTGCAAATGAGGACTGCAGTTTGAAATGCTGCTCTTCTGATAACAAAGGCTCTCCTTTGGCCAGCATTTCTAAAAGCGGGAAAGTGGATGGACTGAAACTACTGAGCAACATGCATGAGAAAACCAGGGATTCGAGTGACATAGAAACAGCAGTGGTGAAACACGTTCTGTCAGAGTTGAAGGAACTCTCTTACAGATCCTTAGGTGAAGATGTCAGTGACTCTGGAACGTCAAAGCCATCGAAACCATTACTTTTTTCTTCTGCCTCTGGTCAGAACCATATACCTATTGAACCAGACTACAAATTCAGTACATTACTAATGATGTTGAAAGATATGCATGACAGTAAGACCAAGGAGCAACGAATAATGACAGCTCAGAACTTGGTCTCTTATCGGAGCCCTGGTCTTGGGGACTGTTCTACCAGTAGTCCTGTGTCAGCTCCTAAGGTCTTGGTTTCAGGAGGCTCCAATCACAGTTCAGAAAAAATTGGAGATGGCACTCAGGATCCAGTCCACCCTGGCCCTGGTGGGGGCAACTCTGCACTGTCTGGGGAGCTGTCTACTTCCCTGCCTGGCTTGGGGTCTGATAAAAGAGACCTCCCTGCTTCTGGCAAAAATCGTTCAAACTGCATTACTAGGCGCAACTGTGGTCGATCAAAGCCATCCAAATTTCGAGATGGTTTTTCAGCCCAGTTGGGAAAGAACACAGTGAACCGTAAAGCCTTAAAAACAGAACGCAGAAGAAAACTGAACGAGCTTCCAGCTGTGACTCTTGAGGCTGCACAACAGGGAGACAGAGAGAGTAGGGGTTCAGAGAATAGCTCCTCCAGAGGTGAGGCAAAAGACCCTGGTAAGGAACCACCTCTTCAATTAATGGGCCATTTAACAAGTAAAGATGGTGCCCATTTTTCCAGTGTTAGTTTTGATAATAAAGTCAACCAGTCTGACCCTGAAAAAATTTCTGAAAAAGGCCCCTCTTTTGAAATCAGAAAAGTCCCAGAGCTGGACTCTGAAATGAACAGTGAGAATGATGAACCTAATAGTGTAAATGAAGCAGTGCCTAAAAAGCGATGGCAGCGTTTAAACCAAAGGCGCACTAAACCTCGTAAACGCACTAACAGACTTAAGGAGAAAGAAAACTCTGAGGGTGCCTTTGGGGTCTTGCTTCCTGCTGACCCTGTAAAGAAGGAAAACGAGTTCCCAGAGCAGAGACCTCCTGCTTCAACAAACAAACTAGAGCCTGCACTGACAGATCCAAATCGTGCCGACCACTTAGATTCAGCTGGGCCACGGTTGAATGTTTGTGATAAATCGAAAGCCAGCAATGAGGAGATGGAAAAGGAGCCAGGAATTCCCAGTTTGACTCCTCAACCTGAGCTCCCTGAACCAGGTAAGGGTTCCTAACTGTGAAAGAAAGGGACTAGATGAAGTGATGATAATGATACCCTACCAAGTTTAGTCTGTTTTCACGCAAGACCTAAGTATAAATTGGGTGGGAAGGGTTAATTACTTGAAGTGAAAAAATGGCTTTATGTAGAAGGGTCTGAATTTTGATGACCAGGTTTCCATATACTTTCAGAAGTTACATTTTACCAAGAAGCTCTTTTTTTTCTTTTTCTTTTAATAAGTATCAAGAACATTTTGTTTCTGCTCCCCATTTCATACCTTTTAAAATCTGTGAACTTTTGGGGGCTCTGTATTTGAGAGGTTCTGAGCGTAAGATTAAAATCTAGTTGTTAGTTTACAGAAAGCTAATAGATTTTATTGAATGTTAAGCTCTTACAGCTTAAGGAAGGCTCTCCTGTTATATGGACAAAGGGGATATGTTTTTGAAAAAATGTGACTGTTTTGTGGTACTTATTTGAAGAACTTAGATGTCTTGCATCCCTTCTGGAATGAAGTTTGAGAATAAATTTTAAAAAATCTGAAATACCAGGGTATCCTACCTTAGCTGCAGAAGGAAAGCAGCATAAGTTTTTCAAAATATAAGTATTATGCATTGAGGATAAAACTGACTTTTCTTAAAAGATTTCTCCATAATGTTTACCATAGTAGATTCTGTTTTCTAACAGCTTTATTGAAATATAATTCACATATCATAAAGTTCACCTTTTGAAAGTTTGTACTTCAGTGGTTTTTAGTATACTCAGAGACTTGTGCATCCATAAACATGATTAATTTTGGAACATTTGCATCAGCTTAGAAAGAAATCTTGCAACCTTTATCAATCTCTCTTCATTTCGGCCCGGTCTATAGATTTGCTTGTTCTATACATTTCATATAAATGGAATCATATAATATGTGGTATTTTGGGGTTTTTTGCTTTGCGTTTATATCAGCACTTTATATTTATTATGGTAAAAAACACATGAATGTACCTTCTGAACAAGTTGAAAGTGTATACTACAATCTTACCTATATGTGCATTATTGTACAGCACCATTTATTAAGCATGCTGTACTTTTCCCCATGTATGTTCAGTCAGTAAGTTGTGTCCAACTCTTTGCCACCTCATGGACCCTGGCATGCCAGGCTCTTCTGTCCTCTACCAGCTCCTGGAATTTGCTCAGATTCATGTCCATTGAGTTCGTGATGCTACCTAATCATCTTGTTCTTTGTCGACCCCTTTTGCCTTTGCCTTCAATCTTTCCCAGGATCAGGGTCTTTTCCAGTGAGTTGGCTTTGCATCAGGTGTCCAAACTGTTGGAAATCCTTTGTCAGAGATAATTTATATGTTTAAGGGTTTATTTCTGTACTCTCTGTTCTGTTGAGCTATATGTTTGTCTTTATGGTAATAACAAGTTTGTTTTGACTACTGTAGTTGTGTAGTATGTTTTGAGAACAATATATGATCAGTCTTTGTCAAGAGTATTTTTAGTATAGGATGGCTTTTTTGTATTTCTGCAAAAAATGACATTGGGATTTTGATAGAGTACTGAGTCTGAAGATCACTTGTGTAGTATGGATGTTTTATTAATGTTAAATCTTTGAATCCATGAACACAGACTGTCTTTTCATTTATTTGTGTTTAGTACTCAACTCCCTCACATCCTTGCTTAAGTTTATTTGTGAGTGTTTTATTCTTTTTTACTGTATTGTAAGATTGTTTTCTTAATTTCCTTTTTGAATTATTTGTTATTGTATAGAAACACAAAGTAAAATTAATTAATATAATTCATTTATTTTTAATTGCAGGATAATCGCTTTACGGTATTGTGTTGGTTTCTACTAAACATCAACCCGCAGTCTGATGTTTTTAAAACAGTGTTTATTTCGACTGTGCTGGGTCTTCGTTGCCGTGAGGGCTTCTCTCTTGTTGTGGCAAGTGGGGGCTGTACTCCCTAGTTGCAGTGTCCAGGGCTCTCACTGCGCTGGCTTCTCTTGCTGCTGAGCACAGGCTCTGCGGTGAGCAGGCTTCAGTAGTTGTGGCTCCTGGACTCAGTAGTTGTGGCACACGGGCTTAGCTGCTCCTTTGCATGTAGAATCTTTCTGGATCACAGATTCGAACCCATGTCTCCTGCATTGGCAGGCAAATTCTTTACCACTGAGCCACCAGGGAAGCCCAAAAACACAACTGAGTTTTAAATGTTGATTTTTCTCTTTCAGCTTTACTGAATTCATTATTATTCTTACGGCTTTTCTTTTTTGTGGTATCTTTAGGGTTTTCTTTACATAAGGTCATGGTATCTATGAACTGAGATAATTTTACTTTCCAATTTGAATGTCTTTTATTTATAATTGTTTATAATTCTTGTCAAATTGCTCTGGCTCGGACTTCCAGTGTCATGTTAAATTGGCAAGAATGGGCATCCTAGCCCTTTTCCTGACCTTTCAGGTTTTCACCATAGATGCTCATGTTAGCTGCGAGATTTTCATATATAACCTTTATTTTAGATTATTTCTTTATGTTCCTAGTTTGTTGAGTGTCTTCTATTCGGAGAAAGTGTTGAATTCAGTCTTTTCTGCACCAATTGAGATGATCGTGGTGCTTCCCAGGTGACTCACAGGTTAAGAATATTCCTGCCAAAGCAGGAGAGGCAAGAGATGTGGGTTTTATCCTGGATCTGCACTCATCTCACACGCTAGCAAAGTAATGCTTGAAATTCTCCAAGCCAGGCTTCAACAGTATGTGAACCGTGAACTTCCAGATGTTCAGGTTGGATTTAGAAAAAGCAGAGAAACCAGAGATCAAATTGCCAACATCCGTTAGATCATCAAAAAGAGAAGAGAGTTTCAGAAAAACATCTACTTATGCTTTATTGACTACGCAAAGCCTTTGACTGTGTGGATCACAATAAACTGTGGAAAATTCTTCAAGAGATGGGAATACCAGACCACCTCACCTGCCTCCTGAGAAATCTGTATGCAGGTCAGGAAGCAACAGTTAGAACTGGATATGGAACAACAGACTGGTTCCAAATCGGGAAAGGAGCACGTCAAAGCTGTATATTGTCACCCTGCTTATTTAACTTCTAGGCAGAGTAAATCATGCAAAATGCCAGGCTGGATGAAGCACAAGCTGGAATCAAGATTGCCAGGAGAAATATTAATAACCTCAGATATGCAGATGATACCACCTTTATGGCAGAAAGCGAAGAGGAACTAAAGAGCCTTTTGATGAAAGTGAAAGAGGAGAGTGAAAAAGCTGGCTTAAAACTCAGCATTCAGAAAACTAAGATCATGGCATCGGATCCCATCACTTCATGGCAAATAAATGGGGAAACAGTGGAAATAATGAGAGACTTTATTTTTTTGGACTCCAAAATCATTGCAGATGGTAACTGCAGCCATAAAATTAAAAGATGCTTGCTCTTTGGAAGAAAAGTTATGACCAACCTAGACAGCATATTAAAAACCAGAGACATCACTTTGCCAACAAAGGTCCCTCTAGCCAAAGCTCTGGTTTTTCCAGTAGTCATGTATGGATGTGAGAGTTGGACTATAAAGAAAGCTGAGCACTAAAGAACTGATGCTTTTGAACTGTGGTGTTGGAGAAGACTCTTGAGAATCCCTTGGACTGCAAGGAGATCCAACCAGTCAATCCTAAAGGAAATCAGTCCTGAATATTCATTGAAAGGACTGATGCTGAAGCTGAAACTCCAATACTTTGGCCACCTGCTAAGAACTGACTCATTGGAAAAGACCCTGATTCTGGGAAAGATTGAAGGCTGGAGTAGAAGGGGACGACAGAGAATGAGATGGCTGGATGACATCACTGACTTGATGGACATTTGTTTACTCAAACATGAGTTTGCTTAAGCTCCGGGAGTTGATGATAGACAGGAAAGCCTCACATGCTGCAGTCCATGGGGTGGCAAAGAGTCCAAAGAGACTGAACTGAGCTGAAAGGTACTGAAATCAGAGTGTTATCTTATCACTGTGGAATTATGTTAGAGATCAGTAGCAAAAGATATTTGAAAATAACCCATGTATTTTCAAGTGTAATGTGACATTTACCAAGAAAGATCTTTGACCTAGCCATTGAAAGCTTCAATAAAGACTGAAATAACACAAAGGGTGATTGCACAGAAGAAAGCATTTAAATGATTTTTTGGAAAATAACCTGTATATTTTCAAGTGTAATGTGACCTTTACCAAGAAAGATCTTTGACCTAGTCATTGAAAGCTTCAGTAAAGTTAGAAGACTGAAAAAGCACAAAGGGCAGTTGCAGAGAAGTAAGCATTTAAATGAACAATTAGTATCAGAATGAGAAATCTATATCAAAGATACTTTTAAAATCCCTTGTGTTTGGAAATTAATTGTCCACTTTTAAACAGTGGGTGTATCTTAAGAAGCCATAGCAAGAAAATAGAAAATAAAAATGCAAAGAGATTTTTCCAGAATTTGTTGCATGCAGCTTCAGTTGCTCAGTGTAGTTGAATACAAAGTGGAGTTTTGAATAAGGTATGAAAAGAAAACAAATAATGGATAAAAATGTGTGAAATTTTGAACAAAGTCTGTAGTTTAGTTAATAATGTTGTATCACATGTTAATTTCTTAGTTTTGTTTGTTTTTTACAGAACATAGTATTTCTTTAGGTTCTCAGAATTGGATTAGAAATTTCAAGCCTCATTCAAAAAATGTTTTAAAATCACTAAGATGATAAGCTTTCTAAACTTTTAGCTGTAATACTTGATGCCAGAATGCATGGAATTATATCAAAGTTTTGAGTGAATATAAATTAGAAATCTTGCATTCAGATTAAGTCAAACAAATGGAATGAATGTCATAAAATTTTTTGCTAGATAATAACTCATTTTTTCCAAAATATATGTTATACATAATATATATATGCATACACCCACACAAAAGCTTTTCTATTATGCTTATAAAGACTTAAGAAAGAAAAATTTTTTAAAAAGGATGGAGAAATTGGAAAACATGCTGAATAAAATAGTAGCACTGATTTTGAAATAGAAGAAGTAAAATAAACTAGATAATTGAAAAATCATCATAGAGTGTACTTGTTTTTAAACATGACCACTCATTAGAAACACTTCTAGAGCTTTGGAGAAAAAAGTAATATCTGGGCATTTGTATTCTTCAAGAAATCCCAAGATAATTTTGATATGCATCTGGATTTTAAAAAGTACTTACAGGTTTTTCTATAAAATAGTAGTTTAGTCTTAAAGAATTCTAGTATTTTTTGTTGACTATTACTGTTTTTTTGTTGACTGTCATGATTTCTTTTAGATATCGGTGTTCTCTTGTAGATCACTGAGTTTCCTTAATACAATTGTTTTGAATTCTTTGATAATTCATAGATCTCTGTTAGTTTATGGTTAGTTTCTGAAGATTTATTTTGATTCTTTGGGATGTGTTTCCTTGTTTCTTCATATATTTCATAATCCCTCCTCCCCCTACCCCCCTGGCCCTAGTTTCATGCATTTGAATTTGATTAAACAGCCACTTTTTTGAGTCTTTACAGACTGGCTTCATATAGGGGAAGGCATACCAATCATATTGGCTAGAGATTCTGGGGACCTCTGGAATCTTTTTTGTAGAATGGGGTTCTGTGGGCTTGTGTGTGTAGTTTCCTAATCAGAGAGGTTTGTCTTTCTTTTTCAGGAGTGTGCAATCTCTTGCTTCCTCTTGTGTTTTTCTGCAGTACTGCAAGTTAGTTGTTGCTATTGCAACAAGCTTTTTCACTGTCTTTAATTCTCAGCAGCTCCCAGGTATCTGAAGAAGCCAGCTCTGTTAGCTTCCACAAGCAGGCCAAACAGGTACTAGTCCCTTGGGCAATTTTCTAAAAATGCAGATTTCCAAATACTCCCTCTTTTACCTCCCTTTGTAGAGAGAAGCCAGGAGTTTAGTACTTTCTCCCAGTCTTACCAATCTGGCCCCTGTCTATGTCACTATAGCCCCTCTGGTTCCACAACATGTTCCCTCTCTCCCTTATTTGTAGTGCCTCTAAGAGTCCAAACTGTGTGACTTCTCTTGGGTTCCCAGTCAGATTAGACAGAAACGAAAAAACTGCAATGTTGGACGCCTCCAACATTCAGCTTTAAGGGGGAGCTCAATTGTGCTTGCTTTCGGAGTGGCAGTCTCAGGTAAAGTGAATTGGCTCTTCTAATCCATTTCAGTGCTGTTTTTCATGGGTTTGCACTTGCCCTGGGGTACTGTAACTTCTTAACTGATTCTTCCTTCCTGCTGTACAAGTTTTGAGGAACTGCCAGAATGTTTTGCAAAGGTTTACATATACACCTATTTGACAAAGCTGTCCTGGCTGGTGTCAAGTGGTATTTCATTACTATGATTTTGATTTGCATTTCCCTGATGACTGACCATATTGAACATCTTTTTTTATGTTTTTTGATCACTTAAAATGTTTTTTGGGCTGTTTGTCTTTATTATTTAATTGTAAAAATTCTTTACATGGTCTCTATATAAGTCCACTATTAGGTATGATTTGCACATATTTTCTCATATTTTGTGGGTCACCATTTTTATTCTTAATCATATATTTTGAAGCACAGACATTCTTAATTTTGACACAGTCTGATTTGCCTATTTTTTCTTTGGTTCTTTGTGCTTTTGGTGTCATAGCTAAGTAACCATTGTTAATCCAGTTGTCTCAGCACCATTTGTGAAGAAGGGTATTCTTTCCCCATTGAATGGTCCTGGCACCCTCTTTGAAAATCTTTTGACCATAAATGTGATGGTTTATTTCTGGACTCTCAATTCTTTTTTATTACTATGTATGTCTGTCTATATGCCAGTACCACAAATTCTTAATCTTTGTAGTAATTAATTAGTGTAGCTCTGAAATCAGAAAGTACAAGTCTTCCAACTTTATCCCTTTTCAAGACCATTTTGACTCTTCTGGATTTTTGCATTTCTGTATTTATTTTAGGAGCTTCTTATCATTTCTGCCGAAAAGCCAGCTGGGATTTTGATAGAGGTTGTGCTGAATCATAGGTCAATTTGAGCAGTGTTGGCGTTGTAACAATGCTAGGTTTTCCAACCTATGAACAAGAGATGGCATTTCATTAATTTAGGTCATCTTTGTTTTCTTTCAACAATGTTTTGTAGTTTTCAGTGTACAACTCTTGCACTTCTTCTGTTTGTTTTATCCCTTAGTATTTTTATCCTTTTTTGGTGCTATTATAAATAAGATTATTTTCTTAGTTTCATTCTTGGATTTCCCATTGCTAGTATGTAAGAAATACAGTTGACTTTCTAAAAAATTTTTTTACTTAATTTTTTAATTGAAGGATAATTGCTTTACAGAATTGTGTTGGTTTCTGCCAAATATCAACATGAATCAGACATAAGTATACATATGTACCCTCCCTTTTTGAAGCTCCCTCTGACTTTCCTCCCCATCCTACCCCTCTAGGTTGTTACAGAGCCCTGGTTTGAGTTCCCACAGTTGACTTTTATATATTGATCTTATGTGTTGCAGCCTTGCTGAACTTTTTTTTTAAGCTCTAATCGTTTTATTATGAATTCCTTAGTATTTCCTGGGCTTCCCTAGTAACTCGCATGGTAAAGCATCTGCCTGCAATGCAGGAGACACGGGTTCGATCCTCGGGTCAGGAAGATCCCCTGGAGAAGGAAATGGCAACCCACTCCAGTATTCTTGCCTGGAGAATTTCATGGACAAAGGAGTCTGGCAGGCTATAGTCCATGGGGTTGCAATGTCTTCAGCCAAAAGAGATCGTTTTGCTTCATCCTTTCTAATCTGGGTAGATTTTGTTTCTTTTTCTTGCCTAATTGCCCTAGCTTAATCCTTCAGTGCATTGTTGAGGACAAGTAGAGTGAACAGACACCCTTGTGTTACTCCTGATGTTAGGGAGGAAAGCTTCTGGGATTTCATCATTTAACTATGATATTTATTTACTGGGATTTTGATACACGGCCTTTCAGACTGAGAAAATTCCCTCTATATCCAGTTTGTTTAGTTTTTCAGATTTTTTTTTGTGCTTATTGAGATGATTATTCCTGTTTATTTCGTTTAATATGACCTATTAACTTTCTTACGGGGGCTTGAATTTTCCTGTCCATCGGACTGTAAACCAACAGGAGGATCAGTCACAATTTCTGAAGGACTTGTCCTCTCTCCTGCTCCCCTTCTGCTTGGTGCCAAAGCACCTTTCCTTGTGGTCTCCTGGAGGTTGGCATACGGTTTACTTCCGTGTCACTATAACTCTGAGGGTAGAGTCTTTCGGGGCCCAAGTTTAGTCTCCTTTAAACTCCTGCCTCCCAACAGGGTTGCCAAGAAGTCCTCAGGACAAAATCAGTTTCAGTGCTCTCCTTATTTCCGTGGGTTATTACTTTCCATTGGATTTTGGTTTGTAGTTCTTTACAGTTTTGTCAGTTTTTACTTTGTTTAAGGTAGGTTTTTAAACATATTTATACAGTATTTGTATTTACTTTCAACAGGAGATGTGGGCTGAGTAATTTGCCATTATTATGAAGAGTTGTTTATATTTTTGCCTCCACCCTCCCTTTAAATTCTTTTTCCTCTGAGATCCCAGAACTAGAGTATAGAGGTATGACAGGGTTTAATAATCTGTATTGGTGGATTGATGTTGCTGTTAGTATTCTAGTTTCTTGGGAAATACCAGTGTTTTGAAGAAAAGATCTAAACTTACTCAGGGTAAAGTTTACATTCTACAAAAGTCACACACTTTTTAAGTGTGAAAGCAAATGTTTTTTAGTAAATTTACTGAGTTGCACAAATATCCCTATAAATCAGTTTTTGAATATTTATAGCATTTCTGTAAGATCATCATAGTTAGCCCCTGTTCCTATTCCTAGTCCCAGGCAACCACTAGTCTACACTCTCATCTCTATAGATTTGCCCTTTCTGGACATTTTATATTAATGGAATTATACAATGCATGATCTTTTTGTCTTTGTTTTTTTCATTTAATATAATGTTTCTGTGGATTACTAATATTGTGGCATGTAGCAATATTTCATTTTGGCAGTGTGCCCAGGATCACCCATGTCCCTGATGTCATATTTCTTATTCCCAGTGTGTTCCTCACTTTGAACATCCTACCTTGCACTTGGGGACTCCCACAACAAGCGTGCCCCATGTCCTGTGCATCTTGGGCACCTCATCTTTCTCTCCACCTGCCAGAAAAATCCCACATTCAGGGTGCCCCATGCCTAAAACACCCATATTTTATAACTTTCTATGTCTTGAGAACCCTATATTCTGTGCATCTGGGCACCCGGGCCTCAGATATGGATGGCTCCGCTTACCTGTTCCCTGCTTTCCAACGCTTGCCCTCTTTTTGTTGTGCCCAGTGTCTTGGGCCCCCATGCTGACTGCACTGGGTGCTGTACCCTAGTTTGCCCCAGTGCTTGTTGAGCCTGTGACCTTTTCTTTTGTTTTCCTTTTTTTAAGAGAACACCCATATTGCCACATAAAAATGAGGCAGGAATAACGTTCTCTGAAGTCACCATATTATGAAGTATTCCTGGCCTCTTGAGTACAATGTATCCAGTATTCTGTAGGCATTAGCCTCTGCTCCCAAAGAGTTTATAGTATAGTAAAATGATTCTTGTTGTTTTTCAGTTGCTCAGTCTCATCTGACCCTTTGCCACCCCGTGGACTGCAGCATGCCAGGCTTTGCTGTCCTTAACAATCTCCCAAAATTTGTGCAAATTCATATCCATTGAGTCAGTGATGCTGTCTGTCTCATCCTCTGCAGTACGAAAAGTAAAGTGATTACAACATGTGAAGTATATTAAGACTAGGATAAAGGTTTATAGGGAAATTATAATAGATACTTGTTTCATTGTTAATTCAAAGAGAAATGGTATGGTACTTTGATATTTTGGTTATAAAACATGGCAAGAGGTATATTTTTAAAGCAGGTACCCAGAATTCTATATCTTATCTTTTCTGTCGGGATACATGCAATACGTTTTTAAATGCTATATTGGCATACATTTAATGGTTTACAGATAACTATTTTTTTGATGTTTCTAAGGTGAAACTCATCACAACTGTGATAGAAAATACGTGTGAAATGCTTTTGAAATTCATGTTGTCGTACTGATAGGGTAAATATTCTATCTGGATATTCATCTAATATTCTGCATAATCCAGCGAGAAGTTGTTTAGTCACTAAGTTGTGTGATTCTTCTGCAGCTCTATAGACTGTAGCCCACCAGGCTTCTCTGTCCATGGAATTTCCCAGGCAAGAACACTGGAGTGGGTTGCCACTTCTTTCTCTAGGGGATCTTCCCAACCCACGGATCAAACCCATGTCTCCTGCATTGGCAGGTGGATTCTTTACCATTGAACTACCTGCTGCTGCTAAGTCACTTCAGTCGTGTCCGACTCTGTGCGACCCCATAGATGGCAGACCACCAGGCTCTCCCGTCCCTGGGATTCTCCAGGCAAGAGTACTGGAGTGGGGTGCCATTGCCTTCTCCATTGAACTACCTGGGAACCCCCTTAAGAGAGCTGCTACGTGGTGTTCTTCATGATTTTGCCTGATTTAGGATCTATATTGTATTATTAGCTCTGTCACTGTAGGATGCTGTGTGCTCTACTGCGCTTACTCGCTCAGTCGTGTCCGACTGTGCGACCCCATGGACTGTAGCCTGGCAGGCTCCTGTGTACCTGCGATTCTCCAGACAAGAATGCCGGCGTGGGCGGGCGTGCCCTCCTCCAGGGGATCTTCCTGACCCAGGGATCAAACCCAGGTCTCCCGCATTGCAGGTGGATTCTTTACCATCTGAGCCATCAGGGAGGCAGCTGTAGGACTAGATTCAGTTTAATTTCCTTAAGCTTAGGTGGGCTGTTTGTGGATAGAGCAACAAAGGTCTTCCTTCCTCCTAATTTTTGCATAAGGTAAACCATAGCAAATCATTTTTACCCTCTTGGAGCTTAAACCATGGTGTTTTTTGTGAGTTTCCTATTTCTGTTCCTTTGGGAATCCAGAGATGGTTATATGAAAACATTGGATTTCTCTCTAACTTTTTGTTTAATACTGAACTTGTGCCTCCTCTTTTAGCTGTGCGATCAGAGAAGAAACGCCTTAGGAAGCCAAGCAAGTGGCTTCTGGAATATACAGAAGAATATGATCAGATATTTGCTCCTAAGAAAAAACAAAAGAAGACACAGGAACAGGTGCACAAGGTATATTCCAACATTTCAACAATGTTTTATCAGTCCTTTTAGGATACTGCAATTTTGCCTTCATTATCATGTTTTATCTTCACTGGACAATAGTTTCCTTAACTGGAAACTTGTTTTTTAGTTTTTTATTTCCAGTTTCTGGCATAGTGTTTAGCATATACTAGTTATACAGAAAAGGTATAAATGATTCTACATACTATGTGTGTATAGTGTGTGTGTGTATACTTTCCCCTTTTGCCTTTGAAACTATTTTAAAGATTTAGGAGTATTACTATGATAAAATATTTAGTAAAAAATAATATAAATAATATAAAAATAATAGCTTGATCCTGATTCTGTCAGCAAATGTTACAGTACCTATTTGCTTTATTTTTCACTTGAATTGCTTGAAACTCAAAGTATTTTAAAGTAAATTAGAGATATTTTGCAGAGAAGGCAATGGCACCCCACTCCAGTACTCTTGCCTGGAAAATCCCATGGGCGGAGGAGCCTGGTAGGCTTTAGTCCATGGGGTTGCGAAGAGTCGGACACGACTGAGTGACTTCAGTTTTCTGTTTTCACTTTCATGCATTGGAGAAGGAAATGGCAACCCACTCCAGTGTTCTTGCCTGGAGAATCCCAGGGACGGGGGAGCCTGGTGGTCTGCCGTCTATGGGGTGGCACAGAGTCGGACACGACTGAAGTGACTTAGCAGCAGTAGCAGCAGCAGAGATATTTTGACTCTGTTACTACTTGTACCTCTAAAAATCTAATAACAAATCCTTGTTTAGATTTCCCCAGTTATTTCCTAACCTTTACATTTAATTTATCTGAAACAAGATCCAGTCCAGGACTACACTTTATATCTTGTTGTTGTATTTCTTAAATCACTTTAAATCCAGGACAGTCCCCCGTTTTCTTGACTCTGTGTAAGTGATGAGAGTGACATATTAAAAGTATCTGCCTTCTCAATTTGCTTCTAGGTTCCCTGTTAAGTGGTAGTTTTAACTAACATTTTGATAGATTCAAGTTAAACATTTTGGCTAGATTACATCATAGCTGTTGCATGACATTGAAAAGTATTTAACCTCCCCTAGCTCAAAATGGTGATTAACTGATCTCTCTGGTTTATGTTATGCTTCACCTGTTTTGATCCAACAACAGTACACGTATAATTAATTTGACTCCAACAGAATATCCTGTTTCCCATCAGCTATTTCCCTGGTTTTTTTAAAGCAATTATAATTCCTTGTCTATATCAATAATTTCATTGGAAGTTACAAAATGAAGACTTTCAGATTTTATTATTTCTTCTGCTTATATTATCTGGCAGTCTCATTTTATAGTATAGAAATGGGTATATTTCTTTCCCATTAATGTATCAATTCAACATTGGAAGTTTATTATTAGCTGCTTTTATTGATGACACATTAGGGAATCTTTTGGAGAAGGAAATGGCCAACCCACTCCAGTATCTTTGCCAGGAGAATTACATGGACAGAAGCCTGGCGGGCTACAGTCCATAGGGTCTCAAAGAGTCAGACATGGCAGAGAAACTAACACTTTCACTTAAAGTGAATCTTTTTTTTCTTTTTTTTTTAGATCATCACTATGGCCTTAATGAATTTTTATAGCTTTAGTGTTTCTCAGTCTCTGTGATGTTGAATAATTTGCTTTGGAAATGAATTGATCATTCTGTCGTTCCTGAGATCATTTTGTCGTTTTTGTCTTATCTGTCAATGATGTTTTTACCCTTTAAAATTATAGTGAAATATATGTATATAACATAAAATTCATCATTTTAACCTTTTTTCCTCCCAGTTTTTATTTGTTTTTGTTCTTGGCTATCCTGGCTCTTCTTTGCTACATGTGGGCTTTCTCTAGTTGTGGCAAGTAGGGGGTACACTTAGTTGTGGTGCGTAGGCTTCTCATTGTGGTAGCTTGTCTTGTGCAGCATCAGCTCTAGGCACACCAGCTTTAGTAGTTGGAGTGTGCAGCCTCTGAAACACGGGCTCAGTAGTGTTGTCGGTGGGCTTAGTTGCTCTGTATCATGTGGAATCTTCCTAGACCTGGCATTGAACCCGTGTCTCCTGCACTGGCAGATTCTTATCCAACTGTGCCACCAGAGAAGTCCCTGACCATTTTTTAAGTGTAAAATTCTGTGACATTAAGTATGCAATCATTGTCTTTGGAACTTTTTCATGTTCCCAAACTGAAACTCAGTATCTGTTAAAATGTTTCCACTTCCCCCTTCCTTTAATCCCTGGCAACCACCATTCTAGTTTTTTTGTCTCTGTGACAATTTTCCTATTAACAGAATTCACCTCATACAAGTGAAATCATACAATATTTGTCATTCTGTGTCTGCTCATTTCAGTTAGTGTTATGTCTTCAGGTTTCTTCCATTTGTAGCATGTGTCAGAATTTCATTCCTTTATAAGTGCATTATTCTTTTTAACACTTGAATCACAACAATTTTGGCCTATGGATTGCCCGTTTATCTTTTGTTCTTAGGTAAGTTCCCGCTGTGAAGAGGAAAGCCTTTTAGCCCGATGTCGATCTAGTGCTCAGAACAAACAGGTGGATGAGAATTCTTTGATTTCAACCAAAGAAGAGCCTCCAGTTCTTGAAAGGGAGGCTCCATTTTTGGAAGGGCCCTTGGCTCAGTCAGAACTTGGAGGTGGACATGCTGAGTTGCCACAGCTGACCTTATCTGTGCCTGTGGCTCCGGAAGTCTCTCCACGGCCTGCCCTTGAGTCTGAGGAATTGCTAGTTAAACCACCAGGTAAGATGGGGATGGGTCTCAGTATGTAAGTGGGTATACTTAGAGGATGCAGGAGATTTTAGTATGTTTTGATGGAAAGCCAGTAGTGTATCTGTGTACAACAAACTATCCATTTTGATCCTGGGAAATTCTTACAGTACTGGCCAATGGAACAGTTACTGATCATGAATTGGTGGTGTACTGTCAGGAAGACATATTAAAAAAAAAAAAAAACTAGGCTCCTTACACTGTTACTGCTCTTCATAATTGTTGATCAACCACAGTGTGAATCAGCACTCAGACTAGGATTTTGGGGAAGAGCACTGCATACTAGTTGAGTAAACACAAAAAAATTATACTTTAGATACTGATTTTTACCAATCTGTGTGTTACTTGGGAAGTTGTTTTTAATTTTATACTTTTTAAAATACTGACTATTGAGTATTATAGTCAGCCAAGGAAAATTCTGCATGTAACTTTCTTAAATTCCCAAGAATTGCTTGTGATGTTATTCTTTAGAAAGGTATCCAGTTGTGCAGAATCAAATAAGACAGAATCAAAAAGAATAATCCCCATTATGCGCCAAACTGTTATTTGGCTGTTTTATATAATTCTTAAGAGCAGTCCTATAAAGTAAGTAAGTGTCTCTACTTATTTAAGAACAGAACAAAAGTTCTACTCTTGGTCCATTTATGCCCAGAATTCTGGCTCTGTTGAATTCACTTCTCCTTTTTTTTTTTTTTTTTTACCACCAGTTGATTGCTCTAAATGCAGTTCTGCCCTTTTGATTTCTCCCTTAGTTCATTTGTGATTTAAAAAGCATATATATATATATAAATATATATATAGTATATACACACATTGACATTAGAACAACCTCACATTAGTTTGTGTCTATATTCAGAACTATTTTCTTATTTTGTTTTACATTAACTAGTATTTTAGAATAAATAAATTTTTACCCCGTCTCTTCCCAGAATATCATGAGAAAAAAACAAAAAAATAGATGACTAATTTTTGCATGATACATAAGTTTTTAAAAAAATCAGCTTGTGCCCAGTTTCTAAATCATCTAATGAAAAGATACATGCATTTCAGGAAATTACGAAAGTAAGCGTCAGAGAAAACCAACTAAGAAACTTCTTGAATCCAATGATTTAGACCCTGGATTTATGCCCAAGAAAGGGGATCTTGGCCTTACTAAAAAGGTATGTTAATTTTAGTCAATTCTAAAATAGGATTGCATCCAGGAAATAGGGGATTTTAAAAACAAATCTTTTAGTAATACCTATAACATCAATACACATGTACATAGAAATTCTAGAATATCAGAGTATATATGGTTCATCTGAGTGGTTCTACATTAACAGACCATTTTGCATTTGTATGAACATATGTACCAGTTGGTTGTAGATTTTCTTTTGAAATGAAAATGAAAAAAGCCTTTACAATTGAGTAAAGTTTGCATTTGTTGTTATCTCTTTTCTTGGTTCAAAACTTCTTACCTGATTTCTACTTCACTTCTGTCTCTACAAGCCACTGTAAGTTAATGCCATTGCATTCAGTGTCTGAGTAATACCTCAGAAAAGACCCTGTTCAACTATAATCCAGGCATAAACATTTCATCTTCAGTTTTGCGAACTTGGTTCCCATTAGCCAAGAAGGCATAATTTTATAGTAGTTCTAATTCTATAATGAATCATAACTGGATTTTGAATCCTTAGGATATATCCTGTTCTCTTTGTATTTGAGGAATAAGTATATGTTAAAGTTTCAGTTGTAGGATGCACAGATTTCCTGTTTTTAAATATATAAATATATAAATATATAAATATTTATAAATATATATAAATATATATATATTTATTTGGTTGCATTGGGTCTTACAGTAGTTATGGCACACAGGATCTTTCATTATGGTGGACAGACTCTAGTGTTTGCACTTGGGCTCAGTGCTTATGGCGTCCATTGCTCTGTGGCATGTAGGATCTTAGTTCTCTGACCAGAAATCGAACTTGCATCCCCTGCACTGCAAGGTAGATTCTTAACCACTGGACCACCAGAGAAACTGCCAGATTTCCTGTTTTTAAAAATTCTTTTTCCTTAAAGAAAAAATATAAGATTGTAATCAAGTCATAAATAAATTGAGTTTCTGGAATTCTTTTCTTAGCCCTGGCAAACTTCTAATCTTTAATCCTATATTAAGTCCCCTTGTTTTTGTTAGTCACCCACCAGTAAAGGTAAAACTTATTTGTATTTTTATTAATATATTATTTTAAAAAGTCATTTTATGTACTTTAGTTTTTCTTCTCAAAGCAATCCTATGACATGGACTTTTCAGTTTTTCTTAGGTTCATCTCTTGCCCTCTGCATTTTCTTTGTAGTCCGTGCAACCCTCAGTGACAATATGTCTCCAACCCACTATCCTCTTGTTCCTTATACTCTAGTAAGGCTGAGAACATCTCCTGCAGTGCTTTCTCTCCTGGCTTGTATTATTTAAATCATAACCACTTTGCAAGATTGTTGGAAAAGGGCCAGGGAAACTGGGATTCAGTTGAGCATGGAAGTGACTTTTGCAATCAGATGATAGATTTAATAGGTGAGTCATGGGAGGCCTGTTGTCTTACTGCTAGAAGTGAGGCACTGCAAATACAAAAGAAAGTAAGAACTCAGGCGAGGTAAGTGAATGATCCCCTCCTCCCATTTTGTGCTAAGCTGCTTCAGTCATGTCCAACTCTATGTGACCCTGTGCGGTACAGCACACCAGGTTCCTCTGTCCATGGGATTCTCCAAGCAGGAATACTGGAGTGGGTTACCATTTCCTTCTCCAGGGGGTCGGTCTTCCCGACCCAGGGATTGAACCTGTGTCTCTTTACATCTCCTGCCTTGACAGGCGGGTTCTTTACCACTGCTGCCATCTGGGAAGCTCTATGGAGCTATAATTGACATACCTAAGTTAATGATGTGAAGAAATAAGATGAAATTTGAATCCTCAGTTTTGAGGTTTTGAGACTGTTACTTAAAAAATAGTGTTAATTTGTTTTATAATAACTGTAAATGCAGTGTTAAAATTGTATTTTAAAATAGTTAATCTGTGTAACCTTGCTCTGTCCAATGTAGGTTTCTAATATGAAATTTAAGAGGATAAAAAGCATGATTTAGTTGGAACTTCCTTGGCTGTCTAGTGGTTAAAAGAGTCCTCACTTCCACTCCAGGGGGCAGAAAACACATGGTTTACTTGATGTGTGTGTGTGCTCACTTGCTCAGTTTTGTCCTTCTCTTTGTGACCCCATGGACTATAGCCTGCCAGGCTCTTCTGTCCATCGGGTTTCCCAGGCAAGAATATTGAAGTGGGTTACCATTTTCTCTGCCAGGGGATCTTCTGACCCAAGGATCAAACTAGTGTTCTCTTGCATTTCCAGGTGGATTCTTTTTACCACTGCTCCACCTTGGATGCCAATTTAGTTGATACACTTAATTTTAATAGACGAATGTGTCCCAGAACTCTTGAGATTTAATTTACACCAATAAAATGCACAGATCTTAATTGTTTGATGTCAGTTGATAGACAGTTGTGTATACCATGTAATAAGTACCAGCCAAACTAAGTATGCTATATAAATCCACTACCCCCAGAAGTTTTCTTGTGTCCCCTTTCATTAATTATCCATTCTCATCTCTTCCAGAGGCAAAACTTTCTAACTTCTGTTACCATGGATTAGTTTTGCTTGTTCTTTCTTTTTTTTAAGTTTTGGTTGTGCTGGGTTGTCATTGCTGCAGGTGGGCTTTCTCTGGTTGCGGTGTGCAGGCATCTTGTGATGGCTTTTCTTGTGGCAGAATATGGGCTCTCGAATGCATGGACTTCCATAGTTGCAGATTGCAGCCTCAATAGTTGTTGCAAATGGGCCTCTTGGCCTATGGAATCTTTCTGGAGCAGAGATTGAATTTGTGTCCCCTATATTAGCAGGCAGATTCTTAACCACCAGACCATCAGGGAAATCCAGTTTTGCTTGTTCTTAAATGTCATATATTTTGTTTTGTTTTTGTTAGCTGGCTTCTTTTATTCAAGACACTTATTTGAGATCCATCCACAAAGTTGCTATTTCAGTAGTTCACTTCCTTTTATTGCTGAGTAGTAGTTCAAGTAGTTTGCTTGTCTTTTTTCCTGTTGAGGCACATTTGTGTTTTCATTTTGGGTCTGTTAATTACAAGGCTGGTATGAATATACCCAGAGTCTTTTTGTGTACACATATTTTCATTTTTCTTGGTTTTGTAAATACTTAGGGTTGGGAATGCTGACTCATAAATGTTTTCCTTTTAAAGAAAATGCCAAACACGTCTCCAAAGTGCTTGTACAACTTCACATTCTCAGCAGTTCTAGTTGCTCCACATCTTTAATAGCATTTTGTTTACTGGTCTTTTTAAAATTTAGCCATTGTAGTGGATATGAAATGATACCTAATTATGGTTTTAATTTGTATTCTCTAGCGACTAATGATTTTGAGCCCCTTGTTATGTGCTTACTGACCATTCCTATGGTCAAACAACTATTCAAGCGCACATATTTTTGGTTGGGCTGTTCAGCTTTTTTATAGTTGCCTTTTTAGGAGTACTTTTTGTATTTGGAATATGAGTCTGTTGTCAGGTATATATACTGTAAATATTTTTTCCCAGTCTGATGGTTGCCTGTTCATTTTTTTTTTTTTTTTGCCTGTTCATTTTTAAGTTGTATCTTTCATGAAAAGGAATTTTTGAAGTTTTTTTTATGATTTATATTTTATGTTTATTTCAAGAAATCTTTGCTTACCACATTGACACAAAGATGTACTTGTTGTGATTTCTTTAGAGATTTTATGATTTTGAATTTATGTGTAGATATTCTTTTTTTTAAAAAATGATTAATGACTTTATTTGATAAATTTCTGTGAAGAGTGAAGAATAAGAGATAATACTTGCATTAGTTGGGCTGCCCTGACAAAGCAACACAGGCCAGGCAGCTCACACAACATTAATTTTTGTACAACTCTGGCGGCCAGAGTCTGGGATCAAGGTTTCAGCAGAATTCCTTTCTTCTAAGGCCTCTCTCCGTGGCTTGTAGACGTCCGTCTTCCTCCCCATGGCATCACGGGGCTTCCCCTTCGTGTGTCTGTGTTCTAAGCTCTTCCTATGAGGACACTAGTCCTTTCCTGCTCAGTAGAGCAGCAAGGGTAAGAACAGTGAGAAATGAAGAAGGAGAGTCTGGGGGAGTGAAGTCCATTGTCACCGTAGGGGCCAAGGCTGCCCCTCACGTAGGTTATTGGAACCAGCACCCAGGCACCCAGAGAGCTGGGAGGAGGGGGCCTGGAGCAACTCATTTCCTGTCACCATGTCCCCCACAGGTCCCTGCTGGGCAGCATCCACTTCCTGCTCCTGGTCTTCCTGAAGGTACCCCTGCTCCTGGGCATGATTGGTACTGTCCTCTGGGTCAGCAGGTCTCTGAGGAGATCTGGGGGGAAGCCCCAGGAAAATTGGTAGCCCCCATTCTCTTCAGTGTCTTGTCCAGAGAGAAAGACTGATAAAAGTTGGAGGTTCCATTGCGGTAGGACTTTCAGGCTTATCCAGTTCCAAGGAAGGCAGAGCGGGTGCCATCAGTGATCAAAATGGGAACACAGTCTTTTTTTCTTTTTCCCTTTTTTTTAGTTTTATTTATTTATTTATTTACTTTACAATATTGCATTGGTTTTGCCATACATTGACATGAATCCGCTGGGACATGGTCTTTTTCAAATTCTTCTACCTGAGTTGAGCATGTCCTGCTCTGAGAGGCTAAGACAGTCATCTTCTTCTGATGTCATACACTCATTCCTTCACTCACTCATACTCATACACATGGTCTCAGGGGAAGGTTCGGGGATTCATCTCTATAGTTTGAATAAGAATGAAGGGGATGCTGGAACCTCCATTGACCAGCAACATGATGCCTGGAGGAAGAGTCCTTATCTGGGTCAGTGGTCACTTTAACTCAGACCCCAGGGTCTGCTTTGATTCTCTCAGCCTCACAGCAGTCAGTGTCTGCATTGTTTTGCCTGAGCTCCCGCAGGTGCATTGAGAAGCTGGAGCTAGTGTGTTGGATGGAAACTATGCAGGTTATAGAATGAAACGATGCCATTTGCAGCAGCTGCTTGGACCTAGAGATGATGGTACTAAGTGAACCAAACAAGAGAGACAATATCATATGATATCACTTACATGTGGAATCTAAAAAAATGATGCAAATGAACATGTAAAAAACAAACAGACGCAGAGACAAAGAAAATAAACTTATAGTTACCAAAGGGGAAAGGAGGGGGAGGGATAAATTAGGAGTTTGCGATTAACATATACACACTACCATATAAAAAATAGACAACCAACAAGGACCTACTGTATAGCACAGGGAACTCAACTCAATATTTTGTATTACTAATAACCTATAAGAGAAAAGATTCTGAAAAAAGTTATGTGTTGTATACAACTGAATCACTGCTATACACCTGAAATTAATACAACATTGTTAATCAACTATACTTCAATTAAAAAATTAATTTAAAAACAAGTTTGAAAACACCAAAATAAAAAAAGAATATGCAGATGATAACCTGTTGAATGAGGAGGTACAAGCCACTCACACGGGGTCTTAGCATCCAGAAATCCCACTTGGGAAGTGAAGCCCATGAGGTCATTTTGTTTGAAGTTGTTGCTGTTGTTTAGTCCCTGAGTCATGTCCAGTTCTTTGCAACACCATGAACTGTAGCCCACCAGGCTCGTCTCTCCTTGGGATTTCCCAGGCAAGAATACTGGAGTGGGTTGCCATTTCTTTCTCCAGGGTAGATCTTCATTTTTTGAGATGGAGTTTTGAAGTGCATATCCAGTTGTTTTAGTACCATTAGTTAAAAATCTCTATTGCTATCCAATTCTCTTACATATTTTTGGTTTCTTTAAGCATTAAATATAATTAATGTCCCTGTCACTGTTGCATTTTTAGTTTTTTGGTAGGGAGATGGGAATCAGATTTGGTGCTAGAACAAGTGAAAACGAGAATTGTTGGTGATGGCTAGACCCAGACTCTGGAGAAAAGTTGCCTCTAAGTCAATTCTCCTGTCTGACCTAGTCAACTTCACAGTTAAATTCCTGGCCACTCCAAACTGTATTTTGAAACCATCAGGTTGAAACCATGATTCAGCTCAATCTTGAGACTTTGTCATGGGTTAACAGGCAGGCCACATCTTTCCTATAAATGGATCAGTCGGTGGCTTCAGAGAAAGAGGTAGTCTGTTGCGGTACTGGTACTTTAAGAGTGCACTGACTTCATACATATACACACCAGGCTACACATAAAATAAATTAATGGAATCTTCCATGTACCCTCCAAGGCACTTACAGAGTTCTGTGGTCTTTTTTATTACAAGCAGAGCAGATGGATTTTTATTCACATAGTGTGATTTGTTTGTATGTACCTTGTTATTTCTATTTTAACTTAACAAAGTTGTTGATATCAGACATTAGAATATTTTCTGTATTGTTCTCTGACTATAGTTTTGGGAACATTCTGATTTTGTTTGTCCCATAACTTTTGGGTTAGTGTTAAACAATGAAGTATGAATTAGTTATCAAAGTAATATAAATGGTAGTTTTCTTTATATTATGTAATCTATTTTGTGTGTTTCTCTACTGGTGTTTTGTTCCTTTTAACTAGATACCTAACATTAGCTCTTTGATTTTATTTGACTTTATAAGACTGATCTACACTGAACATTAGGAAAGTTACATTCTTATAGTTTATTAATGTATATAAGAAGCATTCAGAAATTCACAGCTGCATTTTATGTTGTTTTGACCTCAAACTCTGGGAACTTCATAGCAAGAATAGTATCTGTTAAATTTGCTTTTGTGGCCACTAAATTTTTACAGTCATGATGAAGAATATTATTCTTGTAGGAGAAGACATTTTCTTGGAATAGAACTAATTGATACAGGCATTAGTAGTAGGGGAATAAAATGTGTAGTAAATTATTCTTGATGTTTAAGGTTGGCTTTTTTTTGGCCATGGTGCATGGCTTGTGGAATCCTATTGATACTTCCCCAACCAGGGACCCTTGGCAGTGAAAGCGTGGAGTCCCAACTGCTAGACTGCCAGGGAATTCACAATATTTTAAGTGTTTTGTTTTTAGTTTCCATGTTGTTTTAATTTATATTTCTTAATGGATAGCAACTTGAATTAGAAATACTTTCTATGATACAAACTTTCTATGTTTAGATTTCACCAAGTAAATAAGTCTCTGTAAAATCCAGTGGCCGTAAGTATAATATTAGGAAGGTAGATTTTAAATACAGGGTGGCATGGAATAGAATTGAGCTGGTGGGTATATGACCACATACTTTTTCACTCCTACTTCAATGAGAACAGTGTTCTGTATATGCTCTATACACTGGAAATCTCTTGAGTACGCCAGTGTCCTGTTTGTGTGCACGCCTCCTGCCCGCCCAATGCCTGTCTGCCCCATGTGGTGGTCTTGAGTTTTAGAGGATTAAAATAATCTGATGCTTTCCGTCACAAAGTTTCTTTATTGTTGTACTGTTCCTTTAATTGTCCAAAATAGCTAAGATTCTATATCTATGTCAATAGGCAGTCCAACTTTTGGCATATAATGTAAAGGATTTAATTTCTACTCCTGTGTAAAACACGATGCATCTTACTTATTTACAGTGTTATGAAGCTGGTCACTTGGAGAATGACATTAATGAATCGTGTGTTGCACCTCGTTCTAAAGAGTTTGGTGGAGGTGAGTATCTTGAGATTTAAAAAATGGATTACAGAAATAACTGTGAAGTCGGCTAAGTGAGAACAGTGAGATTGCAAGTTCTAAGACTTGTTTGCTCAATATGTGCTTCAAATAACACTAGGAAATTGTATTGATTCATTTCCATCTTTATGCTGAAATTAGTTAAATGTTATTAGAATTATATTAGCATTAAGGAAATGTTAAGAATAGCAGAGAAAAATCAGTTCCTATTCTTATTAGATAATTCTCTATACTGCATCATTCATTACTTTCTTGGCTTTGATTCAGTTTTTATTTCTGTGGAATAGAAATAGAGAATTTGAGTTAAGGGGAAATTGCAAATCATCTTAAGTCTTTCATGGTCTTGTATTCTTTTATCACACCTGTGACCTTGGTCAGAGAAGAGTTTAAACATTTGAGCCTAGTCTATTATAGTTGCATCCTAAGGCCTTGGGAATCTTCTGGATTAAATTTAAATCTGTTTCCTGGAACTTGTGCTTGGTCACCTTGTTTCTGCCCACAGGAAGAATTGACAGCGCTTCGTTTAATAACAGATGAAATAAAACAGTTACAGTATCTACCACGTTCTTTGCTTAAGGACTGTTACCTTTAATCAGTCTAAAGCATTTCAAGAATTGGGATATTATCTATATTATCTCTATTTGTAGAAGAAACATGAAGATGAAAGAGGCTGGCAGAGTTGGGATGTTCAAATCTGACCAAATTTATTGCCACACTACTGTCTCGTTACCCACTCTGTGTTTTCTTTTTTCTCCATTCGAATTCTTTCTACCCCTTTGATCATGTTGTCTGCCAGTGCCATGTACTAATGTGTCATTCCTGAAATATTAGCCTATATTTGAGCACGGTGCATCAGATATGGTCTATCAGCAAAAGGTATTATGGGGAGATTGTATTTTTTGTGGTCTTCAGTGTACACTTCTGTAAATGTGATCTGTGATTATTAAGTTTTTCAGCAAGTAAGTTTAGCGGTATATTAACTTATTTTAACCCTGTATGCAGTTATATAGTTATATAGGGTGGTAAATTTGTTTGTTTGATTTAAATAACAAAAAGTACTTTCAAAATGCCATCAGCTCTTCCTGTATACACTTGTACTTCAGCTTTTTGTAAAACCTACTGCCTGTACATAATCTTTTGTAAGTTTCATCTAAGTGTTTTAATTTGTGAGAAATTTGAACCTTTATTCTGCCACCATATTGACTCTTCATCTAAGTGTTTTAATTTGTGAGAAATTTGAACCTTTATTCTGCCACCATATTGACTCTTCCTTTTTACTCTTAGTAAAGACAGCTGCTTTGTCAGCTGCTTTGATAGCAGAGCTTCTCCGTCTCGATCAGGCAGTTCAAGAAGAGAACCCTAAAGCAGTCTTCCAAAGTCCAGCCTTCATGTTGATATCTAGCCTAAATATCCCGGAACATTTTACAAAATACCTCTTTAGAGTCCTCCTAATGCTTCTATAACAGAAAGTGGAACTGTGTAGAATATAAATTGAAGGAGAATCTAGACCATCTTCTCAATATGTCAGACTAGGCATTTATTTTATACTGTTGGATGTTCAAGATTATAATACCGCTGCATGAATATATCTGTTTGGCTGATAGATGTATTGATTGGGGTAGGGAGGTGTTCGTCTCTCCTCCTGTAAGCCAGATCTTATGTATTTCAATTTTTTATGTAAATCCTTAAGTCAGAGAGTGATATACTTTATTGTCTTAATTGGAGGCCTGGTTTTAGTTATCTTTACCTGACTACTAAATGCATTTCCTCCCTATCTGAACGATATTAAAGTCCTTTCTGGAACTAGAAAATCTTTCATATCAATCACATAAAATGAAATTGCTTGAATAATCTATACATTTACTGTTTAATCTGTATGAAACAGAACATATATATATACCCATACATACGTACTTCCCTGGTACCTCAGATGCTAAAGCATCTGCCTACAATGTGGGAGACCCGGGTTCGATCCCTGGGTCAGGAAGATCCTCTGGAGAAGGAAATGGCAACCCACTCCAGTACTCTTGCCAGGAAAATCCAATGGATGGGGAACCTGGTAGGCTACAGTCCATGGGGTTGCAAAGAGTCTGACATGACTGAGTGACTTCACTTCATACATACATATATATGTATGTGTATAG
The DNA here is from genome assembly GCF_023091745.1 of Budorcas taxicolor. Lineage (NCBI taxonomy): Eukaryota > Metazoa > Chordata > Mammalia > Artiodactyla > Bovidae > Budorcas > Budorcas taxicolor. Next base: position 38,611,197 of record NC_068916.1, read on the forward strand.
CCATTTCCCCAACTACATATATACTAATGGGTAAGTCTCTTTTTTTTTTTTTATGTTCCCCTGTTTTCCTCATCTACAAAGTCAGAGAGTTAAAATTAAGGTTGTTTTCACTCTTGACATTCCATAATTCTAGGAAGTACCTTTAGTCGAGGTTAGAAGTTCTTAGACATGTACATTATCAGCCATCAGGTAACACCTGTTGTCCTGTCCTAGGCACTGCCAAGCTGTTTGATAGACCAAGGAAGCGAAAACGACAGAGGCATGCTACAGCCAAGGTGCATTGTAAAAAAGTGAGAAATGACATCTCATCAAAAGAAACTCCAAACTCTGAGGTATTACTCAGTTCCTCATCTTTTGACCTTCCATAGTGAAGCTTCTTTTCACAATAGAGTCCACACCCCTCTTTCCCTTGAGTTTACCTGAAAATAGTATTTTATTGAAACTGCTAGTAGTGACAAGGAATACTGGAGAAAAGGAGAATCTGATTCTAGTAGAAGTAAGTCAAAATACATATAGTACCTGTGGGCATGACCTTTTTAAAAGATCACACCTCATGCTCTAAATGTCAGATGAAATACATAATTTGTTTCATCATGAAGTAAAATTGTTCTAAAACCAGAGAGCACCAATACCAAGAAAATACATGATCCAAATGAACTTGGATATTGCCCTTTAAACATTGAGACTGCTACAGTTAAGGGAAAAACTCATTTGCTTATATATTGAAACCACCAACTACTTAATTTAGAGTAATGTTTGTAACCGGTGACTTTTAGGAAACAGAAGTTTAAAGCCATTTCATTACAGAGCATCACTGAAGTCATTGATGCTATCCCTCACTTTCCAATTCAGGTTAAGAGAGAATTAGAACAAGTCAGGTCAGCATCATACATTATGGTGCAGAGCATTTCTTTCCAGAACAATATGAATAGAATGCCCAAGGGGGGCATTATTTAGGAAATACTGATCTTGGAAGGACAAATAAGTAATCAAATAAACTTAAGAATGTTTTCTCTCCCTTAGTGAAACCTTAAAATGGAACAGCTCAAAAAGTTCCAGTGGAACAGCCTCAGAGCAGTTAGTGGCAGGGCATGAGGCGCCCACTACCCGCCCAATCACAGCAGGGTTAGAACTAACATTGCATGCAGTCCGCCCGCGTGATTGGCTGAACATCTGTAAGTGCTTAATGGATAGACAAATAGCAGCCCAGAGGGAGGGGGTCAGATGGCGGAGACATCAATAATACAGATGTGGGATGTTATTTTTTTCTCTGCAAGGGAGAACTGATGACACACAGGACAGCTGCAAGCCCCAAGGACACTATTGAGGAGGGTGTAGAAAACGACCATGGAATGCCTGCATCTAAAAAACTGCAGGGGGAGCGAGGAGGTGGAGCCGCACTCAAGGAGAATGTCTGTCAGGTAGAGAATGTTTGCCGACTTGCATTTTGATTGCATGCTTATCTTTTAAGAGAAATCGTTGTCTCCCATCTCTTGATGACTTAGTCATGGTTAGAATAAAAATTTTCTGCGATGATTCTGTTGGAATTACTTGTCTTCCTTAAGGCTTTAACTCTGCTCTCTCCCCACAAAAGGAGAAATGAAATAGTGTTGTCCCTGGGTAGATAACCTAAAGTTAAATCTGAGATGGCAGAGAATCTGTGGTTGCTCAGCCAGAGGTAATTTTGCTGCACCTCTCATGGTGTAAGAATCTTTGGGTTTCTAGGGAATTTTTCAAGGAGAATTTTCACTCCGAGATTTTCTTGGTCTGTTTTGTTTTGTTTGCTTAAGTAGTTATTACTACTTTAGTGAACCTACTGTTTGTATTTTTCTGTCTATTTAATAAGCATACAGCGTTTTTATTATATGTTGTGTCTTTACATTCACTTTTTGAATTCTGCATCATTTAGGTATCATAACAATCTCATATAAGATTTTATTATCATCATTTTTGTTGTTCAGTTGCCACGCCATCTCCAACTATTTCCAACCCCATGAACTGTAGCATACAGGCTGCAGTATCCTTCACTGTCTCCCAGAGTTCGCTCAGATTCATGTCCATTGAATCAGTGATGCCATCCAACCATCTCTTCCTCTGCCGCCCTCTTCTCTTTTTGCCTTCAGTCTTCCCCAGCATCAGAATCTTTTCCAGTGAGTCAGCTCTTCACATCAAATGGTCAAAGTATTGGAGCTTCAGCATCAGTACTTCAGTGAATATTCAGGATAGATTTTTTTTAGGATTGAGTCCTTGCAGTCCAAGGGACTCTGAAGAGTCTTCTCTGGCACCATAATTCAAAAGCATCAATTCTTTAGCCCTCAGCCTTCTTCATGGTCCAGCTATCACATCTGTACATGACTACTGGAAAGACCATAGCTTTGACTATATGGACCTTTGTTGGCAAAGTGATGTCTTTGCTTTTTAATACACTGTATAAGGAAATCGAGGCACCAGGTGTTAAATGACTTGCTTGTAGTCACTTTGTGGAGCCAGGATTCAAACCGAGGCAATCTGGGTTTTGAGCCTTAACTGCTATGTTGTCTTGCTTTTCTGTGAAATGTGACCCTATAATGTCAAATGCCTTTATCTTACTTGGGAATAGAGTCAATTAAATGGATGCTTTGGTTATATTCTGTTTTCACAGTCTTAATTTATCCTTGTAAATACATTAAAACTTACATATAGAAAGTTGAAAATATTAGTGTCTTTTTCCCTCATTGAAACTTCTAAAAAATAAAATTACTCCAGGTATAAAATATTATTATTATGGCCAATATAATTTCAACTCAGTTTGTCTCTTGTTGATGATATTCAGTCCTGCTTGTAGTGTTAGTCCTCAGAGACTTAAGCCCATCCAAACTGTCATATAATATAAGGTGTCATAACCCTGTGGTCCTGGTTTGTTTGGATCAGTCTTTGTTTCAGTCTGCTGTGCTTGTATACTTTCTTTATTGACAGCACTTTCTTTCATGTTCTGGTGTCCCAGTTGGAAAGATGAATTACATGGTCATCCCAATTAAAGGATTAGTCTGTAATATCTGGTTAATTTGAAAAATTTATTCTTGAGTACATAGTATACTTGAAGTTTTCCTGTTTGAGTGATGAAGGTGGATTTGTATGAATAGTAGATGATGGGAGGGCCAAACGTGATTCTGGCTCAGGATCTTTTGCAGTCCCCCTCTTAATTCCTGGCTGCCTCTGGCCCTTTATTCCCAAAGCTTTTCTCCTTGCTTGCTTATTTAAACTTTATGTTAGGTGGCCAACATCTGTTTTGTTTCTTTAGGTTCTTGAAAGTATTAGACTTGCCTAGCCATCTTTCCCCTTTTCTTGTCTTACAAAATAAGTATAAGACTTTTTTCATTTTT